>NC_092097.1:37999416-38659532 GCF_045679555.1 Salvelinus alpinus
AACTGCGTCTTTTCTCTCGCGATCCCATTTCCAAATCGGGCGACGTCACAGGGTGTCGCGACCCCTAGTTTGAGAAACAGCTCAGAAGAATTGTAGTGTCATCAACATATTTTTGGTTTACCACTATAAGACAATCAAAGCCTTCCCAGGGCAGCACCATGTTGTCATGCATTCATCTCATCCACTTCCAGTGATGAGGCCCCTTTTATCTCCTCATCCCCACTGCTCTGCTCAGTCACAGCTGTCAGTTAACCCTCTTTAACCAGAGGTACAGATAGCCCTCCTACCTCACACATCACACTGGCTCTTGACCCTAGCTGACCTCAGACACACACTCCTGTTTGGAGTGGGGAGACCTATCCTCTTGTCCCCTGGGGAGTTTCCGGCCCATCTGCTGTTCTGTCCTGTGTGTGCGTGCATTTTTGCATGCTGCTGGCCACCAGGAACCTACTTGGTGGAGGATGACTGGTATTTTGGCAGCCCTCCCTCTCTCTCGCTCCTTCTTCCCCCTCCCGTCTCCCTTCCCCCTCCCGTCTCCCTCTCTCCCTCCCTCACGCTCTCCTCCCACTTCTTCCTTCCTCCCTCCTCCCACATCGCTATCACACGCCTCTCTGCAGGGGGGCCAGCCAACAGGGGCCATGGTGCCGGGAGAGGGCCCAGCTGTGTGTACATCTGCAGTGTGATGCCAATCACACACACACACATACTTTCTCTCAGCCTCAGTAATTACACAGGCCAGGCCAGGCTAACAGCTGGCTGCATGTGCTGCCTAATGAGCTATACAGCACAATGGGATCATTACTAGAACTCTGTGTTTAGTGCTTTATGTATTTATGCAGCTCTGCATTGAGCTGTTTCATTGAAGCAAAGGCTTGGCCCGATTTGACAGATTCTGTGTGTGTGCACATTGCTAGACATGACTGCCTTGTTGACCTGATAGCCAGCGAGGTGAGACAAGTAGTCTCACCAACAGCACACATGCAGAAACATTATTGTGTAAGGGGAAGCTGGTGTGATGTTGACAATATGTTTTTCTGTGTGCCAAATACGCCAGATATTGTTGTTGTGGGGGGGCAGGGGGAGGTGCTCATTTTATGGCTTCATGGAGAAGGCCTTTGCCGAGAAGCTGCTTAAATACCAGCCCCTCGTGGCATGCTTGGAGAGCCTCAGGTGTAGGTGCAAGCTGGTGGCGCTGATATTTGGCAGTCTCGGCCACGTACACAGGCTTGCGGTGCTTGGCCTCCAGATTGCGGGCCTGCTCTGTTTCAGCTTCTCCAAGCAGCCTAGCTGATTGGAGAAGGAGGTGCTTTCTGTACACTTCAAATTGAAATCAAATTAATTTATAAAGCCCTTTTTACATCAGCCGATGTCACAAAGTGCTATACAGAAACCCAGCCTAAAACCCCAAACAGCAAGGAATGCAGGTGTAGAAGCACGATGGCTAGGAAAAACTCTAGGAAGGCAGGAACCTAGGAAGAAACCTAGAGAGGAACCAGGCTATGAGGGGTGGCCAGTCCTCTTCTGGCTGTGCCGGGTGGAGATTATAACAGGACATGGCCAAGATGTTCAAACGTTCATAGATGACCAGCAGGGTCAAATAATAATAATCACAGTGGTTGTAGAGGGTGCAACAGGTCAGCACCTCAGGAGTAAATGTTAGTTTGGCTTTTCATAGCCAAGCATTCAGAGTTAGAGAGCAGGACAAGGTAGCACGTCTGGTCAACAGGGCAGGGTTCCATAGCCGTAGGCAGAACAGTTGAAACTGGAGCAGCAGCATGACCAGGTGGACTGGGGACAGCAAGGAGTCATCAGGCCAGGTAGTCCTGAGGCATGGTCCCAGGGCTTAGGTCCTCTGGGATGGGAGGGAGAGGGAGAGAGAGAGAGAATTAGAGGGAGCATACTTAAATTCACACAGGACACCGGATAAAACAGGAGAAATACTCCAGACATAACAGACTGACCCTAGCACACCAACACAAACTATTGCAGCATCAATACTGGAGGCTGAGACAGGAGGGGTCAGGAGACACTGTGGCCCCGTCTGACGATACCGATACAGGGCCAAACAGGCAGGATATAACCCCACCCACTTTGCCAAAGCACAGCCCCCACACCCTACAGGGACCTTTTAAATGTGTGTGTGTGTGTGTGTGTGTGTGTCTTGGAGTGTCAGTGTAAGTATGTGTGAGTGTGTGGGTAGAGTCCAGTGAGTGTGCAAAGAGTCCGGGTAGCCATTTGATTAACTGTTCAGCAGTCTTATGGCTTGGGGGTAGAAGCTGTTGTTGGATGCCAAGCAGTTGCCATACCAAGCGGTGATGCAGCCAGTCAAGATGCTCAAACTTAATGATGGTGTTAGAGTCGTACGCAGCCACAGAGCCATGGGTGAAGAGGGAGTACAGGAGGGGACTGAGCACTCACCCCTGAGGGGCCCCTGTGTTCAGGGTCAGCGTTGCGGATGTGTTATTGCCTACCCTCACCACCTGGGGGTGGCCCGTCAGGAAGTCCAGCATCCAGTTGCAGAGGGAGGTGTTCAGTCCCAGGGTCCTGAGCGTAGTGATGAGCTTCAAGGGCATTATGGTGTTAAACGCTGAGCTGTAGTCAATGAACAGCCTCCTCACATAGGTGTTTCTCTTATCCAGAGGGCAGTGTGGAGTGCAATAGGGATAGCGTCTGTGGATCTGTTGGGACGGTATGCAAATTGGAGTGAGTCCAGGGTGTCTGGGATGATGGTGTTTATGTGAGCCATGACCAGCCTTTCAAAGCATTTCATGGCTACAGATGTGAGTGCTACGGGGCGATAGTTATTTAGGCAGGTTACCTTGGCGTTCATGGGCACAGGGACTATGGTGGTCTGCTTGAAACATGTAGGTATTACAGACTGGGTCAGGGAGACATTGAACATGTAATTGAAGACACTTGCCAGCTGGTCAGAGTACCCATCCTGGTAATCCATCTGGCCCCGCAGTCTTGTGAATGATAACCTGTTTTAAAGGTCTTATTCGGCTAGGGCGAGCGAGATCACAGTCGTCCGGAACAGCTGGTGCTCTCATGCATAGCTCAGTATTTCTTGCCTCGAAGCGCGCATAAAGTAAACATTTTTTTCTTTATTTTTATTTAACCTTTATTTTTACTAGGCAAGTCAGTTAAGAACAAATTCATATTAACAATGACGGCCTACCCCGGCCAAACCTGGACGATGCTGGGTCAACTGTGTGCCGCCCTATGGGACTCCCAATCAGAGTCTCATCGGTCGGATGTGATTCAGCCTGGATTTGAACCAGGGACTGTAGTGACGCCTCTTGCACTGCAGGGGGAGAGCTTTGTATGCGATTCTGTGTGTAGAGTGTGTGTAGAGTAAATGTGGTCTAGAGTTTTGTCGGCTCTGGTTGCACAGGTGACATGCTGGTAAACCGCTCTGGGGTGAAATGTACAGTATTTTAGTTTCCCTGCATTAAAATCCCCGGCCACTAGGAGCGACGCGTCTGTTTGCTTATGGACCTATACAGCTCGTTGAGTGCTGCCTTGGTACCAGCACTCTCTCCATCCTCCCTCTCCTCTCATCTCTTTCTTACACTCCCCCATCCCTGCAGACAGAAGGGAAGGAGACAATGGGGGAGATTAAAATACATTTTTCAGAAAATAGCTATTCCTAATGGAGTTATGCAATCATGGTCGTCATTAGTTCAGCATCACGTTTTTTCCACTTTTCACTACAGCGAATATTTTGATCACTTATTAGATCCAATCCAATCCGTTTTGATGACTCTATTGTCTCAATAGGTTATATTGTTGTTGGTTCACAGTAGATCTGAGTTATGCATCAAAACGTTATTAAGACAGTAATTGCTTTTAAAGGGGAGGGCTCCATCTGGAGGGCTTGAGGACATGGTTAGAGGGAGCTCACATATCACACATCACTACTTCTTTCCATACATCCCACTCTCTGTTTCTGAATGAGGGCCCCCCCCCTCCCCCGGTGTAAGGGAGGTGTTGAACGGCTAGTTAGTTACTTAGCTAGCCACACCACACCTTCTCCCTCAGGGATTCATTAGCCTGGGGGGCAGGGGAGACCCCTCCCCTCATATCTTCAATCTCTCGCTTTCTTTCTTTCCCTCTCGATTCAATTCATTTCTTTCTCTCTGTGTCTTTCCCTCTCTCTCTCACTCTCTGCCTCCCTCCCCTCTCTTTCTACAAATGCTTTTAGGCCACTCTCTCCTATTTTATTTTCCTTCCTCTCTCGACAAGAATGACCAGCATCTGCTCTCTCCTCTGCATCAAGTACAGGTAGGTAGGGAGAACGTCAGTAGACATACTGGTAGGGGGAACGTCAGTAGACATACTGGTAGGGGGAACGTCAGTAGACATACTGGTAGGGGGAATGACAGTAGACATACTGGTAGGGGGAACGACAGTAGACATACTGGTAGGGGGAATGACAGTAGACATACTGGTAGGGGGAACATCAGTAGACATACTGGTAGGGGGAACGTCAGTAGACATACTGGTAGGGGGAACGACAGTAGACATACTGGTAGGGGGAACGACAGTAGACATACTGGTAGGGGGAACGACAGTAGACATACTGGTAGGGGGAACGACAGTAGACATACTGGTAGGGGGAACGACAGTAGACATACTGGTAGGTGAACGACAGTAGACATACTAGTAGGGGGAACGACAGTAGACATACTGGTAGGGGGAACGTCAGTAGACATACTGGTAGGGGGAACGTCAGTAGACATACTGGTAGGGGGAATGACAGTAGACATACTGGTAGGGGGAACGTCAGTAGACATACTGGTAGGGGGAATGACAGTAGACATACTGGTAGGGGGAACATCAGTAGACATACTGGTAGGGGGAACGTCAGTAGACATACTGGTAGGGGGAACGACAGTAGACATACTGGTAGGGGGAACGATAGTAGACATACTGGTAGGGGGAACGACAGTAGACATACTGGTAGGGGGAACGACAGTAGACATACTGGTAGGTGAACGACAGTAGACATACTAGTAGGGGGAACGACAGTAGACATACTGGTAGGGGGAACGTCAGTAGACATACTGGTAGGGGGAACATCAGTAGACATATTGGTAGGGGGAACGTCAGTAGACATACTGGTAGGGGGAACATCAGTAGACATACTGGTAGGGGGAACGTCAGTAGACATACTGGTAGGGGAACGTCAGTAGACATACTGGTAGGGGGAACGACAGTAGACATACTGGTAGGGGAACGACAGTAGACATACTGGTAGGGGGAACGACAGTAGACATACTGGTAGGGGGAACATCAGTAGACATACTGGTAGGGGGAACGACAGTAGACATACTGGTAGGGGGAACGACAGTAGACATACTGGTAGGGGGAACGATAGTAGACATACTGGTAGGGGAACGACAGTAGACATACTGGTAGGGGAACCCAGGTAGGAAAAGCTGGTGTATATGGCATGGATTTGTTTCTGTGTGAGTGCCGGTGAAGGCTTTGTGAGGTCAGATAGTGACCCCTGCCACTGCAGTAGGCTGCAACACTCCTTTTCTCCTTGTTGTCGGTCTTCCCTTCTCTCTCAGGCTTCTAGACACAGACGAAGTTGGGTGACATTTCAAAATGCTTCTGACAAAATGAGAGCTTTAGAGAAATATGCCTAGACTAGAGACTAGCTAGTCATTGTGCTTGTGTACATATTGGAGGCAGAGAGGGACTGCCAGGGCTCTTTCTAGTCCTGCTGTTTGTTATGTAGGAGTCATGGGCCAAGGCTCATAAATGCCATTTAGCAGACGCTTGTAACCAAAGCGACTAATGGTCATTCGTGCATGCGGTTTATATGATCAGCTCAATGTATGTCTTTACAGGAGGCTGTGCGTGTTTAGTTTACAGGAGGCTGTGCGTGTTTACACGGGGCTGTGCGTGTTTACAGGAGGCTGAGCGTGTTTACAGGAGGCTGTGCATGTTTACAGGAGGCTGTGCGTGTTTACAGGAGGCTGTGCGTGTTTACAGGAGGCTGTGCGTGTTTACAGGAGGCTGTGCGTGTTTACAGGAGGCTGTGCGTGTTTACACGGGGCTGTGCGTGTTTACAGGAGGCTGTGCGTGTTTACAGGAGGCTGTGCGCGTTTACAGGAGGCTGTGCGCGTTTACAGAAGGCTGTATGCGTGTTTACAGGAGGCTGTGCGTGTTTACAGGAGGTTGTGCGCGTTTACAGGAGGCTGTGCGCGTTTACAGAAGGCTGTATGCGTGTTTACAGGAGGCTGTGCGTGTTTACAGGAGGCTGTGCGCGTTTACAGGAGGCTGTGCGCGTTTACAGAAGGCTGTATGCGTGTTTACAGGAGGCTGTGCGTGTTTACAGGAGGCTGTGCGCGTTTACAGGAGGCTGTGCGCGTTTACAGAAGGCTGTATGCGTGTTTACAGGAGGCTGTGCGTGTTTACAGGAGGCTGTGCGCGTTTACAGGAGGCTGTGCGCGTTTACAGAAGGCTGTATGCGTTTACAGAAGGCTGTATGCGTTTACAGAAGGCTGTATGCGTTTACAGAAGGCTGTATGCGTTTACAGGAGGCTGTGTGCGTTTACAGAAGGCTGTATGCGTGTGTACCTTATTCCAGCAGGGTGTTGTTGTGTACTCTGGTGGTCATCATCTATTGAGTCATTACTGTGTGGGCGGCAGGAAGCCTAGTGGTTAAGAGCGTTGGGTCAATAACCAAAAGGTCGCTGGTTCAAATCCCCAAGCCAACTATGTGAAAAATCTGCCGACGTGCCCTTGAGCAAGGCTCTGAACCCTATTTGCTCCCCTAAGTTGCTCTAGATAAGAGTTTCTGCTAAATTACTCAAATGTAAATAACATCAGCAGGCTTGTAAATAGGGCTGGTTCTAACCACCCTGGGGCTTTTACCTGTAATGTAACTGGCAGCTCTGTCTGTGTAATTATATTCACCACCTTGCTGTTAACAACAACCTGAGAAGGATGACGATATGTTGTGTTGATACTAGAGGTCTTCACGGGTCCAAAAAGTTGGACCTGTTCTGAAATGGACCTGGGGCTTTTCCACCTGGACCCAATATGCATAAATAAATGTTTTTAAATATAGAGAACTGTTACGAACGGACCAGAGGAAAACCACCTGTTCCCTATAGACCTGGTCGGATCCAGATCCGGGCCTATCCGAGTGCCAATTTGTGTCAGCTAAAACAGATACAATGAGGCATGAGAGACAATTGATTAGGGTGCAGTGCAATTATTAGGAGGTTTATTTTGGCAAACTTGATGTTTTTTTAACAAAGTTAGAGAAATCAATAACCATAGTGCATAAAAATAGTAATTAAAGGTCTGTAAATGAATTAGTAAAAAAGTAAAAATGTTCTAATGCCTCAAACGTATAACGTAAATGTATAACTGCTGTCTACAGAGTGAATAACTCAAATGAAGGCTTACCTGGGGTGTATTCATTACGCCAGATTATGTTGCAAAACTTTTCTTAAATGGAATTAAACGAAGAAGAACCTACAGTTGAAGTCGGAAATATACATACACCTTAGCCAAATACATTTCAACTCAGTTTATCACAATTCCTAACATTTAATCCTAGTAAAAATTCCCTGTCTTCACTTTATTTTAAGACTGTGAAATGTCAGAATAATAGTAGAGAGAATTATTTATTTTAGCTTTTATTTCTTTCATCACATTCCCAGTGGGTCAGAAGTTTACATACACTCAATTAGTATTCTGTAGCATTGCCTTTAACTTGGGTCAAACGTTTCAGGTAGCCTTCCACAAGCTTCCCACAATAAGTTTGGTGAATTTTAGCCCATTCCTCCTGACAGAGCTGGTGTAACTGAGTCAGGTTTGTAGGCCTCCTTGCTCGCACACGATTTTTCAGTTCTGCCCACACATTTTCTATAGGATTGAGGTCAGGGCTTTGTGATGGCCACTCCAATACATTACCTTGACTTTGTTGTCCTTAAGCCATTTTGCCACAACTTTGGAAGTATGCTTGGGGTCATTGTCCATTTGGAAGACTCATTTGCGACCTAGCTTTAACTTCCTGACTGATGTCTTAAGATGTTGCTTCAATATATCCACAGAATTTTCCTGCCTCATGATGCCATCTATTTTGTAAAGTGCACCAGTCCCTCCTGCAGCAAAGCACCCCCACAACATGATGCTGCCACCCCCGTGCTTCACGGTTGGGATGGTGTTCTTCGGCTTGCAAGCCTCCCCCTTTTTCCTCCAAACATAACGATGGTCATTATAAAACAGTTCTATTTTTGTTTCATCAGACCAGAGGACATTTCTCCAAAACGTACGATCTTTGTCCCCATGTGCAGTGGCAAACAAACCGTGTTCTGGCTTTTTTATGGCGGTTTTGTAGCAGTGGCTTCTTCCTTGCTGAGCAGCCTTTCAGGTTATGTCGATATAGGACTCGTTTTACTGTGGATATAGATACTTTTGTACCTGTTTCCTCCAGCATCGTCACAAGGTCCTTTGCTGTTGTTCCGGAATTTATTTGCACTTTTTGCACCAAGTACGTTCATCTCTAGGAGACAGAACGCGTCTCCTCCCTGAGCGGTATGACAGCTGTGTGGTCCTATGGTGTTTATACTTGCGTACTATTTTTTGTGCAGATGAACTTGGTACTGTCAGGCGTTTGGAAATTGCTCCCAAGGATGAACCAGAGTTCTGGAGGTCTACAAAAAAAATTCTGAGGTCTTGCCTGATTTCTTTTGCTTTTCCCATGATGTCAAGCAAAGAGGCACTGTTTGAAGGTAGGCCTTGAAATACATCCACAGGTACACCTCCAATTGACTCAAATGATGTCAATTAGCCTATCAGAAGCTTCTAAAGCCATGACATACTTTTCTGGAATTTTCCAAGCTGTTTAAAGGCACAGTCAACTTAGTGTATGTCAATTTCTGACCCACTGGAATTGTGATACAGGGAATTATAAGTTAAATAATCTCTGTAAACAATTGTTGGGAAAATGACTTGTGTCATGCACAAAGTAGATGTCCTAACCGACTTGCCAATACTATAGTTTGTTAACAAGAAATTTGTGGAGTGGTTGAAAAACGACTTTTAATGACTCCAACCTAAGTGTATGTAAACGTCCGACTTCAACTGTACCTGTATTTGTCCAATAGAAACTCTGGTTTTACTTGCAGAACGTTCCGTTTGCAGCTGTTTGACCAATGATTACACCCCTGAAGCCATAAGGTTAGCTCACAGAATATAAAAGCAGTGGCCAGTTCCACATCGCTGAGGCAGGTAGGCTACAAAGACACACATAATTTATCAAGGATCTATTCCAAAACATGTTTTGCATTAACATGATAGTTTGAAATATACAGTACCAGTTTTGCACGTTTGGCATTCTCTCAACCTGCTTACTAAGGTAGTTACTTGGAATGCATTTCAATTAACAGGTGTGCCTTGTTAAAACATTATTTTGGAATTTCTTTCCTTCTTAACGCGTTTGAGCCAATCAGTTGTGTTGTGACAAGGTAGGGGGGTGGTATACAGAAGATTGCCCAATTTGGTTAAATACCAAGTCCATATCATGGCAAGAACAGCTCAAATAAGTAAAGAGAAATGGCAGTCCATCATTACCTTAATGAGGTAATGAAGGGCAGTCTGTCCAGAAAATGTGAAAGTTTCTTCAAGTGTAGTCGCAAAAAACATTAAGAGCTATGACAAAACTGACTCTCATGAGGACCGCCACAGGAATGGAAGACCCAGAGTTACCTCTGCTGCATAGGATAAGTTCGTTAGAGTGACCAGCCTCAGGTATCGGCAATTAACTGCACCTCAAATTGCAGCCCAAATAAATGCTTCACAGTGTTCAAGTAACAGACACGTCTCAACACCAACTGTTCAGAGGAGACTGCGTGAATCAGGCCTTCATGGTCAAATTGTTACAATGAAACCACTACTAAAGGACCCCAATAAGAAGAAGAGACTTGCTTGGGCCAAGAAACATGAGCAATGGACATTAGACCGGTGGAAATATGTCCTTTGGTCTGAATTTGAGATTTTTGGTTCCAACAAACGTCTCTTTGTGAGACGCAGAGTTGTTGAAAGGATGATCTCTGCATGTGTGGTTCCCTCCGTGGAGCATGGAAGCGGAGGTGTGATGGTGCTTTGCTGGTGACACTGTCCGTGATTTATTTAGAATTCAATGCACACTTAACCAGCATGGCTACCAGCAATACGCCAACCCATCTGTTTTGCGCTTAGTGGGACTATCATTTGTTTTTCAACAGGACAATGACCCAAAACACACCTCCAGGTGGTGTAAGGGTTATTTGACCAAGAAGGAGAGTGATGGAGTGCTGCATCAGATGACCTGGCCTCCACAATCCCCCGACCTCAACCCAATTAAGATGGTTTGGGATGAGTTGGACCGCAGAGTAAAGAAAAAGCAGCCAACAAGTGCTCAGCATATGTTGGAACTCCTTCAAGACTGTTGAAAAAGCATTCCAGGTGAAGCTGGTTGAGAGAATTCCAAGAGTGTGCAAAGCTGTCATCAATGCAAAGGTTGGCTACATTGAAGAATAAAAAATATAAATATATTTGGATTTGTTTAACACTTTTTTGATTACTACATCATTCCATGTGTGTTAATTCATAGTTTTGATGTCTTCACTATTATTCTACAATGTATAAAATAGTACAAATAAAGAAAAACCCTTGAATGAGTAGGTGTGTCCAAACTTTTGACTGGTACTGTATACATTTTAAATAGTAAATTCTAGCATAATATTTTCACTGTGAAAATCCATTCCCCCTATGCTGGATGCAGTGTTGTAGTACTCGAGGTCCGGTCTTGAGACCACATATTGAGTGTCTCGGTCTTGTCTCGGTGTTGGATACATTTGTATCCAGTCTTAAGTCGGTCTTGGACAGTGAGGACTCCTAATTTCATAAGAATTAATTATTACCAGCTTTCTTTCAGTCAGCGCATAAAACTGCTTCGCCAGGCCAAATATATACTCTCCTTTATTTAGACATGTTTGCACAGTGGTGAACCTATTGGCCTTCAGTGTGTGACGGGTTCGTGATTCTGTAAGGACAGCAACCGTAATACGAGCGCACTCATGTAGGAAAATGCACTTTTTGTCTAACACAAAGGGACAGTGGTGGTGAGTATACGCAGGTATAAGCCGTATACACACCTTTTTCAATGGGCATTGCATATACTCACTTCTTAATCCCTACTGATGCGTATCAAGGTAGTGTAGTGGAGGTATACAACTTATCAATTATGTAGTACAATAGAGAAATCATGCACAAAGTAGTCATCATCGCAAGCACATGAAATATATTCATATGTGCACGGCGCACGTAGCCTAGTTTCAGTGGAATGTCATCTGCAGGCTGCAAGTGTGCAGATCTCAACTGGTTTTGGCATGGAGCAGCTCACAGAAGAATGACATCGGAAGCCGGTAGGGATGAAAGACGTTTCAACGTATGATATCTGCTAGTAAATGCTAACTAAGGCAACTGTGGACATGCAAACCAGGTATTGAAAATGTTTCGTCCAAAGTGTTGGTTAGTAGACTATTTGTGATGCGCAATATTGTCATCATGCGCTGTTTGTATCAGGGGCGTAGACATGGATGGGCCTGGGTGGACATGGGCCACAAGGCCCTGACTGTAACGGGTGTCGTCGTCGGAAGAGACCAAGGCGCAGCGCTCTTAGAGTTCCACATAATTTAATCATGAAGTGAAACTAAAACAGGACAAAACAATAACGACTACAACGACCGACCAGCTTCGATGTGCAAACTCCCTGCACACAAACAAAGATCAAGATCCCACACAGAAAGAGGGAAAAGGGCAGCCTAAGTATGATCCCCAATCAGAGACAACGATAGACAGCTGCCTCTGATTGGGAACCACACTCGGCCAGAAACAAAGAAATACAAAACCTAGAAATACAGAACATAGAATGCCCACCCAAATCACACCCTGACCAAAACAAAATAGAGACATAAAAAGGATCTCTAAGGTCAGGGCGTGACCGAATAAGATTGATGTGGTTTAAGAATTGTTGTGGACTTAGACCATCACATTTCTGTCTTTTTTCTTGAACAAAAAAGATTTGAGAGTGGAAACTTGAAAAATCTATAGGAAAACTAATTAAAAAAAATATAGGAAACAGGATTTTTCACACAGGATGCCTTTCCTTCGCTGGGCGGGCCGTTTGGGAACCTTTTGGCAACATTAGAGTATACCCACTTCTCCAGGCACCCCTTAGGGCCGATGGAAAGACAGCAGTCACACACAGCATGATGTTAAAGGATAAGCCATAAACTCCGACATAATAAGCCAGTAGCTCCCAATCATAAGAATACAAAAACACAACCATTATGCATTTTCCAATCGAAATGTACAACTATTACTTCCAATTGCAAGTTTAGCACACAAAGTAACCCGTGTAAGTTTAATGTGGAACTGACAGCATTTTAACTATACTGCAGATATGAAACAAACAGATAATCATAATATCACTCAAAAATATCAAATTCCCAGTTTATTCTACAAAACCAAATTTATAAGAGGTTTTAAAAATAGGTTCTATTTGACTGAATTTGACTGAATGACGTACACTAAGGCATTGTTGGCAGAATATATGGATGCAGTTTAATGCATGATTAATATAATTCACCAATACATTTCTTGGTAGTCCAGAAAATATTGCTTTCAGGTTGTAAATCACAGCTGTCCTGGTACATTGTTTGCTGCTTCCATTCGGGATGCACTGTTTCAGTTTCAATGACTCAATATTCTGAACAAAAACGGACAAATGTAACTAATGCTGGGAATGTCAATACAATCAAACTAGAAGGTCAATGATCACAAGTCAGTCATAACGCGGCTAATAGACTAGCGTATCTATTTATGTAGCAAGCTAAAAACACAGAGCCTAACGTTAGATAGATAGCTCGCTGGCTATCTACTCCGATTTCAGGAAAGCTGCAGAAGGACGAGAAGGCTACAATTTCCCATTGTTTATCACTGCAATTTTGACAGCCAACTAGCTGAAAAAGGTTGAGAGGATTTATCTAATGTTCCTTCATTACATTTTAGCTCATCTTTCTCTGGCTAGCATTAATTGTTGATCTTTTTGTTGTTGATGTGCATAACTGAGGGAGCCTACCTTTTAATGGTTGTTTGATCAAATGGGCTGTAAAGTTCCCAAATGTAAGAGGACTCCCATGTTTACATATTTGCAGAAATCCATTCAGGTGTATTTTGTGGCTTTTGGCGAATGCTTTGTAATGATCTAATGTCGCGTTGTTGCAACTGCCTGTAAACACACAGTCCAGTTCAAAGTGAATGACGGCTGGCCCGTGTGGCAAATGGCTTGTCTGTATAAAAGGTCTACAGTCGTGGCCAAAAGGTTTGAGAATGACACAAATATTAATTTCCACAAAGTTTGCTGCATCAGTGTCTTTAGATATTTTTTGTCAGATGTTACTATGGAATACTGAAGTATAATTACAAGCATTTCATAAGTGTCAAAGGCTTTTATTGACAATTACATGAAGTTGATGCAAAGAGTCAATATTTGCAGTGTTGACCCTTCTTTTTCAAGACCTCTGCAATCCGCCCTGGCATGCTGTCAATTAACTTCTGGGCCACATCCTGACTGATGGCAGCCCATTCTTGCATAATCAATGCTTGGAGTTTGTCAGAATTTGTGGGTTTTTGTTTGTCCACCCGCCTCTTGAGGATGACCACAAGTTCTCAATGGGATTAACCTTTCTAGGACACACCTTACACTATCGAACCCCCCCCACATTCCGCTGAAAAGGCAGCGCGCGAAATTAAAAAATCCAACGTTTGCCTTCATCTGCGCCAGTGTTTGGACACGTGTACTACACATGCTAGCTAAAGTTGCTAATTGGACATAAGTAATGGACATAATCGAACAAAAAAAACTATTTATTGTGGAAATAGGATTCCTGGCATTGCATTATGATGAAGATAATCAAAGGTAAGAGACTATTTATGATGGAATTTCGTATTTCTGTTGATTCCAACATGGCGGAGAAATTTTGTTAAATCTGAGCGCCGTCTCAGATTATTGCATGGTGTGCTTTTTACTAAAGTTTAAAAAAAATCTGACACAGCGGTTGCATTAAGAACAAGTGTATCTTTAATTATATGTAAAACATGTATCTTTCATCAAAGTTTATGATGAGTATTTCTGTTATTTGACGTGGCTCTCTGTAATTACTCCGGATCTTTTGGAGGCATTTCTGAACATGGCGCCAATATAAACCAAGATTTGTGGATATAAATATGCACATTATCGAACAAAACATAAATGTATTGTGTAACATGATGTCCTATGAGTGTCATCTGATGAAGATTATCAAAGGTTAGTGATCAATTTTATCTCTATTTCTGCTTTTGTGTGACTATCTTTGGCTGGGAAAAATGGCTGTGTGTTTTTGGATTTGGTGGTGATCTAACATAAATATATGTTGTGTTTTCGCTGGGGAGGGTATCAAGTCAGGTCGAGTCTGACTCGAGTCCAAGTCATGTGACTCGAGTCCACACCTCTGGTAAAGGCTACACCAGTCGTATTCTGCGCATGTGATAAATAACATTTGATTTGATTTTGATATGTTATGAACCCAATATGTTACAAATTTGTTGTACTTAAGATCCCAGAATGCATCTTTAAAGTGCAAAGGTGTATGGCTACATGTGACCATCACAAACTGGTTGCAATCTGGTTTATGTTGTCATTGCCAGCAACTTTACCCACAGAGCTCTATCGATGTGGTACTGATGATTTTCAATTAACTCTGCATCATGTTCCTGTCTTCTGTGTGGTACTGGTGGTTATGTTGGGTTTATTCTCCTCTGTGTGGTACTGGTGGTGATGTTGGGTTTATTCCCCTCTGTGTGGTACTGGTGGTGATGTTGGGTTTATTCTCCTCTGTGTGGTACTGGTGGTGATGTTGGGTTTACTCTCTTCTGTGTGGTACTGGTGGTGATGTTGGGTTTATTCTCCTCTGTGTGGTACTGGTGGTGATGTTGGGTTTACTCTCTTCTGTGTGGTACTGGTGGTGAGGTTGGGTTTATTCTCCTCTGTGTGGTACTGGTGGTGAGGTTGGGTTTATTCTCCTCTGTGTGGTACTGGTGGTGATGTTGGGTTTATTCCCCTCTGTGTGGTACTGGTGGTGAGGTTGGGTTTATTCTCCTCTGTGTGGTACTGGTGGTGATGTTGGGTTTATTCCCCTCTGTGTGGTACTGGTGGTGATGTTGGGTTTATTCTCCTCTGTGTGGTACTGGTGGTGATGTTGGGTTTACTCTCTTCTGTGTGGTACTGGTGGTGATGTTGGGTTTATTCTCCGCTGTGTGGTACTGGTGGTTATGTTGGGTTTACTCTCTTCTGTGTGGTACTGGTGGTGATGTT
This sequence comes from Salvelinus alpinus, assembly GCF_045679555.1. Taxonomy (NCBI): domain Eukaryota; kingdom Metazoa; phylum Chordata; class Actinopteri; order Salmoniformes; family Salmonidae; genus Salvelinus; species Salvelinus alpinus. The sequence continues at coordinate 38,014,844 of NC_092097.1, forward strand.
GGGTTTATTCTCCTCTGTGTGGTACTGGTGGTGATGTTGGGTTTACTCTCTTCTGTGTGGTACTGGTGGTGATGTTGGGTTTATTCTCCTCTGTGTGGTACTGGTGGTGATGTTGGGTTTACTCTCTTTGTGTGGTACTGGTGGTGAGGTTGGGTTGGGTTTATTCTCCTCTGTGTGGTACTGGTGGTGATGTTGGGTTTATTCCCCTCTGTGTGGTACTGGTGGTGATGTTGGGTTTACTCTCCTCTGTGTGGTACTGGTGGTGATGTTGGGTTTACTCTCCTCTGTGTGGTACTGTTGGTGATGTTGGGTTTATTCTCCTTTGTGAGGTACTGGTGGTGATGTTGGGTTTATTCTCCTCTGTGAGGTACTGGTGGTGATGTTGGGTTTACTCTCCTCTGTGTGGTACTGTTGGTGATGTTGGGTTTATTCTCCTTTGTGAGGTACTGGTGGTGATGTTGGGTTTATTCTCCTCTGTGTGGTACTGGTGGTGATGTTGGGTTTATTCCCCTCTGTGTGGTACTGGTGGTGAGGTTGGGTTTATTCTCCTCTGTGTGGTACTGTTGGTGATGTTGGGTTTATTCTCCTCTGTGTGGTACTGGTGGTGATGTTGGGTTTATTCCCCTCTGTGTGGTACTGGTGGTGATGTTGGGTTTATTCTCCTCTGTGTGGTACTGGTGGTGATGTTGGGTTTACTCTCTTCTGTGTGGTACTGGTGGTGATGTTGGGTTTATTCTCCTCTGTGTGGTACTGGTGGTGATGTTGGGTTTACTCTCTTCTGTGTGGTACTGGTGGTGAGGTTGGGTTTATTCTCCTCTGTGTGGTACTGGTGGTGATGTTGGGTTTATTCCCCTCTGTGTGGTACTGGTGGTGATGTTGGGTTTACTCTCTTCTCTCCTCCATGTGGTACTGGTGGTGATGTTGGGTTTACTCTCCTATGTGTGGTACTGGTGGTGATGTTGGGTTTACTCTCCTCTGTGTGGTACTGGTGGTGATGTTGGGTTTATTCTCCGCTGTGTGGTACTGGTGGTTATGTTGGGTTTACTCTCTTCTGTGTGGTACTGGTGGTGATGTTGGGTTTATTCTCCTCTGTGTGGTACTGGTGGTTATGTTGGGTTTATTCTCCTCTGTGTGGTACTGGTGGTTATGTTGGGTTTACTCTCCTATGTGTGGTACTGGTGGTTATGTTGGGTTTATTCTCCTCTGTGTGGTACTGGTGGTTATGTTGGGTTTACTCTCCTCTGTGTGGTACTGGTGGTTATGTTGGGTTTACTCTCCTCTGTGTGGTACTGGTGGTTATGTTGGGTTTACTCTCCTCTGTGTGGTACTGGTGGTTATGTTGGGTTTACTCTCCTCTGTGTGGTACTGGTGGTTATGTTGGGTTTACTCTCTTCTGTGTGGTACTGGTGGTGAGGTTGGGTTTATTCTCCTCTGTGTGGTACTGGTGGTGATGTTGGGTTTATTCCCCTCTGTGTGGTACTGGTGGTTATGTTGGGTTTACTCTCCTCTGTGTGGTACTGGTGGTTATGTTGGGTTTACTCTCCTCTGTGTGGTACTGGTGGTTATGTTGGGTTTATTCTCCTCTGTGTGGTACTGGTGGTTATGTTGGGTTTACTCTCCTATGTGTGGTACTGGTGGTTATGTTGGGTTTATTCTCCTCTGTGTGGTACTGGTGGTTATGTTGGGTTTACTCTCCTCTGTGTGGTACTGGTGGTTATGTTGGGTTTACTCTCCTCTGTGTGGTACTGGTGGTTATGTTGGGTTTACTCTCCTCTGTGTGGTACTGGTGGTTATGTTGGGTTTATTCTCCTCTGTGTGGTACTGTCACGAGAATTTTGTTCTCAGTGTTCATAATACCCAATTGAATTAATTACTCAGCCTGAAACCCAGAATTTGTAAGAAACTGGTTGAAATGAATCAGACGGAGGCCCAGCCACAATAGTCAGAAAATGTATTTACGAGACCGCTCTCCCAATCATTACATGTACATTGGTTTATATACCTCTCATTTAGTCATAAATGTCCCTCCTCCTCTAATACAATGACAATATAGTTCACAAGTCCTTCTCATACATTGCCTGCCACCTGTTATACAATCTACTACAAGCCCAAGGTTTCTCCCCTCCCTGGGTGGGGAGACTTCCTTCCCTGTTATCAGTTCCACAGTGGTCACAAGTTGTCTGCCAATGTTCCTTGCCTACCAACAGTCCCTCTTTCTTATGGACAAACATTCTTCATCATACAGGATATAATTCTGTTAGTTATAATTCTACGTTAAATGTATACATCATTTAGTCATTATTCATAAAAATCCCATAACAGGTACTGGTGGTTATGTTGGATTTATTCTCCTCTGTGTGGTACTGGTGGTGATGTTGGGTTTACTCTCCTCTGTGTGGTACTGGTGGTGATGTTGGGTTTACTCTCCTCTGTGTGGTACTGTTGGTGATGTTGGGTTTATTCTCCTTTGTGAGGTACTGGTGGTGATGTTGGGTTTATTCTCCTCTGTGAGGTACTGGTGGTGATGTTGGGTTTACTCTCCTCTGTGTGGTACTGTTGGTGATGTTGGGTTTATTCTCCTTTGTGAGGTACTGGTGGTGATGTTGGGTTTATTCTCCTCTGTGTGGTACTGGTGGTGATGTTGGGTTTATTCCCCTCTGTGTGGTACTGGTGGTGATGTTGGGTTTATTCTCCTCTGTGTGGTACTGTTGGTGATGTTGGGTTTATTCTCCTCTGTGTGGTACTGGTGGTGATGTTGGGTTTATTCCCCTCTGTGTGGTACTGGTGGTGATGTTGGGTTTATTCTCCTCTGTGTGGTACTGGTGGTGATGTTGGGTTTACTCTCTTCTGTGTGGTACTGGTGGTGATGTTGGGTTTATTCTCCTCTGTGTGGTACTGGTGGTGATGTTGGGTTTACTCTCTTCTGTGTGGTACTGGTGGTGAGGTTGGGTTTATTCTCCTCTGTGTGGTACTGGTGGTGATGTTGGGTTTATTCCCCTCTGTGTGGTACTGGTGGTGATGTTGGGTTTACTCTCTTCTCTCCTCCGTGTGGTACTGGTGGTGATGTTGGGTTTACTCTCCTCTGTGTGGTACTGGTGGTGATGTTGGGTTTACTCTCCTCTGTGTGGTACTGGTGGTGATGTTGGGTTTATTCTCCGCTGTGTGGTACTGGTGGTTATGTTGGGTTTACTCTCTTCTGTGTGGTACTGGTGGTGATGTTGGGTTTATTCTCCTCTGTGTGGTACTGGTGGTGATGTTGGGTTTACTCTCTTCTGTGTGGTACTGGTGGTGATGTTGGGTTTATTCTCCTCTGTGTGGTACTGGTGGTGATGTTGGGTTTACTCTCTTCTGTGTGGTACTGGTGGTGAGGTTGGGTTTATTCTCCTCTGTGTGGTACTGGTGGTGATGTTGGGTTTATTCCCCTCTGTGTGGTACTGGTGGTGATGTTGGGTTTACTCTCTTCTCTCCTCCGTGTGGTACTGGTGGTGATGTTGGGTTTACTCTCCTCTGTGTGGTACTGGTGGTGAAGTTGGGTTTATTCTCCTATGTGTGGTACTGGTGGTGATGTTGGGTTTACTCTCTTCTGTGTGGTACTGGTGGTGATGTTGGGTTTATTCTCCTCTGTGTGGTACTGGTGGTGATGTTGGGTTTACTCTCTTCTGTGTGGTACTGGTGGTGAGGTTGGGTTTATTCTCCTCTGTGTGGTACTGGTGGTGATGTTGGGTTTATTCCCCTCTGTGTGGTACTGGTGGTGATGTTGGGTTTATTCTCCTCTGTGTGGTACTGTTGGTGATGTTGGGTTTATTCTCCTCTGTGTGGTACTGGTGGTGATGTTGGGTTTATTCCCCTCTGTGTGGTACTGGTGGTGATGTTGGGTTTATTCTCCTCTGTGTGGTACTGGTGGTGATGTTGGGTTTACTCTCTTCTGTGTGGTACTGGTGGTGATGTTGGGTTTATTCTCCTCTGTGTGGTACTGGTGGTGATGTTGGGTTTACTCTCTTCTGTGTGGTACTGGTGGTGAGGTTGGGTTTATTCTCCTCTGTGTGGTACTGGTGGTGATGTTGGGTTTATTCCCCTCTGTGTGGTACTGGTGGTGATGTTGGGTTTACTCTCTTCTCTCCTCCGTGTGGTACTGGTGGTGATGTTGGGTTTACTCTCCTCTGTGTGGTACTGGTGGTGATGTTGGGTTTACTCTCCTCTGTGTGGTACTGGTGGTGATGTTGGGTTTATTCTCCGCTGTGTGGTACTGGTGGTTATGTTGGGTTTACTCTCTTCTGTGTGGTACTGGTGGTGATGTTGGGTTTATTCTCCTCTGTGTGGTACTGGTGGTGATGTTGGGTTTACTCTCTTCTGTGTGGTACTGGTGGTGATGTTGGGTTTATTCTCCTCTGTGTGGTACTGGTGGTGATGTTGGGTTTACTCTCTTCTGTGTGGTACTGGTGGTGAGGTTGGGTTTATTCTCCTCTGTGTGGTACTGGTGGTGATGTTGGGTTTATTCCCCTCTGTGTGGTACTGGTGGTGATGTTGGGTTTACTCTCTTCTCTCCTCCGTGTGGTACTGGTGGTGATGTTGGGTTTACTCTCTTCTGTGTGGTACTGGTGGTGATGTTGGGTTTATTCTCCTCTGTGTGGTACTGGTGGTGATGTTGGGTTTACTCTCTTCTGTGTGGTACTGGTGGTGAGGTTGGGTTTACTCTCCTCTGTGTGGTACTGTTGGTGATGTTGGGTTTATTCTCCTTTGTGAGGTACTGGTGGTGATGTTGGGTTTATTCTCCTTTGTGAGGTACTGGTGGTGATGTTGGGTTTACTCTCCTCTGTGTGGTACTGTTGGTGATGTTGGGTTTATTCTCCTTTGTGAGGTACTGGTGGTGATGTTGGGTTTATTCTCCTCTGTGTGGTACTGGTGGTGATGTTGGGTTTATTCCCCTCTGTGTGGTACTGGTGGTGATGTTGGGTTTATTCTCCTCTGTGTGGTACTGTTGGTGATGTTGGGTTTATTCTCCTCTGTGTGGTACTGGTGGTGATGTTGGGTTTATTCCCCTCTGTGTGGTACTGGTGGTGATGTTGGGTTTATTCTCCTCTGTGTGGTACTGGTGGTGATGTTGGGTTTACTCTCTTCTGTGTGGTACTGGTGGTGATGTTGGGTTTATTCTCCTCTGTGTGGTACTGGTGGTTATGTTGGGTTTACTCTCCTCTGTGTGGTACTGGTGGTTATGTTGGGTTTACTCTCCTCTGTGTGGTACTGGTGGTTATGTTGGGTTTACTCTCTTCTGTGTGGTACTGGTGGTGAGGTTGGGTTTATTCTCCTCTGTGTGGTACTGGTGGTGATGTTGGGTTTATTCCCCTCTGTGTGGTACTGGTGGTTATGTTGGGTTTACTCTCCTCTGTGTGGTACTGGTGGTTATGTTGGGTTTACTCTCCTCTGTGTGGTACTGGTGGTTATGTTGGGTTTATTCTCCTCTGTGTGGTACTGGTGGTTATGTTGGGTTTACTCTCCTATGTGTGGTACTGGTGGTTATGTTGGGTTTATTCTCCTCTGTGTGGTACTGGTGGTTATGTTGGGTTTACTCTCCTCTGTGTGGTACTGGTGGTTATGTTGGGTTTACTCTCCTCTGTGTGGTACTGGTGGTTATGTTGGGTTTACTCTCCTCTGTGTGGTACTGGTGGTTATGTTGGGTTTATTCTCCTCTGTGTGGTACTGTCATGAGAATTTTGTTCTCAGTGTTCATAATACCCAATTGAATTAATTACTCAGCCTGAAACCCAGAATTTGTAAGAAACTGGTTGAAATGAATCAGACGGAGGCCCAGCCACAATAGTCAGAAAATGTATTTACGAGACCGCTCTCCCAATCATTACATGTACATTGGTTTATATACCTCTCATTTAGTCATAAATGTCCCTCCTCCTCTAATACAATGACAATATAGTTCACAAGTCCTTCTCATACATTGCCTGCCACCTGTTATACAATCTACTACAAGCCCAAGGTTTCTCCCCTCCCTGGGTGGGGAGACTTCCTTCCCTGTTATCAGTTCCACAGTGGTCACAAGTTGTCTGCCAATGTTCCTTGCCTACCAACAGTCCCTCTTTCTTATGGACAAACATTCTTCATCATACAGGATATAATTCTGTTAGTTATAATTCTACGTTAAATGTATACATCATTTAGTCATTATTCATAAAAATCCCATAACAGGTACTGGTGGTTATGTTGGATTTATTCTCCTCTGTGTGGTACTGGTGGTGATGTTGGGTTTACTCTCCTCTGTGTGGTACTGGTGGTGATGTTGGGTTTACTCTCCTCTGTGTGGTACTGTTGGTGATGTTGGGTTTATTCTCCTTTGTGAGGTACTGGTGGTGATGTTGGGTTTATTCTCCTCTGTGAGGTACTGGTGGTGATGTTGGGTTTACTCTCCTCTGTGTGGTACTGTTGGTGATGTTGGGTTTATTCTCCTTTGTGAGGTACTGGTGGTGATGTTGGGTTTATTCCCCTCTGTGTGGTACTGGTGGTGATGTTGGGTTTATTCTCCTCTGTGTGGTACTGTTGGTGATGTTGGGTTTATTCTCCTCTGTGTGGTACTGGTGGTGATGTTGGGTTTATTCCCCTCTGTGTGGTACTGGTGGTGATGTTGGGTTTATTCTCCTCTGTGTGGTACTGGTGGTGATGTTGGGTTTACTCTCTTCTGTGTGGTACTGGTGGTGATGTTGGGTTTATTCTCCTCTGTGTGGTACTGGTGGTGATGTTGGGTTTACTCTCTTCTGTGTGGTACTGGTGGTGAGGTTGGGTTTATTCTCCTCTGTGTGGTACTGGTGGTGATGTTGGGTTTATTCCCCTCTGTGTGGTACTGGTGGTGATGTTGGGTTTACTCTCTTCTCTCCTCCGTGTGGTACTGGTGGTGATGTTGGGTTTACTCTCCTCTGTGTGGTACTGGTGGTGATGTTGGGTTTACTCTCCTCTGTGTGGTACTGGTGGTGATGTTGGGTTTATTCTCCGCTGTGTGGTACTGGTGGTTATGTTGGGTTTACTCTCTTCTGTGTGGTACTGGTGGTGATGTTGGGTTTATTCTCCTCTGTGTGGTACTGGTGGTGATGTTGGGTTTACTCTCTTCTGTGTGGTACTGGTGGTGATGTTGGGTTTATTCTCCTCTGTGTGGTACTGGTGGTGATGTTGGGTTTACTCTCTTCTGTGTGGTACTGGTGGTGAGGTTGGGTTTATTCTCCTCTGTGTGGTACTGGTGGTGATGTTGGGTTTATTCCCCTCTGTGTGGTACTGGTGGTGATGTTGGGTTTACTCTCTTCTCTCCTCCGTGTGGTACTGGTGGTGATGTTGGGTTTACTCTCCTCTGTGTGGTACTGGTGGTGAAGTTGGGTTTATTCTCCTATGTGTGGTACTGGTGGTGATGTTGGGTTTACTCTCTTCTGTGTGGTACTGGTGGTGATGTTGGGTTTATTCTCCTCTGTGTGGTACTGGTGGTGATGTTGGGTTTACTCTCTTCTGTGTGGTACTGGTGGTGAGGTTGGGTTTATTCTCCTCTGTGTGGTACTGGTGGTGATGTTGGGTTTATTCCCCTCTGTGTGGTACTGGTGGTGATGTTGGGTTTATTCTCCTCTGTGTGGTACTGTTGGTGATGTTGGGTTTATTCTCCTCTGTGTGGTACTGGTGGTGATGTTGGGTTTATTCCCCTCTGTGTGGTACTGGTGGTGATGTTGGGTTTATTCTCCTCTGTGTGGTACTGGTGGTGATGTTGGGTTTACTCTCTTCTGTGTGGTACTGGTGGTGATGTTGGGTTTATTCTCCTCTGTGTGGTACTGGTGGTGATGTTGGGTTTACTCTCTTCTGTGTGGTACTGGTGGTGAGGTTGGGTTTATTCTCCTCTGTGTGGTACTGGTGGTGATGTTGGGTTTATTCCCCTCTGTGTGGTACTGGTGGTGATGTTGGGTTTACTCTCTTCTCTCCTCCGTGTGGTACTGGTGGTGATGTTGGGTTTACTCTCCTCTGTGTGGTACTGGTGGTGATGTTGGGTTTACTCTCCTCTGTGTGGTACTGGTGGTGATGTTGGGTTTATTCTCCGCTGTGTGGTACTGGTGGTTATGTTGGGTTTACTCTCTTCTGTGTGGTACTGGTGGTGATGTTGGGTTTATTCTCCTCTGTGTGGTACTGGTGGTGATGTTGGGTTTACTCTCTTCTGTGTGGTACTGGTGGTGATGTTGGGTTTATTCTCCTCTGTGTGGTACTGGTGGTGATGTTGGGTTTACTCTCTTCTGTGTGGTACTGGTGGTGAGGTTGGGTTTATTCTCCTCTGTGTGGTACTGGTGGTGATGTTGGGTTTATTCCCCTCTGTGTGGTACTGGTGGTGATGTTGGGTTTACTCTCTTCTCTCCTCCGTGTGGTACTGGTGGTGATGTTGGGTTTACTCTCCTCTGTGTGGTACTGGTGGTGATGTTGGGTTTACTCTCCTCTGTGTGGTACTGGTGGTGATGTTGGGTTTATTCTCCTCTGTGTGGTACTGGTGGTTATGTTGGGTTTACTCTCCTCTGTGTGGCACTAGTGGTGATGTTGGGTTTACTCTCCTCTGTGTGGTACTGGTGGTTATGTTGGGTTTACTCTCCTATGTGTGGTACTGGTGGTTATGTTGGGTTTATTCTCCTCTGTGTGGTACTGGTGGTTATGTTGGGTTTACTCTCCTCTGTGTGGTACTGGTGGTTATGTTGGGTTTACTCTCCTCTGTGTGGTACTGGTGGTTATGTTGGGTTTACTCTCCTCTGTGTGGTACTGGTGGTTATGTTGGGTTTACTCTCCTCTGTGTGGTACTGGTGGTTATGTTGGGTTTACTCTCTTCTGTGTGGTACTGGTGGTGAGGTTGGGTTTATTCTCCTCTGTGTGGTACTGGTGGTGATGTTGGGTTTATTCCCCTCTGTGTGGTACTGGTGGTTATGTTGGGTTTACTCTCCTCTGTGTGGTACTGGTGGTTATGTTGGGTTTACTCTCCTCTGTGTGGTACTGGTGGTTATGTTGGGTTTATTCTCCTCTGTGTGGTACTGGTGGTTATGTTGGTTTTACTCTCCTATGTGTGGTACTGGTGGTTATGTTGGGTTTATTCTCCTCTGTGTGGTACTGGTGGTTATGTTGGGTTTACTCTCCTCTGTGTGGTACTGGTGGTTATGTTGGGTTTAGTCTCCTCTGTGTGGTACTGGTGGTTATGTTGGGTTTACTCTCCTCTGTGTGGTACTGGTGGTTATGTTGGGTTTACTCTCCTCTGTGTGGTACTGGTGGTTATGTTGGGTTTATTCTCCTCTGTGTGGTACTGTCACGAGAATTTTGTTCTCAGTGTTCATAATACCCAATTGAATTAATTACTCAGCCTGAAACCCAGAATTTGTAAGAAACTGGTTGAAATGAATCAGACGGAGGCCCAGCCACAATAGTCAGAAAATGTATTTACGAGACCGCTCTCCCAATCATTACATGTACATTGGTTTATATACCTCTCATTTAGTCATAAATGTCCCTCCTCCTCTAATACAATGACAATATAGTTCACAAGTCCTTCTCATACATTGCCTGCCACCTGTTATACAATCTACTACAAGCCCAAGGTTTCTCCCCTCCCTGGGTGGGGAGACTTCCTTCCCTGTTATCAGTTCCACAGTGGTCACAAGTTGTCTGCCAATGTTCCTTGCCTACCAACAGTCCCTCTTTCTTATGGACAAACATTCTTCATCATACAGGATATAATTCTGTTAGTTATAATTCTACGTTAAATGTATACATCATTTAGTCATTATTCATAAAAATCCCATAACAGGTACTGGTGGTTATGTTGGATTTATTCTCCTCTGTGTGGTACTGGTGGTGATGTTGGGTTTACAACTCCTCTGTGTGGTACTGGTGGTGATGTTGGGTTTACTCTCCTCTGTGTGGTACTGTTGGTGATGTTGGGTTTATTCTCCTTTGTGAGGTACTGGTGGTGATGTTGGGTTTATTCTCCTCTGTGAGGTACTGGTGGTGATGTTGGGTTTACTCTCCTCTGTGTGGTACTGTTGGTGATGTTGGGTTTATTCTCCTTTGTGAGGTACTGGTGGTGATGTTGGGTTTATTCTCCTCTGTGTGGTACTGGTGGTGATGTTGGGTTTATTCCCCTCTGTGTGGTACTGGTGGTGATGTTGGGTTTATTCTCCTCTGTGTGGTACTGTTGGTGATGTTGGGTTTATTCTCCTCTGTGTGGTACTGGTGGTGATGTTGGGTTTATTCCCCTCTGTGTGGTACTGGTGGTGATGTTGGGTTTATTCTCCTCTGTGTGGTACTGGTGGTGATGTTGGGTTTACTCTCTTCTGTGTGGTACTGGTGGTGATGTTGGGTTTATTCTCCTCTGTGTGGTACTGGTGGTGATGTTGGGTTTACTCTCTTCTGTGTGGTACTGGTGGTGATGTTGGGTTTATTCTCCTCTGTGTGGTACTGGTGGTGATGTTGGGTTTACTCTCTTCTGTGTGGTACTGGTGGTGAGGTTGGGTTTATTCTCCTCTGTGTGGTACTGGTGGTGATGTTGGGTTTATTCCCCTCTGTGTGGTACTGGTGGTGATGTTGGGTTTACTCTCTTCTCTCCTCCGTGTGGTACTGGTGGTGATGTTGGGTTTACTCTCCTCTGTGTGGTACTGGTGGTGATGTTGGGTTTACTCTCCTCTGTGTGGTACTGGTGGTGATGTTGGGTTTATTCTCCGCTGTGTGGTACTGGTGGTTATGTTGGGTTTACTCTCTTCTGTGTGGTACTGGTGGTGATGTTGGGTTTATTCTCCTCTGTGTGGTACTGGTGGTGATGTTGGGTTTACTCTCTTCTGTGTGGTACTGGTGGTGATGTTGGGTTTATTCTCCTCTGTGTGGTACTGGTGGTGATGTTGGGTTTACTCTCTTCTGTGTGGTACTGGTGGTGAGGTTGGGTTTATTCTCCTCTGTGTGGTACTGGTGGTGATGTTGGGTTTATTCCCCTCTGTGTGGTACTGGTGGTGATGTTGGGTTTACTCTCTTCTCTCCTCCGTGTGGTACTGGTGGTGATGTTGGGTTTACTCTCCTCTGTGTGGTACTGGTGGTGATGTTGGGTTTACTCTCCTCTGTGTGGTACTGGTGGTGATGTTGGGTTTATTCTCCTCTGTGTGGTACTGGTGGTTATGTTGGGTTTACTCTCCTCTGTGTGGCACTAGTGGTGATGTTGGGTTTACTCTCCTCTGTGTGGTACTGGTGGTGATGTTGGGTTTATTCTCCTCTGTGTGGTACTGGTGGTGATGTTGGGTTTACTCTCTTCTCTCCTCTGTGTGGTACTGGTGGTGATGTTGGGTTTACTCTCTTCTCTCTTCTGTGTGGTACTGGTGGTGATGTTGGGTTTACTCTCCTCTGTGTGGTACTGGTGGTGATGTTGGGTTTATTCTCCTCTGTGTGGTACTGGTGGTGATGTTGGGTTTACTCTCTTCTCTCCTCTGTGTGGTACTGGTGGTGATGTTGGGTTTATTCTCCTCTGTGTGGTACTGGTGGTGATGTTGGGTTTATTCTCCTCTGTGTGGTACTGGTGGTGATGTTGGGTTTATTCTCCTCTGTGTGGTACTGGTGGTGATGTTGGGTTTATTCTCCTCTGTGTGGTACTGTTGGTGATGTTGGGTTTATTCTCCTCTGTGTGGTACTGGTGGTGATGTTGGGTTTATTCTCCTCTGTGTGGTACTGGTGGTGATGTTGGGTTTATTCTCCTCTGTGTGGTACTGGTGGTGATGTTGGGTTTACTCTTTTCTCTCTTCTCTCCTCTGTGTGGTACTGGTGGTGATGTTGGGTTTACTCTCCTCTGTGTGGTACTGGTGGTGATGTTGGGTTTACTCTCTTCTCTCCTCTGTGTGGTACTGGTGGTGATGTTGGGTTTATTCTCCTCTGTGTGGTACTGGTGGTGATGTTGGGTTTACTCTCTTCTCTCCTCTGTGTGGTACTGGTGGTGATGTTGGGTTTATTCTCCTCTGTGTGGTACTGGTGGTGATGTGGGGTTTACTCTCCTCTGTGTGGTACTGGTGGTGATGTTGGGTTTACTCTCTTCTCTCCTCAGTGTGGTACTGGTGGTGATGTTGGGTTTATTCTCCTCTGTGTGGTACTGGTGGTGATGTTGGGTTTACTCTCTTCTCTCCTCTGTGTGGTACTGGTGGTGATGTTGGGTTTATTCTCCTCTGTGTGGTACTGGTGGTGATGTTGGGTTTACTCTCCTCTGTGTGGTACTGGTGGTGATGTTGGGTTTATTCTCCTCTGTGTGATACTGGTGGTGATGTTGGGTTTACTCTCTTCTCCCCTCTGTGTGGTACTGGTGGTGATGTCTGGTTTATTCTCCTCTGTGTGGTACTGGTGGTTATGTTACCTCTCCTCTCTTCTGTGTGGTGATGTTGGGCTATCTCTCCTCTTCTGTGTTAATCTACAGGAGGTTTTTCCAGACAGCTCACTTCTATGTGGAGGACAGTAGTTCTCCCAGGGTGGTGGCCAATGAGAACATCCCTGTCATCCCCATCCCAGGTAAGACACACCTTCTTTAACACACCATAGCACACATGAGAGCCCAATTCAATCCAACCTGATTTAGCAATATTTTTGTGTTTACAAACTATTGCCCACCCCTTCCTGGTAGGTTTTTATAGTAGCCACAACCATTCTGTGATCATTTTCTTGTCAATGTTTTTGTCCACACTCTTTAACTTCTCTGGGATATGTGGGACGGTAGCGTCCCACTTGGCCAAAAGCCAGAAAAAATGTAGCGCGCCAAATTCAAATATATTACTATAAAAATCAATCTTTCATGGAATCACATATGAAAGACACCAAATTAAAGCTACCCATGTTGTGAATCCAGCCAACATGTCTGATTTCCAAAAGGATTTACGGCGAAAGCACACCAAACGATTATGTTAGCTCAGTACATAGCCACAGAAAAACACAGCCATTTTCCCAGCAAAAGATAGTAGTCACAAAAAGCAGAAATAGAGATAAAATTTATCACTAACCTTTGATGATCTTCATCAGATGACACTCATAGGACATCATGTTACACAATACATTTATGTTTTCTTCGATAATGTGCATATTTATATCCACAAATCTTGGTTTACATTGGCGCCATGTTCAGAAATGCCTCCAAAATATCCGGAGAAATTGCAGAGAGCCATGTCAAATAACAGAAATACTCATCATAAACTTTGATGAAAGATACATGTTTTATATATAATTAAAGATACACTTGTTCTTAATACAACCTCTGTGTCAGATTTAAAAAATAAAAAAAATAAAATACGTAAAAAGCACACCATGCAATAATCTGAGACGGCGCTCAAACATAACAACATTTCCCCACCATGTTGGAGTCAACAGAAATACGAAATTACATCATAAATATTCCCTTACCTTTGATCATCTTCATCAGAATGCACTCCCAGGAATCCTAGTTCCACAATAAATTGTTGTTTAGTTTGATAATGTCCATTACTTATGTCTAAGTAGCTACTTTTGCTAGCATGTTTAGTGCACATGTCGAAACACTCGCGCAAATGCAGGCGAACTCGGACGAAAACTTCAAAAAGTTATATAACAGGTTGAATAAACTGGTCAAACTAAGTAGAGAATCAATCTTCAGGATGTTGTTATCATATATATCCAATAACGTTCCAACCGGAGCATTCCTTCATGTCTGTAGAAGTTATGGAACGCAAGGCGATATCATGAGGAAAGCGCGTGACCAGGAACTGACAATCTGCCAGACCACTGACTCATTCCCCTCCCATCCGGCCCCACAACACAGCATAAGCTTCATTCCACGTTCTACAGACTGTTGACATCTAGTGGAAGGCGTAGGAAGTGCAAACAGATCCATATCTTCCCTATCTTAGGGAATTGATTCGGCGATGAGTTGAACATTGACCAGTTTCAGAATTCTCACTTCCTGTTTTTTCTCAGGTTTTTGCCTGCCATATGAGTTCTGTTATACTCACAGACATCATTCCAACAGTTTTAGAAACTTGAGTGTTTTATATCCAATAGTAATAATAATATGCATATATTAGCATCTGGGACAGAGTGGGAGGCAGTTCACTATGGGCACGCAATTCATCCAAAAGTGAAAATGCTGCCCCCTATCATAAAGAAGTTAAGTCAAGCCTTTTTCTTTGTTAGTCATTATCTGCTCTTGTTAAGGATAGGATACATTCTAGTGTGAGTTTAATACTTTTGAATGGGCCAATCTACTTCTATTTTACTCAGCGGCTTACACCCTGAGTGCATGTCAAAGTGCTTGTGAGCTGCTCTATTAGGAGTGATGTGAGAGGGTTCTTCTCTGAGAGAGCCCAGTGTAGAGGCAGCTAGTCAATAACACAATGAGAAGACAGTGCTGTGTGTGGTGCATAGCGTTCCTTTGAAGAGAGGAAACACTCAGGGACTCAGAGGGACTATGGCACTACGGCCCAGTTCAAAGCAATGATGGTTAACTTAAAGAACCCAGCTGATGTCTGTATTGACTCTCCATCCATTCTGCTTTTGTCTATTTTCTCTCTCTCCCTCTCTCTCCCCCCACCTTTGCTCGCTCTCTTTCCCCCCACCTTTGCTCGCTCTCTTTCCCCCCACCTTTGCTCTGTCCCCCTTCTTCGCGCGCTCGTTCTGTCCCCCTTCTTCGCGCGCTCGTTCTGTCCCCCTTCCTCGCTCGCTCTCTCCCTGTCCCCCTTCCTCGCTCGCTCTATCCCTGTCTCCCTTCCTCGCGTGCTCGCTCTGTCCCCCTTCCTCGCGCGCTCTGTCCCCCTTCCTCGCTCGCTCTGTCCCCCTTCCTCGCTCGCTCTGTCCCCCTTCCTCGCTCGCTCTGTCCCCTTCCTCGCGCGCTCTATCCCTGTCCCCCTTCCTTGCGTGCTCGCTCTGTCCCCCTTCCTCGCTCGCTCTCTCCCTGTCCCCCTTCCTCGCTCGCTCTATCCCTCTCTCCCCTCCTCGCTCGCTCTGTCCCCCTTCCTCGCTCGCTCTATCCCTGTCCCCCTTCCTCGCACGCTCGCTCTGTCCCCCTTCCTCGCTCGCTCTCTCCCTGTCCCCCTTCCTCGCTCGCTCTCTCCCTGTCCCACTTCCTCGCGCGCTCTCCCTGTCCCCCTTCCTCGCGCGCTCGCTCTGTCCCCCTTCCTCGCTCGCTCCCTGTCCCCCTTCCTCGCGCAAGCGCTCTGTCCCCTTCTCCCTCTCTTTTCTCCTGTAGGTGGAGACGAACTGCTTCTTTCTGTACAGACAAGTTAATATACCATCTCAGAGAACAGAGTGTTAAGTGTTTATAGAACTGTGATTGTTTTACAGCATCTGAAATGCTAAATCCATCCCCCCACTGGACTGTAATGTGAGGGGTTTAATGAGCAGGAAGAAAATGGAGAGAGGGGGTGCATGGAGCCAAAACTCTGACACAGCTGGTCTAGTGTGTGTGCCTGCCTGCACGTGAATGTCTTTGTTCCACCTTTCATCACATCCCTTCTCTCCTGAATAAAGGGATGCAAAATGTGCGCACAGCTGCAAAGTTCTAGCAAATCCAAATGTGCCCATAGTATTTTAATCAGCTCCATTGATTAGTGTATAAATGGAAGACGGTTGACAAATGGACACTCAAACAATCCCCCAATCACCTTTAACCATGTAACCATTGAAGTGAGTCAGGGAGTGCCTGTCTGTCAGTGGACCCAGCTGGGAGTGTGTATTGGCTGTAATATCACACACCAGCACCAGCAGACAAACCCAGCAGCTGTTTCCTCTGTCCACACACACACACACACACCCTTTGTCCTGATGGTTTTCTCTGTGTGATAGTAGCCTCCCCATCACCTCTCCTCCCTAATGGATAATTTGGGACTGATGTGGCTCATCTGACACAGATGCCACCCCCTCTAAACACCCATATTAGACAATTATGGCTCTTTGTTCACCAGTGACTGGTCTAGCTGTGGTGTGATTCCCATCGCTCTGTGTGACATGGCTAATAAGTGTTCTTCTCAACATAAACGACAACAAGTCTAGATGTGTCCACACATTGATCCTTTTTATCTGTAAGAATCTCGGTGAAGCATTTCCGTGTGTGATGATGATGATGCGTGACGTGTTATTCATATCTGTACTACTGGGTTAGTTATTAGTCTCAGTGGGAGGCTGTGTGTGATGTGCTGATTTAGGATCAGGTTTGCCTTTTAGATCACATTGAATGAGATATAATGGACAGGGAGAACCTGATCCTAGAGCAGCACTCCTACTCTGAGACGTTTGGAATCTAAGGGATACAGGCTGAAGGGATATTAAAATACCTGGTCTTTCATTTGTCTGTCTGAAATATGGAAGATGTTACAAATGTAGGGAGGTTCTAGACAGGATATTAATATTGTTATTTACACCTTCACAAAGTAATCACACCCCTGGACTTTTTCCACATTTTGTTGTTATAGCTTGAATTTAAAATGGATCTAAATTTAGATTTTGTTTGTGACAGTGTGTCACACACTCGGACACACACTCGCTCAATTCAATTCAAGGCGCTTTATTGGCATGGGAAACATATGTTAACATTGCCAAAGAAAGTCACTCTCTCTCTGCCATTGTGAAGAAGGCCTAAGTGTGATATGTCCACATTTGTGTCTTTCTAAGTGTGTTATGTCTTCCTACAGATGACATGGATGCCGTCCCTGTCAGGCAGTTCATCAAACACATCATGGAACTCTACTCCAACAACTTGCACGGGTTCGCTGAGGAGTTTGAGGTAGGAAGTAACACAATACCTTTTGATCTCTCAGCGTTTCTCCTATTGTTGAGGGGGAGTGTGTGTCTGTGAGTCTATGATATTCTCATATTCTGGTTTATGTTGTCTGTGTGTGTAGTTGTGTACATTACTGCCTGTCTGTGAGTGTGTAGGTGTGTACATTACTGCCTATGTCTGTGTAAACAATATGAAATGTGTACAGGGCATGTGCAGTATGTATACTGAAAAAATATATAAATACAACGATTTGACTGAGTAACAGTTCATATCAGGAAATCAGTCAATTAAAATAAATCCATTAGGCCCGAATCTATGGATTTCACATGACTGGGCAGGAGCGCAGCATAGGCCCACCCACTGAGGAGCCAGGCCCAGCCAATAAGAATGAGTTCTTCCCCACAAAAGGGCTTTATTACAGACAGAAATACTCCTCAGTTTCATCAGTAGTCCGGGTGGCTGGTCTCAAACGATCCCGCAGGTGAAGGAGACGGATATGGAGCTCCTGGGCTGGCATGGTTACACGTGGTCTGCGGTTGTGAGGACGATTGGACGTACTGCCAAATTCTCTAAAACGACATTGGAGGCAGTTTATGATAGAGAAATTAACATTAAATTCTCTAGCAACAGCTCTGGTGGACATTCCTGCAGTCAGCATGCCAATTGCATGCTCCCTCAACTTGAAACATCTGTGGCATTGTGTTGTGTGACAAAACTGCACATTTTGGAGTGTCCTTTTATTTTCCTCAGCACAAGGTGCACCTGTGTAATGATCATGCCGTTTAATAATCTTCTTGATATGCCACACCTCTCAGGTGGTTGGATTATCTTGGAAAAAGAGAATTCCTCACTAACAGGGATGTAAACAAATTTGTGCACAAAATCTGAGAGAAATAAGCTTTTCGTGCGTATGGAACATTTCTGGGATCTTTTATTTCACCTCATGAAACATGGAACCAACACTTTACGTGTTGCTTTTTATATTTTTGTTCAGTATATTTATACTGAAAGAAGTGTGTGTTGTGGAGCAGATGGCTGAGTGTGAGGCAGGTTAATTAACAGTCTAGTTTCTGGTTGGCTGGACAGGAGCACACTGTCTTTGTGACCAGGTGGAGGCACAAAGCTAACACTTCTCCAGAGGGAACACACTGCACACACTGCACACAGACACACAGACGCACACAGGTGGGTGCAGGTGAACCTACATTATTCATACTATGTCAATCAAATATAGTACAGACATACAGCCGCAACACTAGGCTAGTTGTCCCAGATGTATGGATACACACACTATACAAACCCGTATGATAATGATCATGTTGCTAATGTAATTCAAACATATCAATATTAACTGATCAGACCATTTGCTGTTTGAAAAATAAATAGTTTTCTTCCCCTCTTGACCTCTCTCTCCCTAGGAGGTTCAGCGCTGTACGGTGGACCTTAAGATCACTGCAGAACATTCCAATCATCCTGACAACAAGCACAAAAACAGATACATTAACATTGTGGCCTGTAAGTCAACACTGACAGCCTGTTATATTCATGTGTGACGTTAAAAAGGCAATGCAGAATGAGACTAATATTCCTTTCATCTATCTTCCAGACGATCACAGTAGGGTGAAGTTACGACCACTGGCTGGCAAGGATGCTAAACACAGTGAATACATGAACGCTAACTATGTAGATGTAGGTCAACCAACTGCTTTAGATGTATTTAGTAGCTATTCTAAGTGTTTTTATGTATGCTGTGTTCTCTTTCTCTGTCATTATATATGCTCTGGTACTCACCTTTTTTATGTGTACTGTACTTGCGCTCTGTGTGAGTGTACTGCTGTCACTTAGCCCCTCGTCTCCTCTCAACAGGGTTACAACCATCCCAAGGCCTACATCGCCGCCCAGGGCCCTCTCAAGTCCACATTCGAGGACTTCTGGAGGATGGTGTGGGAACAGAACACTGGTATCATCGTCATGATTACCAACCTGGTAGAGAAAGGAAGGGTAGGTGGTCTCTCTCTGACTGTTGGTGTTACTGTTGTCTTTCACAATGGATGATATACAGCTGGCTTTTAAAGAGCATATTGTTGTTTGACAGGGAAGATAAGATTAATACTGTTTTCTTTTTCAGAGAAGATTAGATTAATACTGTTGTCTTTCACAGAGAAAATGTGACCAATACTGGCCCACAGAGAGCACTGAGGAGTATGGCAACATTGTGGTGACTCTGAAGAGTACTAAAGTTCACGCCTGTTACACACTGAGACAATTCCTCATACGGAACACCAAAGTCAAAAAGGTATGTCCCAATGCTACAATACCCGTACAGTACGTCTACAGTACTACTGAGATGTCTGTGCATAGTGCTTGTGTTGGGGACACCTCCGCTTAGGGCTGCTTTCCCCAGACACACATTAAGCCTAGTCCTGGCTAAAATCACTAAGAATCCTGTTCAATAGAAATCCTCCATTGACATTGTTTTTGGACTAGGCCTAAGGAAATTGGCCCTTTAGCCAGCAGGTCTTCCCTTGTGTGCCTTATATTTTTGTATCTGCCAAGTGGACATACTCCATCCAGTTCAGTCTTCAATGTCATCCATATTGTTTCAGGGTCAGAAGGGCAACCCGAAGGGGCGTCAGAACGAGCGGATGGTGATCCAGTATCACTACACCCAGTGGCCTGACATGGGCGTTCCGGAATACACCCTACCTGTCCTCACCTTTATAGGGCGCTCCTCTGCAGCACGCGCACCTGGCATGGGCCCTGTCCTAGTGCACTGCAGGTACAATAGCTCTCTAGAAAAATTATATTCTCTAAACATGGATTCCGCCCATGTTTACTGCAGAGAGGGCGACGCTCTATCCTAGTGCACAAAATCATCTTCCTCATCATAAGAGGTAATCAGAAACACCACTAGTTTCATTGAAGTCTTGTTTACGATCAGTAATACAGCTCCTTCTATGGGTCTCCTGTGGTAGTTAGTAGGTAACATGTGTTTTGGTTGTATAGTGCTGGAGTCGGGAGGACGGGTACGTACATCGTCATCGACAGCATGCTGCAGCAGATCAAAGACAAAAGCACAGTCAACGTCTGGGGCTTTCTCAAACACATCCGCACACAACGCAACTACCTGGTCCAGACAGAGGTGTGTGTTTGTGTGTGTGACAAATGACACCTCCGATACACCTACAAAGTTCATACAGCTACAGTAACTGCCGAAGAGAATGTCATCTCCTACACAATGTTACACTAGCTAGAGAGATCTTCTCCATAAGCTCAGTGGTTCTCTCCAGTCTAATTCTTCCTCCCTCTGCCCTTCCCCCTGGACTATAGGAGCAGTATGTGTTCATCCATGATGCCCTTATGGAGGCCATCCTGGGCAGTGAGACAGAGGTACCCGCCTGGCAGCTCCATGGTTACGTCAACAGCATCCTCACCCCCGGCCTGGGGGGCCGCACACGCCTCGACAAGCAGTTCAGGGTATGATGAACCCCAGCCTCCTTTGGTGTAGCATAGTGTAGTTCGTACTGTATGTCTTACAAACTATAAGGAATAGTGCCTTTTAGAGACTCCATAGTTGAAGGACTACAGTGTACTGAACACTGTAATACATGTCACATACACACATAATAAACATTAAACCCGTTCGTGGTGAGATTTTTCTATCTCACAGCACGGTCTTGCTACCTCCATCTCTCCAGCTGCTGACCCAGAGTAACGGCAGCTTCGTGGAGTGTTTCAGCGCCCAGAAAGACTGCAACAAGGAGAAGAACCGCAACTCCTCAGTAGTTCCATGTGAGGACAGTATTTCTATACATACTATCCTAGGCTACATTATCAATTACTCTGTCAATTCTCCATCATCTACTGCACTGAGTGAGATAATGAGGTGTCATGCTTTGCCAGTTCGCCCCGAGACATTATAGAAAGAGTTAGAGTTTATTTACCCGGCCATGTTATTATGCCATAGGGAAAGTGCTGTAGTTGCCACAGCAACAATTATGTTCATTATTATCTAGTACAGTATCATGGCACCCTAACGCCATGGGTGTGATTGAATAAATGTATTTTTTTCTCCCGCTCTAGCGGAACGAGCTCGCGTAGGACTGGCCCCTCTCCTTGGAATGAAAGACACAGACTATATCAATGCCTCCTACATAATGGTATGATACTGCTATACCCCACACACCACACACACTCTGTCTGATGATATCTTCTGTTCCCTTGATGATTATAATTACTCTGCATTTCAAACTGTTATTGTGTGAAGCCTCTTACTGAATAATAGTCAATTATTTATTATAAGGAAGAATTAATACTCAGAAATTGAGACAAGGGCCTGTACACAGTACTCATCACGATCCGACCGTAACCTTTTAAAACTAATTTAGATCAAATGTTAAACCTAACAGACACAATACATTCCTTCTGATGTTTAGACAACGTAAAAGTAATTGGGTTATGTTATAGAAGATGTTGTGACTTGTTGACTATGTATGAGTGCTTACATATTGATCTTCAACCTTGGGCCACACAGGGTTACTACAGGAGTAATGAGTTCATCATTACCCAGCATCCTTTACCCCACACCACCACAGACTTCTGGAGAATGATCTGGGACCACAATGCCCAAATCATTGTCATGCTTGCAGACAACCATGGTTTGGTGAGTAGAGTAGCTGGCCAGAAGGTTATAACATTTAGTCAAGTAGCGCTCTACTGTTCTCGCCTGGTTACACACACATACATTACACACATCTAACCTGTATGTCTGCCGTATGTGTATTTAGGCTGAGGATGAGTTTGTGTACTGGCCGAGCAGAGAGGAGGCAATGAACTGCCTAGCTTTCACCGTCACCCTGATCAGCAAGGACAGACTGTGTCTCTCCAACGAAGAACAGATCATCATCCACGACTTCATCTTGGAAGCCACGCAGGTACAGTAACCCTTCACCTTTGACCTTTCACAAGTAAACTCTCACCTGTGTGAGTGTATAAAACCCTCTCAGACCCTGTCATACCTGTACGCAGATGGCATGGCCATGTGTGTCCCAGAGTGATCCTTCAAGCTAGATAGGGAAGTTGTATTTGAATACATTTAGAAGTTTATTATTCCCATTAATACAAACTAAGTGTCATCAGATGGGGTTTAGCTAAACTACAGTGCTGGCCTGAGGTAACGGTACTGTATTGTCAGTGTCCTAGTTGTCTTTCTTGTTTAATATCTCTCCCTCTAACAGGATGACTATGTCCTGGAGGTGAGACATTTCCAGTGCCCTAAATGGCCCAACCCCGATGCCCCTCTCAGCGGCACCTTTGAGCTCATCAACGTCATCAAAGAGGAGGCTATGACCCGAGACGGACCCACCATTATACACGATGAGTAAGTGTGTGTGTCGGCATGCATGCATTGGTATATCAGGAGTATGTATGTGTGTTAACATGTCCCTCCATGTCCCTGGTAGGTTTGGGGCAGTGTCTGCAGGGACTCTGTGTGCCCTCACCACCTTGTCTCAGCAGTTGGAGAGTGAAGGGGCTGTGGATGTCTATCAGGTGGCTAAGATGATCAACCTCATGAGGCCGGGAGTCTTCACAGACATAGTGAGTTCACCCATGACCGAGTCAGGAGGATTGGTGCTGTCAGGCTTCAATAATCGCCAATAAGCAATAACTTAAGCAAAATCTCCAGTCAGTCATAGGAACAAATATCACTTGGTGGTTGTCATTGCTCATTCTGACATGTCAACAATCTTAGAATAGACCTAGAAGTATCATTTAAAGGTGAAACATTTGTTTCTCGGTCTTCATCTCTCCCTGTGCGTCTGTCTCCAGGAGCAGTACCAGTACCTGTACAAGGCCATGCTGAGCCTGGTGAGCAGCAGAGACAGTGGGATGAGCCCCATCTACATGGACACTAATGGCGTGGTGGTCATCATGGACGAATCAGATCCTGCTGAGAGCATGGAGTCGCTGGTCTGACTGGTCTCTGATATGACTGGTCTGACTGGTTACTGGTCTGACTGACCACACCATCATCCGAAGGCACTTAATTTGTACAACTCTGAGGAACAAAGAGAACTTTGGCGGACTTTCCTTGAGGCCTTTTTAGACAGAAATATTGGTTAAATGAATAACCTGATTACCTTTTTTACACTGATATAAACTTTTTTGATATTTATTTTTTTCTTCATAATTGTTTGACTTAATTGTTATCCTGCTGAGAGTTGTTAACTGTTACATTGTTTCACGTGAGGAAAAAGAAAGCTTCTCTGACCAGTTTACACTACACTGTCGATGTTACTGCCTAAAACCCTATTCGATAATACAGTACCATTAACTACACCCTGGCTCTACTGTACTCTACACTCATTGGATTTCTCTGGATTGTGGCTAAGAACAGACTTTAGCTTCAATGAATGAAGAATGAGGACCAAGGACAACCCTGAAGGTCAACATGATCCAGTCCATTAGATTTCTCAATATAGACTATCCCAGTTCAGTGTATGACAGTACAGCTCACTTAACAAGCATTGCAACACTATCATCTGGTCAACTCTGCGGTAAGACTTTATTGGCGTAGTCCGTCTGTAGATGCTCTACAGACTTATCAGTAAGATTTAAACTGTCTACTAGCCCTAACCCTTATCCTAATCCTAAATTTAACCCTTACCCTAAACCTCATTCTATACCTAACTCTAACCGTAACCTTAGCAAGCAGTTGCTTATCAACAGATCGTTGTTGATGGTATGCCCATCTGTAGTCCATCTGTAGATGCTCTATCAGGACTATCCAAATAAAGTGTACCCAACGCTTCTTATTCAGTAAAACCCACTTTATCCCAGGAGCATTTATAATCTGTAGATTATACATATTATTCCTATATTACCCAAATATCTCCATTCTATTTGTAAATTGTACCCATTACTTTTTTTTAAAGTGGTATTACAACAACTACTGTGAACATTCATTGCTTTATATTAATATTTCTATTGTTTTGTAATCCATATGACTATATACTTGATCATATTAAGCAGCTGGTTTTGTATACTCTGTCATTTCCCCTCTCGCCTTGTGTGGATTGGTGCTTGGACACACTGAGACCCATATTGTCAATTTTGTTTTAATAAATGATACTAGTTAGTTTCTAAACACAGGTCTACATGTGACTCGTCTGGCATCAACTGTTCCATTACAACGGAGTATGCTTCATATTAAACATAGCTTTCATTTTACCATATGAATGGAGTTTTTGGTGTTAACATAATCCGGAGGGTGAAGTGTTTTACTGTCATTATAACCAAAGACATGGTTGAAAATTGCAACAAAGTTGTTTGCCCAAAATGTAAACAAGTGTCACATGAAGCTTTTATCCTAAAAACCAGTCCAATGTGTCAGTCCATACTGCACCATGTTGTTTTAACTGGGCTAAAAGAGGTTGTTTTTATCCAACGCCTACACCAAACCACAATATCTACTTTACCCATCTATACTGTATCCTGTAGCTGTACCCTGTACTGATACATACATGCTGTATTTTCCTATTTGTTCCTATTTTTTGCTCTTCTCTCTCAACGAGTATCTTGTTAAATGAAGTCACAACTCTCCAACATTTGAAGAAAAGTCCTGACTTACTATGGCTGCATTTACACAGGCCGCCTAAGTCTTTTGACCAATCCCAGATTTTTTTTACATCAGATCTTGTTCAGATCTGATTGGTCTAAAGACCAATTAGTGAAAAAAATATCAGAATAGGGCTGCCTGTGTAAACACAGCCTACATGCTCATTTGTCACGAAATGGTTATTGGCAGCAAAAAAATGTTTTTGCCTGTAACTATTATTGTTATTATTATTATTATTAACTTTATGCTTTATACATATTTCATTTATAACATTAGTGTAATTTGCTATTTCAAGGTCATGTACATATTTACTTCAAGGACCAATCTTCTTGGAAGTTATAATCTATGCTGTGTGATCATCATAGACCTTTATATTTTCATATTAAGCTTTTTTCTTTAACATTATCCTACTCTCACTCATTGCATTTGTGGAGAGTATGTAGGAATTAAGGGCTCGTTTCAATCCGTGTCGCAGAAGTTCAGCGTTACAACTTGATAGAAATTTAAAGGCAATGTTCCTGCGTTAGCGAAGACTGCATTCACGTAAACGCTGCATGACGGAAATTACCTTTACATTTCTATAACGCAATCTGTAACGCTTCAGCGAATAGAGCCCCAAGTCTCCAAATAAACAAGTAGACCGACATCACATTCCAGCACAAATCCATTACTGCATCTAAAATAGCACCCTATTCTCTATATAGCGCCATACCTTTGGGCTCCTGAGTGGCGCAGCGTTCTAAGGCACTGCATCTCAGTGCTAGAGGCGTCCCTACAGACCCTGGTTCGATTCCAGGCTGTATCACAACCGGCCGTGATTGGGAGTCCCATAGGGGTTTTGTTCTTAGCTGACTTGCCTAGTTAAATAAATTAAAATACTTTTCATGAAAAAGAGTGCACTATATAGAGAATAAGGTACCATGATTCTTTTTTGTTCTGTCTGGGTAAAGAATGTTATTACTCCCCATTTGAATATCAGACTTTTGTTATAGACTACACCAGACCAATTTGTGCTATGGATGGAAAACATCCAGGGAGTCACTGAATAAAGTTTGCTGCCTCAGTCCATCTAAGCAAGTTCAGCATTCATTCTATTTTGTAAACTTGAAGATAAAGAAATGTTTTTTCCATTTATTATATTCTGTCATTGTATGATTGTACCATGGTGTTGCATTACTATGGTACTGTTATATGATATCATGTTATTGAAGTTTAATAGTGCTATTTAATACGTAAATTGTATTGCTATACATTAAATAAAGTATTGGTTTTGATGTACTTCAACCTGGTGTTGTGTATTTGTCAGATTGACCAAAGTATAAAGCAAGGTTATCAAATACAATTTTAATTGTCACATGCTTTGTAAATACAGTTGAAGTCAGAAGTTTACATACACCTTAGCCAACTACATGTCAACTCAGTTTTTCACAATTCCTGACATTTAATCCCAGTAAAAAAGTCCCTGTTTTAGGTCAGTTAGAATCACCACTTTATTTTAATGTGAAATGTCAGAATAATAGTAGAGAGAATGATTTATTTCAGCTTTTATTTCTTTCATCACATTCCCAGTGGGTCAGAAGTTTACATACACTCAATTAGTATTTGGTAGCATTTCCTTTAAATTGTTTAACTTGGGACAAACGTTTCGGGTAGCCTTCTACAAGCTTCCCAAAATAAGTTGGGTGAATTTTGGCCCATTCCTCCTGACAGAGCTGGTGTAACTGAGTCAGGTTTGTATGCCTCCTTGCTCGCACACGCTTTTTCAGTTCTGCCCACAAATTTTCTATAGGATTGAGGTCAGGGCTTTGTGATGGCCACTCCAATACCTTGACCTTGTTGTCCTTAAGCCATTTTGCCACAACTTTGGAAGTATGCTTGTGTCATTGTCCATTTGGAAGACACATTTGCGACCAAGCTTTAACTTCCTGATGAGACGTTGCTTCAATATATCCACATAATTTTCCTGCCTCATGATGCCATCTATTTTGTGAAGTGCACCAGTCCCTCCTGCAGCAAAGCACACCCACAACATGATGCTGCCACCCCCGTGCTTCACGGTTGGGATGGTGTTCTTCGGCTTGCAAGCCTCCCCCTTGCAAGTTAAACAATTTAAAGGCAATGCTACCAATACTAATTGAGTGTATGTAAACTTCTGACCCACTGGGAATGTGACGAAAGAAATCAAATCTGAAATAAATCATTCTCTCTACTATTATTCTGACATTTCACATTCTTAAATAAAGTGGTGATCCTAACTGACCTAAGACAGGGAATTGTTACTTGGATTAAATGTCAGGAATTTTGAAAAACTTTAAATGTATTTGAGTTTAAATGTATTTGGCTAAGGTGCATGTAAACTTCCGACTTCAACTGTATTTGCATGATTTAGCTTACTCCTTATTTATTCCTTATTCATATTTACTTAATTAATGTTTGGCTCATGCATGTGACCAACCAATACCTCACGAGGTTTCTTCTCTCCAAGCTGAGACCTTGAGACAGAGATATCCCTTTCCGTTCTCAAAACAATGTTCTGGGCTTACTGACAACTTGCTTCTACTGATAGTGAGGATTCCTCACAGGCATGATCAATCAGTCAATTGGTTATAAGAAAAGCACAAACAGAAAATGTTCATTCACAGTGCCTTTCCAAATAATTTCCAATCAATTGAATTTACCACAGATGGACTCCAATCAAGTTGTAGATGATCAATGGAAATAGGATGCACCTGAACTCAATTTTGTAAATAAGGTATTTCTGTTTTAAAAAATTTATACATTTGCAAAAAATTAAAAAACCTATTAATCCATTTTACAATAAGGCTGTAATCTAACAAAATGTGGAAAAAGCCAAGGGGTCTAAATACTTTCCGAATGTGCTGTATATATAGTGTGGCGTACAGCAGGTCAGCCACCAGGCGGAGACTCGTCGAGGCCTGTTGACAGACGGAGTATACATCACGAGGCGATGGCTCCATCTGCTGGACATGCCAGGTCTCGACAGGCTCTCCGCCCAGGACTAATTGGGGCTGATTAGGGAGTAATCAAGGGCTGATTGCTCACCAGCTGTACAAGCCCCATAAAGCTGCCAGAAGGGCAGCACACAGGAGAGGACTGGAGGAAGTAAGGTGACTTCTGTGTAGTTGGAGGAGGTGCCCGAGCTAAGACAAGGGAGTTTGAGTTTGTGTGCCTGACAGGATACAGCAAGACCCGGAGCCCAGAAGACGGTATCCCGGAAAGGGTCTCATGGGGGAAACCTATCCTTTTCTTTTTAAATGTATTATTTAACTTCTTGACGCTAGGGGTCAGATTTTTTAATTTTTTAAAAATAACGTTCCCAAGGTAAACGGACTATTTCTCAGGTCCAGATCGTAGAATATGCATATAATTTACAGATTAGGATAGAAAACACTCCAAAGGTTCCAAAACTGTCAAAATATTGTCTGTGAGTATAACAAAACTGATTTTGCAGGTGAAAACCTGAGGAAATCTAACCCGGAAGTGATTATTATTTTTTATTTTTTATCTGTGTTTCATTGCCTTGTCTTTCTTCCATTTAAAGGGGTATAAACCAGATTCCTTTTCCAATGGCTTCCTCAGGCTGTGACCAGGCTTTAGACATAGTTTCAGGCTTTTATTTTGAAAAATGAGCGAGATTTTTAAAAACTAGTCAGGTGTCCTTTGATTAGTTCCTGCGCGTGAGAGGGGTAGCTCTCCATTTTCTTTCTCTCTTTTATTGAATAGGTTACGGTCCGGTTTAAATATTATCGATTATGTAGGTTAAAAACAACCTGAGGATTGATTATAAAAAACATTTTACATGTTTCTACGAACATTACAGATACTTTTTGAAATTTTCGTCGAACGGAACGAGGCTGTGGTTTTCTGAACATAATGCGCAACCCAAATGGCGTTTTTTTGTTATAAAAGTAATATTTATCGAAAAAAAAGAACATTTATTGTGTAACTGGGAGTCTCGTGAGTGCAAACATCCGAAGATTATCAAAGGTAAGCGATTCATTTTATTGCTTTTCTGACTTTCGTGACCATGCTAATTTGGGGCTAGCTGTTCTAGCATTGATTGATACACTCACAAAAGCTTGGATTGCTTTCGCTGTAAAGCATATTTTCAAAATCTGACACGATAGGTGGATTAACAACAAGCTAAGCTGTGTTTTGGTATATTTCACTTGTGATTGCATGATTATAAATATTTTTTGTAATATTTTTGAATTTGGCGCCCTGCAATTCAGCGGTTGTTTAGGAAAATGATCCCGCTAAAGGGATCTGTGCGCAGAGAGGTTAATAAACTCCCTTGAAACCGAGCTAATCATACTCTGTCCGTGTCTGATCTGTGTAAACGTCTTGACCCAACCCCCCTGGTCTGCCACAATGGGTAGTATCAGGAATAAAGGTTAGACCCAGATGCAGACACGTTGAATAAATAATGGTTTAATAGTCCAAGGGGCAGGCAAGAGACCAGTCAAGGCAGACAGGGGTCAATAATCCAGAGAAGGTGCAAGGGTACAGGTCGGCAGGCTGGCTCAGGGCAGGCAGAGTGGTCAGGCAGGTGCGTACAGAGACGGGACAGGCGAGGGCCAAAATCAGGAGGGCGAGAAAAAGAGGCTAGGAAAAACCAGGAGCTGACAGGACAAACGCTGGTAAGCTTGACAAACAAGACAAACTGGCAACAGAGAACACAGGTATAAATACACAGGGGATAATGGGGAAGATGGGCAACACCTGGAGGGGGGTGGAGACAAGCACAAACACAGGTGAAACAGATCAGGGCGTGACAGGTGGGGTAAAGTGACTAGGCAACAGGAAAGATAATCGGCAGTTGTTCAAAACAACTGGGAACTCGGAAATCTCAGACTTACGACTTCAGTGCCTTCAAAATAACTGGAAACTCTGAAAAAAACGTGCTCCTACTGGGAAAAATCAATTTGAAAGGTCATCTAACTGGGAATTACAACTCGGGAACTCTGGTCTCTTTCTAGAGCCCTGACTTTCCGACCTGAAGATCACTGACATCATGATTTGACCTCGTATTTTTCCCAGTTCCCAGTTGTTTTGAACGTGGCAAGTAACAGCAGCATATGTGAGTGTGGAAGTGTGGGTGTGTGTGTTTGTGGCGAATGTGTGCCTGTGTGTACATGTTATGTGTGAGTGAGTGAGTTGGAGTGTCAGTGTATGTATGTGTGAATATGTGGGTAGAGTCCAGTGTGTACAGTGGTGTGTATTTATGGATGCCAAGGGAAGCCAGACATCCACCAAAAATGTTACAAGAAGAAAACATTAAATTATTTATTTATTCTCTCTGTGTTTCATAAATTTCCTTCAATGGGCAAGAGGATACTGAATGTATCTCACCGTAGAAAGCATCCGACCGAACAAAACTCTGTCTGACTCAGTATGTGTAGGGTATCTATCAGATGCTGTCAGGTCAGAAAGAGTATGACATTGTTGCCGCCCATAGCATTGAATGCAAGGGAAGCCAGTGAGCATTTGGCCTCCCTTGATAATTAAAAAAATAAATAATAGCCAATCAGTGTTGAGCTCAGCTGTGAATGGTCCTGGCGCACCAAAAAAAGTGTCAAGGGAAGCCAGTTTGGATTTGACTTCAAGCCAATCACATCACAAGCCAGCCAAATGGCATTATTGACAATTTCGTTTTTATTGTTGCATCTCGTTGTGTTGTTGTCCTCCGGTGTCTAGCTAGCTAGCTAAAATCAGCCCTTTCCTAAATTAGACATGGGATGGAGATAGGGATTTGGACCTGTGGTTTTACTTAATTCTCCGTACTAGTCAATGATTATAACGGTGATTCTGATCCAACCATAAAAGTCATATATTGTGCCCCTGGCCCGAGAGGATGGAATTTCAACATGTAGCTAGATGTAGTATACTAATGTTAACTAGCTGGCCTGGTGTATCGTTACTCATGAAAGGAAGTTAGGCTAGCAAGCATTTTAGCTAGGTAGCCTAGTACATCAAAAACTAAAGGCATGTACTGTATGACAGAATCATAGACTGTTTAGACAACATGAAAGAGGATGGCATTGGCGTGAGTAAACATGTTTGTACACACGCACACACACACACACACACACACACACACACACACACACACACACAGAAATCAGTCCCATGCACAGCCACATCATATTTAGCTTACGTAGATAGGAGTAAATCGTTTTTTTGTATATTTTTGTTTTTAGACTAAGCATAGGTGATTAGATTTCGCTGGAATAGTGGAGGCAGCTCCTATTTTCTTTTCAACTTACGATAACTCGCAATGGTTCTTAATAAATAGTTGTTTAGTGGTCCAAAAATGTGGAAACATTACCTTGCTTGACCATGCTGTAGGTCATGTAACTGTTTGTTACATGCAATATGCTTTGTGGACTTCACCGGACAGATGTTGCTCTTGTCACGTTCTGACCTTAGTTCCTTTGTTTTGTCTTTTGTTTTAGTATGGTCAGGGCAGGGCGTGAGTTGGGTGGGTTGTCTATGTTAGTTTTTCTATGATTTTCTATTTCTGTGTTTGGCCTGATATGGTTCTCAATCAGAGGCAGCTGTCAATCTTTGTCCCTGATTGGGAACCATATTTAGGTAGCCTGTTTTCTGTTGGGTTTTGTGGGTGGTTATTTTCAGTCTTTGTTGTCTGCACCAGACAGAACTGTTTCGGTTTTCACTTTGTTGTTTTGTATTTGAAGTGTTCAGTTTTGGATTTATTAAATAAGATGAACACTAACCACGCTGCGCTTTGGTCCTCTCCTTCCACCGACGACAACCGTTACAGCTCTCCAGTTTTGTAATGAAACAAATGTGTGGTTGAATTTATTCTGCCACTGTGTCTTCTTATTGTCTCTGCCTAAGGCCTATATATTATGGCGTCAAGGCATATTCATTCATTATTGAGCAAATAACGCAATAATCACAACACATAGGGTGTAATATGGCTTTTTTTCTGGATTGGCTTCCCTGGTGATTTTACCCACGCACCGCTACTGACTGTGTGCATTGAGTCAAAAAGAGTTAGTGCAAAAAGGGTAAATGCAGATAGTCCAGCTAGCTATTTGGTTAACTATTTAACAGTCATAGCTTGGGGATAGAAGCTGTTCAGAAGCCTTTTGGACCTAGACTTAGCGCTCCGGAACCGTTTGCCATACCATAGCAGAAAGAACAGTCTATGACACCACTTGGTTTAGAGGTCCTGAATGGCAGGGAGTTCGGCCCCAGTGATGTACTGCACCGTACACTCTACCCTTTGTAGCGCCTGGCGGTTGGATGTAGAGCAGTTGCCATGTCACGTTCCTGACCTTATTTCCCTTGTTTTGTCTTTATTTAGTATGGTCAGGGCGTGAGTTGGGGTGGGCAGTCTATGTTATTTGTTTCTATGTTTAGGTTTGTTCGTTTGGCCTAATATGGTTCTCAATCAGAGGCAGGTGTTTGTCATTGTCTCTGATTGGGAACCATATTAAGGTAGGCTGTTTTCACTGTTTTTTTCTGGGTGATTGTTGCCGTGTCTGTGTTTGTTCGCCACACGGTACTGTTTTCGTTCGTTTGTTCACGTCGTTTATTGTTTTGTATTTTGTCAAGTGTTTTTCGTCTTCGTTGCTATAATTAAAATATGTATTCAAACCACGCTGCGCTTTGGTCCGATCCTTGCTCCTCCTCAGACGAGGAGGAAGACGAACGTTACATGCCATACCAAATGGTGATGCAGCTAGTCAAAATGCTCTCAATGGTGCAGCTGTATAATTTGTTGAGGATCTGAGGGCCCATGACAAATCTTTTCAGCCTCCTAGGGGAAAGAGGCATTGTCACGCCCTCTTCCCGACTGTGTTGGTGTGTTTGGACCATAATCGGTTCTTAGTGATGTGGACTATCCTCGGTTCTAGGTTTCTTCCTAGGTTCTGGCCTTTCTAGGGAGTTTTTCCTAGCCACCGTGCTTCTACACCTGCATTGCTTGCTGTTTGGGGTTTTAGGCTGGGTTTCTGTACAGCACTTTGTGACATCAGCTGATGTAAGAAAGGCTTTATAAATAAATTTGATTTGATTTACTTTGACACCGACACACTCTGCTACAGCCCCATCCCTCCGCAAGGCAATCAAACAAGCTAAGTGCCAGTATAGAGACAAAGTAGAGTCACAATTCAACAGCTCAGACACAAGAGGTATGTGGCAGGGTCTACAGTCAATCACGGATTACAAAAAGAAAACCAGCCCCGTCGTGGACCAGGATGTCTTGCTCCCAGGCAGACTAAATCACTTTTTTGCTCGCTTTGAGGACAATACAGTGCCACTGACACGGCCCGCTACCAAAACCTGCGGGCTCTCCTTCACTGCAGCCGAGGTGAGTAAAACATTTAAACGTGTTAACCCTCGCAAGGCTGCAGGCCCAGATGGCATTCCCAGCCGCGTCCTCAGAGCATGCGCAGACCAGCTGGCGTGTTTACGGACATATTCAATCAATCCTTATCCCAGTCTGCTGTTCCCACATGCTTCAAGAGGGCCACCATTGTTCCTGTTCCCAAGAAAGCTAATGTAACTGAGCTAAACGACTACCGCCCCGTAGCACTCACTTCCGTCATCATGAAGTGCTTTGAGAGACTAGTCAAGGACCATATCACCTCCACCCTACCTGACAACCTAGACCCACTCCAATTTGCTTACCGACCCAATAGGTCCACAGACGACGCAATCGCAACCACACTGCACACTGCCCTAACCCATCTGGACAAGAGGAATACCTATGTAAGAAAGCTTTTCATTGACTACAGCTCAGCATTTAACACCATAGTACCCTCCAAACTCGTCATCAAGCTCGAGACCCTGGGTCTCGACCCCGCCCTGTGCAACTGGGTACTGGACTTCCTGACGGGCCGCCCCCAGGTGGTGAGGGTAGGTAACAAAATCTCCAGCCCGCTGATCCTCAACACTGGGGCCCCACAAGAGTGCGTTCTGAGCCCTCTCCTGTACTCCCTGTTCACCCACGACTGCGTGGCCATGCACGCCTCCAACTCAATCATCAAGTTTGCGGACGACACTACAGTGGTAGGCTTGATTACCAACAACAACGAGACGGCCTACAGGGAGGAGGTGAGGGCCCTCGGAGTGTAGTGTCAGGAAAATAACCTCACACTCAACGTCAACAAAACAAAGGAGATGATTTTGGACTCCAGGAAACAGCAGAGGGAGCACCCCCCTATCCACATCGACGGGACAGTAGTGGAGAGGGTAGTAAGTTTTAAGTTCCTCGGCGTACACATCACGGACAAACTGAATTGGTCCACCCACACAGACAGCGTTGTGAAAAAGGCGCAGCAGCGCCTCTTCAACCTCAGGAGGCTGAAGAAATTTGGCTTGTCACCAAAAGCACTCACAAACTTCTACAGATGCACAATCGAGAGCATCCTGTCGGGCTGTATCACCGCCTGGTACTGCAACTGCTCCACCCACAACCGTAAGGCTCTCCAGAGGGTAGTGAGGTCTGCACAACGCATCACCGGGGGCAAACTACCTGCCCTCCAGGACACCTACACCACCCGATGTCACAGGAAGGCCATAAAGATCATCAAGGACAACAACCACCCGAGCCACTGCCTGTTCACCCCGCTATCATCCAGAAGGCGAGGTCAGTACAGGTGCATCAAAGCAGGGACCGAGAGACTGAAAAACAGCTTCTATCTCAAGGCCATCAGACTGTTAAAACCTTTTCTCAATATAGGGGGTGCTGTTTCAACGTTAGCATTTATCGTCTCCAAATTAAACTGCCTCATACTCAATTCTTGCTCGTACAATATGCATATTATTATTACTATTGGATAGAAAACAATCTCTAGTTTCTAAAACCGTTTGAATTATGTCTGTGGGTGAACCAGAACTCTTTCTACAGCGAAACTCATGACAGGACATGCGAAGCTCTGAAAAATAGTCTCTGATCTCGGATCAGTTGAAAACTCTGTGTGTGCCCTATGGCTTGACATGAACTGCACCCGCCTTGCCCTGGATGTCAGTAACCAATGAGAAGTGGAATGGTGTCTCTACGTGTTTGTCAGAGTTTATAAAAGGGAGTGGAGTGAGATGACCCTTCCTTTTGACGCTCGCCAGGACGCAAGGGAGGACATCAGAATCGCATGCTCAAAAGCTCTCGTTATTGATCAAAGATCTATCCGTCTGTGATTTAGTTCGATATAGGTGTTAGAAACATCATAACGAAGTTATTTGAAACCGATTTATATCAGTTTATGCGAGTATATTGCTATTTTTCTGAATTTCCTTAGTATTGCGTTTGACGATTTGGGCATGTGTGTGCCGTGTAGCTATCGTTAGCTGCTAGTTCTGAAGTTGAGGAGGTCGTTTTACAACAAAGCAACGATACTTTTGGACAAAGGACACATTGCCCAAGATACTGATGGAAGCTCGTCCAAAAGTAAGAGTTATTTATGATTTTATTCCGTATTTATGTGGAAAAATGTAAACGCAGTTGTCAGCCATTTTTTGCGGCACTAGTCTGGCTGTAACTCACAATGTATGTCTAGTAACGTAAATTTAAAAAATCTAAATCAGCGGTTGCATTAATAACCAATGCATCTTTCATTAGCTGTCCAACCTGTGTTTTTTTTGTCAATCTAATCGATAAATAATCGTAATCATAGGTGCCTTTCCAAGATGGCGCAGGCCCGAATGCATGCCATGTTTTGACAGATTACATTGCATAACCAAGATTTGTGATGCTAAATATGCACATTTTCGAACAAACTCTATATGCATTGTGTAATATGATGTTACAGGACTGTCATCTGAAGAATTCTGAGAAGGTTAGTGAAAAAATTAATATATTTTGGTGGCGATAACGTTATCGCCCCCTTTGCCTTGATTTAATGCTGGGGTGATGTTAGCTCATGTGGTATGCTAATATAACGATATATTGTGTTTTCGCTGTAAAACACTTAGAAAATCTGAAATATTGTCTGGATTCACAAGATCTGTGTCTTTCGATTGCTGTATGCTGTGTATTTTTCAGAAATGTTTTAGGATGAGTATTTTGGTAATTGACGTCGGTCTCTGTAATTATTCCGGCTGCTTCCAACGCTATTTCAGATTGCAGCTGCAATGTATAACTGTGATTTATACCTGAAAAATGCACATTTTTCTAAAAAAACATATCCTATACCATAAATATGTTATCAGACTGTCATCTTATGAAGTTGTTTCTTGGTTAGTGGCTATATATATCTTTATTTAGTCGAATTAGTGATAGCTACTGATGCAGGAAGAAAATGGTGGAGTAAAAAAAGTGGTCTTTTGCTAACGTGGTTAGCTAATAGATTTACATATTGTATCTTCCCTGTAAAACATTTTAAAAATCAGAAATGATGGCTGGATTCACAAGATCTGGTGTCTGGTGACACCAAGATCTGGTGTCTTGGACTTGTGATTTAATGATATTTAGATGCTTGTATTTACTTGTGACGCTATGCTAGGCTATGCTAGTCAGCTTTTTTACTGTGGGGGGTGCTCCCGGATCCGGGATGGGTACCAAGTAAAAGTTAAACAGCCACCACTAACATTTAGTGGCTGCTGCCAACATACTGACTCAACTCCAGCCACTTTAATAATGGGAATTGATGGAAATTTATGTAAAAATGTATCACTAGCCACTTTAAACAATGCCACTTAATATAATGTCTACATTACTCATCTTATATGTATATGTATATACTGTACTCTATATCATCTACTGCATCTTGCCATCTTTATGTAATACATGTATCACTAGCCACTTTAAACTATGCCACTTTATGTTTATATACCCTACATTACTCATCTCATATGTATATACTGTACTCTATACCATCTACTGCATCTTGCCTATGCTGTTCTGTACCATCACTCATTCATATATTTTTATGTTCATATTCTTTATCCCTTTACACTTGTGTGTATAAGGTAGTAGTTGTGGAATTGTTAGGTTAGATTACTTGTTAGATATTACTGCACTGTCGGAACTAGAAGCACAAGCATTTCGCTACACTTGCATTAACATCTGTTAACCATGTGTATGTGACAAATAAATTTGATGTGAATGGGGCCATGTTCAGCCCTCCGTTTCCTGTAGTCCACAATAAGCTCCTCTGTCTTGCCCACGTTGAGGGAGAGGTTGTTGTCCTGGCACCAAACTGGCAGATCTCTAACCTTCCTATAGGCTGTCTCGTCATCGTTGGTGATCAGACCCACCACTGTTGTGTCATCGGCAAACTTAATGATGGTGTTGGATACGTGCGTGGCCACACAGTCGTGGGTGAACAGGGAGTACAGGAGGGGACTAAGCATTCACCCCTGAGGTGCCCCGTGTTGAGGGTCAGCGTGGCGGATGTGTTGTTGCCTACCCTCAGCACCTTGGGGGCGGCCCGTCAGGAAGTCCAGGATTCAGTTGCAGAGGGAGCTGTTCAGTCCCGGGGACCTTAGGTTAGTGATGAGGTCAGTTCTATTTTCTATGGTAACATTATCACCCTCTGGTTGCCAGTAGTTGTTTTACAGTTATACCTAACCTCACCATTATGGACATTTGTCACGTTGGTAACAATGACTTGGGAGACAGGCGCAGGAATGCGTAATAGGCTTTTTTATTATACCCCAAATTACGGCGTGCTGGGTAAGGGCACGGGGACGAAGACCAAACAAGCACGTAACAAAAACACAGGGTTGAAACCCAAATAAAAGAGCGAGGAGTACCTCGAATAAATACACACGCGCACAATGAGACGATGAGACAATGGGACGAGACCCATAATAAACCGCACGCAAACCAAAACACACAGCACATGTACTCACACGCACCAACGGACATTGTAACAGTAATCGACAGCACCATGGTGAACAAAGGGCACATATATACAAATACAATCAGTGGGAATAGGGACCAGGTGTGCTCACTGAAAGTTCCAGAGGGATCTGTGACAACATTGTTCTGTCCCTGTGTGCAGATTTAAAAAGATCTCCTCTCCCCTTTCCCTCGGTCAAATAGGTAATTGACATACATTATATAAATAACACAAAACGGAGAACAACTGTGTATTTGTACAGTAATTTTTATTTAGAGGCCACAGCTCTTGCATATTACAACTGTTGGCTTTCATAAGGCAAAAGCAAGAATGATCCACCAGCTAATTTCACACAGAAAACAGAAAGCGTTCAGAGGGTGGGGACCCACGGGCATGCAGCAATGGCTCAGAATGCAATGTACAGCGTTGTATATACAAAACAACAGTGAGATCCAAGGAAATGCCACACAGCCCATCCTAATCAACTACGGAATCAAACAAAAAAGACGGACCAACTTTCATTTTGGTAAATAAAAAAACGTTTTCTTTTTAGCGCTCTTTTCTCTGTAAAAGTGCAACTCAATTTAAAATAGAGTAGAACCTGTTTCAAGGTCTTTTCAACAACGTAGAAATAAAAATATAATCTCCAACAAGGTATCAAAATGGAGCTATGAGAATATTGCATTTCTAGAATACCCACTCATTTTAGTTCAAAATGGCTGCTGGACAATGTCTCGTTAGTGTTAGGGTGAGAGATTATGAGGTCACAGAGCATTGACATAGATATGGAAACGCAAGTTCTAGAACATACTATGGGGTTGAGAGTAGAGTGAGTAGATGAGAAGACGTTTATCCTAAACAGCTTTGAACTTAAATAATGAGGGTCATTTTCAGTTTGAAGCAGTTGGCATCCACTTAAAGACAGATACGACAAAGGGTACATACACTCATCGTCACAAAAATGTACCATTATAATGAATGTAGAATACGACAAAGAAGCGCCATATAGGTTTGCATTGGACAGGAACACACCTAATAATCTCACTCAACATTGTCAAACAAATGGTACTCCATATTGCTTAGGAACACATAGAAATTAATTTAGAAATCAATGAGACAAAGATATCATCGGTGCTATCTTCAGCATGACACAGCTAAACTGTCGATCATGGTATATTTTTTCAACATTTTTCCTCAGTATAGTAATTACTATTTGTATTGTTTATTACAGGTCCTTCATGGGCATTTCTAGCTGACAAACAGGTCCTAGAGTTGACATGTGAGTAACAGAGTTGGTACATGCATTGGTTCCCAGGCTAAGTCAAAAGTTGTGAGAGGAGGGGGTCGGGGGTGGGGTGTGGAGACAGGAGTCAGACAGGGGTAAAGGGAGGTGCCAGTTCCGGTGTTGGGTGGTGCCAGGCTCTAGTCGTCGTCTTCGTCCTCTTCGTCACTGTCCTTCATGGAGATTCCCCCCATGCCTCCCTCCTTCATGGACGCGTTGGCCTCCTCCAGGGTCAGTCTGTTCCTCACCGTGTCATACATCTTACTGTTCAGGGTGGAGTCTAGCACCCCCTGCAGACGGAAGTCACGGTACTTTTTCTACAAGGAGAAGGATGATTAATGAGTAAATTGGTTAGCCGGTACAGAGGGATGATAATATTGACAGTAACTAAAGGCTCTAGAAAGAACGTGTTTCACCGGGTTAGAGGTAGACTACATGGAAATCAGTGATAGTGATTATGAAGAGATGAGGGTCTCTCCAATCATCTCCAGCACACTATAACGCCTACCATACCACTAAGCTACATTTTTCAACATACCCTTTCAATCACGTTCCCATCTTGCCATCACGTAAGGCGACGCTAGTCTCAAAAGAGTTTTAACCCCTGGGGTGCCAGTAAGTTTGTAGGCCGTCATAAATAAGAATTCTTAACTGACTTGCCTAGTTAAATAAAGGTTGAATAAAAAAGTATCAAAAGTTACAGTACCTGGGTTACAGTGCAGGTTATTAACCCCTCCCTGCAAGTGAGTTACCTTGACAATCCTGATGAGGATCTTCAGCTGGTAAACATGGAGCTGCTGGTCCATTCGCTCAGTGAGCCAGGTCCCCAGTAGGTTCATGGTGGCTGTGTACCATTGCTGCAACACACACAAACACAGCGTTCTCCAGCAAAACACACACACACACACACACACACATTGACGAAAGCAAGCACACACACACAAACACACAAACAACACACACAAACAACACACACACACACACACAAGCAAACTGGAGCTCTCTGAATATCAAGATGCAACTTGATATGTTTTCTAGTGAACACATACACACGTCTTACAAGCAAAACACACACACATAGGGAAGTACTTTTTGATACACACAGACATTCACAGTATTCTCCAGGAAAGATGAGACAGACATTTCAAAACACACACACACACACACACAGAAGACACAATTCTGTAGTGGTGAATAGAAGCACACACTGAACATGCATAAAATACTGATTCAGAAAAAAACATTATTATTTCATAATTCCCATTTCTCCAATCAATGCAGGACTCTACGAAAATCTGAGGGAAACAATTGAATGATTAATAAATTGCCAGGATATACTAGTAGTAATCATTAGTATTAGTAATAGACAATAAATAAAATCTTGATGTTTTCTGGCACAGAAATTCTGGCTCCAGTACACTCAGGGACAGAATCTTATATAGTTTTTAATAAACTGAACATAATATGCCATACATAATTTGTATCTGAATTTAAATAAGTAAATTCTTTACTTCAAATGTACTTCCAGACTAGAGCTAAAGCCCTATGAAGACTCTTCAATACTTATTAGCAACACCACAACGTCTTAGAACATTCCTTCTACATACTGTAACTCCACAGTGTCGTTTCAACTCGATCATTTGCGGAAATTAAATCATAATGAGAAAATGAGGAAAGCGTTATGCAGGCAAGGAGCAGACAGTTGTGCTATTTTCATATAACTTTTCAGAAGATCGTTTCACTCATGCATTCAGAGTGTAGGATAAGATTGATCTAGATGATTCATATCAGAGATCAAGTTATAAGAGAGCAGCACACGAGAGGAGTGATGAACCAAGGAAGACAGGAAATAGTCGTCCTCCCTCGAACGTCCAGAAAAAAATATAAACTGAGTAATGTGGAGTGAGTAGGCAGGGTCAGGATTGAGGGCCTGGTCAGGAATGAGGGCCAGGAATGAGGGCCTGGAGAGTCAGGAATGAAGGCCTGGAGGGCCTGGAGGTTCAGGAATGAGGGCCTGTAGGGTCACGATTGAGGGCCTGGAGGGTCTGGAATGAGGGCTTGGAAGGCCAGGATTAGACTTGTTTTGGTTGGTTTTTGGATGGTTTGACTGGTCTAATTGCCCTTGCTCTAATTTGATTGGACCCAGGTTTGTTTGTCCTGTAGAGATGACTGGTAGGTCAGGAGGTTTTGGATTGGCGCTTGAGGTCAGATATTAGCGGATTGATGCCTGTCCACTTCAAACGGTCGAGTTGAGCCTACGTGCGTGCAGTGCATGCAGACCTGGAAGGCAGGTGGGTAGGTGGGTGGCTGGGTGGATGCGTGCGTGCGTGCGTGCAGATTGGTTGGCTGTATGTGTTGTATAGTAGTATGGCACTATATTCAAATACAGTGCCTTTGGAAAGTATTCAGACCCCTTGACTTTTTCCAATTTTGTTACTTTACAGCCTTATTCTAAAATGGATTAAATAAATAAAAATCTACACACAATACCCCATAATGACAAAGCGAAAACAGGTTTTTATAAATGTTTGCCTAGAAGGTCAGCATCCCGGAGTCACCTCTTCACTGTTGACTTTGAGACTGGTGTTTTGCGGGTACTATTTAATGAAGCTGCCAGTTGAGGACTTGTGAGGAGTCTGTTTTTTCAAACTAGACACTCTAATGTACTTGTCCTCTTACTCAGTTGTGCACCGGGGCCTCCCACTCCTCTTTCTATTCTGGTTAGAGCCAGTTTGCGCTGTTCTGTGAAGGGAGTAGTACACCGCGTTGTACGAGATCTTCAGTTTCTTGGCAATTTCTCGCATGGAATAGCCTTCAGAACAAGAATAGACTGACGAGTTTCAGAAGAAAGTGCTTTGTTTCTGGCCATTTTGAGCCTGTAATCAAACCCGCAAATGCTGATGCTCCAAATACTCAACTAGTCTAAAGAAGGCCAGTTTCATTGCTTCTATAATCAGTACAACAGTTTTCAGCTGTGCTAACATAATTGCAAAAGTGTTTTCTAATGATCAATTAGCCTTTTAAAATTATAAACTTGGATTAGCTAACACAACGTGCCATTGGAACACAGGAGTGATGGTTGCTGATAATGGGCCTCTGTACGCCTATGTAGATATTCCATAAAAAATCTGCCGTTTCCGGCTACAATAGTCATTTACAACATTAACAATGTCAACACCGTATTTCTGATCAATTTTATGTTATTTTAATGGACAAAAAATGTGCTTTTCTTTCAAAAACAATAACTTTTCTAAGTGACTCCAAACTTTTGAACGGTAGTGTATGTAAATGAGATTTCCGTTTTTTCTTTTTAATAAATTAGCAAAAAAATATAAAAAAATCTGGTTTTGCTTTGCCGTTATGGGGTATTGATGAGGGAAAAAACAATTTCATCCATTTATAGAGTAAGGCTGTAACGTAACAGAATGTGGGAAGTCAAGGGGTCTGGATACTTTCCGAAGGCACTGTAGTAGTATGGTAGTGTAGTAGTATGTTAGTATAGTAGTATGGTAGTATATTAGTATGGTAGTATATAGTAGTAGTATGTTGGTATGGTAGTATAGTTGCATAGTGGTATGGTAGTATGGCAGTATACAGTAGCAGTACGGTACTATAGTAGTATGGTAGTATAGTAGTATAGTAGTATGGTAGTATGTTAGTATGGTAGTATACAGTAGTAGTATGGTAGTATAGTAGTATAGGGGTATGGTAGTATGTTAGTATGGTAGTATAGTAGTAGGACTGAGGCAGAACTCTAAGAGGAGAAGGGTCATGCTAGAAGATGTACACAGGTAGATTATTTGACTTGAATTCATGCCATTCAACATAATGTGCTAAAACAATGCAACATTAGAGATAAGTGCCACTTTCTGAAGAGAGATAAGGCGGTAGGAGTTATGGGGGCAATAAAGAAAGAAAGAATTGAGAGAGAGAGAAAAAAAGTAAAGTTGTTGAAATTAATAAGTGAAAGACAGAAAGAGAGAGAGCGAGATGCAGCTTTGGGGAGTTTTGCCAAT
This sequence comes from Salvelinus alpinus, assembly GCF_045679555.1. Taxonomy (NCBI): domain Eukaryota; kingdom Metazoa; phylum Chordata; class Actinopteri; order Salmoniformes; family Salmonidae; genus Salvelinus; species Salvelinus alpinus. Next base: position 38,057,358 of record NC_092097.1, read on the forward strand.
ACATGCAAAGAGATGGATGGAATATAATAGCATTAGGAGGGAAATAATGTTTATAAAACCACCAATCTAATCATCAGACACTAACGGAAATACAAAGTTAAACACTGTTGCAACCAAAACATCCACAGCTCAAAAGACGTAAACAGTCAAACATGGTAGGGCCAGGTCAGAAGCAGCTATACTAACAGCCACACATCAGAAACAGTAGGGAGGAGGTACTTTTTAACAGCGTAGAAATACAAGGAGACAGACAGGGACAGCCAGTGTTGACTTCAAAGATGAAAATAAACATACTTCACAGTAGTACAACACACCTCTCAAGCACAAAACAGCACACAGTGACAGCGCTGGAACAGAATGCTACTGCACAAATAATACCTCTCAAACACACTAATACACAGCTAATACACATACTGAATCACTGTACCGCACACCTCTCAGACACACAAAGCCAACACACACACACATCTGTGCACCACAATACTGTACAGTTTATACATTTCAGGGGTATGAAGCAGACACACATCACTGTAGTACACCTCACGGAAATGGTGGACACATTATTTCAAATGTACCACATAAGGATTACGTGCTTGTAAGACAGTGCTCTCATATCCCTGGCATTTGCCAGACCGATTCAAACGTGAATGTGTACAGATGTAGGATCTTCATTTGATCACCTCAAACGTGAACGTGTACAGATGTAGGATCTTCATTTGATCACCCTGTTGCAGGAGAACTTTCCTGCAATGCATGGCATTTAAATCTTTTAGAGTGTTTGAGGTTTAAAAAGGCTTCTGAAGTTTGTATTTTCCACATTGAAATTTCAGGCTTGATTTTTCCTTACGAAAAATGTATCAACCCCTACAAAAATGTCCATTAATTTTAATCCACAAATTAAGATCCGACATCTGTATTGTAAAGTGCTATATAATATTCAAGATTATTTACATAGAAAATGAATGTTAGTTATTATGTATCCTAGTGTTGGAGTGAATTAGATGATCTGTACATAATCACATATCTTTCTTTACCCAGAGAGCACTGCTTTCGATAATCCTGCCTGATGGTGCTTGTTTGGATTCTTTGCTTGTAAACAAAAGGGATCCAACCAATTCCCAAAGGTCCAAAAGTACTGTGGCAATGCATACCAGAATACAGTGGGCAGCAGCAGAGGAGGAAGAAAAGATGGAAGAGAAAAGCCACTAGAGGAGGATAAAACACAGCCCTCTTCTGTACCAGGCTGTGATAGGTATACACACAGCCCATGGTCTCAAAATGTGACATATCATATCCCTTCTCTGTCACAATTGTTTTGCCACATTTTGGAACCCCCCCTTCCTATTGGTGAGGAGGAGGCATCTTACTTACATCAAATAACCTTTCTATATACACCTCCTCATTGACCTTATCTCGCAGGATGTCCTGAGAGTGGCGGACACAGGTCACGTAACCATCAGCAACATCCATCCCAGGCTTCTGCAAACACACCAGAAACAGAATCATTGTAAATCAGTCATTTGTATTATGTAAAAATGTATTTAAAATATACTAAAGAATATGGAAAATAAATAAAATATTGAAAACTCTGAAATTAAATTATGATGAAATGTACTAAATTCAGTTGAAGTCGGAAGATAACATACACTTTAGCCAAATACATTCAAACTCAGTTTTTCACAATTCCTGAAATGTAATCCTAGTAAAAATGCCCTGTTTTAGGTCAATTAGGATCACCACCTTATTTTAAGAATGTGAGATGTCAGAATAATAGTAGAGAGAATGATTTATTTCAGCTTCATCACATTCCCAGTGGGTCAGAAGTTTACATACACACAATTAGTATTGGTAGCATTGCCTTAAAATTGTTTAACTTGGGTCAAACGTTTCAGGTAGCCTTCCACAAGCTTCCCAAAATAAGTTGAGTGAATTTTGGCCCATTCCTCCTGATAGAGCTGGTGTAACCGAGTCAGGTTTGTAGGCCTCCTTGCTCGCACATGCTTTTTCAGTTCTGCCCACAAACTTTCTATAGGATTGAGGTCAGGGCTTTGTGATGGCCACTCCAATACCTTGACTTTGTTGTCCTTAAGCCATTTTGCCACAACTTTGGAAATATTCCTGGGGTCATTGTCCATTTGGAAGACCCATTTGTGACCAAGCTTTAACTTCCTGACTGATGTCTTGAGATTATGCCATTTATTTTGTGAAGTGCACCAGTCCCTCCTGCAGCAAAGCACCCCCACAACATGATGCTGCCACCCCCATGCTTCACGGTTGGGATGGTTTTCTTCGGCTTGCAAGCCTCCCCCTTTTTCCTCCAAACATAACGATGGTCATTATGGCCAAACAGTTCTATTTTTGTTTCATCAGACCAGAGGACATTTCTCCAAAAAGTACAATCTTTGTCCCCATGTGCAGTTGCAAACCGTAGTCTGGCTTTTTTATGGAGGTTTTGGAGCAGTGGCTTCTTCCTTGCTGAGCGGCCTTTCAGGTGATTTCGATATAGGACTCGTTTTACTGTGGCTATAGATACTTTTGTACCTGTTTCCTCCAGCATCTTCACAAGGTCCATTGCTGTTGTTCTGGGATTGATTTGCACTTTTCGCACCAAAGTACGATCATCTCCAGGAGACAGAACGCGTCTCCTTCCTGAGCAGTATGGCGGCTGCGTGGTCCCATGGTGTTATACTTGCGTACTGTTGTTTGTTCAGATGAACGTGGTACCTTCAGGCATTTGGAAATTGCTCCAAAGGATGAACCAGTTCTGAGTTCTTGGCTGATTTCTTTTGATTTCCGCATGATGTCAAGAAAAGAGGCACTGAGTTTGAAGGTAGGCCTTGAAACATATCCACAGGTACACCTCCAATTGACTCAAATGATGTCAATTAGCCTATCAGAAGCTTCTAAAGCCATGACATCATTTTCTGGAATTTTCCAAGCTGTTTAAAGGCACAGTCTACTTAGTGTATTTAAACTTCTGACCCACTGGAATTGTGATACAGTGAATTATAAGTGAAATAATCTGTCTGTAAACAATTGTTGGAAAAATTACTTGTGTCATGCACAAAGTAGATGTCCTAACCGACTTGCCAAAACTATAGTTTGTTAACAAGAAATTTGTGGAGTGGTTGAAAAACGAGTTTTAATGACTCCAACCAAAGTGTATGCAAACTTCCGACTTCAACTGTACCTACTCACACAGTAAAACGTATTAAAGATAATAAATAGAGGCAGGGTTGGGAGGGGCAGAGGGAGGGTGTTATGGGAGAAAAATGTACAGTGGGGAGAACAAGTATTTGATACACTGCCGATTTTGCAGGTTTTCCTACTTACAAAGCATGTAGAGGTCTAATTTTTATCATAGGTACACTTCAACTGTGAGAGGCGGAATCTAAAACAAAATTCCAGAAAATCACATTGTATGATTTTTAAGTAATTAATTTGCATTTTATTGCATGACATAAGTATTTGATACATCAGAAAAGCAGAACTTAATATTTGGTACAAAAACCTTTGTTTGCAATTACAGAGATCATACATTTCCTGTAGTTCTTGACCAGGTTTGCACACACTGCAGCAGGGATTTTGGCCCACTCCTCCATACAGACCTTCTCCAGGTCCTTCAGGTTTCGGGGCTGTCGCTGGGCAATACGGACTTTCAGCTCCCTCCAAAGATTTTCTATTGGGTTCAGGTCTGGAGACTGGCTAGGCCACTCCAGGACCTTGAGATGCTTCTTACAGAGCCACTCCTTAGTTGCCCCGGCTGTGTGTTTTGGGTCGTTGTCATGCTGGAAGACCCAGCCACGACCCATCTTCAATGCTCTTACTGAGGGAAGGAGGTTGTTGGCCAAGATCTCGCGATACATGGCCCCATCCATCCTCCCCTCAATACGGTGCAGTCGTCCTGTCCCCTTTGCAGAAAAGTATCCCCAAAGAATGATGTTTCCACCTCCATGCTTCACGGTTGGGATGGTGTTCTTGGGGTTCTACTCATCCTTCTTCTTCCTCCAAACACGGCGAGTGGAGTTTAGACCAAAAAGCTCTATTTTTGTCTCATCAGACCACATGACCTTCTCCCATTCCTCCTCTGGATCATCCAGATGGTCATTGGCAAACTTCAGACGGGCCCGGACATGCGCTTGCTTGATCAGGGGGACTTTGCTTGCGCTGCAGGATTTTAATCCATGACGGCGTAGTGTTTTACTAATGGTTTTCTTTGAGACTGTGGTCCCAGCTCTCTTCAGGTCATTGACCAGGTCCTGCCGTGTAGTTCTGGGCTGATCCCTCACCTTCCTCATGATCATTGATGCCCCACGAGGTGAAATCTTGCATGGAGCCCCAGACCGAGGGTGATTGACCGTCATCTTGAACTTCTTCCATTTTCTAATAATTGCGCCAACAGTTGTTGACTTCTCACCAAGCTGCTTGCCTATTGTCCTATAGCCCATCCCAGCCTTGTGCAGGTCTACAATTTTATCCCTGATGTCCTTACACAGCTCTCTGGTGTTGGCCATTGTGGAGAGGTTGGAGTCTGTTTGATTGAGTGTGTGGACAGGTGTCTTTTATACAGGTAACGAGTTCAAACAGGTGCAGTTAATACAGGTAATGAGTGGAGAACAGGAGGGCTTCTTAAAGAAAAACTAACAGGTCTGTGAGAGCCGGAATTCTTACTGGTTGGTAGGTGATCAAATACTTATGTCATGCAATAAAATGCAAATTAATTACTTAAAAATCATACAATGTGATTTTCTGGATTTTTGTTTTAGATTCCGTCTCTCACAGTTGAAGTGTACCTATGATAAAAATTACAGACCTCTACATGCTTTGTAAGTAGGAAAACCTGCAAAATCGGCAGTGTATCAAATACTTGTTCTCCCCACTGTATCTGCTCTGCACAGCACAGTAAAATCCTCCCAAACACATAAGAATGTACTGAATTATTTGTACTTCCTTTCAGAACACATAGCTTTACTGGTTTGACATTTTACAGATATCAATTTGGACTGCAGCACACTTACAGGGACATCCACATACTTAGACGCAGCTTTCACCTGAAATTACAGACAGAATGTGACAAGAAAAGATGAGAATTGCAACATTTGCACAGTCACCAATATAACTAAAATAATTGACTGAAACACAGTTCCATCTGCCACGATATTGGAGGAGATACAGTAGAGAAGTCTAGTCTTACCGTGAATGACATGAAAGATGAGAAGAGAGTGCCTTCATCGTATCGGGAGATCTTCGCCAACAGGGCCTCCAGAATAACCACAAACTAAGAAGAAGTGAGACACACAAACAATAAATAAAAAAATCTAATCAAATTGTATTTGTCACATGTGCCGAATGCAACAGTGAAATGGTTACAAACAACTATCAAATGGATTTATTCCAGACCACAAATCACCTTGTTCTTCTTTTCTAGTACCACAAAGAAAGCTGAGGCCAACCACAATATGAGTCACGTATCGTTAGGATGGACAACTTCTATAAGAAAGAAGAAGAGTGAAGTGTACCTTAGCCACCATGAGTTGGATCATTTCTTTCACACTCTCCTCAATCAGTTCATCTATTTGGGCGTGGTACTGTTTCTGAAATACCAAAATAACACACAGTTCATCTATTTTGGTGGTACATTTTCTAGTAGGTGTATGTGATCCCTTGTGGGAATTGAACCCACAACCTTTGCACCACATTCTTACCTCCTGACCCATCTCCATGGCACACAGCTTGGCGGACTGGTCCTTCGCGTCCACCATCACATTGAACATGGTGCATATTGCTGCCGAGATGCGGAAGTCTGTTCCCCTGCTGCTCTTTGCCAGCTTGGACTCAAATGCCATCTTAGTGCTGCAACACACATCAGGGAACATCTCTATGTAATGTACCATATTTTGTTTGAGGCAGAGGCTCATGTCCAGCCACATGATCGAGAGACACAAACAGCAACACAGACACAACACAACACTGCCTCGCTTCGCGTTCTTAGAAAACTATGCAGTATTTTGTTTTTTATGTATTATTTCTTACACCGTTACCCCAGGAAATCTTAAGTCTTATTACATACAGCCGGGATGAACTATTGGATATAAGAGCAAAGTCAATTTACCAACATTACGACCAGGGATAAGACTTTCCCAAAGCGGATCCTCTGTTTGGCCCACCACCCAGGACAATGGATAGGATCCCAGCAGGCGACCCAAAACAACGGCATCGCAGAAGGGGCAAACAGAGCGGTCTTCTGGTCAGGCTCCGTAGACGGACACATCGCCGACCGCTCCCGAGTATACTACTCGCCAATTTCCAGTCTCTTGACAACAAGGTAGACGAAATCCGAGCAATGGTAAACTTCCAGAGAGACATTGTAACATTCTCCGTTTCACGGAAACATGGCTCACTCGGAATACGTTATCAGAGTCGGTACAGCCACCTGGTTTCTTCACGCATTGCGCCGACAGAAACAAACATCTCTCTGGTAAGAAGAAGGATGGGGGTGTATGCCTTATGATTAACGAGTCGTGGTGTGATCACAACAACATACAGGAACTAAATTCCTTTTGTTCACCTGACCTAGAATTCCTTACAATCAAATGCCGACTGCATTATCTACCAAGAGAAATCTCTTCGATTATAATCACAGTCGTGTATATCCCCTCCAAGCAGACACCTCGACGGCCCTGAAAGAACTTCTTTTGACTCTATGTAAACTGGAAACCACATATCCTGAGGCTGCATTTATTGTAGCTGGGGATTTTAACAAGGCTAATCTGAAAACAAGGCTCCCTAAATTTTATCAGCATATCAAACGTGCGATCCGGGCTGGCAAAATTCTGGATCATTGTTACTCTAACTTCCGCGACACATACAAAGCCCTCCCTCGCCCTCCTTTCGTCAAATCTGACCATGACTCCATTTTGGTGCTCCCAGCCTATAGACAGAAACTAAAAAAGGAAACGCCCATGCTCAGGTCTATTCAATGCTGGTCCGACCAATCGCTCACGCTTCAAGATTGCTTCGATCACGTGGACTGGGATATGTTCCGGATAGCGTCGGACAACAACATTGATGCATAAGCTGATTCGGTGAGCGAGTTTATTAGCAAGTGCATCAGGGTGATGTTGTACAGCAGCGCCTCTTCAACCTCAGGAGGCTGAAGAAATTCGGCTTGTCACCAAAAGCACTCACAAACTTCTACAGATGCACAATCGAGAGCATCCTGTCGGGCTGTATCACCGCCTGGTACGGCAACTGCTCCGCCCACAACCGTAAGGCTCTCCAGAGGGTAGTGAGGTCTGCAGAACGCATCACCAGGGGCAAACTACCTGCCCTCCAGGACACCTACACCACCCGATGTCACAGGAAGGCCATAAAGATCATCAAGGACAACAACCACCCAAGCCACTGCCTGTTCACCCCGCTATCATCCAGAAGGCGAGGTCAGTACAGGTGCATCAAAGCAGGGACCGAGAGACTGAAAAACAGCTTCTATCTCAAGGCCATCAGACTGTTAAACAGCCACCACTAACATTTAGCGGCCGCTGCCAACATACTGACTCAACTCCAGCCACTTTAAAAATGGGAATTGATGGAAATTATGTAAAAATGTACCACTAGCCACTTTAAGCAATGCCACTTAATACAATGTTTACATACCCTACATTACCCATCTCATATGTATATACAGTGGGGAGAACAAGTATTTGATACACTGACGATTTTGCAGGTTTTCCTACTTACAAAGCATGTAGAGGTCTGTAATTTTTATCATAGGTACACTTCAACTATGAGAGACGGAATCTAAAACAAAACTCCAGAAAATCACATTGTATGATTTTTAAGTAATTAATTTGCATTTTATTGCATGACATAAGTATTTGATACATCAGAAAAGCAGAACTTAATATTTGGTACAGAAACCTTTGTTTGCAATTACAGAGATCATACGTTTCCTGTAGTTCTTGACTAGGTTTGCACACACTGCAGCAGGGATTTTGGCCCACTCCTCCCTACAGATCTTCTCCAGATCCTTCAGGTTTCGGGGCTGTCGCTGGGCAATACGGACTTTCAGCTCCCTCCAAAGATTTTCTATTGGGTTCAGGTCTGGAGACTGGCTAGGCCACTCCAGGACCTTGAGATGCTTCTTACGGAGCCACTCCTTAGTTGCCATGGCTGTGTGCTTCGTGTCGTTGTCATGCTGGAAGACCCAGCCACGACCCATCTTCAATGCTCTTACTGAGGGAAGGAGGTTGTTGGCCAAGATCTCGCGATACATGGCCCCATCCATCCTCCCCTCAATACGGTGCAGTCGTCCTGTCCCCTTTGCAGAAAAGCATCCCCAAAGAATGATGTTTCCACCTCCATGCTTCACGGTTGGGATGGTGTTCTTGGGGTTGTACTCATCCTTCTATTCCTCCAAACACGGCGAGTGGAGTTTAGAGCAAAAAGCTCTATTTTTGTCTCATCAGACCACATGACCTTCTCCCATTCCTCCTCTGGATCATCCAGATGGTCATTGGCAAACTTCAGACGGGCCTGGACATGCGCTGGCTTGAGCAGGGGGACCTTGCGTGCGCTGCAGGATTTTAATCCATGACGGCGTAGTGTGTTACTAATGGTTTTCTTTGAGACTGTGGTCCCAGCTCTCTTCAGGTCATTGACCAGGTCCTGCCGTGTAGTTCTGGGCTGATCCCTCACATTCCTCATGATCATTGATGCCCCACGAGGTGAGATCTTGCATGGAGCCCCAGACCGAGGGTGATTGACCGTCATCTTGAACTTCTTCCATTTTCTAATAATTGCGCCAACAGTTGTTGCCTTCTCACCAAGCTGCTTGCCTATTGTCCTGTAGCCCATCCCAGCCTTGTACAGGTCTACAATTTATCCCTGATGTCCTTACACAGCTCTCTGGTCTTGGCCATTGTGGAGAGGTTGGAGTCTGTTTGATTGAGTGTGTGGACAGGTGTCTTTTATACAGGTAACGAGTTCAAACAGGTGCAGTTAATACAGGTAATGAGTGGAGAACAGGAGGGCTTCTTAAAGAAAAACTAACAGGTCTGTGAGAGCCGGAATTCTTACTGGTTGGTAGGTGATCAAATACTTATGTCATGCAATAAAATGCAAATAATTTCCTTAAAAATCATACAATGTGATTTTCTGGATTTTTGTTTTAGATTCCGTCTCTCACAGTTGAAGTGTACCTATGATAAAAATTACAGACCTCTACATGCTTTGTAAGTAGGAAAACCTGCAAAATCGGCAGTGTATCAAATACTTGTTCTCCCCACTGTATACTGTACTCTATATCATCTACTGCATCTTGCCATCTTTATGCAATACATGTACCACTAGCCACTTTAAACTATGCCACTTTATGTTTACATACCCTACAGTACTCATCTCATATGTATATACCGTACTCTATACCATCTACTGCATCTGCCATGCCGTTCTGTACCACCACTCATCCATATATCTTTATGTACATATTCTTTATCCCTTACACTTGTGTGTGTGTAAGGTAGTAGTGTGGAATTGTTAGGTTAGATTACTGTTGGTTATTACTGCATTGTCGGAACTAGAAGCACAAGCATTTCGCTACACTCGCATTAACATCTGCTAACCATGTGTATGTGACTAATAAAATTTGATTTGATTTGATTTACCCACGGCGACAATTAAAACGTTCCCCAACCAGAAAATGTGGATTGATGGCAGCATTCGAGCAAAACTGAAAGCGCGAACCACTGCTTTTAATCAGGGCGAGGCGACCGGAAACGTGACCGAATACAAACAGTGTAGCTATTCCCTCCGCAAGGCAATCAAACAAGCTAAGTCAGTATAGTCAGTATAGAGACAAAGTAGAGTCACAATTCAACGGTTCAGACACGAGAGGTGTGTGGCAGGGTCTATAGTCAATCACAGACTACAAAAAGAAAACCAGCCCCGTCGCAGACCCCGATGTCTTGCTCCCAGACAAACTAAACAACTTCTTTGCTCGCTTTGAGGACAATACAGTGCCACCGACACAGCCCGCTACCAAAACCTGCGGGCTCTCCTTCACCGCAGCCAAAATGAGTAAAACATTTAAACGTGTTAACCCTCGCACGGCTGCCGGCCCAGACGGCATCCCTAGTCGCGTCCTAGGGATGTCGTCCAGACCAGCTGGCTGGTGTGTTTACGGACATATTCAATCAATCCCTATCCCAGTCTGCTGTTCCCACATGCTTCAAGAGGGCCACCATTGTTCCTGTTCCCAAGAAAGCGAAGGTAACTGAGCTAAAAGACTATCGCCACGTAGCACTCACTTCCGTCATCATGAAGTACTTTGAGAGACTTGTCAAGGATCATATCACCTCCACCCTACCTGACACCCTAGACCCACTCCAATTTGCTTACCACCCCAATAGGTCCACAGACGACGCAATCGCAATCACACTGCCGACTGCCCTATCCCATCTGGACAAGAGGAATACCTATGTAAGAAAGCTTTTCATTGACTACAGCTCAGCATTTAACACCATAGTACCCTCCAAACTCGTCATCAAGCTCGAGACCCCGGGTCTCGACCCCGCCCTGTGCAACTGGGACCTGGACTTTCTGACGGGCCGCCCCCAGGTGGAGAGGGTAGGAAACAACATCTCCACCCCACTGATCCTCAACACTGGGGCCCCACAAGGGTGCGTTCTCAGCCCTCTCTTGTACTCCCTGTTCACCCACGACTGCATGGCCATGCACGCCTCCAACTCAATCATCAAGTTTGCAGACGACACTACAGTGGTAGGCTTGATTACCAACAACAACGAGACGGCCTACAGGGAGGATGTGAGGGCACTCGGAGTGTCGTGTCAGGAAAATTACCTCATACTCAACGTCAACAAAACAAAGGAGATGATCGTGGACTTCAGGAAACAGCAGAGGGAGCACCCCCCTATCCACATCGAAGGGACAGTAGTGGAGAAGGTGGAAAGTTTTAAGTTCCTCGGCGTACACATCAAAGACAAACTGAATTGGTCCACCCACACAGACAGCGTTGTGAAGAAGACGCAGCAGCGCCTCTTCAACCTCAGGAGGCTGAAGAAATTTGGCTTGTCACCTAAAACACTCAAACTTTTACAGATGCACAATCGAGAGCATCCTGTCGGGCTGTATCACCGCCTGGTACGGCAACTGCTCCGCCCACAACCGTAAGGCTCTCCAGAGGGTAGTGAGGTCTGCACAACGCATCACCGGGGGCAAACTACCTTTCCCTCCAGGACACCTACACCACCCGATGTCACAGGAAGGCCAAAAAGATCATCAAGGACAACAACCACCCGAGCCACTGCCTGTTCACCCCGCTATCATCCAGAAGACGAGGTCAGTACAGGTGCATTTAAGATGGGACCGAGAGAGTGAAAAACAGCTTTTATCTCAAGGCCATCAGACTGTTAAACAGCCATCACTAACATTGAGTTGCTGCTGTCAACATACTGACTCTTATCTCTAGCCACTATAACAATTAAAAATCGGATGTAATAAATGTATCACTAGTCACTTTAAACAATGTCACTTTATATAATGTTTACATACCCTACATTACTCATCTCATATGTATATACTGTACTCTATACCATCTACTGCATCTTGCCTATGCCGTTCGGCCATCGCTCACCCATGTATTTATATGTACATATTCTTATTCATTCCTTTACTCTTGTGTGTGTAAAAGGTAGTTGTTGTGAAATTGTTAGATTACTTGTTAGATATTACTGCATGGTCGGAACTAGAAACAAGCATTTCGCTGCAATCGCATTAACATCTGCTAACCATGTGTACGTGACCAATAAAATTTGATTGGATTTGATTTGACACACACATACACTGACAACCACATTACATCGAATCCAGCACAGAAACATACACACAACACACACACACCGTTTGACGCAGTTCTCGATCATGTCGCTGGACATGAGCTTCATGCGGTTCTCCAGGTGTTTGGCAAACTCCTCCTCGGGCCAGTGCAGGTCCCTGATGAAGGTCTGCAGCGCCTCCAGCTTCCAAAACAAGTCCTCTGATGTCCCAGAGCCATTGCTGCACACCAACGGCACACCCAAACACAAACAGGTCAGAGGGCAAAGGTCACAGAAGACAGAGGGGTCAGGGGGGTGTAAAGGAGGATGCTGGTCCTCCACACCTCAACTACTGGGGTCAAAGGTCCTTTATTCTAACCACACACCGACCGACTGTTCCAGAGTAATGTCCTTCATATTAACTCAATTTGTAAATATCAGATCTTCTCTTTAGACAGACAGTCAGTTTGTGGGGGAAATAAAAGGTCAGGGTTGACTCCAACATTGAAATAACCATGCTGTAGCACATGGTTATTATTAACCCTTTAGGTGTGAAGTGGAATCATGCAGGATTGTCACTGCAGATATCTCACAGGCTGACTTGTGTCTATACAGAGCGAGGGAGTAGAGAGGTAAGGGAAGGCGTGCCTTAAAACATGGCTATAATTTTGTGTTCAAAAGTAGGTTTAATTGATCTCTATTGAACTTGGTTTGTTTTGGGTATACACGATCAATCACACAAAATACAACTCTTGAAGAGCAGCCCCCTCTCTCACCCCCCATGTCCTCAGGCTGGTGGTACTAGGCGGGTATACTACAGTATAGTAGCTATTAAACACACCATGCAGTCCTGTCTGAAGTTGCTGTCATCCTGGGTAGAGCTGACTGGGATAGGGGGATGCAGGAAAAGCAAGAGGAGGAGGAGAGGAAAAGAGGACAGGAGAGGGGGCAGATCTCTACTATATTGGATGCCAGCTGCACTGAAGCAGTGGTTGCTTCAGAGCATTCAGCTAACAGTCCACCCACCCAGTTACAACCAGATGGACTCTCTACCCACCCCTCCCCATCCCATAAAACACTAGAATGAAAACACCCGCTAACCACCAGCCCCACACACCCTATCCCACTGGCCATAGAAAGTCATGTGAGCCAGGACCAGTAATATTCATACAGAGTGCTGAGGCAACTGTGTATTCTATTAGCAATCAGTGGTACAGTCAACTATTCATGAGCACTATGGACAAACGACTTTATTCTCTACAGCTAGTGCAATTATGAAAACTGTTGGAGAGAGGAGGAAAGATACACATTGGACAGAAAATTCCAGATGAATTATGTCCACTGCTGCAATAGAGTTCAGTGCAACAAAGCCCAACACTTCCAGTGAGAGATGGTTTGGTTCTGTATCTCTGTACCTCACAGCTCAACTGCATGCATGTTGAGGGGAAATGAGAAGGCATCAGATAGCCATTCATTTCAAGAACAAACGAGTCTAAACTCTAAACAAGCCTAAACTACTGTATTTAACCCCTTTGCAGTGCTCTTGGCATGAACATGATAGGATCGGTAAAGACCACTCTGCTTTAATGTTTACCCCAGATTTCATTTGAGGAACGTAAGGGTAAAGTAGTCATATCTGGAATGTGCCATACTCTAGCCTATGGAGTTTAGAAATAAGCTATTTTCCCTTACATAATGTCTAAGCAGGTCATTTGGAGATATTTCAAAATGTAAATCAATATTTTAATTGTCAATGACCTGTGACATGGGGACCTAGGGGACATCTTCATGCCAAGGCAATACGTTGCTGATGCACATAAATCTAAGGTGAACTAGTTGAATACACACTCAGGGACATAGATAGCAGCCATCCATGACGGGGTGGAAAAGCTAGGCATTGTCGGAAGGTTAACTGATAGTCCTGCTACTGGCGGCAGATTTGGTACTTTGGGAATTTGGAGGTTGACATTTGGTATTTGGAGATTCACATTGGGCAGATTACTTGTTAAGCTCCTGCAGAAGAGACAGACAAAAAGAACAAAATAAATCCAGAACAGTGGTAATGTAGACACTGCTGCAGATCAAAGCCATGTGACACTGTACAGTAAAAGTAATCAAATACAGAACACAAGAGGAAAAGTCACATAAAGAAACCGATCATCTTCTGACATGATACATAGTATGTAAATATCACACATAAACAAGAGCAACAGTTAGAGAAGCAGATGTTTTCTGAAGCACATAGAAAAAGAGGACCTACTACATTCAGAATAAGCAGTGGATTTCAGAGTCACAGAGACACATACAGTATAAAAGCAGCAGTAAGACAAAACAGCAAAGTTATATAAACACAAGACCTATAGTCTAGAAATATGCATTTTCTTTTGAGGTTTAGAACTTTGTAAAGAGCTTCCTTTATGAAGAAAGCAAAGCAAAATGTAAATGGAATGACAAATCAATAAGAATTACTTACAAAGTGAAAAAGAGCAAATTAGAAACAAAAACTACACCGGAGAGCTTCTGTCCCTAGCGACATTTCAAAGCACACACTATGAAAGTTAGACCATGAAACAAAAAGGATGGAAATATTGGAGATCGACTTCAACTAAACAGAACAATATACACTAAAGCTTAGAGCTTCTGACAATAAAACTAATCGTTTTAATAATACCTTATGAGTCGTACCATCATATTCAGGTTTAATTTGTTTCTGAAGTTGGAATAACTAATCTCGAAGGCCTATGTATCCTAATAAAAGTTGAATTAATGCCTATCGGGATATGTTTTCCTTATCAGAAAAGAAACTCTGACTGAGGAGTGTGGTGAGGCAGTCAAATTTCATTAAGGACTGAACAACATGAGGTATAGTAGTCTTGTAAGAGTGTCTCTCTCCTGGCCTCTCTAGCCATCCTAAAGAGCAGACAGTTAGTGAGAGGATGGACGGTCCCTTACTTTACAGGCACCCAGGACTCTCCCTCACACCCCCTGGTGATAGACTGAGCGATGGAGGACTCCATCAGGTCCACATATCTAACCACCAGGGGAGAATAGAGGTCCTGCAGGTGTTTGTGGAATTTCCCGTTGCACAGGTGATCTAGAAGCAGAAGAAGAGAGAGAAAATAAAGAGATTATAGCAATAAACATTGTTTTATAGTTATATTGTTAATAAACATCATAGAAGGGCAGTGATTTAGGCAGAAGAGGGAGAGAGAGAATACAGTATTGATATTATAACATAAATGTCACAAAGGGTCAGGACCAAGCAGTGTTAGTATAGCACAGAACAGTACGTGTTTTTGAAAATAATCTCTTCTGAATCACTGTTTCTAAGGTGTGATTCCTGGAGAAATGCCACAGCCACCTTTAGCTGTTTAAGATGGGTGAAAACTTTGGACTTTTGGGTGGGTGGTTAATCTCTTTCACATTCCAAGATATGACATGAATCTAACTTGTTCCTTAATGTTTATTGGAGAAGGCCATTGGTGTATATAGGAAGAGAAACAGGAAACGTACAGTCTGTGCGGAGGAAGTCGTTGAGGAGCTGGAAGAGAGGGAAGCTGTCCCAGCTCTCAGGAGACTGAATCTCCAGGGCAGCGTCCATGTCCACAGCGTACATGGCCAGGAAGGTCTCAGCGTGCTCCGTCATCAGGTCAGACCACCAGGCAAAGGCCTAGACACACACACACACCACGGACAGGACAGAGACAGAACCAGGGAGGGGGTGAATGTTGAACACAAGCCCCAGTCAGGGTGTGAGGATATTGGGTAGAGTAGGCTGGACAGCGAGGGGGCAGAGCAGACTGGGAAGGATCACACACGTACTGGAGCTAATCAGAGCTCTAACAAACCCCACACCAGCAAAGCACTGTGGACTGATATTATGTGTAGGTAGGTAGGCACAGTGTACTTGGATTGTTGGCCGTTAAATGTAGTGATTTTATGTAGTTAACTATAGTAATGGATGTCTGTAGCCTTGCAAACCCATGTGTTCTCCAATAATGAGTAAAACCAATCCACAGCTCTTGCTGGTGAAGACTAAAGGGATCTGGGCTGCTTAAAACCTTAGCTAGCCGCCCACCAACGTGAGAAGAACTTTACAATACATTTATACACAAAGCCAAAAATAGCATAATGATATCATAAAGCTGAGTAATTATGTTGTATTCATTGATTATTGATAATTAATCTATAGATTGAGGGAGGGTCACAGCCTGGCGTGGGGGAGGGGGGTGCCTTAGGTACCTTTTCTCATGCAAACTGATGTGGAAAACTCCCTACATGCTTTGCTCTCCAGGACCAGGAAGCAGCTCGGGTTTCCACCATTCACATCATTGCCATACCAACAGAACATTCCTCTGTAGATGTGAATGTGACACAGGTCATGTCCATGCACTGCACTCTGCCATATAATAGGAAGTAGGCACACTGACCGAAGACTGCAGCACATAGCTTCTCTACTAACTACAGGGTCTTCAGAGGGACAATTTGTGGACAGACCAAGGTACTTGATATGGGTCTCCTCAGTGATTTTCAGGATGACTAGTTAGAGTGAACAATGCTACTTAGTAGGTCAGAAGGAGGTATTTATCCATGTCTGTTTTCATTGAAATTTCTGCTTCTGTTGATGTTGCTCCTGTGCTCGCAGTCTTGGCTCTGCTTATTTGCTCATCTTTGGAAAAACTTGACATTTGACAAATTCCAAGAGGGGAAACTGATTAAACTTTGAAAAGCTTAATCATTCCAGTTATGTTGCATGCTTTTATTCCATATCGAATCAATATCCCCTGAAAAATATCTGCCATAGGGGGACTATAGCTAGCCCAGCGCAGTGGTACGGCATTGCAGTCAAGTCCTCACTTACCTACTGTCTGCCCAGTTACCTGCCCACCCCATCCAAGACTATTTACAACACTATAAATCATTAGTGCTATAGTACACGCAGCAGACCTGTACAAGCTCCATCATCGTACACAGGGCAGGGGGAGTGAGTGTGGACTCAGGGGGAGGTTATAGTTCCAGGAAGGAGGGATGGACAGGTAAATTGGGGGCTCCATCCTACTGTATGTTGGGGGAGGGGAACTCAGGCAAGGCCTTGGCCTCTACTGCACACCCAGGCTCAGTGCTCAGGCTCAGCCAGAGACGGTACAGGCTCTAGTGCTGCAACAGGCACCATCGTTCACAACAGGCTCAAAGGAGAAGTCCTGGACGACTGTACCAACACTTCAGAGAAAGGGGGCAGGGCATTTAGTGGACATGCACAAACCATTACAGGGTTACAGGGGGGGGGGGGGGGGGGGGGTTCTCATTCAACTTCACCACGTACCTCTTTGCCCTGCAGGGAGCGAATATCACCGATCATACAGACAGTGAAAACACAGGGAGATGTACAGGATAGTAAACAGTAGTGTATCTACAGTATCAGGCAGTCATATAAAGGGTTTCTGAGTGGTGGAACAATTCTAAGACGGAAGGAGGGATAGAGCAGAGAGATGGAAGAGGAGAAGCCGGCAAGAAGAGGAATGTTCTACATTTTCAAAGAGTGTGAACCGTAATTTGAAACCCAACTTAAAGCTGGATGGAGGGAGGAGAGGAGAGACATTCATGGTAGAGTTTTGGATTGAATCAAACCTTTAAAAAACCACAGAGAGAATACTGTGGTATATCTCACTTCAACATGCTGCTAGAGAAAATAAGACTAGTCTTTATGGCCCCATGGACATGCTCTATGATCAAAGTGATGTTGTGCAGCCTATAGTATAGTGGAGCTTTACAGATTCAGCATGTTAGCTGATGTTTCTGCACCCACACACAACAGCCACCCTTCCCTCTCTAGTGTATTCCCCTCAACCTTACAACACTAAGGGCAGCCCTAGTCTCTGTGCAGGTCAACATGCGATAGATAGGGAGAGGAGGTTTGTGATGGGACTGAAGAGAAAGGTAAATAATTATACTGTACCGATTGATCTCCAGAACTTGTGACTGCAGCCTGTCAAGCATATGTCAGAGAGATAGAATAAATCTGCTTATCTGCATTAATCTTATCGATCCCATAGGATCACCTATAGATATGCTATACATGTTCGTCATGCTGTTTGTTTACATTAGTTTATTATACTTTTAGGAAATACAAAGGAAAGGGAAAACCTATTTAGTGCTGTTTCTATTTCATGATCCAATTTCTCAGCTAACACGGAATGAGCATGCATCACCTACAGTTCAGTACGACTAGGAGCACCTAGCCTACATTAGAGCTACCTATACTGTTCTGTTCTCTACTCTACTGTACACACTGAGCTGAAATGACTAAGGCATTACCATCTTTCAAGGCAACCAATGTTTTATGTAACATTGTACCACCAGGGTTATGAATGATGAATAAGTGAAGGGAACTGCATACTTCCTACTTTAAAATGCCTCCTCAGGTAGAAATAGTGCCCTGGTACAATGTTAACATTCATCTCCCATTAAGGATTTCTGGCTGTGTATTAAATAATTGATAAAAATGCATCCATACACACAGACAGCATTATATGTAAAGGTGTCAGGAAGGAATGTACAAGCTCCCTTCTCCATGCCATGAAGGAGAAGTCAGAGGAGGTAAACAAGGGACATAGACAAAGAGAGGGATGAGAGGAGGAGTTACCCACTCACCTCCGCATGATGTTCCTGGTTCTGCTGGAGGACCTCTATGACTAGCTCGGCCAGGCGAATAGTGTCCTCCAGTTTTTTGGCGGGCGTGACTAACCGGCCTACGTTCTCTGGAGCAGAAGGATGGGGGGCGGGGGTGGGGGGGTGGGTGGTTAATTAGGCAGAGTGGGGTAGCTAACAGAATCTGTTAGAATGGTTTTTCCCATCGATATCGTTAACTCCAGAGATATTTTAAATGAAAGACATAATAAGTGCTCTGGGTTCTCTCTGGCGCACACAGACCACATTGACCACCAGCACTGAAGATGAGAGTATCATGGTTTCTAAAGCATGCCCCCAATGAACTGGTACATGGTGTGTAAACAGTCAGTGTGAGGTGATATGGGACAACACAGTCGGGTAGAAGTGATGGACTAAATCAATCCCATGGAGAAAACAAATGCATTGTTACACTATCATGCAAAATACTCTTGTGGTCTTCATGCTTTTGTTGCTTGAGATTTTCAATGTTGAGTTTGTAACAGATATCGCTGGTAAGATCTAGGGTGTACCTGGACACTTTTTTTCATATACATATTATCTGCTGACATACAATTGAATTAACAATTGATTATGGTGAAATTAGATATTCAGAACATTAACAATAATGTGGCAAAACATCATTGGACGGCTCAAATGATATTTGAAATAAGGAGATAGAACTGTACAGAGTTAATATTGGTACATTATAATTTCATCATATTATGTTTATCATATCTGTCTAAATGTTGAAATTATACTTTCAGTGTAGCCTATTTATTCTCGTAATATTTTAGTCACACGTCATATACTCTATGCCAGGGATCATCAACTAGATTCAGTCGCGGGCCAATTTTCTTCTGGAGTGGATGGTCGGGGGGCCGGAACATAATTACAAATCATTTGTAGACTGCAAATTGACCGCAAGAAGCCCAAACAGATATAATATTTTACTGAAACGTAACAATTTCAAACCTTCCTTACATTTGTATATGTTCAGGTGGCTCTCTATTATGCATGGAAATACTTGGAAACAGATTTCTTAATTTAAAATCACTTGGGGCTGATTTCCTGGTGGTTTTACAGTCTTTTATTTCAACAATGAAAATGTATTTTTTTTTTTCTAAGAAAACTTAGGGGCAAAATAAAACCAACTACTGTCGGGCTGCCAGTTGGGGAACCCTGCTCTATGCTATGTACTACCTTGACTACTAAGTAGCCATGCAGCTAAAAGGACCCTGAACCCCACAGCATAGTTCATAAGGCTAACGAGAGATCATGCAGAGGATTCCTTACAGTGCCTTTATGTTGGTCCTTAGACCTTACACTGAAGTATAATAAGCAGAATGATAATGTGGTGATTATCATTATCAAATGTATTATACTTCATCCATATCCAATGTGTTCATCTGTTTTATGAAATATATCATGTTATCAGAGAATGGAATCTCGTTGTATACAAATGTAATAATTGGTAATAATTTTCCTCGTTGTGTACTTGAATACTGATAGCCAGATATATTTAAGCAAGCTCGACTTGCATTATTTCTCTCAACACATTGGAGATGCTACCTTTTGTCTGCATATTTGTGAGAGATTGTTTTGCTTATGTTTCTGATGTATTTTGCTTTATTCAATACATGTATCATAGTATCAGGAAAAACAATGGAAAATCATTTCATGAATGCATCTACAGTATATATTATCCCAGTATGTTGTTATAATGTAATACAATCACTCCACAAATATTAGTGTGCTAAATGTTTGTATTGCATGTGTTTAAGTGTGTGTGTGTGTGTGTGTGTGTGTGTGTGTGTGTGTGTGTGTGTGTGTGTGTGTGTGTGTGTGTGTGTGTGTGTGTGTGTGTGTGTGTGCACGTGCATGCATGCATGCATGCATGCATGCATGAGTGCACCTGAGTGTGTGTATGTGTGTGTTTAGGGTAGTTGTGTATTGGGGCTAAGCTAAAAGTCAAACAGGGCTTCACCTGGATCATTTGGATCCGGCTTTCTATCTTTCTCAACTAGAGAGAGAGAAAAGAAAGACAAGAAAGAGAAAAGAAGAGATATTTAGGTTTATAACACCATGGTTATTAGTTTATCTTCCAGAAGAGAGAAATAAGATGTCATGCTTTACGCTACTCCATCTGAGAGAAGGTAACTACAGTAGTCAAATGTGTTAGATAGCTACAGTAGTTGAATGTGTTAGGTAGCTACAGTAGTTGAATGTGTTAGGTAGCTACAGTAGTTGAATGTGTTAGGTAGCTACAGTAGTTGAATGTGTTAGATAGCTACAGTAGTTGAATGTGTTAGGTAGCTACAGTAGTTGAATGTGTTAGGTAGCTACAGTAGTTGAATATGTCACGTAGCTACAGTAGTTGAATCTGTTAGGTAGCTACAGTAGTTGAATGTGTTAGATAGCTACAGTAGTTGAATGTGTTAGGTAGCTACAGTAGTTGCATCTGTTAGTTAATTACAGTAGTTGCATCTGTTAGTTAATTACAATAGTTGAATCTGTTAGGTAGCTACAGTAGTTGAATCTGTTAGGTAGCTACAGTAGTTGCATCTGTTAGTTAATTACAGTAGTTGAAGGTGTTAGATAGCTACAGTAGTTGAATGTGTTAGATAGCTACAGTAGTTGAATGTGTTAGATAGCTACAGTAGTTGAATGTGTTAGATAGCTACAGTAGTTGAATCTGTTAGGTAGCTACAGTAGTTGAATGTGTTAGATAGCTACAGTAGTTGAATCTGTTAGGTAGCTACAGCAGTTGAATGTGTTAGGTAGCTACAGTAGTTGAATCTGTTAGGTAGCTACAGTAGTTGAATCTGTTAGGTAGCTACAGTAGTTG
Organism: Salvelinus alpinus; assembly: GCF_045679555.1. Lineage (NCBI taxonomy): Eukaryota > Metazoa > Chordata > Actinopteri > Salmoniformes > Salmonidae > Salvelinus > Salvelinus alpinus. The sequence goes on from NC_092097.1 coordinate 38,078,706, forward strand.
AATCTGTTATGTAGCTACAGTAGTTGAATCTGTTAGGTAGCTACAGTAGTTGAATCTGTCACGTAGCTACAGTAGTTGAATATGTCACGTAGCTACAGTAGTTGAATCTGTTAGGTAGCTACAGTAGTTGAATCTGTTAGGTAGCTACAGTAGTTGAATATGTCACGTAGCTACAGTAGTTGAATGTGTTAGGTAGCTACAGTAGTTGAATATGTCACGTAGCTACAGTAGTTGAATCTGTTAGGTAGCTACAGTAGTTGAATGTGTTAGATAGCTACAGTAGTTGAATGTGTTAGGTAGCTACAGCAGTTGAATGTGTTAGATAGCTACAGTAGTTGCATTTGTTAGTTAATTACAGTAGTTGAAGGTGTTAGGTAGCTACAGTAGTTTAATCTGTTAGGTAGCTACAGTAGTTGAATATGTCACGTAGCTACAGTAGTTGAATCTGTTAGGTAGCTACAGTAGTTGAATGTGTTAGTTAATTACAGTAGTTGATTGTGTTAGGCAGCTACAGTAGTTGAATGTGTTAGGTAGCTACAGTAGTTGAATCTGTTAGGTAGCTACAGTAGTTGAATATGTTAGGTAGCTACAGTAGTTGAATGTGTTAGTTAATTACAGTAGTTGAATGTGTTAGGTAGCTACAGTAGTTGAATGTGTCAGGTAGCTACAGTAGTTGAATGTGTCAGGTAGCTACAGTAGTTGAGTGTGTTAGGTAGCTACAGTAGTTGAATTTGTTAGGTAGCTACAGTAGTTGAATGGGTTAGGTAGCTACAGTGGTTGAATGTGTCAGGTAGCTACAGTAGTTGAATGTGTTAGGTAGCTACAGTAGTTGAATGTATTCGGTAGCTACAGTAGTTGAATGTGTTAGGTATCTACAGTAGTTGAATGTGTTAGGTAGCTACAGTAGTTGAATGTGTTAGGTAGCTACAGTAGTTGAATTTGTCAGGTAGCTACATCAGTTGAATTTGTCAGGTAGCTACAGTAGTTGAATGTGTTAGGTAGCTACAGCAGTTGAATGTGTTAGGTAGCTAGAGCAGTTGAATGTGTTAGGTAGCTACATTAGTTGAATGTATAAGGTAGCTACAAAGGCGTAATGTGTTAGGTAGCTTCAAAGCTTGAAAGTGTTAGGTAGCTACAGTAGTTGAATGTGTCAGGTAGCTACAGTAGTTTAATGTGTCAGGTAGCTACAGTAGTTCAATTTGTTAGGTAGCTAAAGTAGTTCAAAGTGTTCGGTAGCTACAGTAGTTGAATGTGTTAGGCAGCTGCAGTAGTTGAATGTATAAGGTAGCTACAAAGGCGTAATGTGTAGGTAGCTACAGTAGTTGAATATGTTTGGTAGCTACAGTAGTTGAATGTGTTAGGTAGCTACAGCAGTTGAATGTGTTAGGTAGCTACAGTAGTTAAATATGTTAGATAACTACAGTAGATGAATGTGTTAGGTAGCTACAGTAGTTGAATGTGTCAGGTAGCTACAGTAGTTGAATGTGTTAGGCAGCTACAGTAGTTGAATGTGTCAGGTAGCTACAGTAGTTGAATGTGTTATTTAGCTACAGTTTTTGAATGTGTTAGTTAGCTACAGTAGTTGAATGTGTTAGATAGCTACAGTAGTTGAATGTGTTATTTAGCTACAGTTGTTGAATGTGTTAGTTAGCTACAGTAGTTGAATGTGTTAGGTAGCTACAGTAGTTGAATGTGTCAGGTAGCTACAGTAGTTGAATGTGTTAGGCAGCTACAGTAGTTGAATGTGTTAGGTAGCTACAGTAGCTGAATGTGTTAGGTAGCTACATTAGTTGAATGTGTTAGGTAGCTACAGTAGCTGAATGTGTTAGGTAGCTACATTAGTTGAATGTGTTAGGTAGCTACAGTAGCTGAATGTGTTAGGTAGCTACAGTAGCTGAATGTGTTAGGTAGCTACATTAGTTGAATGTGTTAGGTAGCTACATTAGTTGAATCTGTTAGGTAGCTACAGTAGTTGCATCTGTTAGTTAATTACAGTAGTTGAAGGTGTTAGATAGCTACAGTAGTTGAATCTGTTAGGTAGCTACAGTAGTTGAATGTGTTAGATAGCTACAGTAGTTGAATGTGTTAGATAGCTACAGTAGTTGAATCTGTTAGGTAGCTACAGTAGTTGAATGTGTTAGATAGCTACAGTAGTTGAATCTGTTAGGTAGCTACATTAGTTGAATGTGTTAGATAGCTACAGTAGTTGAATCTGTTAGGTAGCTACAGTAGTTGAATATGTCACGTAGCTACAGTAGTTGAATCTGTTAGGTAGCTACAGTAGTTGAATCTGTTAGGTAGCTACAGTAGTTGAATCTGTTATGTAGCTACAGTAGTTGAATATGTCACGTAGCTACAGTAGTTGAATCTGTTAGGTAGCTACAGTAGTTGAATCTGTTAGGTAGCTACAGTAGTTGAATGTGTTAGGTAGCTACAGTAGTTGAATATGTCACGTAGCTACAGTAGTTGAATCTGTTAGGTAGCTACAGTAGTTGAATGTGTTAGATAGCTACAGTAGTTGAATGTGTTAGGTAGCTACAGCAGTTGAATGTGTTAGATAGCTACAGTAGTTGCATTTGTTAGTTAATTACAGTAGTTGAAGGTGTTAGGTAGCTACAGTAGTTTAATCTGTTAGGTAGCTACAGTAGTTGAATATGTCACGTAGCTACAGTAGTTGAATCTGTTAGGTAGCTACAGTAGTTGAATGTGTTAGTTAATTACAGTAGTTGATTGTGTTAGGCAGCTACAGTAGTTGAATGTGTTAGGTAGCTACAGTAGTTGAATCTGTTAGGTAGCTACAGTAGTTGAATATGTTAGGTAGCTACAGTAGTTGAATGTGTTAGTTAATTACAGTAGTTGAATGTGTTAGGTAGCTACAGTAGTTGAATGTGTCAGGTAGCTACAGTAGTTGAATGTGTCAGGTAGCTACAGTAGTTGAGTGTGTTAGGTAGCTACAGTAGTTGAATTTGTTAGGTAGCTACAGTAGTTGAATGGGTTAGGTAGCTACAGTGGTTGAATGTGTCAGGTAGCTACAGTAGTTGAATGTGTTAGGCAGCTGCAGTAGTTGAATGTATAAGGTAGCTACAAAGGCGTAATGTGTAGGTAGCTACAGTAGTTGAATATGTTTGGTAGCTACAGTAGTTGAATGTGTTAGGTAGCTACAGCAGTTGAATGTGTTAGGTAGCTACAGTAGTTAACTATGTTAGATAACTACAGTAGATGAATGTGTTAGGTAGCTACAGTAGTTGAATGTGTCAGGTAGCTACAGTAGTTGAATGTGTTAGGCAGCTACAGTAGTTGAATGTGTCAGGTAGCTACAGTAGTTGAATGTGTTATTTAGCTACAGTTTTTGAATGTGTTAGTTAGCTACAGTAGTTGAATGTGTTAGATAGCTACAGTAGTTGAATGTGTTATTTAGCTACAGTTGTTGAATGTGTTAGTTAGCTACAGTAGTTGAATGTGTTAGGTAGCTACAGTAGTTGAATGTGTCAGGTAGCTACAGTAGTTGAATGTGTTAGGCAGCTACAGTAGTTGAATGTGTTAGGTAGCTACAGTAGCTGAATGTGTTAGGTAGCTACATTAGTTGAATGTGTTAGGTAGCTACAGTAGCTGAATGTGTTAGGTAGCTACATTAGTTGAATCTGTTAGGTAGCTACAGTAGTTGCATCTGTTAGTTAATTACAGTAGTTGAAGGTGTTAGATAGCTACAGTAGTTGAATCTGTTAGGTAGCTACAGTAGTTGAATGTGTTAGATAGCTACAGTAGTTGAATGTGTTAGATAGCTACAGTAGTTGAATCTGTTAGGTAGCTACAGTAGTTGAATGTGTTAGATAGCTACAGTAGTTGAATCTGTTAGGTAGCTACATTAGTTGAATGTGTTAGATAGCTACAGTAGTTGAATCTGTTAGGTAGCTACAGTAGTTGAATATGTCACGTAGCTACAGTAGTTGAATCTGTTAGGTAGCTACAGTAGTTGAATCTGTTAGGTAGCTACAGTAGTTGAATCTGTTATGTAGCTACAGTAGTTGAATATGTCACGTAGCTACAGTAGTTGAATCTGTTAGGTAGCTACAGTAGTTGAATCTGTTAGGTAGCTACAGTAGTTGAATGTGTTAGGTAGCTACAGTAGTTGAATATGTCACGTAGCTACAGTAGTTGAATCTGTTAGGTAGCTACAGTAGTTGAATGTGTTAGATAGCTACAGTAGTTGAATGTGTTAGGTAGCTACAGCAGTTGAATGTGTTAGATAGCTACAGTAGTTGCATTTGTTAGTTAATTACAGTAGTTGAAGGTGTTAGGTAGCTACAGTAGTTTAATCTGTTAGGTAGCTACAGTAGTTGAATATGTCACGTAGCTACAGTAGTTGAATCTGTTAGGTAGCTACAGTAGTTGAATGTGTTAGTTAATTACAGTAGTTGATTGTGTTAGGCAGCTACAGTAGTTGAATGTGTTAGGTAGCTACAGTAGTTGAATCTGTTAGGTAGCTACAGTAGTTGAATATGTTAGGTAGCTACAGTAGTTGAATGTGTTAGTTAATTACAGTAGTTGAATGTGTTAGGTAGCTACAGTAGTTGAATGTGTCAGGTAGCTACAGTAGTTGAATGTGTCAGGTAGCTACAGTAGTTGAGTGTGTTAGGTAGCTACAGTAGTTGAATTTGTTAGGTAGCTACAGTAGTTGAATGGGTTAGGTAGCTACAGTGGTTGAATGTGTCAGGTAGCTACAGTAGTTGAATGTGTTAGGTAGCTACAGTAGTTGAATGTATTCGGTAGCTACAGTAGTTGAATGTGTTAGGTATCTACAGTAGTTGAATGTGTTAGGTAGCTACAGTAGTTGAATGTGTTAGGTAGCTACAGTAGTTGAATTTGTCAGGTAGCTACATCAGTTGAATTTGTCAGGTAGCTACAGTAGTTGAATGTGTTAGGTAGCTACAGCAGTTGAATGTGTTAGGTAGCTAGAGCAGTTGAATGTGTTAGGTAGCTACATTAGTTGAATGTATAAGGTAGCTACAAAGGCGTAATGTGTTAGGTAGCTTCAAAGCTTGAAAGTGTTAGGTAGCTACAGTAGTTGAATGTGTCAGGTAGCTACAGTAGTTTAATGTGTCAGGTAGCTACAGTAGTTCAATTTGTTAGGTAGCTAAAGTAGTTCAAAGTGTTCGGTAGCTACAGTAGTTGAATGTGTTAGGCAGCTGCAGTAGTTGAATGTATAAGGTAGCTACAAAGGCGTAATGTGTCAGGTAGCTACAGTAGTTCAATTTGTTAGGTAGCTAAAGTAGTTCAAAGTGTTCGGTAGCTACAGTAGTTGAATATGTTTGGTAGCTACAGTAGTTGAATGTGTTAGGTAGCTACAGCAGTTGAATGTGTTAGGTAGCTACAGTAGTTAAATATGTTAGATAACTACAGTAGTTAAATGGATTCGGTAGCTACAGTAGTTAGGTAGCTACAGTAGTTGAATGTGTTAGATAGCTACAGTAGTTGAATGTGTTATTTAGCTACAGTTGTTGAATGTGTTAGTTAGCTACAGTAGTTGAATGTGTCAGGTAGCTACAGTAGTTGAATGTGTTAGGCAGCTACAGTAGTTGAATGTGTCAGGTAGCTACAGTAGTTGAATGTGTCAGGTAGCTACAGTAGCTGAATGTGTTAGGTAGCTACATTAGTTGAATGTGTTAGGTAGCTACATTAGTTGAATGTGTTAGGTAGCTACAGCAGTTGAATGTGTTAGGTAGCTACAGCAGTTGAATGTGGTAGGTAGCTACAGTAGTTGAATGTGTTAGGTAGCTACAGTAGTTGAATGTGTTAGGTAGCTACAGTAGTTGAATGTGTTAGGTAGCTACAGTAGTTGAATGTGTTAGATAGCTACAGCAGTTGAATGTGTTAGGTAGCTACAGCAGTTGAATGTGTTAGGTAGCTACAGTAGTTGAATGTGTTAGGTAGCTACAGTAGTTGAATGTGTTAGATAGCTACAGTAGTTGAATGTGTTAGATAGCTACAGTAGTTGAATGTGTTAGGTAGCTACAGTAGTTGAATGTGTTAGGTAGCTACAGTAGTTGAATGTGCTAGGTAGCTACAGTAGTTGAATGTGCTAGGTAGCTACAGTAGTTGAATGTGTTAGGTAGCTACAGCAGTTGAATGTGTTAGGTAGCTACAGCAGTTGAATGTGTTAGGTAGCTACAGTAGTTGAATGTGTTAGGCAGCTACAGTAGTTGAATGTGTTAGGTAGCTACAGTAGTTGAATGTGTTAGATAGCTACAGCAGTTGAATGTGTTAGGTAGCTACAGCAGTTGAATGTGTTAGGTAGCTACAGCAGTTGAATGTGTTAGGTAGCTACAGTAGTTGAATGTGTTAGGTAGCTACAGTAGTTGAATGTGTTAGGTAGCTACAGTAGTTGAATGTGTTAGGTAGCTACAGTAGTTGAATGTGCTAGGTAGCTACAGTAGTTGAATGTGTTAGATAGCTACAGCAGTTGAATGTGTTAGGTAGCTACAGTAGTTGAATGTGTTAGGTAGCTACAGTAGTTGACAAAACTTCACAGACATACAGATTTGTACAGACACTCTGAAACGCTGAGACACTAGCCTGAGGAGAAGTCAACATTAAAGAAGCAGCAACAACAGGATGCAGTTGACAGTAACAGACAGACAGCTTTAGACCGTTGTGAACTTAGACATAAGACAAACAATAGCTGCTTGAACCAAAGACAAGACACATTGACCCGTTGTGAGTTGAGCTGAGTTAAAACACATATTATAGGAACTCTGTCTGCGTACACACAATCCTTTCTGTCCTCCAGGCATTGTTGCTCTGCCTGCAACTGCTGCTCTGCTCTACGGCCTCCATCTCCGTTTCTGGCAGTAACATAGTATCATACCTGTCTGTCCCAGTGCACAGCGCAGTGTGGCAGGCGTACCAAACACTGACACATGATCAGACGACTGAAGGAGGTAACACAGAAGCAATGTAAAAAATGCATTCAAGTCACATGGGTGGGCATGGGCTTTTGTCCAACCAAAAGAAAGAAGCTTACAGACCAGACCGACAGATCATTCATGTGGGTCACAGACATATGGGGCGGCAGGGGCGGCAGGGGGCGGCAGGGTAGCCTAGTGGTTAGAGCGTTGGACTAGTAATCGAAAGGTTGCAAGTTCAAATCCCCGAGCTGACAAGGTACAAATCTGTCGTTCTGCCCCTGAACAGGCAGTTAACCCACTGTTCCTAGGCCGTCATTGAAAATAAGAATTTGTTCTTAACTGACTTGCCTAGTTAAATAAAGGTAAAATAAAATAAAATAAATAAATATGGGTAACTGTAGGTCCCTAGTAGTACTAGCTTCTCAGACAGACCTCCACAGACCAGACTGACTCTCTCTCTCTCCCCCCACTCGCTCTCACAGACATGAGCGATAGACCAAAAAAAGCACAAAGGAGGAAGGAGGAGTGGACATCTCTGAGGGGAGTGAGGAAGGGAAGGAGGGAGGGGCTGATGTGGTCAAAGAAGGCTGAAAGAGGGAGGGAGGAGAGACATTGGAGGATGAGGCAGGTACTCACGGATGGTTAAATCCATCACTTGTGACGCCAAGCAGAAGACAGGGTGCTCAAACATTTCCCTCTTTCTCCCTACAAAAGAGGAGGATTGGGACATGCAAGAGGCTGGGGTCAGATGATAGGGTGAGAGGTTAAAGGTCAGAGGAGATGGGAAGGTAGAGAACTGTCCTGGGTCATGCTCATTAGGGCACACCATAGGAAAACTTTTTGTAACAGAAAACAAAACAACAAGTTTCTTATTGGACATGTCCAGGTAGATCTTCGCTGTTTCAGTTTGTTTTCTTCCATTTGGTGGCCTAATGAACACAACAATGGTGAGTATTGACTTGGGTTTGGACTATGGATGACTGGGTCCAATAATGATTGTTTTAGGACTATTTTCTTGATATTGGACCAACAGCATCACAAGGGCAGGGGGACAAAGTCTACTTGGTATATTTTCAAGATAGTAAGGGATAAACACCCTAGTACCTTTGGCACCCTAAGAATGTCTTTCTATGTATTGACTACACATTTTGGATCAACCTGTTGACATGCATGTCAATGCAAGCTATGCATATGACTTCATAGGGAAATCAAAATGGTGTTATGCAAGCAGGAATAGAGTACTGTATATGGCATTTGCAAAAGGGCTGTTTTAAAAGGTAAAGTGTGATATGTAGTGGCTAGTCCATGCCTATAAAGACAAACCTTTCCATAATGTCCTGTAGCACATGCAGGTGACAGATGCTGGGTTGTCTTTGTCCAATCCCAACATTCTTTTTCATTGGCTTCAAAACCAAGTATCACAGAAATGTGAGGTGATAAATGTGGTGAAGCCAATAAGAGGAGAGGGAGGAAGAGGACAGCAGAAGACTAGGGAGAGGAGGGCAGTGGTCCGCCGGAGGAATAAGACAAAGGGGAAGGAAAGGGAGAAAGAGGGCAGAAAGGAGAGGGAGAGAAGGACAAGGGTCCCTAGGAAAGGAGAAGAAGAGAGGCAGGGCCGAGTAAGATTTATTTGTATAAATCTTAGATTGTAGGCCCTGGAGTCTAGGGAGGGGGGTTCTCTTCAGGGGAGATCTGCTTCTAGCTACTGATTATCTTTACTGCATAATGTAGATCTATAATATATACTGCGCACTATACTGTTAAATCACAACATGCCATAGGCCAGGATACAGCTAGAGTCAAGGTACAGCGAGAGGGGGGCCAGGCCAGTATATTAACAGGGCTTGAATCCAAAACTTTGGATTTGAATGCATTTTTACTCACAACACCTATACAGAAAGCCGACTTCACCTACAGTACAGTACAGTACAGTACAGTACAGTTCAGTAGAGTAGAGTAGAGTACAGTAGAGTACAGAACACCACAGCTAAAGCAGCCTGCCTGAAACAAAGGGGAGAGAAATGGCTGAGTGACAAACAAGTGACAATCAATCTGTCAAATGAAAAAATACTGTATAAGCTGCTCCTCTTGAATTCATCATGTGAGAAAAAATGTAATCCACATCTCTGGTAAAAAAAAGAAAGATATATCAGTATGTTTCTTCAGTACTTGTTTTCTTGTCCAGGTTAATATTGAAATGATTCCCACTGTAGGATGCTAAAATATGAATCAAAAGACACTTCCGAAAGAGAGCAGAATGGTTGACGCACCTGTTCCACATAGACACCCCCAGAATGACTCAAAAGTCACTAAAGTACTGAAAGTGGTCATTATTTAAGTTACAATCATCAAAAGAAAAACAATCAGTTACATTTTTCAAAACAACAACAACCTATAATTTACCAACAGAGGTAAATGCTATTGCATTCTGAAGGTGTGTCTATATATGTAAGTGATGGATAGTTACCTTCCATTTGAGCGTATTCTGTGATTTTAGCGTAGTTGAGCTGAGCAGCCTGCTCCAAACATTTACGGATGACTCCCTTCACTTCCTCTTGTGGGACGGGAGTCACAATGTCCTTCATCAGCACCTGAAAGTGAGAAAAAGGGCAGGACAAGTCTTCCTTAGAGTCTCGCCACTGAATTACAGTTTAGCTTACAATAGTTTTCATTTTCTATTTCCTTTCTCAAGCATATATATGAGATTATGACCTGCAAAGTTTCTGTAAAATGAGAATCATTCATGACCTGCAAAGTTTCTGTAAAATGTGAATCATTCATGACCTGCAAAGTTTCTGTAAAATGTGAATCATTCATGACCTGCAAAGTTTCTGTAAAATATGAATCATTCATGACCTGCAAAGTTTCTGTAAAATGTGAATCATTCATGACCTGCAAAGTTTCTGTAAAATGTGAAAGAAAAGATTGTAGTCATCTAAATGTACAAACCCTTTCCAGCAAAGACAGTGTGGCCTTCAGTGCTCCCTCTGGACGGCCGAACGGGAAACAATATCTACAGAATGATAAGAGAGTAGAATCACAATGAAATAAAACTTACTAGGGAAAAATGAACAATGATGAACAGAACAATAGATGAGGCCGGATAGTTGGATGACCAGTAGGAAGCAGTCACCTGAAGTTAGTGATCTGGTGTTCCAGGATCACCCGCAACCGCTCTTTGATTTCTTCAAAGCGCTCCTTCTCATCCACCTTCACTGTTCCCAGTCCATCAGGCCTGAGGATGACATCATACAATACAAACGAAACATAAACACAACGCAAACACATCAGCCCAGCCAATCATGCCAAGTTGCAGAGCCACCAGTTAGAGCCCCTACAAAAAGGAACAATACAGCAATTTACACCAAAACAGTGTCATAATTTAGTTCTCCATGATTGTACTGCTGCTTGTGTGAGTGAAACAGAATCATTCTTCAGCATGTTTACGAACCTTCAATGTTTGTTATTATACAGTACAGTATCTTACCTGATGGGCTCTTGGACGATTTGGATTATCTTTTCTTTCTAAACTTCATATTTTTTCTTCCCCGTTTAGAGCCCACAGCCCCTGGTCCTAGGTTCTGGTGGACGCCAGGGCCCCAGGGCCCCTCACAACCCATCAGTGGCCCACAGTAACCTCTGCCCTCTCTGACTTTATAGGGATGCATGGGAGGATGAGCAACATCGACATAATGAGACTGAACAGGGCAGCAAAAGATGAGGACGGAAAATAAGAGAAAGAAGAGGAATAGTGGAAAACAAAGTATATGTAACTGATTAGTAAAAAAAAGAGATGACAAAATGATAACATACAGTACAAAATTATAACATGATAACATACAGGACAAAATGATAACATGATAACATACAGGACAAAACAATAACATACAGAACAAAATGATAACATACAGGACAAAATGACAAAAATAGTAATTAATCATATGCAAAACATTAATGACAATAACAATGGGAAATCCGAAAACAATAAGAAAAGATGCTCAGATGCTTTAGAGGACTCTGACCCTTGTCTTCTCTCACTATGGCCAGCTCTTCTTTCCATCCTTCCTTCTCTTCTTTTGTCATTTGAAGACATTTGAGTGTGTATTTGATGTTTGAAGTTTAGCCATCTCTCTTGCCATAGACTATGGTGGTGATTTAGAATAATGTGAATAGGTTGCCCTGCCTGAGACATGTAAGCCCAGTGCTGCACTTTGACCTTGAGCATTTCCTCTTGGTCCAATGTGAAGACTTTGGATTAACGAGCAGGAGATCCAGGTTGAATGGATTGTAGACTTTACCTGTTTCCGTGGACATGGGATGCGCAGAAAGCAAAGCTGTAGTGCAGCAGGGTGGGGTCGATCATGGCTCCTCTGTCTGCCCTCTCCAGCAGGTCGCCTAGGTAACCCAGGTGTCTATGACACCCACGCACGCCATTCCTGGAGCAGTACTCATCCAGGACAAACACCTGGCCCGGACTGAACCATCCCTTAAACACCACATAAGAGAGTTTTTAGCAGGTTAGCACCATGATCTCAATCACAAACAAACACCTGGCCCGGACTGAACCATGACCTTGGCGCTAGCATCCCTCTGTGAGAGAGTTTCCCGATAGCGATGGAACATAGGCGTACGGGTGTTTTAACAATGCATCTTTCCTACAATGGTCGAAGATGTAACATGTGTTTCCCAAAACACCACGCATAGAGACCGTTTACTAAATACGTCATTGAGGCATAGTATCGATGCTTACAGGATCAAAAGAAAGGCAGTGCTGCTCTCGGATCAGCTTTCTCCAATCAAATCTTACCTTAACATTATAATTATTCCACAATACTGACTACAGATCAGCTCCTAGAGAGATATTATCACCCATGGCTGCACACATTGAAGCAGCTTATTCTAATGCTTACTCTATAATAATGCACTAAATCAAGATTTGGCACATCATTGGGCACCTGTTGTCACACATCATTAAACATATTGAGGCAAAAATGATAGACAGCAGTCTACAATTAGCAAAATAGAAGTCAATTGAATGCATCTAACGAAACGACGCACTTAGCAGTTCTACAAGTGGTCTGAGGCAGTCGGTAAATAACGAGCGCTTTCAAGTCCAACTTAAGTAACAATGGTTTTGGGAAACAGTTTGGAGATTTGGTCCTATGAAGGTTCTTACGATGAACTTAGCCTTAAGATGCTTTTGGGAAACCATTTTATTAATGTATGCATTTATCCTTATTCCACGGTACTGTGGGTACGGAGAATGACACTCACCAGGCAGCAGAAGGTGTCATTGAGCCTGTGGTCCAACGTGAGCCTCTGGACAATCTCGAACAGGGAGGCGTGGTCAAAGCTGCAGGGGTTAGCCGAGATAAACTCATCCATGCCGTGTTTCTGAGCTCTGTCTGCGTCTGTGTGTCCAACCAGCCAACCAGCACAGGGAAAAGGACAGGATTCAGAGGAAGAGGGCATCAGTGAAGCACAGAAAAATAGTATAGCATGTCTCTCTACCTCAACACAGTACAACACACTGGGCCAGTCTGACTAGAGCTCTTGCTAGGGACAATTCTAAACACTTACAGCTTTACATGATCAACTTGCAGCTTTTTGCTGTATGTGTTGTTAAAATTTCAATGGCTACCATTTTAGGCATCTTAGATCCCAAACATGTATTGAGGAAGTTGTGGGTTAAATTGAATAGGATGCAAATCTCATTTGTAATGTGTATTCAATAGATTCTGCCATTCGAGAATGATTGGTGAATGTCACTCAGTTCCTGACCAATGATGGGTCGTGTGCTGAAAAACAAAAACAGAAATCAGAGAACAGAGTGATTTCTTAAATTATTGAGATGAACAAATAGCTCTGGTTTAAGGATGAAGGCTAGTCGATTAAAAACTGTAAGAGGAGAGTGTTTTCTATTCTACAGAGAAGAAAGTTTTCATAAAGGTTGGGTAGCGGACACGCTAGCGTCTAAGGAACTGCTTATCTTCTTACAAATGCATTCTGGGAGCTGGTCGAGTAACGAGTGCCCATGTTTTGACGGTATTTGATTAGTGTTGTATGATTGTTAAATATACTTTAAACTGTAGTGTATAAGTTGAGGACAGAGAACCATAAGAAAGTACAGGAGATACTAGCATGTATGACCTTCTGAAACAACAATATGTATTCTGTCTGTCATGACAATAATGACTAGAATACCCTCATGTAATACAGTCATTGATGAGAAGCCTAAAAGCAGAATATCACCAGTACCTGATCAAAAATGAGACAGGCCTACATATTGCTCCCATTTCCCAGAGATACATGATATAAATAGTCAGATCTCGATCAGTGATGAGGTGTGCATGAAGAGGGGTACTCAATATAGAGACAAGAGTGGGGTTGATGTTCATGTTCTCCTCAGGGTGGGTGAGTGACAGAGGCCATGTCCAATTGTGTGACACTGAAAGGAGTGAGGATGACGTGAGGGGGGCGGGGCGTGTGGATAAGGGAGTGGGCTTGGCTGGGAGGAGGGTTACTATAGCATCACTAACTGTCAACTCAAGTGACATCTGTCAGTCCCATGTTCATAGAAAGGGAGAGATACAAGGAGGATGGAGGGCCACGGCTGAGTATAGGATAGCTATAGGTTCAATGGCTTCTGTAGTGTAAAATTAGGAGATGTTTTGTTTCTTAATCTTTTAAATGAGTGGACTAGACCAAAATAATATGTATCCCTGGTTTCTCTAGGAACTGAATAAAAAGTCCCTACCACAAGTTAAAAGGGAGTGAGCGGTAAGCACAGGGTAAGAAACAGATGAAAGCCGGGGTGAGAGCGAGGTGAGAGACATGGAAGAAATTATAGATGTGATAGAAGAAAAAAAAATTGTAGGGGGAGATAGAGTTCAAAAGTGAAGGGTGTGAGGGGTAAGGGGTAAGAGGAAAGAGGAAACAGAGGGTGAAAAGAGAGAGAGAGAGAGAGAAGGAAAGAAAGGGACTGAGAGAATGACTGAGACAAAGGGAGAGAAATAGATGAGGGACAAACAGACTGCCAAGAAAGTGGGGGAGGAAGTGATAGTAGAAGGGGTGGGAGAGTTACAGGGGCAGGGAAGGGTGAAGGTGAGAGAACGTTTGCGATAAGGGCAGAGTGAAGGTGCGATGTGTGATAGAAAATGCTTGAAGGTGGGCGGGAGGAAGGGGGTGGGGAATGTCTCTTCTGTTTGTTTTAAATGAGAAAATGGACTGATTTTGGAACAATAGACTGAATGGACTATAGGGGGACATTTTCATATTTTGTGAGTTCTTATCGATGATGACGTCATCATCTAAAGACAAGATGATTGATTCAAAAGACTGGATTGTTTTTCCATACTGAACATAGGCAAATACTGTAATTAATTAATACTCACTGACAAAATAGAACAGTTTGACTTTTCATTGTGCTTTCAAAATGTTATGTCATGCATCTGCAGATCTATTTTCAACATTTGGATAAAAATGTTTGGGGCATTCCTTTTTCTCTTAGCATTTGCAAGTTGACAATACTTGAGTATGTTGCAGTGTATTCATGATCGTTATAGAGCACAACTAACAGGCATACCAACTACCGGAGTATCTCTAACAGAGTAGCAACGCAATTTGATGCAGGTACATAGGTATATAGCATCAAGCCGACAGATGCAAAAACTAGATCATTCTTTTGGAGATGGCAGGGAGGGAAAAAAATATTAAAATCCTGTAATTCCATCAATGGAATAATACATAACAAAGGTGTTCCCCAAATCAGGCAATCAAAGGGCAATCAAAAGAAACCAAAATGAGATCTGTTCCCTGCTAAAGGTGCTACTATGGTGGAATAGCTTCTGTCTACAGGCACATCTACTAAGGGGGTTCATCCAGAGTATTGTTTGGGAAGGGGTGGCAATGGCTACTCCTTGTCATTGGCATTCAGAATACTCCGCGTACATATTTGCCAACTCTCGTGAACAGAGCACTAAAGAAAATAACTAAAAACAATTGAGCCCTCGATAGTAAAGCATGACCCATGTTAGTATAGAGGAATCAGGTTACCCTGCTAAAAGGGTCCAAACTAATCTCAACCAAAATGTCCAACGTCATAGCTTTCCAACTGCTCTACTCTTTGAAAAATGGATTTAACAATATGGAAATGTTCAATCATTTGTTCATGTTGTGAAAAGCTTTTTCTAAAACAAAACAAGCTTGATTACAAGCCCTGAAGTTCTGTTAGGAAAAAATGGGACTGTCCACAACTGCTCTCTAAAACTCAAATATAATTGAAACATTTATTGAATTTACATAACTGTTGATGGAGT
This sequence comes from Salvelinus alpinus, assembly GCF_045679555.1. Taxonomy (NCBI): domain Eukaryota; kingdom Metazoa; phylum Chordata; class Actinopteri; order Salmoniformes; family Salmonidae; genus Salvelinus; species Salvelinus alpinus. The sequence continues at coordinate 38,093,929 of NC_092097.1, forward strand.
CACAACTAGCAGCCATTTTGTGGAATTTTATTTTCTGATGGCATCATGTCACATTGGGCGATCTCTATGCTTTACTCTGAGGGGTCCTTGAACACCAATAAGATTAAGGAGAGAAGGCAATTATGCAAAAAAATCATAATAATAACCATCATATAAAGTAGAATCATTACTGAGCCAAATTATAAGCCTAAGAATCAAATACATGCATCCTAAACTGTCAAGAATGTAAGCTAATAGGTACTTAAAACTTCAAATTGAGAAGAAATCATACTTAAAAAGACATTATCTACTAATGTCTAAAGACATGAAGCGAGGATACTTAAGAGGGGGAGGAGGAGGATAGGGAAAGAGGACAGAAAGCACATTGCATTTGTCAGATAATCGTCAGGGATTATCAGAGCTGTGCCGGCTACAGGGAAGCACTTACCCTTAAGTCCAGCTAGAAGACAGCGGGGTAAGAAGGGACAAACCAGAATAACATAAAGACTAGCAACAAGGCTGGAGGAGAGCAAACACGAGATACCCTGACCTAGCAGCTGCAATACTAAAGAGGGGTAACAAGCAAAGCATGAGGAAGAAAAACACAACTCAAAAAACAACAACCTGTACCAACATGGGAGAGAGAGAGAGTGAGAGAGAGAAAGAAAGAAAGATAAAGAGAGCGAGAAAGTGAGAGAACAGAAAGAGAGTGAGAGAAAGAGAGAGAGAATAGAGAGAGATAGAGAGAGAGACAAAGAAAGAAAGAAAGAAAGAAAGAAAGAAAGAAAGAAAGAAAGAAAGAAAGAAAGAAAGAAAGAAAGAAAGAAAGAAAGAAAGAAAGAAAGAAAGAAAAAAAAGGGAAAGAGAGAAAAAGGGAAAGAGATCGATGTAGAGTGAAAAGTATACAGAGAAAGAGTGAAAGAAAGACAGATTGACTGAGATATATAATTAAAAGACAGAGAGAGAGAAAGAGAGAGAGAAGATCGAGAGAAGATTGAGAAGATTGAGCAGAGATAGAGAGAAGTAGTTAAGGGTTCTCATCACTCTGCTGCAGTTGATTTAGTCTGGATTCTGATCTAGTTCTATCTTATTCACAATACTACCTCTAACATATATTATACATTACCATCACAATATGATAGATTCACTTTGCTTTCTCCAGCTTATACTAACTACACTCTTGGAAAAAAGGGTTCCAAAATGGTTATTCGGCTGTCCCCACAGAATAACCATTTTTCGTTTCTCGTAGAACCCTTTTTGGTTCCGGGTAGAACTATTTTGGGTTCCATGTAGAACCCTCTATGGAAAGCGTTCTAAATGGAACTCAAAAGGGTTCAACCTGGAACCAAAAAGGGTTATTCAACGGGTTATCCTATTGGGACAGCTGAAGAACCCATTTAAGTTCTAGATAGCACCTTTTTTTCTAAGAGTGTAGAGGAGAACTAGCCCATACACTTACCGGCTCCAGCAGTCCAACACCACCTACTAGTTCTAATATGACGATGTGTAAATGATGCCAGTATCCTCTTATGAATCTATGAGGAAAAATGGATGTAGAGTAATAACATAATGTGGCTAACTCAATAGCAATAGACCTGACATATCCATCTTATGTTATCACTTTATCAGAATAGTTTATTCTTATATGGATATGAATATCGAAATCCACTGAAAGCAAGGTGATGTAGTCTGGTAATGAGTTGCAGTTAGCCTGTAAGTTCTCCTTTAGAAAGACTACTTTCCTATCATTCCAAACCAATGCTCCAGAACTGTCATTGCATTCTAGAATCAGACAAATAATTTGCAGCAAAGTTCAGGAGAGAGAGAGAGAGAGAGAGAGAGAGAGGCAATGTTAACACATGTTTCCCATGCCAATAAAGCCCCGATTGAGAGAGAGAGAGAGAGAGAGAGAGAGAGAGAGAGAGAGAGAGAGAGAGAGAGAGAGAGAGAGAGAGAGAGAGAGAGAGAGAGAGAGAGAGAGAGAGAGAGAGAGAGAGAGAGAGAGAGAGAGAGAGAGAGAGAGAGAGAGAGAGAGAGAGAGAGAGAGAGAGAGAGAGAGAGAGAGAGAGAGAGAGAGAGAGAGAGAGAGAGAGAGAGAGAGAGAGAGAGAGAGAGAAGTAACAGGGTGGTGTTGTGTATGTTATGGCCTCTGTGCCATTCAAGACCACCAGGGTGGGGTGAAACATGTACGCATGGTGTGGCACAGTGTTTCAAAGAGGAGGGCGGTAGAGGAAAGAGGTCTGTGCCACTGTGATGGGGCATTGAATGGCATCAGTATGGCTGGTCTTATATAGGGGATGTAACCATCTAACGACAATAACAATCACATACTGGACAAAGAAACCAATGGAGACCACAGAACATTTATATTTATAGATTATATTTATGAAAACTGTTGAAAACTAGAGCTACTTATTTCAATGTGCTATAGATGAAGAGTAATTCATTAAAAACATAGATTTTCTATAGATAAAAAACTGTGTTTTTGTCTTACATAAACAGTACAATTCCAGTATAAAAACCTATATGGGTGTTTTTATTATTGAATTGTTTTCTGGTTATAAAAATGCCAATAATGTAAGGAGGGAAAAAAAGCTTTTTCTACAACCCATTGACTCTAACGAAAAAGGTTCGGACATTAGAACAATCCTTAAAATAACTAAAGGAGTTGAAGGAAAGATGCTCACCAAAATACATTATCTTTAGTAGTTAGCCTGGTTAACCAGACTGAACAATGCACTTACCGTATTGAAACAATGGTGAGCACAGCATTCAGTCTGGTTTTAGAAGGTGAGTTCTTTAGTGTTGTAAAATAACAGAATGTGTGTTCATTTCCCAAGTTAAGTTAAACCTGTTCAGGTTTCAGTGTGTTTATGAAGTGTAAATTAGATCTATCATGTAAAAAAAAAAAAAACGAAGCGTATTTACGGCATACACTGAGTGGACAAAACATTAAGAGCACATTCCTAATATTGAGTTGCATCCCTTTTGCCCTCAGATCAGCCTCAATTCGTCAGGGCATGGACTCTACAAGATGTCGAAAGCGTTCCACAGGGATGCTGGCCCATTTTGACTCAAATGCTTCCCACAGTTGTGTCAAGTTGGTTGGATGTCATATGGGTGGTGGGCCATTCTTGATACACATGGGAAACTGTTGAGTGTGAAAACCCAGCAACATTGCAGTTCTTGACATGAACCGGAGTGCCTGGCACCTACTACCAAACCCAGTTCAAAGGCACTTAAATCTTTTGTCCTGCCAATTCAAGCTCTGAATGGCACATACACAATCCATGTCTCAATTGTCTCAAGGCTTAAACATCCTTCTTTAACCTGTCTCTTCCCCTTCATCTATACTGACTGAAATGGATTTAACAAGCGACATCAACAAGGGATCATAGCTTTCACCTGGATTTACCTGGTCAGTCTATGTCATGGAAAGAGCATAATGTTTTGTATACTCAGTGTATTTGTGTAGTCTTACCTTTATATTGCTATTGTACAGTATCTGACCAGTGGGGATAGGTCTGACTAGTATATGACCAGTGGAGATAGGTCTGACCAGTATAGGACCAGTGGGGATAGGTCTGACCAGTATATGATCAGTGGGGATAGGTCTGACCAGTATATGACCAGTGGGGATAGGTCTGACCAGTATATGACCAGTGGGGATAGGTCTGACCAGTATCTGACTAGTGGGGATAGGTCTGACCAGTATATGACAAGTGGGGATAGGTCTGACCAGTATCTGACTAGTGGGGATAGGTCTGACCAGTATAGGACCGGTGGGGATAGGTCTGACCAGTATCTGACTAGTGGGGATAGGTCTGACCAGTATCTGACTAGTGGGGATAGGTCTGACCAGTATAGGACCGGTGGAGATAGGTAGGTAGGTTGCTTAAAGGTGCAAGTAGAGTAACACGTAGAGGAATGGTTAACACTACAGAGAAGACTGACAGAGCAGTGGCTAGCGGTGGACCCCAGGATGAGTAGCTGCTGCTTTTGCAATAGCTAATGGAAATTCTAATAAAATACCAATACCCCAAAAAGTTTCAAAGCTTGATGTTTCATGGCTTAATCATCTTTTTGGTGGTTTAATCTAGATTCTACCTCATCGGGCGTCATTTAGTCTTTCTCTTTAGTTTATCAGCTTTGTTGATGTTTAGAGAGAGAGAATAGAGAGAGAGAGAGAGAGAGAGAGTGAGAGAGAGAGAGAGAGAGAGAGAGAGAGAGAGAGAGAGAGAGAGTGAGAGAGAGAGAGAGTGAGAGAGAGAGAGAGAGAGAGAGAGAGAGAGAGAGAGAGAGAGAGAGAGAGAGAGAGAGAGAGAGAGAGAGAGAGAGAGAGAGAGAGAGAGAGAGAGAGAGAGAGAGAGAGAGAGAGAGAGAGAGAGAGAGAGAGAGAGAGAGAGAGAGAGAGAGAGAGAGAGAGAGAGAGAGAGAGAGAGAGAGAGAGAGAGAGAGAGAGAGAGAGAGAGAGAGAGAGAGAGAGAGAGAGAGAGAGACTGAAGGGGTCACGTGACATGTCACGTGTGACTGTTTGGTGATGGTGAGTGGAGACTGTTTGGTGATGGTGAGTGGATGCTCAAAGGATGCTGAGTGTTTTGTGTGATACAGTAACGAGGGAGGCGTGCCTACTTGCGTGTGTGTGATAGTGTGTGTGTGTGTGTGCGTGGCTGTGTGTTACCGTTAGTTCTACAGAGCAACGTGTAACACTTACAGTATGTGCCTGCAGTGTGACGTGGGGAGAGACGCATGGCGTGGTGAAATGTTATGGATGAGAGCTGTCACGGGATTGGGGGGGATGAAACCTGACACTGCCTTCTGATTGGTTGATCTGATGCTGAGGTTTTGTATTGGTTTACTCACAGAACTGGGAGATAGGCGCGTCCATCTGGGCGGCGGCGCCCCCCTTGGAGTTGAGTTTCTGGACCTGGGTGGGGGGCACGGGCTTGTGGGACTGACCGGTGGCCCGGTACATGGCCTGGACCCACAGGATGCGGTCTTGCTCGTCATCACTAGCAAAGATCACAGTGTCGCCCTCCTTCACTGCGTTGAAGAAGGTCCTCCCACCTTCCAGACCTAGAGACAGAGAGGAGGGTTTAGGGACAAGTTGTGTATGTGTGTGTGTGCATAAGTTTGTGCGTAAGTGTGTGTGTGTGCATGCATCCATCTGTGCGTGTGTGTATATACAGTTCAAGTCTGAAGTTTTAATACACTTTGGTTGGAGTCATTAAAACTCGTTTTCCAACCACTCCACAAATTTCTTGTAAACAAACTATAGTTTTGGCAAGTCGGTTAGGACATCTACTTTGTGCATGACACAAGTAATTTTTCCAACAATTGTTAACAGACAGATTATTTAACTTCTAATTCACTGTATCACAATTCCAGTGGGTCAGAAGTTTACATACACTAAGTTGACTGTGCCTTTAAACAGCTTGGAAAATTCCAGAAAATTATGTCATGGCTATAGAAGCCTCTAATTGACATCATTTGAGTCAATTGGAGGTGTACCTGTGGATGTATTTCAAGGCCTACCTTCAAACTTAGTGTCGCTTTGCTTGACATCATGGGAAAATCAAAAGAAATCAGCCAAGACCTCAGAATTTTTTTTGTAGACCTCCACATGTCTGGATCATCCTTGGGAGCAATATCCAAACGCCTGAAGGTACCACGTTCATCTGTACAAACAATAGTACGCAAGTATAAACACCATGGACCACGCAGCCGTCATACTGCTCAGGAAGGAGACGCGTTCTGTCTCCTAGAGATGAACGTACTTTGGTGCGAAAAGTGCAAATCAATCCCAGAACAACAGCAAAGGACCTTGTGAAGATGCTGGAGGAAACAGGTACAAGAGTATCTACATCCACAGTAAAACGAGTCCTATATCGACATAACCTGAAAGGCCGCTCAGCAAGGAAGAAGCCACTGCTCTAAATCTGCCATAAAAAAGCCAGACTACGGTTTGCAACTGCACATGGGGACAAAGGTCGTACTTTTTGGAGAAGTGTCCTCTGGTCTGATGAAACAAAAATAGAACTGTTTGGCCATAAGGACCATCGTTATGTTTGGAGGAAAAAAGGGGAGGCTTGCAAGCCGAAGAACACCATCCCAACTGTGAAGCACGGGGGTGGCAGCATCATGTTGTGGGGGTGCTTTGCTGCAGGAGGGACTGGTGCACTTCACAAAATAGATGGCATAATGAGGCGGAAAATTACGTGGATATATTGAAGCAACATCAACAACATTGATGTCTTGATTGAAGCAAGACATCAATCAAGAAGTTAAAGCTTGGTCGCAAATGGGTCTTCCAAATGTACAATGACCCCAAGCATACTTCCAAAGTTGTGGCAAAATGGCTTAAGGACAACAAGGTCAAGGTATTGGAGTGGCTATCACAAAGCCCTGACCTCAAACTTATAGAAAATGTGTGGGCAGAACTGAAAAAGTGTGTGCGAGCAAGGAGGCCTACAAACCCGACTCAGTTACACCAGCTTTGTCAGGAGGAATGCGCCAAAATTCACCCAACTTATTGTGGGAAGCTTGTGAAAGGCTACTCGAAACGTTTGACCCAAGTTAAACAATTTAAAGGCAATGCTTCCAAAAACTAATTGAGTGTATGTAAACTTCTGACCCACTGGGAATGTGATGAAAGAAATAAAAGCTGAAATAAATCATTCCCTCTACTATTATTCTGACATTTCACATTCTTAAAATAAAGTGGTGATCCTAACTGACCTAAGACACGGAAGTTTTACAAGGATTAAATGTCAGGAATTGTGAAAAACTGAGTTTAAATGTATTTGGCTAAGGTGTATGTAAACTTCCGACTTCAACTGTATGTACCTGGCTGGGGGTCGGTGTAATCCACAGTGTAACCATCCAGCTGTAGCAGCTCCTGTGGCTCAGACTTCTTCTCTCTGTAGCTGCACATGGCAAAGGTGTACTGGCTCACCTACACCAGAGAGGACAGACTCGTCATACACTTCATGTGCTGAGGAACATTACAGGATCAGTGGTGACTTTTGGAGGTGGTGAGAACAGTTTCAACTGTTCTGCCTGCGGCTATGCAACCCTGACCTGTCCACCGGACGTGCTACCTGTCCCAGACCTGCTGTTTTCAACTCTCTAGAGACCGCAAGAGCGGTAGAGATACTCTTAATGATCGGCTATGAAAAGCCAACTGACATTTACTCCTGATTATTATTTGACCATGCTGGTCATTTATGAACATTTGAACATCTTGGCCATGTTATGTTATAATCTCCACCCGGCACAGCCAGAAGAGGACTGGCCACCCCTCATAGCCTGGTTCCTCTCTAGGTTTCTTCCTAGGTTTTGGCCTTTCTAGGGAGTTTTTCCTAGCCGCCGTGCTTCTACACCTGCATTGCTTGCTGTTTGGGGTTTTAGGCTGGGTTTCTGTACAGCACTTCGAGATATTAGCTGATGTACGAAGGGCTATATAAAATAAACTTGATTTGATGATTTGATTTGATTTGAACAACTTCACACAAACCAGAAAAAAAATGCAACAACATGACTGTGAAACTATATATTCACAGTATTATGAATTAATTATGGTTTATTTGGTAGCATTTCGTAGTGTGACTGATTTTACTAATTGCATTAGTCCTGTACAAAGTTAGAGGTGCGCTATTTGATAGATTCCCCCGCTCCCCCTACCTCTGGCTTCCAGTGGGGAGACCTAAGGTCAACCTACCCCCGCCCCCCTCCCCATCTCATACTTCTGAGTGAGAGACCTTCCCAGGCAGTAGCCTGCCTGGCTCACAAACTAGAATCAGTGCGCCCACTCCAACAAGGTTAAATTGACCCACAGTCCCACACGGTGACATGATATCATTGACATGACGTGCAAACGAGCATTAGAAAACCGATCGCGCAAATGTTACCATTACGATTTTTTTTGTGCGGGCGCACCGTGCCGCCCCCTGCATGTCGCCCTGGGCGGCTGCCAATGTCGCCTATACCTAAATCCGCCACTGCTTCAGGCACATGTTTCTTTTGGTGTTGGTGGTGTACTAATTTGAATAACCTTTCTTTTGAGCAGACCTGATATTTCAGAGGCTGATGATATACCTACCTGCACCAGGACAAAGAAACGCTTCTTCCATCGCTTCCAGACGTTTTTCCCAAAAGCCCACAAATACCTTCCGGAAAACAATGTTAAAGTTTATTACATGGCATTGGTATGAGAATTGGCTAATATTGTTTCCTGTGTTGTAGCAACAGCAACATAATGGCCAGGTCTAGCCCACACTAAATGTATAGACAAGACTGTATCCCCTCCTACGTGGAAAAGAGGCTGATCTAATCACTGTTTATAATATCTCTTACAGAAAAAACAAATCATTTCACATTAGACATGTGTAGTTTCATGTTATCACATGTTGCTTTATCATATGTCATATGTTATCACATTAACTTCACATAAGATCACATGTGAAATGTATGTGGTTTTCCATTAGGGATGACATTGATGTTTCATGCAGAACAGATGACCCTGAGTTGATGCAGCGAGAATGAGTCACTTTGGCCTTTAAGCTAGAGGCTTTGTTGCTCCTCAAAGGTGAAACAGACAAGGACAAAAGGGCCCTCCATAGGCAGGCAGAATGGTCATAAGACATCTAGTCATGTGCTGCAACTATAATGTTATAGTGTATCTATGGAAACACAAAATAATTCATATAGATTGTCTCAATGAATTCCAACACCTGATGGTAGTCAGAATGGTATGTCAATGTCATACAATATTTATGATTATGGTCCTCAATAATTTGCAGAGCATTCCATGGAAAACTTTCTAAGAGTTGTACAGATCAAAGTACCCACTAGTAACCACCAGATGGGCTAAATCTGTACAATACGCAGTATTTTTCCACTATATCTACGTGACTAGAAATGAGGCCAAGAAGGAACCAATGAAAAGGCTGATGGAGTTCTAGATACAAAAATAAAAATAAAGCCCTCTTTGGAGATCCTCCTCCTGCTCCTTTGTCATCATGAAAATGTCATAATAGCAGACTTCTTCTTTAAGTAAACCTTTATTCAGTAAGGTAGGCCCATTGAGCTCAGAAGACCTTGGGTTCTGCGGCTTGTCCTTGCTTTGCTAGAATGCTTCATGCTCTGCAGCTTGTCCATGCTTACCCAGAATGCTTCATGTTCTGCGGTTTGTCCATGCGGATGGCCAGTTTGATCTGAAGGTTCTGGTCGGGGCAGGCCTTAGTGATGGCCATCTTATGGAGCTCTGAGGCTTTGGGGCTGTTAGGGGTCGGGTGGAGGACCACCTGGAAGAGAGAAGTATCAAATAAATTCATATTGAAAGAGAGATTTAGAGAGTAAGAAAATATGACAATAACTAAACTAATATTTGTTTTTATCCTTTATTATTTAACCAGGTGAGTCCCATTGAGATCTCTATTGTACTCCACACTGCCTTTTCCCACCTGGACAAAAGGAACACCTATGTGAGAGTGCTGTTCATTGACTACAGCTCAGCGTTCAACACCATAGTGCCCTCAAAGCTCATCAATAAGCTAAGGACCCTGGGACTAAACACCTCCCTCTGCAACTTGATCCTGGACTTCTTGACGAGCCACCCCCAGGTGGTAAGGGTAGGTAAAAACACAGCCGCAATGCTGATCCTCAACACGGGGGCCCCTCAGGGGTGCGTGCTCAGTCCCCTCGTGTACTCCCTGTTCACTCATGACTGCACGGCCAGGCACGACTCCAACACTATCATTAAGTTTTTCGATGACACAACAGTGGTAGGCCTGATCACCGACAACAACGAGACAGCCCATAGGGAGGAGGTCAGAGACCTGTCCGCGTGATGCCAGGACAACAACCTCTTCCTCAACATGATCAAGACAAAGGAGATCATTGTGGACTACAGGAAGAAGAGGACTGAGCACGCCCCCATTCTCATCCATGGGTCTGTAGTGGAGCAGGTTGAGAGCTTCAAGTTCCTTGGTGTCCACATCACCAACAAACTAACATGGTCCAAGCACACCAAGACAGTCGTGAAGAGGGCAAGACAAAACCTATTCCCCCTCGGGAGACAGAAAAGATTTGGCATGGGTCCTCAGATCCTCAAAAGTTTCTACAGCTGCACCACTGAGAGCATCCTAACTGGTTGCACCACTGCCTGGTATGGCAACTGCTCGGCCTCCGACCGCAAGGCAACTACAGAGGGTAGTGCGTATGGCCCAGTACATCACTGGGGCCAATCTTCCTGCCATCCAGAACCTCTATACCAGGCGGTGTCAGAGGAAGGCCCTAAAAATTGTCAAAGACTCCAGCCACCCTAGTCATAGACTGTTCTCTCTGCTACCACACGGCAAGCGGTACCGGAGCGCCAAGTCCTGGTCTAAGAGGCTTCTAAACAGCTTCTACCCACAAGCCATAAGACTCCTGAACATCTAATCAAATGGCTACCCAGACTATTTGCATTGCCCCACCTTTTACACCGCTGCTACTCTCTGTTGTCATCATCTATGCATAGTCACTTTAATAACTCTACCTACATGTATATATTACCTCAATTACCTAGACTAACCGGTGCCCCGCACTTTGACTCTGTACCCGTATCCCCCAGTATATAGTCTCGCTATTGTTATTTTACTACTGCTCTTCTTTTTTTAAACTGCATTGTTGGTTAGGGGCTCGCAAGTAAACATTTCACTGTTTTATTCGGCGCATTCGACTAATAACATTTGATTTGATTTGAAATAATGTGCACTGGTGTGAGTATAATGTACCAGGTGTATTGGAGATATCTCTGGTCTGTATCCATTCATCCATCCAGTGAGTCTGTATTCAACACCATGAGTCAGCATTCTCAACGTTTCTGAACACTCAATTAATTTTCACGAGCTTCCATTAATTCTTAATCGTGCTCTGGCAGCCTGGGCCCCAGTGTGCCTGTGCTTCGTGCCACGTTTGAGCTGGTGGCTCAGCCTATCTGTGTAGCTGTGTAGCCGTATCAAAGGAGAGAGAAGAGCAGCAGCCTACACTCTCCTCTACTCCGCGTCGCTCTGCTCCACACTGCCTCCCTGAAGAGGGGGCCTAATCTATCTTTGCTGAGTTAAAGAGCTTTGAGGAAGCATTGTGGCCCGGCTGGATGACTGGCTGGCTGATTGACTGACTGCCTGCCTGGTTAACTGACTGACTGATCAACTGACTGACTGGCTCACTTTTGACTGCCTGATTGGCTGCCTCTCTGCCACTGCAGCAGGAGACCAAAGAGCCCCTGTCAAAGCCAAGGTCACTACCACAAAGTGATGTCTTACAGCCTCTCCCCTCCTCCCCCCTCCCTTCCCCTCCTCGCCTCTCCTTTCCACAGCTTCAGCCTCAGTCTACCACAGCCACAAATCAGCCCTAGCTAGCCCCTCTGATAACCAGCAGTGAGCCCAGCCGAGCCCGGGGCCATCCGTCACACGGTCACAGGACGATCGATTGCTCTCGCTCTCTGCACCAGAGGACAGCGCCAGAGAGGAGCAAACCAGATGGTTAAGACATTTCTGCATGACCTTCCTGTCATAGATGATGCAAATTGCATTATTAATATGCAACTAATTAAATCATGTTAATCAAAGTGAAGAAATATGACAGTCGTGTACAGTATGTGGCCCGGGGATATCACTGAGGAACTGTGACGGGGTCACAGCTCAGAGGTAAAACTGGTTGAAATTAAGTTCTGGTTGTGGGGGGTTAAAACCATCACTGACTCAGCCCACCTACAGTACTGTACTGAATAAGCATCAGGCAGTGTAGATGAGACTGAATCAGTCTCTTTTTGTCCTTTTGTCTAGAGTCCAAATTGGAGATTTTTGGTTCCAACTGCCGTGTCTTTGTGAGAAGCGGTGTGGGTGAATGGATGGATCTCCGCATGTGTATTTCCCACCGTAAAGCATGGAGGAGGAGGTTTTATGGTGTTGGGGTGCTTTGCTGGTGACACTGTCTGTGATTTATTTATGAATTCAAGGCACACTTAACCAGCATGGCTACCACAGCATTCTGCAGCGATACGCATCCCATCTGGTTTGGGCTTAGTGGGACTATCATTTGTTTTTCAACGGGACAATGACCCAACACACCTCCAGGCTGTGTAAGGGCTATTTGACCAAGAAGGAGAGTGATGGTGCTGCATCAGATGACCTGGCCTCCACAATCTCCCGACCTCAACCCAATAGAGATGGTTTGGGATGAGTTGGACCGCAGAGTGAAAGAAAAGCAGCCAACAAGTGCTAAGCATATGTGGGAACTCCTTCAAGACTGTTGGAAAAGCATTCTAGGTGAAGCTGGTTGAGAGAAAGCCAAGAATGTGCAAAGCTGTTATCAAGCCAAAGGGTGGCTATTTGAAGAATCTCTAATATAAAATATAGGTGGATTTGTTTAACACTTTTTTGGTTAATACATGATTCCATATGTGTTATTTCATAGTTTTGATGTCTTCACTATTATTCTACAATGTAGAAAATAGTAAAAATAAAGAAAAAACCTTGAAAAGGAAGGTTTTCTAAAACTTTTGACCGGTAGTGTATAATAATACAAACATAAGAGTGAGGAAGATGGAGAAAAATACAGAGAGAGAGAAAGAGAGGGACAGGTGACAGGTAGAGAGAGAGACTGTAGAGAGAGATGGTAGAGAGACACTGTAGAAAGAGACTGTAGCGAGAGACTGTTGAGAGACACTGTAAAGAGAGAGACAATGTAGAGAGAGAGACAATGTAGAAAGAGACATTGTAGAGAGAAAGACTGTTGAGAGAGACTGTAGATAGACATTGTATAGACTGTAGAGAGAGAACTGTAGAGAGAGAGACACTGTAAGGAGTAAGACTGTAGCGAGAGAGACTGTAAAGAGAGAGAGAGAGAGACTGTAGAGAGAGAGAGACCGTAGAGAGAGAGACCGTAGAGAGAGAGAGACTGTAGAGAGAGAGAGAGAGAGAGAGAGAGAGAGAGAGAGAGAGAGAGAGAGAGAGAGAGAGAGAGAGAGAGAGAGAGAGACTGTAGAAAGAGAGAGAGACTGCAGAAAATTACTGTAGAGAGAGAGAGAGATTGAGAGAGACTGTAGAGTGAGAGAGAGAGACTGTGGAGTGTGAGAGAGAGAGGGAGAGAGAGAGAGAGAGACTGTAGAGAGAGACTGTGGAGACTGTAGAGCGAGAGAGAGAGACTGTAGAGAGAGAGACTGTAGCAAGAGACTGTATAGAGAGAGAGACTGTGGAGATAGAGACTGTAGCGAGAGAGACACTGTAGAGAGACTGTAGAGAGAGATAGAGACTGTAGCGAGAGAGAGAGACTGTAGCGAGAGAGAGAGAGAGAGAGAGAGAGAGAGAGAGAGAGAGAGAGAGAGAGAGAGAGAGAGAGAGAGAGAGAGAGAGAGAGAGAGAGAGAGAGAGATATAAAGTGTGTTACCCTGCCCAGCTCTTTGTCCTCCAGGGCCAGAACTCCAGTGCTTTCTGTAAACAGTTTCACCTTGACAGCAGGGAGGGGGTGTGTGGTGGTGAAGTCTCCCTGGGTCCCCCAGCTGAAATACAACACACACACACAGTGGTGTAAAGTACCTAAGTAAGTAGTTTTTTGGGGTATCTGTACTTAACTTTACTATTTCTTTTTTGACAACTTTTACTTTTACTCCACTACATTCCTGAAAAACATAATGTACTTTTTACTCCTTACATTTTCCCTGACACACAAAAGTACTCGTTACATTTAGAATGCTCAAGCAGGACAGAATTATGGCGCCTATCAATATAACGCTTTGTCATCCGCACTGCCTCTGATATGACGGAAATTATGTCTGACTGTTGGAGTGTGCCTCTTTCTGTCTGTAATTAAGAATATGAAAATAGTGCCATCTAGTATACTTATAATAAGGAATTTGATGTATAGCATTTATTTTTACTTTGCACTTTTACTCAAGTATGACAATTTAGTACTTTTTCTAGAACTGTACTTAAGTACATCTAAAACCAGATACTTTTACTCAAGTAGTATTTTAATGGGTAACTTTCACTTTTACTTGAGTAATTTTCTGTTAAGTTATCTTTACTTTTACTTAAGTATGACATTGAGTACTTTTCCCACCACTGCACAAACATCAGAAGCATTATACCTTCACTACATTCTGGCATGACTCAAAACATGGGAGCAACTGCAACATCCAAGGGGCTGTAAATTTAACCCAGGAAATTTCATTTGGAAGGGGATTTCTGTTCGAGCCGACATTCGCAGTCTTTACAGTGAATGTAATTGAATTGGATTGAATCCCAGCCTTACTTAACAGCTGCCTGGCCCAGAGGTATTGGACAAGATCTACTAAAAAAACTACATCTCCATCCCTTTTCTCTCTCACTTTCTCTCTCTCAATTCAATTCAATTCAATTTAAGGAGCTTTATTGGCATGGGAAACATATGTTAACATTGCCAAAGCAAGTGAAATAGAAAATAAACAAAAGTGAAGTAAACAATAAAAAATTTGCAGTAAACAATACACCCACAAAAGTTCAAAAGGAATAGAAACATTTCAAATGTCATATTATGTCTATATACAGTGTTGTAACGATGAGCAAATAGTCAAAGTACAAAAGGAAAAATAAATAAACATAAATATGGGTTGTATTTACAATGGTGTTTGTTCTTCACTGGTTGCCCTTTTCTTGTGGCAACAGGTCACAAATCTTGCTGCTGTGATGGCACACTGGTATGTCACCCAATATAGGTAATAGGTATATCTCTCTCTCTGTCTGCATCTCTTTTTCTCTCATCCTCTCGATACCTGCACTCTCAGAAGGAGTGAGTGGTGGTTAGATATAAACTACTAGAAAACCAAAGTTGAAAAGAAAAAGCTAGGTCTGACTCTGAGTTAGCAATTTACTGTTGAATTATGAGACAGACTGAGAACAGCAGCTGACACTTTCTTTGTCGTGGCTGAACTTGCGGAGAGTTGGCTGCGGGGAGGAGAGGGAGGTGATATGAAATGCATTGTCTGGTCCCAGTCCCACACACACTGTGCAGCAGCAACATTTCATTTATTACAGAGGAGAGATGGAGCGGTACCGGAGCGCCAAGTCTAGGTCCAAGAGGCTTCGAAACAGCTTCTTATATTTCTTAAAACTGCA
Organism: Salvelinus alpinus; assembly: GCF_045679555.1. Taxonomy (NCBI): domain Eukaryota; kingdom Metazoa; phylum Chordata; class Actinopteri; order Salmoniformes; family Salmonidae; genus Salvelinus; species Salvelinus alpinus. Next base: position 38,109,048 of record NC_092097.1, read on the forward strand.
TTGTTGGTTAAGGGCTTGTGAGTAAGCATTTCACTGTAAGGTCTACAGCTGTTGTATTCGGCGCATGTGACAAATACAATTTGATTTGAGACTGAGAAGGAGACAGGCCACCGACCGCACCACGCAGGGAGCACTACCAGCCTGAGGAAACACTACCACGACACAGAGACAAACACACAGGCACACTCACAAAGAGACATATACTAATATGTTCATAGGGGTTATTGTGTCTTTAATCATGATGGGATGACACGTGATATCATCATCAAGGAGGCAAAGCCAGCAGTCTGAGGCTGTGTGGTGTGTGTGTGTGTGTGTGTGTGTGTGTGTGTGTGTGTGTGTGTGTGTGTGTGTGTGTGTGTGTGTGTGTGTGTGTGTGTGTGTGTGTGTGTGTGTGTGTGTGTGTGTGTGTGTGTGTGTGTGTGTGTGTGTGTGTGTGTGTGAGAGCGTCTGTGTGTGCCGTTTTCCTCCTGCTGTGAGTGTCCCTCTACGTGAGCTGCATTTGTGAGTGACGATGTGACAAATGGAGACACAGAAAGGGGACAGAGGAAACGGTGCGTGAACACAGCAACAGTGTCACTCTCTCCTCCTCCTCCTCCTGCTCCTCTCTGACACTACTACTCAGCACCACCAGGGGTGCCAGTGGTGTCTCATCTTACACGGAACTGTTTCACATTGGCACCATATTTATACTTGTATTGATAATTTATTGAATATAGATTGTGCTGCAATCCTATTAGAAGGTAACAGATCATTTTATTACAATGGTTAAGATGGATTTTCATTGTGTTCCATGGTGTTATTCACCCCCTAGTGGAGCTTTCTGGTACTTAAACTGTAAGGATAACAGGAAGAGACACGCAGAGAAGGAAACCGGAAAAGACACTGAGAAGCAGCTAAAAACAACGCTACGGTGCAGGTCTTTCAGTGCAGTTCTCTTGTCACGCTTCTGCCTCGGAAAATATTAGTTTGTAAGTTCGATTCAAGCATTTAGCTAGTGATGATAATCTTGTTATTGATAGAATTGCTTACATATCAATGTTGGTTGCATTTACTCACACAAATTGCCTTTCATATATGCCGTCAGCTGTATTACTTTGCTTGTGCGTCATGCAAACGAATTGTAAAACATACAATACTGTAGTTTTGTTACTGTTTCTAGTGTAATATGCTTTGTTATTCTACATAGATGGTTGTACATTATTAGAGTAATGAAAGGAGTTAAGCAATTACCATATGAGTAACAATTAGCTATATGGTTTGCCGTCATGCCAGATGCATGGTACCTTGGCACCTGCTTTGTATTTTCATGCCACTTCAACTTGAAAGGTATAATGTACAGCTACAATATGTCCATTTGAATTGAATACTAAAGTATATTATTTTCTGTATTTTGCAGTTTCACAACATAAACGTTTTCAATATATTCATTCAAGAAAAGTCAAGCCTTGGGAGTTTTATTGAAGACTTAGTTGTTAGCTATCTGTCTAGTTTTGCATGGGAACGCAACTCAAGGGCAGAATATAGATATGGATATAATCAATAAGAATGAGAGTAGTACTGTAATATCTTCAAGAAGCAGAAATATCGTTCAACAAAATGACAGCAGATCCTAGATCAGTCAGGATTCAGATGCAGGATCTTAATTTGAGACAGTTCGCTACAACAGAAATTATTCTGCAGCAAAAGGAAATTAACTATTATGTGGATTATAATTAATGGACATTTGTAGGGGAAATCAAGACTGAAATTTCTTATTGGAAATTACAAACTTCAGAAGACTTTTTAAACCTCAAATGTATTACAAGTTTAAAATCTCCTGCAACAGGGTGATCAAATTAAGATCCTACATCTGTACGTGTCTCATCCTGTCCAAGGGGTTTGGAATTCTCTTACAACAGATAGGGGTACAGTTTGTGTAAGGTGACTGGACAAAGAGGGAGTTCTATGAGCGTGTGTGTGTTTGGAGGCAGCTGCAGCATTGTGTGTGTGGTAGGCTACAGAGGCCATTAGAAGAACATGATGGGGACCTTGCCGATGGAAGCAGCAACACCAAGGTCCATACTCCTACTGTGCAGCATATAAATGAGTGTCTAATTCATATCTGTGTTGAGTGGCTTGGAGTAGTTAATGTCAATACAAAGGACGAAACAGTCACTGGTGCTTATGCTGGTCCCTCTACCCAGTACTATATCAACCCCATCACCTATCAATCACTCTCCAGTCTTCACAAATGGATTTCATTATTGTGTTGTATTTGACCTTGCATCGTGTATATTACAATGGGGGTAGTTGAAGCTTGTCCAGTCAAAGGTTGTGTCAGTGTTTTCCCATAAGTACAGTATGTATACGTCACTGCAGATTGTTAAGATTAACAGTGGCTGTGTATGGCTCACCCATGACGCCCTGGTGAATTAGATGAGCTGTGTGTACGTGTTGTGTGCATGTTTTCAGTTTTTTGAGTGTACAAACAATGTGTGTGTGTGCATACGTGGGCATGCATGCTTGTGTATGGGTACCTGCATGCTTGTGTTATCCTGTATGTGTGTTTAAGTTTTTGTGGGCAGCGTGTGTACAGTGTGTATGTATGTGCAGTGTGTGTGATGGTGTATGTTATGGATAAGCAGACACCTAGTTAGCAGCACGTGATGCTTGTCATTTCCATGAGTGCTGGATGGGGACTTTCCTGCTCCATTGAGATGCTGTGTCCTAATCAGTCTCTCCCTGCCTGGCTGCACTACAGTAAGAACACACAGAGAGGCTGCTCTTACCCTCTCTCTCCTTCCATCTCCCCATTTCTCTACCTCCATCTCCCCCTCTCTCTACCTCCATCTCCCCTCTCTCCTTTTCTCTTTCACTCTCTCCTCTACCTTTCCTCCTCTACCTCTCTATTTTCTCTCTCCCCTCATTCTTTCCGTTTCTGCCCCTCTCCCCTTTCTCTAACTCTTTCTCTGTCACCTTTCACTTTTTCTTTCCTTGTCTGTCCTTCATTCATCTCTCTCTCTCCATCTCTCTCTCACTCTCCCCATTCTCTCTCTCACCCAAATCAAATGTATTGGTCACATACACATATTTAGCAGATTTTATTGTGGGTGTAGCGAAATGCACTGTGTAACAGTCTGATGGCCTTCAGATAGAAGCTGTTTTTCAGTCTCTCGGTCCCAGCTTTGATGCACCTGTACGGACCTCGCCTTCTGGGTGATATCGGGGTGAACAGGCCGTGGCTCGGGTAGTTGATGTCCTTGATTATCTTTTTTGCCTTCCTGTGACATTGGGTGCTGTAGGTGTCCTAGAGGGCAGGACGTGTGCCCCCGGTGATGTGTTGGGCAGACCGTATCACCCTCTGGAGAGCGCTGCGGTTGTGGGCGGTGCAGTTGCCATTCCAGGCGGTGATACAGCCCGACAGGATGCTCTCAATTGTGCATCTGTAAAAGTTTGAGGGTCTTAGGGGCCAAGCCAAATTTCTTCAGCTTCTTGAGGTTGAAGAGGCGCTGTTGTGCCTTCTTCACCACACTGGCTGTGTGGGTGGACCAATTCAGATTGTCAATGATGTGTACGCCGAGGATCTTGAAGCTTTCCACCTTCTCTACTGTGGTCGATGTGGATAGGGGCGTGCTCCCTCTGCTGTTTCCTGAAGTCCACGATCAGCTCCTTCGTTTGGTTGATGTTGGGAGAGAGGTTATTTTCCTGGCACCACCTCCCTATAGGGATTGTTGGTAATCAGCCCTACTATTGTTGTTGTCTGCAAACTTGATGATGAGTTGGAGGCATGCGTGGCCACCCAGTCATGGGTGAACAAGGAGTACAGAAGGGGGCTGAGCACGCACCCTTGTGGGGCCCCTGTGTTGAGGATCAACGTAGTGGTGGTGTTTCCGTCCTTCACCACCTGGGGGCAGCCAGTCAGGAAGTCCAGGACCCAGTTGCACAGGGCAGGGTTCAGACCCAGGGCCCCGAGCTTAATGATGAGCTTGGAGGGTACTATGGTGTTGAAGGCTGAGCTATAGTCAATGAACAGCATTCTGACGTAGGTAATCCTCATGTCCAGATCGGATAGGGCAGTGTGCATTGCGATGGCGATTGCATCGTCTAGGGTGTCAGGTAAAGTATCTTCTCAAAGCACTTCTTGATGACAGAAGTGAGTGCTCCGGGGCGATAGACATTTAGTTCAGTTACCTTTGCTTTCTTGGGTACAGGAACAATGGTGGACATCTGGAAGCAAGTCGAGACAGCAGACTGGGATAGGGAGCGATTGAATATGTCCGTAAACACTCCAGCCAACTGGTCTGCACATCCTCTGAGGGATGCCGTCTAGGGCCGGCAGCCGGCGAAGATGATGTTTAGCTTGTCTGGGAGCAAGACGTCGGTGTCCGCGAGGTGGCTGGTTTTCCCTTTGTAGTCCGTGATTGTCAGTAGACCCTGCCACATACATCTCTTGTCTGGGCCGTTGAATTGCGACTCCACTTTTTCCTCTGTACTGACGTTTTACCTGTTTGATTGCCTTACGGAGGGAATAACTACACTGTTTGTATTCACCATATTCCCAGTCACCTTGCCAAGGCTAAATGCGGTGGTTCACATTTTCAGTTTTGCGCAAATGCTGCCATCTATCCACGGCTTATGGTTTGGGTAGGTTTTAACAGTCACCGTGGGAACAATATCCCCTATACACTTTCTGATGAACTCAATCACCGTGTCCGTGTAAGCATCAATGTTATTCTCAGAGGCAACCTGGAACATATCCTAGTTTGCGTGTTCAAAACAATCTTGAAGCATGGATTCCGATTGGTCAGACCAGCATTGAATAGACCTTTGAATGGGTACTTCCTGTTTGAGTTTCTGCCTATAAAAAGGGAGGAGCAAAATGGAGTTGTGATCTGATTTGCTGAAGGGAGGGCAGGGGAGGGACTTGTAGGCATTTCCAAAAGGCGAGTAGCAGTGATCTAGTGCTTTTCCTAAGCGAGTACTACAGTCAATGTGTTGATAGTTTGGTAGCGCTTTCCTCAAATTTGGCATCGGGTTGAGGGAGAATAGACACGGCCTTGACTATAACGGAAGAGAATTCTCTTGGTAGGTAATATGGTCGGCATTTGATTGTGAAGTATTCTAGGTCAGGTGAACAAAAGGACTTGAGTTTCTGTATGTTATCACAATCACACCATGAGTAGTTAATCATGAAGCATTCACCCCCACCTTTTTTCTTCCCGGAGAGTTCTTTATTCTTGTTTGCGCGAATAAAATGAGAACCCAGTTGGCTCCATGGACAGGGATAGTATATGCCGAGAGAGCCATGATTCCGTGAAACAGAGTATGTTACAGTCCCTGGTGTCTCTCTGGAAGGAGATCCTCGCCCTGAGCTTGTCTACTTTAATAAGTTAAATTGCCCTGGGTGGTATGAACAAAGAATCCAATTGGGGAAAGTCATATTCCTGGTCGTAATGATGGTGAGTTACCACCGCTCTGATATTCAAAAGTTATTTCCAGCTGTAATACTGTAAAGTTGCTTAGGAGCTAGAAGCAGAGCTGCCTTGTCTGTTGGCGCAATCAGTGTCAGAGAAGGAAAGAAGCAGGATGATGAGTCCCTGAAATAGCTCACGCACTAAACATCACAAGAGAGAAAGACTGGCTTCATAGACACACTGTACTGTTAGACTGTGTCCTTCGTTACAAGAGACATGATCATGATCGACACATTCACCTCCATCATCATCATCATTCAGGCAGGGATGACGAAAGGCTGTAACCATGATGAACATGAATCAACTTAAGGTGTTGGACCCTTAGATATAGTTTCAGTATGTATCTATATGGTTATACCCGTAGGTCAATGTGAGGTGTTCAAAGGAGAACCTTTTTGGTATGCTCATGACCTGAGATTGACTCATCATCGGACCTCCCTCTAATTACCATGGAGACAGACTGTTCTAAATGGAAGATTACACTGTGAGCCTTCTTTCACAACTTGAACAGCTGACTCAGAAATAAATGTGTGAAGAGAAGGTGACTGCATTCAGATACCATGAGAATACATGAGTAAGTGGATGTTGAGCAAAGCCAGGTTAAGGGTTGAGGTGAATAAGTATATCGGACAATTTTTTTTCTTGGGTCACTATATCTATTTTGCCAATTGGATTGATCCCCTCTTCCACACGGAACCCCACTAATCTAACGACGGAAACGCACGAGGTGTCAAAAAAAAATAATTGACCTCCATCCTATGCTATTTTGCTACCGATAGCCATCTACCCGGCCAGCTGTCTGGATCGCCGTGACCCCAACCAACCTCTACTCACTGGACCCTTATTGATCACTCGATTAAGCATGCCTCTCCTTAATGTAAATATGCCTTGTCTATTGCTGTTCTGGTTAGTGTTTACTGGCTTATTTCACTGTAAAGCCTCTAGCCCTGCTCACTATACCATATCCAACCTTTCAGTTCCACCACCCACATATGCGATGACATCACCTGGTTTCAATGATGTTTCTAGAGACAATATCTCTCTCATCATCACTCAATACCTAGGTTTACCTCCACTGTATTCACATCCTACCATACCTTTGTCTGTACATTATTCCTTGAAGCTATTTTATCGCCCCCAGAAACGTCCTTTTACTCTCTGTTCTAGACGTCCAAATTCTCATAGCTTTTAGCCGTACCCTTATCCTACTCCTCCTCTGTTCCTCTGGTGATGTAGAGGTGAATCCAGGCCCTGCAGTACCTAGCTCCACTCCTATTCCCCAGGCACTCTCTTTTGATGACTTCTGTAACCGTAATAGCCTTGGTTTCATGCATGTTAACATTAGAAGCCTCCTCCCTAAGTTTGTTTTGTTCACTGCTTTAGCACACTCTGCCAACCCGGATGTTTTAGCCGTGTCTGAATCCTGGCTTAGAAAGACCACCAAAAATTCTGACATTTTCAACCCCAACTACAAGATTTTCAGACAAGATAGAACGGCCAAAGGGGGCGGTGTTGCAATCTACTGCAAAGATTGCCTGCAGAGTTCTGTTTTACTATCCAGGTCTGTTCCCAAACAATTTGAACTTCTACTTTTAAAAATCCACCTCTGTAAAAACAAGTCTCTCACCGTTGCCGCCTGCTATAGACCACCCTCTGCCCCCAGCTGTGCTCTGGACACCATATGTGAACTGATTGCCCCCCATCTATCTTCAGAGCTCGTGCTGCTAGGCGACCTAAATTGGAACATGCTTAACACCCCAGCCATCCTACAATCTAAGCTTGATGCCCTCAATCTCACACAAATTATCAATGAACCTACCAGGTACCACCCCAATTCCGTAAACACTGGTACCCTCATAGATATCATCCTAACCAACTTGCCCTCCAAATACACCTCTGCTGTTTTCAACCAAGATCTCAGCGATCACTGCCTCATTGCCTGCATCCGTAATGGGTCAGCGGTCAAACGACCTCCACTCATCACTGTCAAACGCTCCCTGAAACACTTCAGCGAGCAGGCCTTTCTAATCGACCTGGCCGAGGTATCCTGGAAGGATATTGATCTCATCCCGTCAGTAGAGGATGCCTGGATATTTAAAAAAAATGCCTTCCTCACCATCTTGAATAAGCATGCCCCATTCAAGAAATTTAGAACCAGGAACAGATATAGCCCTTGGTTCTCTCCTGACCTGACTGCCCTTAACCAACAGAAAAACATCCTATGGCGTTCTGCATTAGCATCGAACTGCCCCCGTGATATGCAACTTTTCAGGGAAGCTAGAAACCAATATACACAGGCAGTTAGAAAAGCCAAGGCTAGCTTTTTCAAGCAGAAATTTGCTTCCTGCATCACAAATTCAAAAAAGTTCTGGGACACTGTAAAGTCCATGGAGAATAAGAACACCTCTTCCCAGCTTCCAACTGCACTGAAGATAGGAAACACTGTCACCACCGACAAATCCACTATAATTGAGAATTTCAATAAGCATTTTTCTACGGCTGGCCATGCTTTCCACCTGGCTACCCTTACCCCGGTCAACAGCACTGCCCTCCCCTCTGCTACTCGCCCAAGCCTTCCCCATTTCTCTTTCTCCCAAATACAGTCAGCTGATGTTCTGAAAGAGCTGCAAAATCTGGACCCTTACAAATCAGCCGAGCTAGATAATCTGGACCCTTTCTTTCTAAAACTATCTGCTGAAATTGTTGCCACCCCTATTACTAGCCTTTTCAACCTCTCTTTCGTGTCGTCTGAGATTCCCAAAGATTGGAAAGCAGCTGCGGTTATCCCCCTCTTCAAAGGGGGGGACACTCTTGACCCTAACAGCTACAGACCTATATCTATCCTACCTTGCCTTTCTAAAGTCAACAAACAGATTACCGACCATTTCGAATCCCACCATACCTTCTCCGCTATGCAATCTGGTTTCAGAGCTGGTCATGGGTGCACCTCAGCCACGCTCAAGGTCATAAACGATATCTTTTTTTTAAAAATTTAAAAAAAATGTTTTATCCCATTTTCTCCCCCCTTTTTGTGGTATCCAATCGCTAGTAATTACTATCTTGTCTCATCGCTACAACTCCCGTACGGGCTCGGGAGAGACGAAGGTCGAAAGCCATGCGTCCTCCGAAGCACAACCCAACCAAGCCGCACTGCTTCTTAACACAGCGCGCCTCCAACCCGGAAGCCAGCCGCACCAATGTGTCGGAGGAAACACCGTGTACCTGGCCCCCTTTGTTAGCGCGCACTGCGCCCGGCCCGCCACAGGAGTCGCTGGAGCGCGATGAGACAAGGATATCCCTACCGGCCAAACCCTCCCTAACCCGGACGACGCTGGCCCAATTGTGCGTCGCCCCACGGACCTCCCGGTCGCGGCCGGCTGCGACAGAGCCTGGGCGCGAACCCAGAGACTCTGGTGGCGCAGTTAGCACTGCGATGCAGTGCCCTAGACCACTGCGCCACCCGGGAGGCCACCTATAAACGATATCTTAACCGCCATCGATAGGAAACAGTACTGTGCAGCCGTATTCATTGACCTGGCCAAGGCTTTTGACTCTGTCAATCACCACATCCTCATCGTCAGACTCGACAGCCTTGGTTTCTCTAATGATTGCCTCGCCTGGTTCACCAACTACTTCTCTGATCGAGTTCAGTGTGTCAAATCGGAGGGTCTGTTGTCCGGGCCTCTGGCAGTCTCTATGGGGGTGCCACAGGGTTCAATTCTTGGACCGACTCTCTTCGCTGTATACATCAATGATGTCGCTCTTGCTGCTGGTGATTCTCTGATCCACCTCTATGCAGACGACACTATTCTGTATACTTCTGGCCCTTCTTTTGACACTGTGTTAACAACCCTCCAGGCGAGCTTCAATGCCGTACAGCTCTCCTTCCGTGGCCTCCAATTGCTCTTAAATACAAGTAAAACTAAATGCATGCTCTTCAACCGATCGCTGCCTGCACCTGCCCGCCTGTCCAACATCACTACTCTGGACGGCTCTGACTTAGAATATGTGGACAACTACAAATACCTAGGTGTCTGGTTAGACTGTAAACTCTCCTTCCAGACTCACATCAAACATCTCCAATCCAAAGTTAAATCTAGAATTGGCTTCCTATTCCGCAACAAAGCATCCTTCACTCATGCTGCCAAACATACCCTTGTAAAACTGACCATCCTACCAATCCTCGACTTCGGTGATGTCATTTACAAAATAGCCTCCAAAACCCTACTCAATAAATTGGATGCAGTCTATCACAGTGCCATCCGTTTTGTCACCAAAGCCCCATATACTACCCACCACTGCGACCTGTACACTCTCGTTGAATGGCCCTCGCTTCATACTCGTCGCCAAACCCACTGGCTCCAGGTCATCTACAAGACCCTGCTAGGTAAAGTCCCCCCTTAACTCAGCTCGCTGGTCACCATAGCAGCACCTACCTGTAGCACGCGCTCCAGCAGGTATATCTCTCTGGTCACCCCCAAAACCAATTCTTCCTTTGGCCGCCTCTCCTTCCAGTTCTCTGCTGCCAATGACTGGAACGAACTACAAAAATCTCTGAAACTGGAAACACTTATCTCCCTCAATAGCTTTAAGCACCAGCTGTCAGAGCAGCTCATAGATTACTGCACCTGTACATAGCCCATCTATAATTTAGCCCAAACAACTACCTTTTTACCTACTGTATTTATTTATTTATTTTGCTCCTTTGCACCCCATTATTTCTATCTCTACTTTACACTTTCTTCCACTGCAAACCAACCATTCCAGTGTTTTTTTTACTTGCTATATTGTATTTCCTTCGCCACCATGGCCTTTTTTATATTTTTATTTATTTATATATATATTTTATATATTTTGTTTGCCTTCACCTCCTTTATCTCACCTCACTTGCTCACATTGTATATAGACTTATTTTTCACTGTATTATTGACTGTATGTTTGTTTTACTCCATGTGTAACTATGTGTTGTTGTATGTGTCGAACTGCTTTGCTTTATCTTGGCCAGGTCGCAATTGTAAATGAGAACGTGTTCTCAATTTGCCTACCTGGTTAAATAAAGGTGAAATAAAATAAAATAAATAAAAAGGTGAGAAAGAGACCGAGACAGACAGAGAGATAGTAGGGAATTACGTTGGCTTGGAGGCCTCGGCCTGGTCTGTCTGCAGTTTCTCCCCTCCCTCAACCTCCATGGTGCAGTACACAATCCTGTTAGGAGCCAGAGACTTCAGGCCCACCACCTCCATGATAACCACCTGAAGGGCACACACAAACAGCATGTTGTTAAACCACAGGTGTATTCAGTAAGGTTCACAATGTAGCAGAAATGTATTAAAAAGAGCTAACATTACTCTCTATTCTACATGAAAGACAACCATACTGTTCTGGTCTGGACATCTGAGCGCTCTGCACATTCCTGAATGGGCCCCAGCACGCACCCTGTAAAGCCAGGAACCATGACCCGTAACTGTCTATGGTGCCCTTTACACAACTACAACAGTCACCTTGACCTTGTTGATCAAAGGCAGAAACCCACATACAGTGGGGAGAACAAGTATTTGATACACTGCCGATTTTGCAGGTTTTCCTACTTACAAAGCATGTAGAGGTCTGTAATTTTTATCATAGGTACACTTCAACTGTGAGAGACGGAATTTAAAACAAAAATCCAGAAAATCACATTGTATGATTTTTAAGTAATTAATTCGCATTTTATTGCATGACATAAGTATTTGATCACCTACCAACCAGTAAGAATTCCGGCTCTCACAGACCTGTTAGTTTTTCTTTAAGAAGCCCTCCTGTTCTCCACTCATTACCTGTATTAACTGCACCTGTTTGAACTCGTTACCTGTATAAAAGACACCTGTCCACCCACTCAATCAAACAGACTCCAACCTCTCCACAATGGCCAAGACCAGAGAGCTGTGTAAGGACATCAGGGATAAAATTGTAGACCTGCACAAGGCTGGGATGGGCTACAGGACAATAGGTAAGCAGCTTGGTGAGAAGGCAACAACTGTTGGCGCAATTATTAGAAAATGGAAGAAGTTCAAGATGACGGTCAATCACCCTCGGTCTGGGGCTCCATGCAAGATCTCACCTCGTGGGGCATCAATGATCATGAGGAAGGTGAGGGATCAGCCCAGAACTACACGGCAGGACCTGGTTAATGACCTGAAGAGAGCTGGGACCACAGTCTCAAAGAAAACCATTAGTAACACACTACGCCGTCATGGATTAAAATCCTGCAGCGCACGCAAGGTCCCCCTGCTCAAGCCAGCGCATGTCCAGGCCCGTCTGAAGTTTGCCAATGACCATCTGGATGATCCAGAGGAGGAATTGGAGAAGGTCATGTGGTCTGATGAGACATTAATAGAGCTTTTTGGTCTAAACTCCACTCGCCGTGTTTGGAGGAAGAAGAAGGATTAGTACAACCCCAAGAACACCATCCTAACCGTGAAGCTTGGAGGTGGAAACATCATTCTTTGGGGATGCTTTTCTGCAAAGGGGACAGGATGACTGCACCGTATTGAGGGGAGGATGGATGGGGCCATGCATCGCGAGATCTTGGCCAACAATCTCCTTCCCTCAGTAAGAGCATTGAAGATAGGTCGTGGCTGAGTCTTCCAGCATGACAACGACCCGAAACACACAGCCAGGGCAACTAAGGAGTGGCTCCGTAAGAAGCATCTCAAGGTCCTGGAGTGGCCTAGCCAGTCTCCAGACCTGAACCCAATAGAAAATCTTTGGAGGGAGCTGAAAGTCCGTATTGCCCAGCGACAGCCCCGAAACCTGAAGGATCTGGAGAAGGTCTGTATGGAGGAGTAGGCCAAAATCCCTGCTGCAGTGTGTGCAAACCTGGTCAAGAACTACAGGAAACGTATGATCTCTGTAATTGCAAACAAAGGTTTCTGTACCAAATATTAAGTTCTGCTTTTCTGATGTATCAAATATCTTATGTCATGCAATAAAATGCGAATTAATTACTTAAAAATCATACAATGTGATTTTCTGGATTTTTGTTTTAAATTCCGTCTCTCACAGTTGAAGTGTACCTATGATAAAAATTACAGACCTCTACATGCTTTGTAAGTAGGAAAACCTGCAAAATCGGCAGTGTATCAAATACTTGTTCTCCCCACTGTAGGTAAATGCATACAGTATAACCTCCTAAAAACCCCATTAACATTCATTACTTTAAAACTCATTATCACCCTTAGCTCTATTGGTCAACAGCATTTACAGTATATCTTAAAGTATCTTAAACCAATGGAGGGTGCTGAGGGGTGGACGGCTCATAATAATGGCTGGAACGGAGCGAACAGAATGGCAACAAACACATTGAAATCATGTGTGTGATGTATTTGATACCATTCCACTGATTCCGGTCCAGCCATTATCAAGGTGCCCTACACCCCAACTGAGAGAAAGATGATAACACTGAGACCTACTCAAGCAAACTAGAATTCATGATGATTAAAATGGGAAAGACAAATGGGGAGCAAAAACCCCATCACAGAAGCTACAAATCAGGCCAGCCTCTCCAATCTATAAAGCAGTACTTTCAGTTCTAGCACCATAATCCTCTTCTCTACACTACACTACAATCAACTGCTGGGAGGGTAACCTGGACTCGGGGGGTAGAAGTAACATAGTAAATATAAATCCGAGACACACTAATTAGTATGATATGCTACATTTCGTATGGTATGTATTCATTTGTGGATGTTTGCAATTGCAATTTGTTGTGGCTAACGTGAGCTAGGTGGCTAGGTGATGAGATTCGAACACGCAACCTTTGGGTTGCTAGACGTTCACGTTATGCACCTACCCATCCACCCCGACCACCACCCTACTTTCATTTTTGACTTTAGCATCCTTCTGTCTTATGTAACGTACCAAACGTAACATATACTAATTTGAGTGTTCCAGATTTACATTTACTATGTTACATGTCTGAGACCAGGCTGGGGAGGGAGTGGTGTTAAGGATCGGCCCCTTTTTTTCAATTTTTTGTCTAAAATGACATACCCAAATCTAACTGCCTGCAGCTCAGGCCCTGAAGCAAGGATATGCATATTCTTGGTACCATTTGAAAGGAAACACTTTGAACTTTGTGGAAATGTTAAAGGAATGTAGGAAAATATAACACATTAGATCTGGTAAAAGAAAATACAAAGAAAAAACCAACAGTTTTTTTGTATTTTATTTGTACCATCTTTGAAATGCAAGGGAAAGGCCAAAATGTATTATTCCAACCCAGATGCTATTTAGATGTTGGCCACTAGATGGCAGCAGTGTATTTGCAAAGTTTTAGACTGATCCAATGAACCATTGCATTTCTGTTAAAAATGTTGTATCAAGACTGCCTAAATGTGCCTGATTTGTTTATTAATAACGTCTCATGTTCAAAACTGTGCACTCTCTTCAAACAATAGCTTGGTATTATTTCACTGTAATAGCTACTGTAAATATCAGATATGTCTATGCCCTGGGAAATGTTCTTGTTACTTACAACCTCATGCTAATCCCATTAGCCTATGTTAGCTCAACCGTCCCGCAGGGGACCCACCAATCCTGCTGCCAGTGCTAGAACTTCCTTCTCCTTAAGGAGCTACGGGAACAGAAATAGCTCTTCTGAGTATATCGTATTTTCTTAGATTGTTCAGCTTAACCAGAGTTACTATAATGAGTTATTATGAAGTTTGCTATGAAATGTAAAAAAGGAGGTATTATTTTATTTCACTACATTACCTAGGTATGCCTTGTGATCTGTTATTTCACTCCTTCTTTGTTCATCTATTTTTTCTTCTCTTTCTTTATGGCTGGAGGGCAACCTGTTTGCAATCTATACTGGGTATATATTCACAAGCGTCTCAGTGTAGGATCGCGGATCAGTTTTGCATTTCAAATCATAACTAATAAGAGGGAGAACCTGATCCTAGATCATTCAGCACCCCAACTCAGAGATGCTACGTGAATACGGGCCCTGGTCTAGATAGAAGAAAACTAAAGCATAAGCGCAAACACTCTGGGACTTCGGCATGGAATGTATCCATGTTCTAAAATAACCAATAGACTAATGAAAGTGCAAATCAGATCTAGTTTATCAAAGGGCCAGCTGAGGTAAAAATCTACTATATCATCATCATCACCACCACCACCACTACTACCACCACCACAGACCTCAATAGAAAGTGTTTTCCTTGCCACAGAACACAGATACACTGTAAATAAATAGGTTGATCATGTTTTTGATGACTTATCCTGCTTATAAAGACAGAGGCAGGTGAATGGTAACACTGTATTTAGGATATTCTGTCATAATGCCAAAATGCTGAGGTTTTATCCTTCCTAGACAGTGTTTGGGCTACATCAGACTTGTACTTGGTTAGCGTTAGTGTTACTGTTGATGGGTTAGGGTGATGGTCAGGGCTAGGGGTAGGGCTAGACAGGATTAGGGTACCTACTTCCAGAGTGAAGGAGAGCACCACGTCAGACTTAGACAGTGTGTTCTCGTCTTCCTGGCCCATATCCATGATGGAGGTGTTGTGTCCTTTCTTCAGCTTCTGCAGTTTGAACTCTCCTCCCTTGGACACCGGCATGCTCTCCAGGTTGGCCATCAGCTGGTTCACCGATGCCTTTAGCTCCTCTATGTACATGTGCTCCATCTCCTTTGACACAAACTTGGGGAACTTGCCACCCTTTGGGAAAAAATAAAATAATAATCATACCAAAAATTGTTGTACAAAAGTGTTTTTACTAGATTTCAAGTCAGCTTTTGTGTCAATGTTGACTAGTCATCCTGAAAATGAAAGACACTTTATTTATAAAATAGATCCAAATTGTCAACACTAATGTAAATGCTTGTCATTCAATAGATGAACAGATACTGTATGTAGCCTACAGTATTCATCGTGATGTAAAGCTGTTTCTAGAATAGGGAACTCGCATAGTGAAGCCATTTTGATTCTTAGCCTACAAACTGAGGTTCTTATGTAGCTCAGCACAATGTTACCCGTGTGTTGATGTTGTTCTACTGCAGTGTGTATACAGCTGTAGGATCTTACTTCAACCACCCTGATGCAGGAGAACTTTCCTGCAATGCAGGATTTTTTTTACTTGGAGTGTATTAAACTTCTTTGGGATAGGGGGGGCGCTGTTTTCACTTTGGGAAAAAATCGTGCCCAATTTAAACGGCCTCGTACTCTATTCTAGATCGTACAATATGCATATTATTATTACTATTGGATAGAAAACACTCTCAAGTTTCTAAAACCGTTTGAATTATATCTGTGAGTAAAACAGAACTCATTTTGCAGCAAACTTCCTGTCAGGAAGTGAAAAATCTGAAATCGAGGCTCTGTTCCAGGGCCTTCCTATTCATTTGCTTGAAATCTATGGATATACATGCACTTCATACGCCTTCCACTAGATGTCAAGAGGCAGTGAGAGGTGGAATGGGGTGTCTAGCTTGATCTGAGATCGAACAAGAGCTCTTGGAATGACATGACCCCAAATTTCCTTTGTTCAGCAAGGCGCGGGAAGGAACCCTGGATTGCCTTCTGAAAAGCTTTTGGTATAGACGGCTAATATCTCCCGTTTTGATTTTATTTGATACATGTGATAATATCATCGTAAAGTATGTTTTTTCAATATAGTTTTATCAGATTATTGAACGTTTATCGGGAGATTTGGCGTTTTCCGTTCTCTGCGTTTGGTGAAGATGGACAACTTCGCGCCACTTGGCTAGCTTTGGTTGCTAATTCGACAGGAGAAGAGGACATTCTAACACCAAACAACGATTATTCTGGACAAAGGACTCCTTGTACAACATTCTGATGGAAGCTCAGCAAAAGTAGGAACCATTTATGATGTTATTTCGTATTTCTGTGGAAAATGTTTAGTACTATTTTCCGCCCTCATTGCAGGCGTTGTCTCGCTATAACGTAAGCTGTATGTCGTACTAAAGTTATTTTTAGAATTCTAACACGGCGATTGCATTAAGAACTAGTGTATCTTTCATTTGCTGTACAACATGTATTTTTTAGTAAAGTTTATGATGAGTTCTTTGATTAGATTAGGTGAGTGTCAGAAATATATCCGGATAATTTTGTGCAGTTTGGCTACTATTCACATTGTAAAACCACGATTTGTACCGCTAAATATGCACATTTTCGAACAAAACATATATGTATTGTGTAACACAATGTTATAGGACTGTCATCTGATGAAGTTTATCAAGGTTAGTGAATAAATGTATATCTTTTGCTGGTTTTTTGCGATCGCTACCTTTGCGGTGAATGAATGCGGTTGTGTGGTTGGCTATTGTAGTAAGCTAATATAATGCTATATTGTGTTTTCGCTGTAAAACACTTAAAAAATCTGAAATATTGGCTGGATTCACAAGATGTTTGTCTTTCATGTGCTGTACACCATGTATTTTTCATAAATGTTTTATGATGAGTATTTAGGTATTTCACGTTGCTCTCTGTAGTTATTCTAGCTGCTTTGGTGATATTTGTGATTGTAGCTGCAATGTAAAACTATGATTTATACCTGAAATATGCACATTTTTCGAACAAAACATAGATTTATTGTATAACATGTTATAAGACTGTCATCTGATGAAGTTGTTTCTTGGTTAGTGACTAATTCTATCTCTATTTGGGGGTTTTGTGCAAGCTACCTGTGCTGTGAAAGAAATGTCTGTGCTTTTTTGTATTTGGTGGTGAGCTAACATAAATATACGTGGTGTTTTCGCTGTAAAACATTTTAAGAATCGGACATGTTGGCTGGATTCACAAGATGTTTATCTTTCATTTGCTGTATTGGACTTGTTAATGTGTGAATGTTAAATATTTCAAAAAAATATTTTTTGAATTTCGCGCGCTGCCTTTTCAGTGGAATGTGGGGGGGGTTCCGGGGATGGACAGGTTAAAAAGGCTTCTGAAGTTTAATTTCCACTTTGAAATTTCAAACTTGATTTTCCCTGAAGAAGATTTTTATCAATCCCTACAAAAATATCCATTCATTATAATCCACATAATAATTTACATTTCCTGTTGCAGCAAACTGGCTCAAATTAAGATCATATGTCTGTAGGCTATCAGACTCACCCTGGCAATCTGATCGGCCATCTGCAGGCGTCCATCCAGCTCCCGTCTGATCTGAGCAGCCTGCTCGTCCAGGTTGTCCAACTAGAGTAGGGTCAAACACAGAAGAGACAGGAAGAAGTGTTGTGCGCACATACTTAAAAATAAACTTGTCCCAGGAACTTGATTAGAGAGAATCATTATGCTCTCAAGTGTTGGTTTAATCAAGCAACGTTTTGACCCCAACTGTGCCTTCTCCGGGAAAACGGGCCAACGAGAGATGAATCAGCCTGTGATGGTCTCACTGGTTCCCAGGTGTGGTTTTGGATATCCATGACCTTGGAGCTATGTAAGCCTATAGGCATTACCTCACCCATCACCACATGGTAATAATTTATACAATATCCATTATGATTCTACATGGAATAAGACTAGAATCTGTATTCATAAAGTGTCTCAGGGTAGAGGTACTGATCTAGGATCAGGTCCTACGTGTTTCTGTATTCAAGATCTATAATACACTACTCAAAAAAATAAAGGGAACACTTAAACTACACAATGTAACTCCAAGTCAATCACACTTCTGTGAAATCAAACTGTTCACTTAGGAAGCAACACTGATTGACAATAAATTTCATAAGCTGTTGTGCAAATGGAATAGACAAAAGGTGGAAATTATAGGCAATTAGCAAGACACCCCCAATAAAGGAGTGGTTCTGCAGGTGGTGACCACAGACCACCTCTCAGTTCCTATGCTTCCTGGCTGATGTTTTGGTCACTTTTGAATGCTGGCGGTGCTTTCACTCTAGTGGTAGCATGAGACGGAGTCTACAACCCACACAAGTGGCTCAGGTAGTGCAGCTCATCCAGGATGGCACATCAATGCGAGCTGTGGCAAGAAGGTTTGCTGTGTCTGTCAGCGTAGTGTCCAGAGCATGGAGGCACTACCAGGAGACAGGCCAGTACATCAGGAGACGTGGAGGAGGCCGTAGGAGGGCAACAACCCAGCAGCAGGACCGCTACCTCTGCCTTTGTGCAAGGAGGAGCACTGCCAGAGCACTGCAAAATGACCTCCAGCAGGCCACAAATGTGCATTGTGGGGATCTTATACACGAGATGGCCAGACCTCATCCAGAGAGGGGGTACAGGGGGTACCAGTACAATGTGGAGGCTATATACAGGGGGTACCAGTACAGAGTCAATGTGGAGGCTATATACAGGGGTTACCAGTACAGAGTCAATGTGGAGGCTATATACAGAGGGTACCAGTACAGAACTCAATGTGGAGGCTATATACAGGGGGTACCAGTACAGAGTCAATGTGGAGGCTATATACAGGGGGTACCAGAACAATATACAGGGGGTACCAGTACAGAGTCAATGTGGAAGCTATATACAGGGGGTACCAGTACTATATACAGGGGGTACCAGTACAGAGTCAATGTGGAGGCTATATACAGGGGGCACCAGTACTATATACAGGGGGCACCAGTACAGAGTCAATGTGGAGGATATATACAGGGGGTACCAGTACTATATACAGGGGGCACCAGTACAGAGTCAATGTGGAGGATATATACAGGGGGCACCAGTACAGAGTCAATGTGGAGGATATATACAGGGGGCACCAGTACAGAGTCAATGTGGAGGCTATATACAGGGGGTACCAGTAATATATACAGGGGGCACCAGTACAGAGTCAATGTGGAGGATATATACAGGGGGTACCAGTACTATATACAGGGGGTACCAGTACAGAGTCAATGTGGAGGCTATATACAGGGGGCACCAGTACTCTATACAGGGGGCACCAGTACAGAGTCAATGTGGAGGATATATACAGGGGGCACCAGTACTATACACAGGGGGCACCAGTACAGAGTCAATGTGGAGGATATATACAGGGGGCACCAGTACAGAGTCAATGTGGAGGCTATATACAGGGGGTACCAGTACTATATACAGGGGGCACCAGTACAGAGTCAATGGGGAGGCAATATACAGAGAGTACCAGTACTATATATAGGGGGTACCAGTACAGAGTCAATGTGGAGGATATATACAGGGGGTACCAGTACTATATACAGGGGGCACCAGTACAGAGTCAATGTGGAGGCTATATACAGGGGGTACCAGTACTATATACAGGGGGTACCAGTACAGAGTCAATGTGGAGGATATATACAGGGGGTACCGGTACAGAGTCAATGTGGAGGCTATATACAGGGGGTACCGGTACAGAATCAACGTGGAGGCTATATACAGGGGGTACTGGTACAGAGTCAATGTGGAGGCTATATACAGGGGGCACCAGTACTCTATACAGGGGGCACCAGTACAGAGTCAATGTGGAGGATATATACAGGGGGCACCAGTACTATATACAGGGGGCACCAGTACAGAGTCAATGTGGAGGATATATACAGGGGGCACCAGTACAGAGTCAATGTGGAGGCTATATACAGGGGGTACCAGTACTATATACAGGGGGCACCAGTACAGAGTCAATGTGGAGGCTATATACAGGGGGTACCAGTACTATATACAGGGGGCACCAGTACAGAGTCAATGGGGAGGCAATATACAGGGGGTACCAGTACTATATATAGGGGGTACCAGTACAGAGTCAATGTGGAGGATATATACAGGGGGTACCAGTACTATATACAGGGGGCACCAGTACAGAGTCAATGTGGAGGCTATATACAGGGTGTACCAGTACTATATACAGGGGGTACCAGTACAGAGTCAATGTGGAGGATATATACAGGGGGTACCGGTACAGAGTCAATGTGGAGGCTATATACAGGGGGTACCGGTACAGAATCAACGTGGAGGCTATATACAGGGGGTACTGGTACAGAGTCAACGTGGAGGCTATATACAGGGGATACCGGTACAGTGTACAGAGTCAATGTGGCGGCAGGTAGCCTAGTGGTTAGAGCGTTGGACTAGTAACTGAAAGGTAGCAAGATCGAATCCCCGAGCCCGACAAGGTAAAAATCTGTCATTCTGCCCCTGAACAAGGCAGTTAACCCACTGTTCCTATGCCGTCATTGAAAATAAGGATTTGTTCTTAACTGACTTGCCTAATTAAATAAAGATAAAATATACAGGGGGTACCGGCACAGAGTCAATGTGGAGGCTATATACAGGGCTATATACAGCTATATACAGAGTCAATGTGTAGGCTATATGCAGGGGGTACTGGTACAGAGTCAATGTGCGGGAGCACTGGTTAGTCGAGGTAATTGAGGTAATATGTACATGTAGGTAGAGTTATTAAAGTGACTATGCATAAGTGTGACTATAGATAATAACAGAGTAGCAGTGGCGTAAAAGACGGGTGGGGGGGGGACAATGCAAATAGTCTGGGTAGCCATTTGATTAGATGTTCAGGAGTCTTATGGCTTGGGGTAGAAGCTGTTTAGAAGCCTCTTGGACCTAGACTTGGGGCTTCGTTACCGCTTGCCGTGCGGTAGCAGAGAGGTTAGCACGATCAGTCGTTGGATTCATGTGTAAATAAGTACTAAGACTGCATGTAGGTCTACTGTACACGAGGGCTGTGGAGAATTCCATTTCAGTTGAGTCAAAATGTTAATTGACTTCCTGAATTGACTGAATAGAAACGGGAATGACCTCTATCCTGATGTATCCTGTGTCGACTTGACTGATAAAAATAAGTCCTTGAGAGTTATTTTGTTTGTTCTACTTTCCTTTGTAGGTTGAGAGAGTCATTCATAAATATGAATATAGAGCACATGTGCCTAAACAGTGTGTGCGTGTGTGTGTTGTGTGTGTCTGTGTGTGTGTGTGTGTGTGCGTGCGTGCATGTTTTTGTGTGTACATACGGTACATATGCAAGTAAGTCTTTAAATCACTATAATGGAGAGCCACACTCCCTGCAACTAGCATTGTGACATGTCTACCCTCCAGCCCGCCCACAGCCTGCCCACACAGAGTAGCAGCAACGTGATGTCTTAGCCAGGTTGGCCCTGTAGAGCAGTCACTTCCAGTCCTGTCACACATGCAGTGTGCCTTCACCCGCCCACTCACACATAGTCATGCACACACACACACTTCAAGGGCTCCACGGTACTGCCACGAAGCTGGACCGGAACACCACCGCTACACCACCTCTGTACTGGTGCCCCCAGCGCTGATGCACATCAACATGGAGCAGCTATCGCGCTCCAGAGAGCAACTGTCTAGTGATGTACAGGGAGTGCTGATGGCTACTACAAACTGCTGCCTGCACTCCACTTACAGAGAACATGTGCAGAGGGCATAGAGGTGGACCTTCCTCTTTCTGTGAAGACAAATAGGCTAAAAGAGCCCTGTTGACAAAACAGGTGGCCTAATGGCAATGTCATGTTACTGTTACCATGGTGGGTTGTCATGGTGTGTGATGCTGCTGAGCGGTTGTGTTGTGGCAAACCACAGCTCTGTAATGTTACCGCTCTAGAGTGAAGGGAGGGAAATGTCTGCATGTAACCACAAGAGAAGAACTAGTGTGTGTGTGTTTGTTTGTGTGTGTGTATGTTTGTGCGTGTGTGTTTATGCGTGTATGTGCCTGCATGCACGCCTTCGTATGTGTGTGTGTGCAACCGCAGGAGAGGGGAATGTTGTAGTGTAACTAGATTTCAATTACAGAGGCCAGGGGCTAACTGAATCACTCAAGCATGACCTCAGGCAGGCTCACAACAACCTGATCGCGTGACCCAGGCATCCAAGGCCCTAATGGACACTGGTGGTGGTGACAAAGGCGTGGCATTGTCTTAAACTTAAACAGTGACTAAAACCAATAGAAATGGAATTGCTAGAATAGAAAATTCCCATTCTAGTCAATGGGTCCGTAATTCTATGAATAAACCATCTCTTTGTTACTGCAGCTGTTAGACTACTTTGTACTGACTGACATCATAGACAGAATAAAAAGCATTGAAATATAATCTTAATCTAATCAATTCTAGATTCTATTTCTATTATCAAAAAAAAACGATTTTTCAACAACTTGAGTAAAACTCTGCTGTCGTGGCCATAGAGACCACCAGAACAGTCACCTTGGCCATGTTAAGTAAATAAGGGATTGTAGTTAACGAGAGGGTTCTGTAAGTTTTCATTCCTGAGGTGACTAAGACCTGCACAAACTCAATCAATAACAAACACAGTGATTCAGAAAGAAAATCTACATTAGTCTGTAAGAGACATCTGACTTCAAGAGCAGTCACCTAGAGATGACCTTGGCGTTTAGAATAATGTTGAAGTCGCTATTTCAAATCAAATCAAATGTTATTTGTTACATGTGCCGAATACAACAGGTGTAGACGTTAGTGTGAAATGCTTACTTACAAGCCCTTAACCAACAACGCAGTTTTAAGAAAACCCCCCCCAACAAAAGTAGGAGATAAGAAAAACAAATAACTAAAGAGCAGCAGTAAATAACAATGGCGGGGCTATATACAGGGTTCCTGTGTGGGAGCTATCATGGGTTGGTTCTGGTTAGATCGATAAAAGCCATCTGAAGGAGGACAGAGAGAGAAGCCTGGCATCTGTTTGCCTAGTTTTCTGCCCCAGAGTAATGAAAAGCAGAGGAATTCACAGGCTCCCTTACATCAATAATGAATGAAGACATATACTTTATATTAGCTGACACAGGCAAAGAAAGGAGTGGAGAGGGCTGAGGGATTGGTCTCTCTCTCTCTCTTTCTGCATTTCTCCCTCTCTCTCTCTCTCTCTCTCTCTCTCTCTCTGGCAAAAGCAGCATTGTTCATCTTTCAGCAACATTAATGCTGTGACTCACTGCCACCCGCTGTGATGACCCTGACTGTGTCAGTCTGTCCGTCCGCCTTACTGAGCCCACAGCACACACCCTGCAGACAGGGACCTTACAGACAGAGGCAAAATAAAGCCCTAAAACATGTTAGTATAAATGGGACTGGCTTGGTCTTGCACATGGTGGAAAGTATTGCATGTTAAGCGGAAGAGGTGGAGGACAGAGCAATAGAGGATAGGGCTATTATGTTGTAGTATATTGACTGTAGAGTTATGGGGATTTATAGGTCTATAGTGGACTTTCATATGTTCTTTCTACTGTAGAATTACAGGCACGCCACACTCTTAGAAAAAAGGCTTCCAAAAGGGTTCTTCGGCTGTCCCCATAGGAGAACCATTCTGGTTCTAGGTACAAACCTTTTGGGTTCCATGTACAGCCCTCTGTTGAAAGGGTTCTACATGGAACCTAAACTGGTTCTACTTGGAACCAAAAAGGGTTCTTCAAATGGTTATTCTATGAGGACAGCCGAAGAACCCGTTTAGGTTCTAGATAGCACCTTTGATATGTAGCGCATTGTGAGTGATTTTCCATCATGGATGTTAGAGAATAAGGGTTGTTTGGTGTGTCTCTGACCCCATCTGAGAGCAAATCATCCATCCAGGCAGGAGAAGCTCCAGCATGGCCGCCCCTGCTGAGTGGGCCTACTGATGTGATGTCTGGTAGGGGGTCTAGAAGCCCCTGCTGCAGAGACATGGCTAGTGTTGACTTCTTCTCTCATCTGCAATTTCCTCCCTTCCCCACTTCCTCTCTCCCTTCCTCTCCCCTCATCTCCTCTCCTCTGGACTCTGTCCCGTATTTCACCTATTCCTACTACATTAACAGGCCTAGTGCGTCTCTGAGGCTTTACTGTATTGATTCCCTGCTCCTTCCAGCAATCCCCTTAAAGAGAGAATGAGCTGCTACCACTGTGGAAGGGAGGGGGGCTTTAAGAGAAAAGCTGCTGAACTGAGATGGAGTGAAGGAAGGGGGTTGGGCTGGAGAGAGAGAACGAGAAGGGGGAGAGAGAGATGGAGAGAAGGACCAAGAAAGAGAAGGGGGGAAAAGAGAAAGGGGGGAGATACAGAGGTAGAGAGAGTGTATGGGGAAAGAGAGCAATAGGAGGGAGAGAGAGAGAGAAAAGGGGGAGACAGCTTGAAGTACACTGATGAATCTCACTTAAATAATCAAGGAAACAGCATGAAGCAGTCCTCTCCTCAGATTGAAAAGGGAAAATACAGCTACTCTCTGGATGAGGTCTGGCCATCTCGTTTATAAGATCCCCACAATCCTAACGCCAGTAAAGAAGAAGCAATAACTAGAATAATTGGGATTCTGCATTCAGTTCAAGTATTGGCTATACTATGGATGTCTGATGTTTAATATGATTGTGTTTTGTTAATGCATCCTCTTACCAGTATTACAGTCTGTATTCCTTCTCCATATAGATAGAAAATATTGGCATGAGCTGCTAAGATGTCAGTGTGTACAGTACAGTAGTGTGTGTTTGGGCCATTGTGCAGCCACCCACCCTGCCTGCTGTTTTTCACAGACTACATTCCAAATGGCACCCAATTCCCTCAACAAGGGCCTATTGGAAAGTAGTGAATTATAGGGAATAGGGTGTCATTTGGGATGAATTCACAGAGTTCCTGGTTAGTAGACCACATAATCAGAATTTTGCCACCAGAAGTTCTGCTCTGCCTTTGCACTGTCAGGGCTTCAGCCTTTCAGAGCGTCACACACACTGCCTATTAGGATTAAATACATTTCTCAGACTGGCTTCATGGAATTTACCCAGGATTCACCCAGGCAGTGCAGAGCCGTGAGTGTGAGTGTGAGTGTGAGTGTGAGTGTGAGTGTGAGTGTGAGTGTGTGTGTGTGTGTGTGTGTGTGTGTGTGTTCGAGTGGTTGAATTAAGTGTTTTCCCTGACGCTGGCTGCTGCTGCCTGTCCATCTGAGTGTGCTGTGCTGAACTGTGCAATCCAAGCAGAACTGTCACAGTCACAGAGGGATGGAGAGGGGGTCACGCCTCCCTGGAAATGCCAGCAGCAGAGCAGCTTGTGTAGATAGCTGTCTTTGTCTGACTGCATCCTGACAACACAAGGACTTGGTCATGTCTGTCTGCTAGTCTAGACATCCAGAAATGAAGACATCCAATTTAGATTAACTGAACACGAGCACAATGAAAAATCCAAGGGTATTTTTCTTTAATGTGTTTATTTCGATAAACCTTAGAAGTGAGTGAATCTACTGGATAAATTGCAGGTGCTGATGTTGTTAGTAGTTTTGAAGGCTGTAAGAACTGTATCTCATTGACAGAACAGTGACGTATGGTAGATCAGTTATATGGGCAGTGAGTGGTTTTGGGGGGGGGTTGTGTGTGAGATTGTTGTTGGAGGCAAAGATGACAAACGCAGGTGACCTTCATTTCCCCCTTATCACCCCTCTGAGAGTGTCAGTCACAGAGGTGGTCTGGTCTGCAACACAATGGGGTGGTGCCCTGGGACACGTTAATGAAGGGGCAATCTGACACCCCTCATGGAGCCCCTACACAGCCCCACAATCTCCATCCAGGGGCGGCAGGTAGCCTAGTGGTTAGAACGTTGGGCCAGTAACCGAAAGGTTGTTAGATCGAATACTCGAGCGGACAAGGTAAAAAATCTGTCGTTCTGCCCCTGAACAAGGCAGTTAACCCACTGTTCCTAGTCCGTCATTGTAAATAAGAATGTGTTCTTAACTGGCTTGCCTAGTTAAATAAAGGTAAAAAATATATATATATATAAATAATCAGCCCAGCCTAATCACTGCTGTGATTAGCACTAGGGCAGTGTTCGGTTGTCAATGAGGTCCGTAAGGCCGCATTGAAAATGTATTGTATTTCCTCATTGTCAAAAATTTTAAGAAATCGTCCCCTATCCATCGTTTTTTGCCATTTATGATGCTCCCTGACTGTCTACTTTAATTTGGGCGATTTATTAGTGAGCTGGACACAGTCAAGAAACTGTATGAATGTAGGTCCATTATCATTTCTACAGTTTCCTTTTGATTGGTGTCCTGCTTTATGATAAGCAATGTGTTATTTTAACACTGAAAAGAGTGGAACCATAAAGACACTGGAACATTGTTACATTTAACACTGGAGAATGTGCTGTGCATGCACACCAGACACACACACAGCTCCCCCACTCCTACTGGTGTTGGAGAAAGGCAACACCCCATTATACCTTCGTTTGCTTCGTCAGCAACTGTTCGCTGGTGAATTATGCTTGAGGGATTTCTGTTTCCAGCATTGATCTGATTATGGAACCCTCTGTGTGTGTATGTGTATGTCTCTTTGCGTGCATGTTTGTGTGCGTGTGGTAAGGCTGGTGATGGGATCTATAATGCAGCACTATAGATTGGGAGAAGGGGAAGAGGGACAGACTGCATATTGTTTGTAAGCTAGCCACGAGGAGAGGGAGGGCTAGATAGATACACTCTTATCAAAAAGGGTTCATCAGCTGTCCCCATAGGCAAACCCTTTTGGGTTCCAAGTAGTACACTTTGGTAACACTTTACTTGAAACCCAGCGTCATAACACATTATGACACGTCATAACAGCTTACATAACTTGTCATAACCTTTTATAATATGGTCATAACTCTCACCAGCACAACACACGTGGGACACACACAGCCCACACCCGGCCCTGGCTAAATTGTAACGTTCCCTCAGCGTTAGTGAAAGTGACAGCCACACTGCAGCGAACACAGAGGGGAAGTTGCCTGAACGTTAGCCGAGGCTGAGAGCAGGTCAGGGGTGACGGGGAGGGGCATAGTTAGATGGGGAGGAGTGACAGGAAGGGGTGATGAGGGTGTAGATGGATTGACAAGGAGGGGTGATGAGGGGTGCCAGGATGGGTGTAGTTAGGTAGGGAGGCTTGATGAGGAGAGGTGAGGGGTGACAGGATGGGTGTAGTTAGAGGCTTGATGAGGAGAGATGATGAGGGGTGTAGTTAGATAGAGGTGATGATGGGTGTAGTAAGATAGAGAGGCTTGACGAGGAGAGGTGATGAGGGGTAACAGGATGGGTGTAGATAGAGGCTTGACGAAGAGGGGTGACAGGATGGGTGTAGTTAGATAGAGAGGCTTGATGAGGCTGGGTGGTGAGGGGTGACAGGATGGATGTAGTTAGATAGAGAGGCTTGATGAGGCTGGGTGGTGAGGGGTGACAGGATGGGTGTAGATAGAGGCTTGACGAAGAGGGGTGACAGGATGGATGTAGTTAGATAGAGAGGCTTGATGAGGCTGGGTGGTGAGGGGTGACAGGATGGGTGTAGTTTGATAGAGAGGCTTGGTGATGAGAGGTGACAGGATGGGTGTAGTTAGATAGAGAGGCTTGGTGATGAGAGGTGACAGGATGGGTGTAGTTAGATAGAGAGGCTTGGTGATGAGGTGACAGGATGGGTGAAGTTAGATAGAGAGGCTTGGTGATGAGAGGTGACAGGATGGGTGTAGTTAGATAGAGAGGCTTGGTGATGAGAGGTGACAGGATGGGTGTAGTTAGAGGCTTGACGAGGAGAGGTGATGAGAGGTGACAGGATGGGTGTAGTTAGAGGCTTGATGAGGAGAGGTGATGAGAGGTGACAGGATGGGTGTAGTTAGAGGCTTGACGAGGAGAGGTGATGAGAGGTGACAGGATGGGTGTAGTTAGAGGCTTGACGAGGAGAGGTGATGAGAGGTGACAGGATGGGTGTAGATAGAGGCTTGATGAGGAGAGGTGATGAGAGGTGACAGGATGGGTGTAGTTAGAGGCTTGACGAGGAGAGGTGATGCCTGCTGCTACAGAATGTTCTCATAGCAGCTTTTTTTCTAAGAGTGTATCTAGCTGCTATCTAGAACCTAAAAGTGTTATTTGCCTGTCCTCACCCTTTGAAGAACCCTTTTTTGTTCAAGGTAGAACCCTTCTGAGTTCCATGAAGAGCCCTTTCCACTTAGGGTTCTACATGGAACCCAAAAGAGTTCTACCTGAAACCAAAAAGGGTTGGTAACACTTTACTTGACATGTTATGACACTGGGTGTTATGTCATACCAGCTGACATAACTTGTCATAACATGGTCATAGCACTGTCATGACACACATATTTACACCTGTTGTGACAGTGCGTTATTTTATGGCTGGATATGACACCTACATAAGTGTGTCAATACCCACATTCATCTCAGTCATCAGCAACAGAGCATTGGGGTAGGTGCATATCTGGCATCAATGTGTGCACAATTACAATGATAATTTAATATGGTCAATTAAAAAAATATTTACAGTACCATTCAAAAGTTGACACATCTACTCATCAAGGGTTTTTCTTTAGATGTACTATTTTCTACATTGTAGAATAATAGTGAAGACATCAAAACTGTGAAATAACACATGGAACCATGTAGTAACCAAAAAAAGTGTTAAACAAATCCAAATATACTTTATATTTTGGATTGTTCAAAGTAGACACCTTTGCCTTAATGACAGCTTTGCATTCTCTCAACCAACTTCATGAGGTAGTCACCTGGAATACTTTTCCAACAGTCTTGAAGGAGTTCCCACATATGCTTGTCACGACTCCTACCGAAGGTGGCTCCCCTTCCTGTTCGGGTGGCGCTCGGCGGTCGTCGTCACCGGCCTACTAGCTGCCACTGATCTTTTCCTCCCCCTCCTTGTCTGTTTATTAGTTACACCTGTTTTTAGTTAGGTTAATTAGTTGGGCTTTATTATCCAGCCGGCCCGCCTGCTGGGTGTGCTGGATTGTTTTATGTGTACTCGTGTACACGCCTGTAAGTCACGGTTGTTCGTGTACGTGAGTTATTTTCGGGACTGTTTAGTTCCCCTGTGTTTTGGGGCATTTGCATTGAGTGGTGTTGTTTTCACCTGTGTGGTATATAAAGAAGTAGCGCTACTCTGAACTCTCTGTCTCCTGCGTCTGACTTCTTCCTCCACTACATCCCGGGCATTACAATGCTGAGCACTTGTCAGCTGATTTTTCTTCACTCTGCGGTCCAACTTATCCCAAACCATCTCAATTGTGTTGAGGTTGCGTGATTGTGGAGGCCAGGCCATCTGATGCAGCAATCCATCACTCTCCTTCTTGGTCAAATAGCCCTTACAAAGCCTGGAGGTGTGTTGGGTCATTGTCTTGTTGAAAAACAAATGATAGTCCCACTAAGCGCAAACCAGATGGGATGGCATATCGCTGCAGAATGCCGTGGGAGCCATGCTGGTGAAGTGTGCTTTGAATTCTAAATAGATCACTGACAGTGTCATAAGCACAGCATGCTTCACGGTGGGAACCACACGTGTAGATAATCCGTTCACCTACTCTGCGTCTCACAAAGACACGGTGGTTGGAACCCAAAATCTCAAATTTGGACTCATCAGACCAAAGGACAAATTTCCACCGGTCTAATGTCCATTGCTATTGTTTCTTGGCCCAAGCAAATCTCTTATTATTGGTGTCCTTTAGTAGTGGTTTCTTTGCAGCAATTCGAGGCCTGATTCACGCGGTCTCCCCTGAACAGTTGATGTTGAGATGTATCTGTTACTTGAACATTTATTTGGGCTTAATGTCTGAGGCTGGTAACTCTAATGAACTTATCCTCTGCAGCAGAGGTAACTTTGGGCCTTCCTTCCCTGTGGCGGTCCTCATGAGAGCTCGTTTCATCATAGCGCTTGATGGTTTTTGCGGCTGACCTTCATGTCTTAAAGTAATGATTGACTATCATTTTTATTTGCTTATTTGAGCCGTTCTTGCCAATATATGGACTTGGTATATTACCAAATAGGGCTGTCTTCTGTACACCACCCCTACCTTGTCACAACACAACTGCTTGGCTCAAACACATTAAGAAAGAAATTCCACAAATTAACTTAACAAGGCACACCTGTTAATTGAAATGCATTCCAATACCTCATGAAGCTGGTTGAGAGAATGCCAAAAGTGTGCAAAGCTGTCAAGGCAAAGGGTGGCTACTTTGAAGAATGTCAAATATAAAATATTTGATTTGTTTAACACTTTTTTGGTTACTGCATGATTCCATATGTGTTATTTCATAGTTTTGAGGTCTTCACTATTATTCTACAATGTAGAAAATAGTAAAAATAAAGAAAAACCCTGCAGTGTGTCCAAACTTTTGACTGGTATTGTATATAACATAAATATATTGTTGACATGTAAGTTATGGTGTAACGGAATGTTTTGCCTTGTGTGGTAGGTTTTGACACTTATGTAGCTGTCATAACCAGACATAAAATAACACATTATGACACAACAGGTCAACATATGTCTCATGACAGTTATGACCATATTATAAAAGGTTATGACAAGTTATGTAAGCTGTTATGACGTGTCATAATGTGTTATGACGCTGGGTTTCAAGTAAAGTGTTACCAAAGTGTACTACTTGGAACCCAAAAGGGTTTGCCTATGGGGACAGCTGATGAACCCTTTTTGATAAGAGTGTATCTATCTAGCCCTCCCTCTCCTCGTGGCTAGCTTACAAACAATATGCAGTCTGTCCCTCTTCCCCTTCTCCCAATCTATAGTGCTGCATTATAGATCCCATCACCAGCCTTACCACACGCACACAAACATGCACGCAAAGAGACATACACACACAGAGGGTTCCATAATCAGATCAATGCTGGAAACAGAAATCCCTCAAGCATAATTCACCAGCGAACAGTTGCTGACGAAGCAAACGAAGGCATAATGGGGTGTTGCCTTTCTCCAACACCAGTAGGAGTGGGGGAGCTGTGTGTGTGTCTGGTGTGCATGCACAGCACATTCTCCAGTGTTAAATGTAACAATGTTCCAGTGTCTTTATGGTTCCACTCTTTTCAGTGTTAAAATAACACATTGCTTATCATAAAGCAGGGGTCCAATCAAAAGGAAACTGTGTAGAAATGATAATGGACCTACATTCATACAGTTTCTTGACTGTGTCCAGCTCACTAATAAATCGCCCAAATTAAAGTAGACAGTCAGGGAGCATCAAAAATGGCAAAAAACGATGGATAGCGGACGATTTATTTAAATTTTTGACGGTGAGGAAATACAATACATTTTCAATGCGGCCTTACGGACCTCATTGACAACCGAACACGGCCCTAGGGAAAAAATGAGTTGCCATTACTGGTGTAAAGCTTTATTTGCATATCGCAGGTTGCCTTTCGAGTTAATTGTAGAGTTACCACTCGTGACTGTATTTGTTAGTGACAAAGACATGCTTGTTGCATTCGTTCATTTTCAGTCCTGTGACCTTTATCAAGTGAGAGCCCAATTAAACCTCAAGCATCTAAACTGGAATAACCATTTCAGTAACAGATATAATAAACCCAAGTAACAGATTAGATTCATTTAGAAAATCTGTTATTTAATAAAGTAGCATAGGATGAATTCATCGATGTACATGCAAAAACATAGATATTGAAACAAACATTCTCAAAAACTATTTGCAATAGAAGTCCTGTATGGCTCTGTTGGTAGGGCATGGTGCTTGAAACACCAGGGTTGTGGGTTTGGTTCCCATGGAGGACCAGTATGAACTCACTCTGGATAAGAGTGTCTGCTAAAATATAAATGTGAGCATGATGGGTGTGGTTTTCGGTTCAACACTCATTATTCAAACACTAGGGTTATTCTACACCACTGCACACACATTTTTGTCTGTTGGCTGCGGGTTTGTGATTGCTCGTTTCAGAGTTAGAGGTTCATTTTAATGTTCTCTGCTCTCTCTTACCTCACTTTGACATCTCCCTGTGTGTACGATGAAGGTCATTTAATCAGCTGCCACTTGAGATTGGGGGGAAAATTTCAGTGGAAGAGAGAGAAAGAGTTCATCCATGCGGGTAAATATTCATGATCACACATCAGAGCAGCTGAGCGAGGAGTGTGAGAAACAGCATTATTTTTGAACCAGTCAGTGACATTGTTACACTGCATCATTGTATCACTATCAGATTCCCGCTCCACCAACAGAACAGATATTTTCACCCTGTGGTGTCATAGCACTAACAAGCAACCACATCTTCTTTCATTGAATACCTCTAGATGCAGTATTGAGGTTTGGCACTTAAGTGCTTAACTATTTACAGTATTTTAGAGGTGTCAAGTGCAGCAGAAGCATCCTCTACTTTCAACCATTCAGGAAATCTTTACTTATTGTAAACATGTATATTTGTTTCTTTATCTGCATATGTGTATGAAACATATTGTCCATTCGGAATCACTCTTTTCACAACAAATGTGAAATCTTACAGAAGCCTTGCGATTCTCTGTTGAAATGATATTCTCTCCCAGTCTCTGACTGTAGCTAACCCAGACATTCTCTCTCTCTCTTTCTAGCACACACACACATATTCTGTGGTGGTGGTGAAGGCACTTCTTACGCCCCCGAGAGAGCAGAGACTGTAAAGACTGCCAGCCTATCTTCCATGTGATTCACACAGAAACAATGGCTGATGAGAGCTGAACATAATGTAAACAAAAGCTCATCATTTTTGCTGCCAGGCTATTGTCAATGTGAACCCACTGGCTGTCAAGGTTCATCCTCTTAATAATAGCAGCTAGGAACCAGGGAGTGGGAACTGTACATTTCAGCATTGTGGTCATGCCATAGATGAAATGCCAAATTATTTTATACAACTTTACTGTTGGGGATAATAAATAATGCGTCTTATGAATATGCTTTTCCCCACTCAGTCCTCAATTTGAAACCCAGGTTATTGTAGACATGAACCCCCTCACCATAGCAGGTAGGCAGTAGGCTGTGAGCTGTGCGGACTATGCATCGACGGAATAATAAAACAAAAAAATAAACTCTAAATTGTTGCATTGTGAAAATGTCAGATGAAATGCCAACAGTACTTCGAGTCTAAAATATTAAAACAAAATGTAAATTATTCCTCCCACTCTCAATTTGTGATCCAAAATATTCAAAACCAAAGTTCTGTCAAATGTATTTGAAGTAGGCTATATTTGTGCATATTTGTATGTCCAAATACATTAGTACTGAGTGTACACTTATTTGTTACAAAAATTGTATGGGCCCTGGTAAAGAGTAGCACACTATATAGGGAATAGGGTGCCATTTGGGACACATTCTGCGTGTTATCTGCTCCATATGAATAATATTAACGCTGACCACTTCTATCCATAGTGCCTGTAACTGTTCAGCAGCACCCAAGCAGCCCTGTGAGAGGAGCTGAGAAACTAAATTGTTACTGTGGTACTGTAGAGACACAGCACTGGAGACTAATCGCCTTTAATAATACCCAACCAGCAGTCTCATTGTTTGTTATTAAGTTACAGTAATGCTCAAAGAATATAACCGCGTCACTACAGCTCAAAGCCTAGATAATGAATCTGTCACCTTGGTGTGATTATCATCACATTTGTGATGCTTGGTTGCGTGACAATAATTGTCATCTGTATTCTTTATTTTTGCCATGTCATTGCTGACACTGGCATTGACTGGTTCATTGGCTACAAAGATGACTCATATGCATGCAGCCTTCTGTGGCAACCTCTTCAGTAAGGCAAACAATCATCCAAGTAGATCAGATGGCAAATGTTAAAATGATTTGTTGGTTAACATGAGAAAGAGCCATCCATCTCATCTCTATGCGTGAGTACATGGCAGGCAACAGCACATTCACATTTTCTGCTTCCGACTGCGTTTACATTGCCCGACAATTTCTGCTAATTATGTCTAATTGTGCTTTCATTAAATAAACTCCAGGTGGTGTATGTGTCGTCTAATGGCACAAACTCATTCAGAACGCCTTTCTGTTGACAAAAAATGCCATTCACTCCATCACCATCAGAAAGGCTAAATGATGTGTTTTATGTGGATGGATGTGTTTGATGCAGAGTAGCTTGCCTTTGGCTTATCGTGGCTAAACGGCCAAACACACACACACACACTAACGACTGTTACTCAGAGAGCCATTTAACCAGGTCAAGCGGCTGTCATGATGTGGCCTTGAAGCTTCTATTCAGTTGCATGCTTTACTGAAACTCACGACACATATTACTCTGTGTGTGTTTCATGCAGCACTTGAAAGTTCTATTCAGTTCCATGCTTTACTGAACTGGAACTCATAATGAACCACATTACAGAATGGAAAGCAGACACGAAGCAGAAAGACAAAAAAAATACATGAATTGGCTCTAACAGCCTTCTTAGAAATACATATTCCTGCACATCTCCAATAGGCACGAGGAATAGAGACATGTACATCTATGCATTACCATAGATATGTCTGCTGGACTGTGCCACGCATAGCACAGTTAGGTCACTTGGTTGTGCAGCCCAGCCTCAGTGTGTCGTATCATGGCAGGCTGGTGCGATGGGGCCGTTGGTCATACATACTGTACCAGTGTACTAGTCTACCAGTACAAGGTACCAGTGTACTCAACCTGCTCTGAGTCACTCTGAGCAACTTGTACCACATTCCCCTGGTTATCACCTGATTGTGCAGCCCAGCCTCATTACATTGTATTGGGAGAGCCAGGAAGGCTGGTGCAGGGGGGCCACAGGTCACACTACCAGTCTAGTCAGCCTGCTCCGAGTCACTCCCATATTTCTGCAGTGCTTCCTGTTACCTTGTATCTGGGACAGAAATAGTCCTTCCCCCGCTCTCTTGTTATGTGACTTCAACAAATTACTTAAATCCCACGAGATAAGAGCTAAAACTGATGGCCTCTGAATCTTAACCAATCCCTGAAAACCTCTCATCACATCTTCTCCAACCAGCCCTGAGGCATCTAGTGCTGAGCAGCGAGCAGCATCTTCTGTTTGGGGAGAACTCAGTCATCGATCTAAATGGATATGCACCATTTCACCATTGTTTCAAATAATAACACAGCATATCAATCTGGATTATAGGATAATCATCGAGAGAGAACAGTGGAGAATGCGGCGCTGCCATGGGTTGGTTCTTATGAGGGTTGTCTCCCCAAATGGTACCTTTGTCCCTAC
The DNA here is from genome assembly GCF_045679555.1 of Salvelinus alpinus. Classification (NCBI taxonomy): domain Eukaryota; kingdom Metazoa; phylum Chordata; class Actinopteri; order Salmoniformes; family Salmonidae; genus Salvelinus; species Salvelinus alpinus. The sequence continues at coordinate 38,144,426 of NC_092097.1, forward strand.
ATAGTGCACTACTTTTGACCAGATGCTTATGTACACAAACAAATCACAAAAGATGATAGGTAAGTGCAAAAATGTAACTTCAGCCTGTGGTCCCTGGCCTTAAAATAATGATATACAGCCGTTGTGTTTGAAATCACAGATTGCCCATTAACAGAAAAACATCCATCATAAATGTGCCCCTACAGAAAATTATCCTACATCCTGCAATGCAAGTAAATTTATTTACCGCTCAACCAAACCACTGGCCATTAAACCTAAGTCGTGAGAACTCTACGCAGCAAAAGAGAGAAAATCAAGCATGAGAGGTTGTGTTTTTGCATCTGTCATACTGAACACTGTGGTAAAAAGGACTATTGCTCCTGTCAAATTGAACACTGTGGTAAAAAGGCCTGTTGCTCCTGTCAAATTGAACACAGTGGTAAAAAGGGCTATTGCTCCTGTCATATTGAACACTGTGGTAAAAAGGTCTATAGTGTCAGTGGTCAGCAGAAAAATAGCTATTCTGCTGCTTGTGAGCAGTGGTGTTTTCACTGCTGTGACAAGATGGTAAATGGCATAGGGATATTTAGTATGCTGAAATGGACCGCCTCTGATCGCTCTGTTTGTGTGCATCCGTGTATGTGTGTGTGTGCGTACATGAACGCATGATTTTAAGCATGTGTGTCTGTGTTCCAATCCAGACAAATGGTAAATCAACCTGACCAGTTTAGCTCTTTGCTACAACCAAGTGGCCCTGACCTGAAGACATATCATGGAGAAGCAGCACAATATGCTATTCCTAAAACACAGCAACACAGTTTCCTGTTATCAATGCAAAAAAAAGCCAAAGGGCAAAAAACAGAACACAATTGATTATATTTATAATTTGGCAGCTTCCTTTGTCTGCAGCGCTTAGTGCCAAGTGGGATATGTTCAGAGAGATTGCCCACCATACCAACCCACAGCACTGTGTCCTTGTGCTGCAAGCAGATTCATTCCTGACCCTCCACCAGTGGCTCTACTCTGCTCCGCCGCCAGGTTGCACAGGAAAACTAGGTTAGCCATCTTCAAAGGATGAGCAGGGAAGAAACTAAAGCAACTATGGGAAGATTCAGAGGGGATGTGCTTTATCTCAGCGCGAGACAAACCAACAAATTAAGGATTGGAGAGAGAGCTATTTGGCTTTAAACAGACAGTATATCGTGGCAGACTATCTATCCACCGTGACTGAGAAAAAAAACGGAGATAAACACTGACTGTGTACAGACTGTAAGCACAGCCTGGCCATAGAAACCAGCCGTCATAGACAAATCTCAGAGGACAGGTTGTGCTCACTCTGCCCTGAGACAGAGCTGCATTTTCTTCAACACTGCCAGAACTGTACAGATTTATGGGCAATTTTCTTTCCCAAAATGTAAAACAAATACAATTTTGAAACCAAAACAGAAAGGGATTAGCACATTAGCTGCTAAATATGTAGCTTTTTACCACACTCGTAGGAACAAGCAGTGGAACGACAAACCAGAGCAATAACAATGCTAACTGTGTCCATCACCATTTCATTATTGTCCTAGTTAATTTGTTACTGTAGTGTCCCATTAATTGTTACTACTCATTGAGTATTATTTGTCCTATTATCTATCTGCGTCATCATTGATTTGATGCGTGTCTATATGTTTGCTTTGGCAATGTATGTGGTAACACTTTCCATGCCAATAAAGCCATTTGAGAGAGAGAGCGAGACTCATGCCTCTGAATTTACAAGACTGATCAATCTATCACTTCACATTGTAACCCAGTCTCCATTCACAATCTGCCATTATACTTCAGTTGAAGGAAAAACACATCAGTTCAAAGCTTCCTGAGGATATGCCGTTGGGATAGCAACCATTAAAGCTGCAATTTGTAACTTTTTAGGAGACTCAGCCAAATTCACATGGAAATGTGTTATAGATCTATAATTTTAATTGAAAGCAAGTCTAAGAAGTGGTAGATCTGTTATGTGCTCTATTTTTATCCCTCCCGTTCTGAAGTTTTCTTTTGCGTCTCTTACTTTTGGGTTTGTGCACCAGCTTCAAACCACAGAAAACACTATTTTTGGTTATGGAAAATATATTTCACAGCTGTTTAGATGGTACAATGATTGTCTACACTATTCTTGCCAGTTGTCACAAACTGAAATGAGGTGAAGTACTAGAATTTGATCTACCAGGAAATGGCAGAATGATTTCTGCGCAGTGCATCTTTAAAATGTTATACAACATAAATGACAAAGAAAATTAAGCCGTTTCAACAATTCATTGGTTTCTGAGGGCCACGTGCATTAAATCGAAATGGGATCGAATGAGACCATTCACTTAAGTGTGGTTGCTAATGCATTAAATTATGAGGAAATGTAAATGTATCTGAGCTCTGTCTCCGAATGCTTCCTGTGATCAGACTTTTAATCAAGCTCCTGGAAGAAGAATATATTAGCACTGCTATCTGCTCTCTAAGTCTCAGCATTCTCAGAGTGTTGTACAAGTGAAGCAGCGCTGCGGGTAGGTGAGATATGTCCGACAAGCACACTGGTGTCCACCATTGTCCTCTAGCAATCTCAACATGTCACTCCTCATAGGAAGGAGATCGAAGCGCTGGCTCTCTAGGTGCCGGACTGTAAGATAGCACAAGCACAAACCCAAAGCTGGTAAATCACAGGCCTATCTCCCTCTTGAAAATAAGTGTCAGGTGCATGTTATTTTATATTATTTCACCAAATGGAAACCTGATGAAGGCTGTTTCAGACAAAATACAAGAACAGGAAGAGCCTGTTTGAAAGTAAAACAGGCCTTCTAGTCAAGGTGTAAAACCTGGGCCCATATCCACAAATTGTCTCAGAGTAAGAGTGCTGATGGAGGATCAGTTCGACCATGCATTATAATCTAAAAGGAAAACCTGATCTTAAGTCAGCACTCCTACATTGTTATTGATTATTGCATTGTTGGGTTTTGAGTTTGCAAGAAAGGCATCTCACTGTACTTGTGCATGTGACATTAAAACTTGAAATGCTTGAAAAATACAGTTGGTCTTTAAAACCTGGTGTGATTCTATAAACCCATATTGATCTGTGACCTTGCTACTGTGTGAGAGTAAGAAGACAGAAGACTTTCCACTAGCTGTACAGATGCAGGCCTAGCCTAAACAGCAACAAATGTTGCACTGTTCTTGGCCTTGATAGTTTTGCCTGCCGGGTAAACAGTCTGCAATGACATCAGTCTCTGGTTGTGATGACATCATAATGATGTCATTGTCACCAGTCAGTTTTGCCCACTGGGAAAGTAGTGGTCTTTTTAAACAGTGATGTACACACACATTGATGCGTCAGAAATAGCAGCCTATGGACCCTAGTCAAAAGCAGTGCAGGGAATAGGGAACCATTTCGGATGCAATCATATTTCACAGTGATGCGTACACACACCCTCCCTCTACTAACGCCTGCTCTTACCTGGCAGGCGTTGTAGAGCAGCTGGTGCTCAAATTTCTTGATACCCAGAATGTTCTGGAACATCTCGTAGAGCTGGTCTTTGCTGAGGATGAGCTCTGAGGCGGCGCTGGCCGTCATGCGCTGCTGAGCTTTGCGTGGGTCCTCGTCACCGCGGTAGATGGTGTCGAACTTAGCCATCCAGGAGCTGAGCACTGTCTCCTTACTCAGGCCGTCGATCTCAGGCAGGCTGCGGACACGCTTCTCAATGTGCCTCTTGAACACCTCCCTGCAGTCATTGGCTGAGAAGCCCCCACTCTGGACCATCTTGGCAACGCGGTCGCTCTTCAGGAACACCTGCGGTCACAGAGAGACATGTTGGAAAGGATAGATATGTACACTGTTGAAAATATCCAGAAGAAATACAAAACTGAGTGTCACGATCATCGTAAGGATTGGACCAAAATGCAGCGTAGTATATTTCCATCCTTTTTATTAGGAAGAGAAAACTCAAATAACAAAAAAGCAAACAAACGAAACGTGAAGCTCAGAGTAGTGCTCACAGGTAACTATACCTAGACAAGATCCCACAAAGGGGAAATGGCTGCCTACATATGATCCTCAGAGACAACGATAAACAGCTGCCTCTTATTGGGAATCATACCAGGCCAACATAGATATATAATTACCTAGATGACCCACCCTAGTCACACCCGAACCTAACCAACATAGAGAATAACAGGCTCTCTATGGTCAGGGCGTGACACTGAGGTTTAAATGCAAATATTATATTTATTCGGACAGATGCCCCAAAAATGTGCTCACCGCAATAATAAAAACAAGTCAAAAGATAAAATGTTTTGTTGACTTAACCAATCATCAGTGTGATAAAGGGCACCCACACCTGGCTCACATACATTTTGATTACATCACATAATCAAACCTAGGTAAATGAAAGTAGAGCATCTGAAGTTATAATGCCACAGAGAGAAAGAGAGCAATGTGATGTCAATGACTATCATGTAACAGAGTAGAAACAGAAAGGGTCAAACTGCTGTTGCAGCTGCAGATAATAATAGGTGTACATTTCATTTATATAGTGCTTTTCATTACAAAGAATACCAAAGCACGAAAAGTGCCGATATAAAAGAAAAACATATTCCCATGTTTGTACCTGAAGGCACTTGGAATGCAAACAGCAGACAATGGAGGTATGAAAAGACATTATCCAGGTCTGCTGAGATAATATAATTTATAATAACATAACTGAAATATTTACACTGCTACTGTAAGAGGCTATCTAACTACCGCAAATAAACTATGAATCTCCTTGTATATTTTATTTCACATATTGTTGAGTAGACTATACCCACTGAAGACACACTGGCTGAATCAACATTGTTTCTAAGTAATTTCAAGGATTAATTTGAACTTTGAAGGATAACAATTACTTTGAACCAACATTGAATTGCCTGCTGTGCCAAGTGGGTATTGTGATTACATATGGGTACCATCCAAAATAAAGGAAACACCAACATAAAGTGTCTTAGTGTAACGGATGTGAAATGGCTAGCTAGTTAGCGGGTACGCGCTAATAGCATTTCAATCGGTTACGTCACTTGCTCTGAGACCTGAAGTAGGGTTTCCCCTTGCTCTGCAAGGGCCGTGGCCTTTGTCGAGCGATGGGTAACGATGCTTCGTGGGCGACCGTTGTTGATGTGTGCAGAGGGTCCCTGGTTCGCGCCCGTGTCGGGGCGAGGGGACGGTTTAAAGTTATACTGTTACATTGATGCTGTTGACCCGATCACTGGTTGCTGCGGAAAAGGAGGAGGTTGAAAGGGGGGTGAGTGTAACGGATGTGAAATGGCTAGCTAGTTAGCGGGTACGCGCTAATAGCATTTCAATCGGTTACGTCACTTGCTCTGAGACCTGAAGTAGGGTTTCCCCTTGCTCTGCAAGTGCCGCGGCTTTTGTGGAGCGATGGGTAAGGAAGCTTCGTGGGTGTCAGTTGTTGATGTGTGCAGAGGGTCCCTGGTTCGCGCCCGTGTCGGGGCGAGGGGACAGTTTAAAGTTATACTGTTACATTAACAAGGCGTTGGGTCACCACTAGCTGCCAGAATAGCTGCAATGAGTACATTCATAGATTCTACAAGTGTCTGGAACTATTGGAGGGATGTGACACCATTCTTCCATGAGAAATTGTTGATGGTGGTGGAAAACGCTGTCTTGGGCACCACTCCAGAATCTCCCATAGGTGTTCATTTGGGTTGAGATCTGGTGACTGAGACACACACACGCACATACAACACTTTAAATGCCCCTATGCTCCTTTGAGACCACCCTTTAAAATTCACAGATCCCTTAATTTAGCCACGGCAGCCAAAATAATGGCGACTGGGAATTTTTATACATGACCCTAAGCATGATGGAATGTTAATTGCTTAATTAAATCAGGTACCACATCTGTGTGGAAGCACCTACTTTCAAAATATACTGAACAAGCATACAGTTGAATTCTGAAGTATACATACACCTTAGCCAAATACATTTATACTCAGTTTTTCACAATTCCTGACATTTAATCCTAGTAAAAATTCCCTCTTAGGTCAGTTAGGATCACCACTTTATTTTAAGAATGTGAAATGTCAAAATAACAGGAGAGAATGATTTATTTCAGCTATTATTTCGTTCATCACATTCCCAGTGGGTCAGAAGTTTACATGCACTCAATTAGTATTTGGTTGCCTTTAAATTGTTTAACTTGGGTCGAACACTTCGGGTAGCCTTCCACAAGCTTCCCACAATAAGTCTTCCCAGAGTTCAGAACTCTCCAATAACTCTTTCCACTCCTCTCCTCTTTTGACCTCACCCTCTCACCTTCCCCCCCTACTCACAAGGCAGGCAATACGCTCGACCTCATCTTTACTAGATGCTGTTCTTCCACTAACCTCATTGCAACTCCCCTCCAAGTCTCCGACCACTACCTTGTATCCTTTTCCCTCTCGCTCTCATCCAACACTTCCCACACTGCCCCTACTCGGATGGTATCGCGCCGTCCCAACCTTCGCTCTCTCTCCCCCGCTACTCTCTCCTCTTCCATCCTATCATCTCTTCCCTCTGCTCAAACCTTCTCCAACCTATCTCCTGATTCTGCCTCCTCAACCCTCCTCTCCTCCCTTTCTGCATCCTTTGACTCTCTATGTCCCCTATCCTCCAGGCCGGCTCGGTCCTCCCCTCCTGCTCCGTGGCTCGACGACTCATTGCGAGCTCACAGAACAGGGCTCCGGGCAGCCGAGCGGAAATGGAGGAAAACTCGCCTCCCTGCGGACCTGGTATCCTTTCACTCCCTCCTCTCTACATTTTCCTCTTCTGTCTCTGCTGCTAAAGCCACTTTCTACCACTCTAAATTCCAAGCATCTGCCTCTAACCCTAGGAAGCTCTTTGCCACCTTCTCCTCCCTCCTGAATCCTCCTCCCCCTCCTCCCCCCTCCTCCCTCTCTGCAGATGACTTCGTCAACCATTTTGAAAAGAAGGTCGACGACATCCGATCCTCGTTTGCTAAGTCAAACGACACCGCTGGTTCTGCTCACACTGCCCTACCCTGTGCTCTGACCTCTTTCTCCCCTCTCTCTCCAGATGAAATCTCGCGTCTTGTGACGGCCGGCCGCCCAACAACCTGCCCGCTTGACCCTATCCCCTCCTCTCTTCTCCAGACCATTTCCGGAGACCTTCTCCCTTACCTCACCTCGCTCATCAACTCATCCCTGACCGCTGGCTACGTCCCTTCCGTCTTCAAGAGAGCGAGAGTTGCACCCCTTCTGAAAAAACCTACACTCGATCCCTCCGATGTCAACAACTACAGACCAGTATCCCTTCTTTCTTTTCTCTCCAAAACTCTTGAACGTGCCGTCCTTGGCCAGCTCTCCCGCTATCTCTCTCAGAATGACCTTCTTGATCCAAATCAGTCAGGTTTCAAGACTAGTCATTCAACTGAGACTGCTCTTCTCTGTATCACGGAGGCGCTCCGCACTGCTAAAGCTAACTCTCTCTCCTCTGCTCTCATCCTTCTAGACCTATCGGCTGCCTTCGATACTGTGAACCATCAGATCCTCCTCTCCACCCTCTCCGAGTTGGGCATCTCCGGCGCGGCCCACGCTTGGATTGCGTCCTACCTGACAGGTCGCTCCTACCAGGTGGCGTGGCGAGAATCTGTCTCCTCACCACGTGCTCTCACCACTGGTGTCCCCCAGGGCTCTGTTCTTGGCCCTCTCCTATTCTCGCTATACACCAAGTCACTTGGCTCTGTCATAACCTCACATGGTCTCTCCTATCATTGCTATGCAGACGACACACAACTAATCTTCTCCTTTCCCCCTTCTGATGACCAGGTGGCGAATCGCATCTCTGCATGTCTGGCAGACATATCAGTGTGGATGACGGATCACCACCTCAAGCTGAACCTCGGCAAGACGGAGCTGCTCTTCCTCCCGGGGAAGGACTGCCCGTTCCATGATCTCGCCATCACGGTTGACAACTCCATTGTGTCCTCCTCCCAGAGCGCTAAGAACCTTGGCGTGATCCTGGACAACACCCTGTCGTTATCAACTAACATCAAGGCGGTGGCCCGTTCCTGTAGGTTCATGCTCTACAACATCCGCAGAGTACGACCCTGCCTCACACAGGAAGCGGCGCAGGTCCTAATCCAGGCACTTGTCATCTCCCGTCTGGATTACTGCAACTCGCTGTTGGCTGGGCTCCCTGCCTGTGCCATTAAACCCCTACAACTCATCCAGAACGCCGCAGCCCGTCTGGTGTTCAACCTTCCCAAGTTCTCTCACGTCACCCCGCTCCTCCGCTCTCTCCACTGGCTTCCAGTTGAAGCTCGCATCCGCTACAAGACCATGGTGCTTGCCTACGGAGCTGTGAGGGGAACGGCACCTCAGTACCTCCAGGCTCTGATCAGGCCCTACACCCAAACAAGGGCACTGCGTTCATCCACCTCTGGCCTGCTCGCCTCCCTACCACTGAGGAAGTACAGTTCCCGCTCAGCCCAGTCAAAACTGTTCGCTGCTCTGGCCCCCCAATGGTGGAACAAACTCCCTCACGACGCCAGGACAGCGGAGTCAATCACCACCTTCCGGAGACACCTGAAACCCCACCTCTTTAAGGAATACCTAGGATAGGATAAAGTAATCCTTCTCACCCCCCCCCCCCCCCTTAAAAGATTTAGATGCACTATTGTAAAGTGGCTGTTCCACTGGATGTCATAAGGTGAATGCACCAATTTGTAAGTCGCTCTGGATAAGAGCGTCTGCTAAGTGACTTAAATGTAAATGTAAGTTGGGTGAATTTTGGCCCATTCATCCTGACAGAGCTGGTGTAATTGAGTCAGGTTTGTAGGCCTCCTTGCTCACACACTTTTTCAGGTCTGCCCACAATTTTTTTTATAGGATTGAGATCAGGGCTTTGTGATGGCCACTCCAATACCTTGACATTGTTGTCCTTAAGCCATTTTGCCACAACTTTGGAAGTATGCTTGGAGTCATTGTCCATTTGGAAGACAAATTAAAGACCAAGCTTTTAATTCCTGACTGATGTCTTGAGATGTTGCTTCAATATATCCACATAATTTTCCTGCCTCATGATGCCATCTATTTTGTGAGGTGCACCAGTCCCTCCTGCAGCAAAGCACCCCCACAACAGAATACTGCCACCCCCATGCTTCACGGTTGGGATGGTGTTCTTCGGCTTCCAAGCCTCACCCTTTTTCCTCCAAACATAACGATTGTCATTGTGGCCAAACAGTTATATTTTTGTTTCATCAGACCAGAGGAAATTTCTCCAAAAAGTACGATCTTTGTCCCCATGTGCAGTTTCAAACCGTAGTCTGGCATTTTTATGGCGGTTTTGGAGCAGTGGCTTCTTCCTTGCTGAGCGGCCTTTCAAGGTATGTCGATATAGGACTTTTTTACTGTGGATATACATTAGATACTTTTGTACCTGTTTCCTCCAGTATCTTCACAAGGTCGTTTGCTGTTGTTCTGGGATTGATTTGCACTTTTCACATAAAAGTAGGTTCATCTCTAGGAGCCAGAACTCGTCTCCTTTCTGAGCGGTATGACAGCTATGTGGTCCCATGGTGTTTATACTTGCGTACTGTTGTTTGTACAGATGAACGTGGTACCTTCAGGCGTTTGGAAATTGATCCCAAGATGAACCAAACTTGTGGAGGTCTACAATTTGTTTTCTGAGGTGTTGGCTGATTTCTTTTGATTTTCCCATGATGTCAAGCAAAGAGCCACTGAGTTTGAAGGTAGGCCTTGAAATACATCCACAGGTACACCTCCAAATCACTCAAAGTATGTAAATTAGCTTATCAGAAGCTTCTAAAGCCATGACATCATTTTCTGGAATTTTCCAAGCTGTTTAAAGGCACAGTCAACCTAGTGTATGTAAACTTCTGACCCACTGGAATTGTGATACAGTGAATTATAAGTGAAATAATCTCTGTAAACAATTGTTGGATAAATGACTTGTGCCATGCACAAAGTAGATGTCCTAACCGACTTGCCAAAACTATAGTTTGTTAACAAGAAATGTGTGATGGTTGAAAAACAAGTTTTAATGACTCCAACCAAAGTGTTTGTAAACTTCCCACTTCAACTGTATGAATGCAACATTCAACAATTTCAAAGATTTTACTGAGTTCCAGTTTATATAAGGAAATCAGTCAATTGAAATAAATAAATTAGGCCCTAAGTTATGGATTTCACATAACTGGGAATACAGATATGCATCTGTTGGTCACAGATAAACTTTAAAGAAGGTAGGGGCGAGGATCAGAAAACCAGTCAGTATCTGGTGCGACTACAATTTGCCTCATGCAGAGCGACACATCTCCTTCGAATAGAGTTGATCAGGCTGTTGATTGTGGCCTGTGGAATGTTGTCCCACTCCTCTTCAATGGCTGTACGAAGTTGCTCGATATTGGTGGGAACTGGAACACGCTGTCGTACACGTCGATCCAGAGCATCCCAAACATGCTCAATTGGTGACATGTCTGGTGAGTATGCAGGCCATGGAAGAACTGGGACATTTTCCAGCTTCCAGGAACTGTGTACAGATCTTTGCGAAATGGGGCCGTGCATTGTCATGCTGAAACATGAGGTGATGGCGGCGGATGAATGGCACGACAATGGGCCTCAGGATCTCGTCACGGTATCTCTGTGCATAAAATAGTTCATCGATAAAAGGCCATTGTGTTCATTGTCCGTAGCTTATGCCCATATCATGACCCACCGCCACCATGGGGCACTCTGTTCACAACGTTGACATCAGCAAACCGCTCGCACACACAACGCCATACACGCTGTCTGCCATCTGCCCGGTACAGTTGAAACCGGGATTCATCTGTGAAGAGCAAACTTCTTCAGCGTGCCAGTGGCCATCAAAGGTGAGCATTTGCCCACTGAAGTCTCTTACGATGTCGAACTGGAGTCCGGTCAAGACCCTGGTGAGGACGACAAGCACGCACATGAGCTTCCCTGAAACAGTTTCTGACAGTTTGTGCAGAAATTCTTCGGTTGTGCAAATCCACAGTTTCATTGGCTGTTTGGGTGGCTGGTCTCAGACGATCTCTCAGGTGAAGAATCCAAATGTATAGGTCCTGGGCTGGCGTGATTACACGAAATCTGCGTTTGTGAGGCCGATTGGACGTACTGCCAAATTCTCTAAAATGATGTTGGAAGCGTCTTATGGTAGAGAAATTAACATTACATTCCCTGGCAACAGCTCTGGTGGACATTCCTGCAATCAGCATGCCAATTGCAAGCAGCCTCAACATTTTTGACATCTCTGGCATTGTGCACATTTTAGAGTCACATTTACATTTACATTTAAGTCATTTAGCAGACGCTCTTATCCAGAGCGACTTACAAATTGGAAAGTTCATACATATTCATCCTGGTCCCCCCGTGGGAATTGAACCCACATTATTGTGTATTGTGTCCATTACAAGGTGGACCTGTGTAATGATCAGCTTCTTGATATGCCACACCAAGTGGGTGGATTATCTTTGCAAATGAGAAATGCTCACTAACAGGGATGTAAACAAATATGTGCAAAAGATTTGAGAAAACAAACCTCTTTGTAAGTATGGAACATTTCTGGGATTTATATTTTTGTTCAGTGTACTTTGTATCCCTCATATACTGAAGTCAAGTGTTTCCTTTATTTTGGCAGTTACATGTATGATTAAGAGGAATCTCATATAATTATAAAATCTTTCAAATGCGTTTCACAATCTTTCACATTTGCTTCAGCCCGCCTGGAGTGCCAGATGGGCAGGGTTTGTAATTTTACGACTATTCCTTTGGTTCCATTACGCCAGGCAAACTCAATCAAGCCCAGCTAAAGTATTTCAAATGATCTCAAATAGTATTTAAACCTAGGTTTGCTGTTGACCATAACATTTAAGACTCCACACACATTTTGTTCATCATTGTGGATCCATTGTACAGAAGAACAAAAGTTGGGGCCATCCTGTGTGTCTGTGTCTGTGACTGCAACCACTCTGACTCTCAGGCTGCAGATGAATACGAGCCAATGGAAGTTAGCCATCCATGCAGGACAACAAAAAAAGGAAAGGCCAGTGTCTGACTGCAATACCACACCACAATAGTGGTGGAATACTGAACGATGCAGTGTAACTAGATGTTAGCTCTCTGCTCTACAGTGATATACTGGAGTAATATAACCATAGCCATAACAGTAGAGACAGAAAGATAGGTGATATAGAATATTGGGGAGTAATGTTGATGGCCACTGGATGGAAATCCACTCCAGACTCTCTCTCTCTTGGTCTACTGTCCTTCTAGTCTTGAATTAATCAGACTGAAAGCTATTCTTTCTCATTTACTGTGTGTGTGTGTGTGTGTGTGTGTGTGTGTGTGTGTGTGTGTGTGTGTGTGTGTGTGTGTGTGTGTGTGTGTGTGTGTGTGTGTGTGTGTGTGTGTGTGTGTGTGTGTGTGTGTGTGTGTGTGTGTGTGTGTGTGTGTGTGTGTGTGTGTGTGTGTGTGTGTGTGTGTGTGTGTATATAGAGTAGAGTAAATGTCTATCTGAGGACCCTGCATGTACTAGAGATAACTGCCAGATGGACTTTCTCTCCTACAGGGTCCAAACCAACCTTACTTTATAGAGCAGCTAGGCTAGTAAAATACTGATTGATGTTGTTTCCCACAGTCAGTCTGAAATCTGGCATATATACTTTGCCTGCTCTCTCTTTAAACCCCTTTTCTCTCCTGTGAAAGGACGGGGAGAGTGATGGGGCTCTAAATTACTATCGGGTTCCTATCCAGGCAGACGGCAGCCATTTTACAGAGAGCTACTCTACCTGTGGAGAACTCACCCTCACAATCACAGCTGAGACAAATGGTCCTTGCTATCCGGTGTCCTTGGGACATCTCGACTCTGACATTACCCCATTAAAGTTGACATTTCAAATAGTTTAGGTTAGGGTTAAGGTTAGGATTAGGATTTAGGGTAGGGATGTCCCAAGGATATCGGATAGCACTAACAGAAGACAAACCACTGCTGGAGAAGTGAATCATCTCAATGAAATGGCGTGGCGGTGGTATTCTTTCGTCATTATCTGTCAGGAATGGAACATGGACAAGCAGGCTTTGTACATCATAAGAACAACATCTAAAAGCCCTACATCATCACAGTGTCATTATTTTTTTTACCTCCGTCTTTCATATTGGCAGTGGTGGTTGTTCTTCCTGTCTCTTGTTTCCTGTCAGTTTCATTAATATCCTCTCTTAGTATAGTGAAGCCAACAGAACACTGGCTGTATCCTGATAGTGAACTGTGTCTGTGGCTGTGTCTGAACCTGTGTATGTATATGTATGTACTGTATGTATGTCATGCCGTCCCTAGGAGGGGTGCGTCACTTGAGTGGGTTGAGTCACTGACGTGATCTTCCTGTCTGGGTTGGCGCCCCCCCTTGGTTTGTGCCGTGGCGGAGATCTTTGTGGGCTATACTCGGCCTTGTCTCAGGATGGTAAATTGGTGGTTGAAGATTTCCCTCTAGTGGTGTGGGGGCTGTGCTTTGGAAAAGTGGGTGGGGTTAAATCCTTCCTGTTTGGCCCTGTCCGGGGGTATCATCGGATGGGGCCACAGTGTCTCCTGACCCCTCCTGTCTCAGCCTCCAGTATTTATGCTGCGGTAGTGTATGTGTCGGGGGCTAGGGTCAGTTTGTTATATCTGGAGGACTTCTCCTGTCTTATCCGGTGTCCTGTGTGAATTTAAGTATGCTCTCTCTAATTCTCTCCTTCTCTCTTTCTTTCTCTCTCTCGGAGGACCTGAGCCCTAGGACCATGCGTCAGGACTACCTGGCATGATGACTCCTTGCTGTCCCCAGTCCACCTGGCCTTGCTGCTGCTCCAGTTTCAACTGTTCTGCCTGCGGCTATGGAACCCTGACCTGTTCACCGGACGTGCTAAAAAAGCCAACTGACATTTACTCCTGAGGTGCTGACTTGCTGCACCCTCGATAACTACTGTGATTATTATTATTTGACCATGCTGGTCATTTATGAACATTTGAACATCTTGGCCATGTTCTGTTATAATCTCCACCCGGCACAGCCAGAAGAGGACTGGCCACCCCTCATAGCCTGGTTCCTCTCTAGGTTTCTTCCTAGGTTTTGGCCTTTCTAGGGAGTTTCTCCTGGCCACCGTGCTTCTACACCTGCATTGCTTGCTGTTTGGGGTTTTAGGCTGGGTTTCTGTACAGCACTTTGAGATATCAGTTGATGTACGAAGGGCTATATAAATACATTTGATTTGATGTATGTATGTGTGTATACGTGTGTGTGCGTGTGCGTGTGTGTGTGTGTGTGTGTGTGTGTGTGTGTGTGTGTGTGTGTGTGTGTGTGTGTGTGTGTGTGTGTGTGTGTGTGTGTGTGTGTGTGTGTGTGTGTGTGTGTGTGTGTGTGTGTGTGTGTGGCGGTGGCAGCAACTGCAGCAGCAAGGGACAGGCCAGTCCGTTCTCAGGGTCAACCTCCATCCCCTTAATGACAGAGTCATGGGGAGCGAACCGAACAAGGCCATTGTAATAGCACAGGACACACACATCAGAGTTACTGTCTATCAGGCCCCAGCACACTCTAAGATTATCACAATCAAATTGTGGCCCGATTGTCCACTGAGACTAAACACCAGTGACACACTACAGTAAGAAGACAGTAGAGTTTTAACCCTGTCATGTTATGTATTTACAACACTGAAATAATGGAGTTGCTGTGGGTTGGGAGATGGAGGGGGGAGAGAGAGAGAGAGAGAGAGAGATTTGCTAACACAAGTCTGTAACAGTAGACCTATTTGTCCTGATTTGTTCTGATTGACTTTGGTGCTTTCAGAGTTCTTCATAGCCCAGGGAGCAGACAGAGCTGTGTGGGGGTGTCTCAGTCAAACAAAGAAGACAAAGTAACCTGCCGTCATCCATTAAGTGGGTAAACACTAGTTCAATGGAGTCGCCATTTTTGTTTTCAAATGAATTGCTTTGGAGCTCATTCAACGCATTGCATTAATAGATTTGGCCAAGTTTTCTAAGCAAAATTGTTTTCTTTATTGTTGGACATACCAAGAAGTGTGATGGGTCCGCACTCAAAAAGATGTCCATAAAGCTCATCTCACTTTCATATATTATTTTTTTCACTGAATCAGGTGACAGCGAACACAGACGTTTTGGCTTTGCAGCCTTCCTCAGTGAGAAGGCACGAATCCCCTTCATTCAAAAAAAGCACCCATTTTGAACACATGTGAGCAACCGATGAGGATCAGGTGCCTTCAATCAGGGTTGACGTTCATCTGCCAATTATTGTTGGACATGAGACGATAAAAACACCAGCAAATTAGCTCCAAGTTATTTTAATTTTGGAAATAGGTTTCAAAGTATTCCCACGCATAATAGACAGATATACACTGAGTGTACAAAACATTAGGAACACCTTCCTAATATTGAGTTGCACCCACTTTTTCCCTCAGAACATCCTCAATTCTTCTGGGCATGGACTCTACAAAGCGTTCCACAGGGATGCAGGCC
The DNA here is from genome assembly GCF_045679555.1 of Salvelinus alpinus. NCBI lineage: Eukaryota > Metazoa > Chordata > Actinopteri > Salmoniformes > Salmonidae > Salvelinus > Salvelinus alpinus. The sequence goes on from NC_092097.1 coordinate 38,159,970, forward strand.
CATGTTGACTCCAATGCTTCCCACAGTTGTGTCAAGTTGGCTGGATGTCCTTTGGGTGGTGGACCATTCTTGATACAAATGGAAAACTGTTGAGCGTGAAAAACCCAGCAGTTTTGCAGTTCTTGACACACTCAACCCGGAGTGCCTGGCACCTACAACCATACCCAGTTCAAAGGCCCTTCAATCTTTTGTCTTGCCCATTCACCCTCTGAATGGCACACATACACAATCCATGTCCCAATTGCCTCAAGGCTTAGAAATCCTAATTTAGCCTGTCTCCTCCCCTTTATTTACACTGATTGAAGTGGATTTAACAAGTGACATAAATAAGGGATTATAGCTTTAACCTGGATTCACCTGATCAGTCTATGACATGGAAAGAACAGGTGTTCCTAATGTTTTGTACACTCAGTGTATGTGATCGTATACAAATGTAAGGAAGGTTTGAAATTATTATGTTTTAGTCAAATATTATATCTGTTTGGGCTTCTTGCGGTCAAGTTGAAGTCTACAAATGATTTGTAATTATGTTCCGACCCCTGACCATCCACTCAAGAAAAACTTGGCCCACAGCTGAATCTACTTGAGGATCCCTGATGTAGACCGTATAGAATGGGGGCTTTAAGTATCCGATAGAGGAGGAAAGAATAAGAAATCCCCAATATGGGTATTCTGCATCATCTCATCCATCATTTCCCCCCCCCCACACACACAGCACAGCAGTCCCTGGAATTCAGGCCAAAGCAACAGAGCAGCCGCTTCAATCCCACTATACGAGAGATGGCTTCCTAGACCTACAGCAAGAGACTAACTCACTGACTCCCCGAGCAGCACTAAGGACAAGGTTTTTCTTTTTCTGTCCCTCTGTATCTCAACTCTGCCACTCCGTTTTCAGCAACACGGACAGACTGTATGTCAACTCTTTCGTTGCTCGGATTTTGATACATAGGAGAAGCTCTCATAACAGGTCCCGGGAGACAGAGGGAGCTGGAGGGTCTTTTTATGAGACTTATCTCTATGCTAATTGAGTTAGAGCAGCATATGACAGCTATTGAGCCTGGACTATCACATTGATTACCAACACTATCTCACCACCACAACACATATGAAACATACACAAGACTAGAACACATAACAGTGGTTTCCTTAGAGAAAGAGAACATGATTCTGATGGTTCAGTTAACAAGCGTATTTTGACAGTGTGATTTGTTGACAGATGAAATGTCAAACTGGTAGGTTGAGTTACAAAATTGTGTTACAGCAGAGAGGGGGGGAGAGAGAGAGAGAAAGAGAGAGAGAGCCAGAGAGAGGACTGGTGGTGAGTATTGTGGGACTTGCAGGTTTTACAGCAAGTGCAGAGAAATGCCTATATTACTAGCTCCAACAGTGCAGTAAATAGACAAATAATCAAAAAATCTAAACAAGAAATAAAGAAATGACGGAACAAGTCCAATTAACAACCCAGAGCAGATATATTAGAGTGAGCATGTCTCAGAACCCAGAGTATAAATAACTGGTGTGTATAGACATATCATTTGGAAAGAAAATGGTATGAGCAGTAGTAGGTATATTAGGATGGGAATACAGTATATACATACAGTACCAGTCAAAAGTTTGGACACACCTACTCATTCAAGGGTTTTTCTTTATTTGTACTATTTTCTACATTGTAGAATAATAGCGAAGACATCAAAACTATTAAATAACACATATGGAATCGTGTAGTAACCAAATGATGTAGTTAAACAAATCCAAATATATTGTATATTCTTCAAAGTAGACACCCTTCGTCTTGATGACAGCTTTGCACACTCTTCGCATTCTCTCAACCAGGAGTTCCCACATATGCTGAGCACTTGTTTGCTGCTTTACCTTCACTCTGCGGTCCAACTCATCCCAAACCATCTCAATTGCGTTGAGGTTGGGTGATTGTGGAGGCCTGGTCATGTGATGCAGCATTCCATCACTCTCCTTCTTGGTCAAATAGCCCTTACACATCCTGTAGGTGTGTTGTGTCATTGTCCTAAGAGCAAACCAGATGGGATGGCGTATCGCTGCAGAATGCTGTGGTAGCCAACCTGGTTAAGTGTGCTTTGAATTCTAAATAAATCACTGACAGTGTCACCAGCAAAGCACCCCCACACCATCACACCTCCTCCTCCATGCTTCATGGTGCGAACCACACATGCAGAGATCATCCATTCACCTGCTCTGTATCTCACAAAGACACGGCGGTTGGAACCAAAAATCTCAAATTTTGACTCATCAGACCAAAGAACAGATTTCCACCAGTCTAATGTCCATTGCTCGTGTTTCTTGGACCAAGCAAGTCTCTTCTTATTATTGGTGTCCTTTAGTAGTGTTAGTGCCGATGACACAACAGTAGCGCCGATGACACAACAGTGGTAGGCCTGATCATTGACAACGACGAGACAGCCTATAGGGAGGAGGTCAGAGACCTGGCCGTGTGGTGCCAGGACAACAACCTCTTCCTCAGCGTAATCAAGACAAAGGAGATGATTGTGGACTACAGGAAAAAGAGGATCGAGCATGCCCCCATTCTCATCGAAGGGGCTGTAGTGGAGCAGGTTGAGAGCTTCAAGTTCCTTGGTGTCCACATCACCAACAAACTAACATGGTCCAAGCACACCAAGAAAGTCGTGAAGAGGGCACAACAAAACCTATTTTCCCTCAGGAGACAGAAAAGATTTGGCATGGGTCCTCAGATCCTCAAAAGTTTCTACAGCTGCACCCTCGAGAGCATCCTGACTGGTTGCATCATAATACTTTGAGCGACCAGAACATCATTGCTGCACGCAAAATATTAATTCCAGAGCAGAGATTCTGTTTTGTTACTGTGTTCTAACAAATACACCGCATCCCCATATGGATTTCTCCTCTTACACAAACAAATCTTGCTCTCGGAACTGCAATCTTTTACAATAATTTTTTTACAGGTGAAATGTTATTTTTTCTGTGTGTGTGTGTGTGTGTATTTTACCCCCTTTTTCAATTACAATCTTGTCTCTTCGCTGCAACTCCTCAACGCGATCGGGAGGCGAAGGTCGGGTCATGCGTCCCCGAAACAACACCCACCACCACTTAACCCGGAAGCCAGCTGCACCAATGTGTTGGACACCATTCAACTGACGACCGAGTCAGCCTGCAGGCGCCCAGCCTGCCACAAGGAGTCGCTAGAGCACAATGAGCCAAGTAAAGCTCCTCCTGCCAAACCCTCCCCTAACCTGGACGACACTGGGCCAATTGTGCGCCACCCTATGGGATTCCTGTTCACGGCCAGTTGTGACACAGCCTGGGATCGAACCCGGGTCTGTAGTGACGCCTCAAGCACTGTGATGCAGTGCCTTAGACCGCTGTGGCATTCTCCTGAAACGCAATTCGTCAGGTTTCTTGACCAATCACGGCTTGACTGCTCTCTAACCAGATTTTGACGGTGAAAGGCAAGGTGATGGTGAGACGATGGCCAATGATAAAAAGGTCAACTCTATCATTTTTCAGTAGAGAATCTTATTTAAGCAAGTTATTGATTAGGAAAGCTAAGTTAACTAGCTAACATTTAACCACATATATAAATTACCAGAATCTTTGGTTTAACCAAGAGCATTGAAGCTAGCTAGCTAAGTTAACAAGAGGTTGGTAGAGAAGGAGGACTTGGAAGACAAGCATGACTTTGAAGGAGTGGCGAAGGAAGGAGAGGCAGGGTGAGAACAAACAGGGAAGCCCCTTTCTGGGGAAGATTCCCTTGGATTGAGATTGGGTGAGGGGTAGTCAAGAGATATCAAACTCCGAACTAAATAACCAATAAACCGCTAACTGCATTCTATGAGATACAGTCTATTTGAAATACAGATATTACATTTACTCTGTCAGTTTATGTGCAGTTATAATAAAAGAGAATAACCATCTCTCTGTAACGAGTGCGCTGAGAGTCAGGAAGCAAGTTCAGGAAGTGAGTGTTTTAATAAATAAACGTAACATAATACAAAACAAGAACCAACACAGACATGAAACAGAAATAATGACGCCTGGGGAAGGAACCAAAGGGAGTGACATATATAGGGCAGGTAATCAAGGAGGTGATGGAATCCAGGTGAGTGATGACACGCAGGTGCGCGTAATGATGGTGACAGGTGTGCGCCATAACGAGCAGCCTGGTGACCTAGAGGCCGGGGAGGGGGCAGACGTGACACTCTCTCCACCCCTCTTTCCATGCTGGCCCACCGTCACTATGTGGTGGGAAGTTGTTCTCTGCTTAGCTGACAGAGATGGGAGATACCGGAGTCCACTCTGTTCCATGTACATTGGCTCTCCTTTATGCACAGCACTCTGGGGACTTCCTGCAGGTACCCATGACTACTATCAATCACCCCGATAACTTAATCATTAGTGGTACTGATTGTTTTGACGCTGTATGGAGGCATTGTTATTATTTGTCACGTAGAGAGGATGACGTTATTGATTTTGGTTAGAACGATTGTTCTATAAAGAGGATGGTTCTGTACTGAATGTGTACAAGTAGGTTAGGTTAGGGATGAAGTGAAAACCTATAGGATAGCTTTCCACGATGAAGGTTGGGAATGAAATGAAAGCAGTCTGTTCAATACTGAGCCATACTGGCTGACGAGTGGCATGGATTGGTACAGTTTGCCTCAGCACCATAATAGTATATTATCACTTAATTGGCTAAATTATTATCCATAGTTCATAGTTCAGCAGCAGTCTTAAAAAATGCACTATTACCTTGAATGCAACACTCTTTCGTATCGTCCGAGATTCCTAAATATTGGAAGCTGCCGCGGTCATCCCCCTCTTCAAAGGGGGTGACACTCTAGACCCAAAAGGTTACAGTCCTATATCAATCCTGCCCTGCCTTTGTAAAGTCTTTGAAAGCCAAGTTAACAAATAGATCACTGACCATTTTGAATCCCACCGTACCTTCTCCACTGTGAAATCCGGTTTTCGAGCTGGTCACGGGTGCACCTCAGCCACGCCATGGTCCTAAACGATATCATAACCGCCATCGATAAAAGACAGTACTGTGCAGCCGTCTTCATCGACCTGGCCAAGGCTTTCGACTTTGTCAATCACCGTATTCTTATCGACAGACTCAACAGCCTTGGTTTCTCAAATGACTGCCTCGCTCGGTTCGCTCGATAGCTGCCAGCACCCGCCCAACCGTCTAGCATCACTACTCTGGACGGTTCTGACTTAGAATACATTGACAACTACAAATACCTAGGTGTCTGGCTAGACTGTAAACTCTCCTTCCAGACTCATATAAAGCATCTCCAATCCAAAATTAAATCTAGAATTGGCTTCCTATTTCGCAACAAAGCATCCTTCACTCACGCTGCCAAACATGTGTAAAACTGACTATCCTACCGATCCTCGACTTCAGCGATGTCAATTCAAAAATAGCCCCCAACACTCTACTCAGCAAACTGGATGTAGTCTATCACAGTGCAATCCGTTTTGTCACCAAAGCCCCATATACAACCCACCACTGCTACCTGTATGCTCTCGTTGGCTGGCCCTCGCTACATATTAGTCGCCAGACCCACTGGCTCCAGGTCATCTATAAGTCTCTGCTAGGTAAAGCTCTGCCTTATCTCAGCTCACTGGTCACCATAACAACACCCACCTGTAGCACGTGCTCCAGCAGGTATATTTCACTGGTCATCCCCAAAGCCAACACCTGCTTTGAACGCCTTTCCTTCCATTTTTCTGCTGCCAATGACTGGAACGAATTGCAAAAATCGCTGAAATTGGAGACATATCTCCCTCACTAACTTTAAGCATCAGCTATCTGACCAGCTTACCAATTGTTGCAGCTGTACACAACCCATCTGTAAATAGCCCATCCAACTCCCTACCTCATCCCCATATTGTTTTTATTAACTTTTTTGCTCTTTTGCACACCAGAATTTCTTCTTGCACATCATCTGCACATCTATCACTCCAGTGTTAATTTGCTCAATTTTAATTACTTCGCTACTATTGGCCTATTTATTGCTTTACCTCCTTTCTCCATTTGAACACTGTATATAGATTTTTCTATTGTGTTATTGACTGTACTTTTGTTCATCCCATGTGTAACTCTGTGTTTTTTGTCGCACTGCTTTGCCATATCTTGGCCAGGTCTTAGTTGTAAATGAGAACTTGTTCTCAACTGGCCTACCTGGTTAAATAAAGGTGAAATAAAATAAAAAAAATAAGATGTTAACTTTTCAACTCCAATTGAACTCTGACATTTCTAGACATCATATTTTTACTCTCTCCATCACTGCAGTTGTTCTCAGGAAACGGGTCAGTGTCTGTATAGAGAACATATGTCTGAAGGTGGAGTCAGGGTTCTACTTCATTGCCCTGTAGCACTACACCTACGAGGCAGAGGACATCAAGTTTGGACCTCTGAGTCACCTTTGACCTTGACGTGACTTTCTTCTAAGGCTTTTGGGGTCATGGAAGTTCTCACAACTCAGCACACACTGTATGTATCCCTCCACCTTCCTCAGTGGGAGGTGTTGATAACAGTGATACATCCCAGTGTGATCTCAACGAACAGCCGCTGTGCTAACAACATGCCTGATGACGACAACTAAACCATATTCCTCCACCCTGGATCACAGTAAAGGCACACCGAGCCTCTCTGTCGGTGTACTGTATGTTTGTTGCATGTAAGAGAGTTAGTAATGGGTCTGTATATGCACGTGTGTAGTGTAGGATATACATGTGTACATGAGTCTACTCTGAGTCTGTATACACCCTCTATTACAGGCCTGTGTTTTGTGTTACACTTTTCTTGTGTGTGATTTAGTGTAGTGTTTTGTAGCCTCTCTCTCGTCTCCTCAGACCAGAGTTTCTAGGCAGGGATGGACTACAGTGTTTGTCTGAGCCTGCCCCTCTACTCTGCACTCAGTGATGTCCAGTCCTCATATACACCCATTGATTCAGTTAGTTCCCACACACTATTAAACACCTAGACACAACTGAGACTTGTGCATATATAATGCATTGTCACTTCCATAACAATTCGAGCTACAAGGATTTTAATTCAGCTATTCGACTCCATACTAAATCTAATTCCATCTCCAGAATTGTTCTGTCCTCTCTATAGATTGTGCTGTAGCCCCACTGAAAGAACCTAGAAATCTTCACTAGTACTGAGGGAGGTGATGTGGCCACCAACAGTGCCCAGGACACGTTCCAGCATTACCGCTGTCTGGAGAACAGCCAGAGTGTGGTCAAGACCAGGCATATTCTGCAACTTCGCCTCAGACAGTATGACTATCAGCTGAAGTTCACTCCGGGGAGGGATAACGTGGTGGCAGACGTCTCATGCTCCTTTGACACTCCTACTCGGACCGTCTTGCCAGACGACAACGAAACAGAGCTCGTACAAATGCACTACGCTCCCCTTCAGTCAGCCGTCTCACTGGAGGAGCTGAAGCAAGCATCGGCATAGGATCCCACACTGTCTACCCTGCGCAACTACATATACACTGGATGGCCAGCACGTGTGCCGGGAGAGCTGGTGACTTTCACCAGGGTGAAGCACAAACTTTCTTGTTGAGAAGAAGTCTGTGTCTCGAGGGTTTTGCACTGTGGTCCCGAGTGGCCTGCGTGAACATGTTCTATCAATGGCGCACAAGGGTCACATTGGCATAGTGAAGGTCAAGCGGCGATGTCGAGACCTTTTGTGGTGGTCAGGCACCGACCACGACATTGAAGCCCTGGTCAGAGATTGTGCTGCATGCCTTCTCAGTGGGAAACCAGGAACCCCCCTGCAGCCTCTCGCATGGCCGTCCCGCCCCTGGGAGCACATCCAGCTGGACATCTGTGGCGAGATCCATGGGCATGCAGTCTCTCACCATCAGTGCTTCCTGGTGGTGGCATATGACCTCCACTCTAAGTGGCCAGAAGTGCTAGACAGCCTGTTCACAAGGTGGGGCCTACCCCTCACCACGGACAATGGGGCCCAGCTAACCTCTGTCGAGTTCTCCTCCTATCTCAGCAACAAGATAATCAAACACATCCTCGCGGCCTACTACAACCCAGAAGCTGGTCCAGGCGTGCACGTTCCAAACTGCTTTGAAGCAAACGCTAATGCACTACAGAGAAAGCAAACACACAACAACACAGGTCTCCCCGGAATCTCTCATGCTAGGTTGAGATGGAACTGCTACTGGACAGACTCAGAACACAGAGAGTAGCAGAACAGGCAACTATGCGCACCCAAGAAAAGCAGGCAGTGACCAGGCACCAAAGAACAATGAAACAGCATTTCGACAAGGCACACAGGGTGAAGAAGCCAATCATCCAAGTGTCAGACTGGGTCTTAGCCCGATGACCTCAGCGGTGCAACAAAATGGCCTCATTGTGGTCGGACCCCTTGCAGGTCAGTCGACAACTGGGGCACGCCACCTTCATGTTGAGCAATGGATCACGCTGGCACGCCAGTCACCTCAGAAAAGTACCAGCCCCTCAAAGAACACAAATGCCCACAAAACTGACTTACAGGCCAGAGACGCCACCTGATGGACCTCCTCCACTTCTACCACCCGAGCCCCAGCCTCTGTGGGCTCCCCAGGGCCAGAGCCACAAGCGGGGGTGGCTGAAGAACGGCCTATGAGGGCACGAACTCGACCTGCTCATCTGGGGGACTACTTAACCTCCTTTCATTGTTAGGCTCCGTTAGGCGTCTTAGTCAACCTCCAGGTTAATGGACTGAACTGGCTAGTTCGCAGACTCATTATTTACCTCTTCCGTTTAAGGGTTAATGTTTCTTTGGGGTCTAGCAAAATTAAGGCAGTTTATACAATTTTAACGACATTACAATACATTCACATATTTCACTACACACTGTGTGACCTCAGGCCCCTACTCCACCACTACCACATATCTAGAGTACAAAATCCATATGTACATGTATGTATAGTGCATATGTTATCTGTGCCTATGTGGATTGGTACAGTTCACCTCGTGTATGCATGTGTCTGGGCCTATGTTTGTGTTGCTTCACAGTCCCCGCTGTTCCATAAGGTGTATTTTTATCTGTTTTTTTTATCTGATTTTACTGCATCAGTTACTTGATGTGGAATAGAGTTCCATGTAGTCATGGCTCTATGTAGTGCTGTGTGCCTCCCATAGTCTGTTCTGGACTTGGGGACTGTGAAGAGACCTCTTGGCATGTCTTGTGGTGTATGCATGGGTGTCAACATGTCAATACCTCTCATAAATACAAGTAGTGATGAAGTCAATCTCCCCTCCACTTTGAGCCAGGAGAGACTGACATGCATATTTATTAATATTAGCTCTCTGTGTACATCCACAGGCCAGCTGTGCTGCCCTGCTTTGAGCCAATTGCAATTTTTCGGAGTCCCTTTTACTGGCACCTGACCACACGACTGAACAGTAGTCCAGGCGCAACAAAACTAGGGTCTGTAGGACCTGCCTTGTTGATAATGTTAAGAAGGTAGAGCAGAGCTTTATTATGGACATACTTCTCCCCCATCTTAGCTACTGTTGTATCAATATGTTTTGACCATGACAGTTTACAATACAGGGTTACTCTAACCAGTTTAGTCACCTCAACTGGCTAAATTTCCACATTATTTGTTACAAGATTTCGTTTAGGGTTAATGAATGATTTGTCCCAAATACAATGCTTTTCGTTTTATAAACATTTAGGACTAACTTATTCCTTGCCACCCACTCCAACTAACTGCAGGTCTTTGTTAAGTGTTGCAGTCATTTCACTCGCTGTAGTAGCTGACATGTATAGCGTTGAGTCATCTGCATACATACAGTAGATACATTGGCTTTACTCAAAGCCAGTGGCATGTCATTAGTAAATATAGAAAAAAGTAAGGGGCTTGACAGCTGCCCTGGGGAATTGCTGATTCTACCTGGATTATGTTGGAGAGGCTTCCATTAAAGAAAACTGTCTGTGTTCTATTAGATAGGTAACTCTTTATCCACAATATTGCAGGGGGTGTAAAGCCATAACACATACGTTTTTACAGCAGCAGACTAGGATCGATAATGTCAAAAGCAGCACTGAAGTCTAACAAAACAGCTCCCACAATCTTTTTATCATGAATTTCAGTAATTTGTGTAAGTGCTGTGCTTGAGGGTCCTTCCCTATAAACATGCTGAAAGTTTGTTGTCAATTTGTTTACTGTAAAATAGCATTGTATCTGGTCAAACACAATTTTTCCCAAAAGGTTACTGAGGGTTGGTAACAGGCTGATTGGTCGGTTATTTGAGCCAGTAAAGGGGGCTTTACTATTCTCGGGTAGCGGAATGGCTTTTGCTTCCCTCCATGCCTGAGGGCACACACTTTCTAGTAGGCATAAATTGAAAATATTGCCATTGATGATAAACGACAATAATTGTTTCACCTCTTCCACACTCACTTTTAAGGAATTCAAAATTACAATGCGTGTCTTTCATAATTTGGTCAGATATACTTGGAAGTGTAGTGTCAGTGTTTGTTGCTGGCATGTCATGCCTAAATTTGCTGATCTTGCCAATGAAAAAATCATTTAAGTAATGACAATATCTATTGAGTTTACCTTTGTTCACAAAATTTTATTTAAGGTGCTCCAGAGCTTTTTACAATGAAAAAATCATTAAAGTAATTGACAATATCTATTGAGTTTACCTTTGTTCACAAAATTGTATTGAAGGTGCTCCAGAGCTTTTTACTATCATTATTTATGTAATTTATCTTTGTTTCATAGTGTAGTTTCTAATTATTTTATTCCGTTTAGTCACATGATTTCTCAATTTGCAGTACGTTTGCCAATCGGTTGTGCAGCCAGACTTATTTGCCATTCTTTTTGCCTCATCCCGCTCAACCATACAATTTTTAAATTCCCAATCAATCCACTGGGATTGATCAGTTTTTACAGTCATTTTCTTAATGGGTGCATGCTTATTAGTAACTGGCATAAGCCATTTTATAAATGTGTCAAGTGCAGCGTCTGTTTGCTCCTCATTACAAACCGCGGACCAACAAATATTCTTTACATCAATAACCATAGGAATCACTACAACACTTTCTGTATGACCTCTTATACACTATATTAGGCCCAGCCTTTGGAACTTTGGTTTTCCTAGTTCCTATATTGTGATCACTACATCCTATGGATCTGGATACTGCTTTCAAGTCGATTTCTGCAGCATTAGTAAAGATGTGATCAATAAATTTTGATGATTTCATTCCTGTGCTGTTTGTAACTGCCCTGGTAGGTTGACTGATAACCTGAAGCAGGTTGCAGGGACTGGTTACAGTTTGAAGCTTTTTTGTGAGTGTGCAGCTTGATGAAAGCCAGTCGATATTTAAATCACCCAGAAAATATACCTTTCTGTTGATATCACAGAATTTACTCGAGCTCCGGGATAGGACAATGTTTTTGCACCAGGAACAGTCACATTTCCTACCATGGAGCTGCCTAAAATCACAGCTGGAGAACCCTTTATGGACGGGCGAGAGGCAGGATTACTTAAGCCAGTTGCCGACAGATGGAGAAGCCCAGATTAATCCAGAGCAGGGACAGAAGGTTGCAGACGTCAACTTCTAAATCGTAGTAGTAGACACTGCGGCTGCTGACACAGGCACCCCCAGCGACGAAGGTGCAGGAAAATCAGGCTCTAGGATGGCGAAACTATTCGTTGTTTGTATCTGCTCCGGGCCTCTCGTTGGGAGTGTAGACTGCTTTGCGGGAGGCTGCTGTCTTCGGCTTCCACGGCTCGTGGCATATGACCATTGTTGATTGCCTTGCTCCTCTTGCTGTGCTCCTTCTACTCTGCTATCAGATGGGGGAGATCCAGGCAACACCGGCCAGTCGGATAACAACAAACGACAAGGCGAAGATGCATACAACAAGTGTGAACGCCATCCAGCCACCGGCATAGAAAATGTAAACATTCCACTCTGCGTTTTCCCCAGTTTCTTACGTAGGCTGGCGACCTGCGTGATATATTCAGCCCTAGGTTGAAACTTTTACTTACTAAATCACACTCTGACCAGACATCAGTACACACACAGTCACACACAGTCTGAGTAGAGAGGAAGTGAGGAGTTGAGTTGAGAATAATTGCGACAGAGCTCATGTCATTGTTTTAGGTGGAATCTTATGTCGAATGATACGTTTGTTATCCGTTTGCACATATAACTTTGTTGAACTTGTGCTCTTTCCACAGATGGCTCTGGCTTGCTGATAACATCTGATCTGATCAGACTCCCAATGTGATTCGACTCCTATATTACTGCCTGTACTCAATAAAACATCCAATGGTAAAATTGAAATAATTTGAGACTGTAATTTGATAGGCAATTGTGGTTCCCAATCAGACAGTTACTATAAAACAAATCTGTTTTCCTCAGTTAAATGTTTGGTGAATGCATAGCGTTGCTTTGTCCTCAATCCTCCTTTGAATGCTGTGTGTACCATGATAACATGTTGACCTGAGTTTAGCTGGTTAATCATATTAATTTCAGTTTACATTCTATTAGGCACTCGTTATGTACTGTAGTACATAAGTATTTAGCTCTCCCCTTCATGTCACCATATAATAAAAAAATCCCCCATGTGCTGCATGTATGCCCTTGGGATTAATACAGTAAATATCCTAAATATTGGATCCTGCCTTCATCTCAATTCCTACACTTTCTCTTAACTACCCTCCTGGTCCTTCTTCTCTTTCAATGGTATCATCATTATGCCATTATTATGTATGTACCCACATGTTATTCCCAACAATGGAATCATTATATTTAGCTGTATTAAATGATGTCCAGGACCTAGTGTGTGATGAATAAACCTGTTAGATCACATCCACAGTATGTCCATAATCCAATTATTCTTTGATACATTAACTCCCTCATATCAAGCAAACACCTACCAGACACTTTGTGGAAAAGTGAAGAGAAACTATTATCTAGTGATGTACTATGGTGTTACTTAGCTAGAGCAGACTGTCTGCTTTTCGTCTTACAGACAAACGTTACTGGCTAACAAGTAATTAATCACTCAAAGTCGCACTTGCAAGCTCTCAAGTTTGGCCTGTGCACTCGTGGGACCGATCCACTCGGCCTTGGCCAAATAGCTGTGCTTTCAACTGGTCTATGCACTCGCAGCACCCATCTTCTGCTTACAGGACGCATCCTCTGCTCTCTCGACTCATTGTTTACTTGCTCAATGATGTTCCATCTTGCTCAACAACGTCATTTCGCACGCGCTCCATTTTAGAGATCAATTTGACGCCATACTCCTTTGTTTGTTTTTTACGTTGAGGGAGAGGTTATTTTCCTGGCACCACTCCACCCGGGCTCTAACCTCCTCCCTAGAGGCTGTCTCATTGTTGTTGGTAATCGGGCCTACTTGATGATTGAGTTGGAGTCATGCGTAGCCACAGGGCTGAGCACACAAACCTGTTAGGTTATCTCATAGTATTATAAGACTGTGACAGACTTTTTCAAAATTCAATCGAATAGGATTAAAAGCATAGAAATATAATTAATAGAACGGGCATATCACTGACTTGAATGCCTGTTCTATTCATTATATTTCTATGCATTTAATCCTATCTGATTGCCGAAATCCGATCAGATAACTTTTGAAAAACTGGGCCCAGGGGGTGAAGACTGCAAGTTAGTCACAGAGACACAGAGAGAGAGAGAGAGAGAGAGAGAGACACAGAGAGAGAGAGAGAGAGAGAGAGAGAGAGAGAGAGAGAGAGAGAGAGAGAGAGAGAGAGAGAGAGAGAGAGAGAGAGAGGTTATGTTATTGTACCTCATAGTAACTCTGGACTGCGTTGATGAAAGCTTCGTCAGCCACTATCTGGGTGTCTCCGTTGAGGAAGGCCTTGAAGCGGTCGTTGGTCTGCCGGAGCTGCTGCTCTGTGATCTGGGGAGGCAGAGAACACATTGAGGACACTTCAATAACACAGCCATATAACACAGAGGACATCTCAATGACAGTGATATTTTATTTATTTATTTCACCTTTATATAACCAGGTAGGCAAGTTGAGAACAAGTTCTCATTTACAATTGCGACCTGGCCAAGGTAAAGCAAAGGAGTGCGACACAAACAACAACTCTGAGATACACATGGAATAAACAAATGTACAGTCAATAACAGAATATATATACAGTGTGTGCAAATGAGGTAAGATAAGGGAGGTAAGGCAATAGATAGGCCGTAGTGGAGAAGTAATTACAACTTAGCAATTAAACACTGGAGTGATAGATGCGTAGAAGGTGAATATGCAAGTAGAGATACTGGGGTGCAAAGGAGCAAAAAAAAAAAAACATATGGGGATGAGGTAGTTGGATGGGCTATTTACAGATGGGCTATGTACAGGTGCAATGATCCGTGAGCTGCAATTACAGCTGATGTTTAAAGTTAGTGAGGGAGATATGAGTCTCCAGCTTCAGTGATTTTTGCAATTCGTTCCAGTCATTGGCAGCAGAGAACTGGAAGGAAAGGCGGCCAAAGGAGGAATAGGCTTTGGGGATGACCAGTGAAATATACCTGCTGGAGCGTGTGCCACGGGTGGGTGCTGCTATGGTGACCAGTGAGCTGAGATAAGGCGGTGCTTTACCTAGCAAAGACTTATAGATGACCTGGAGCCAGTGGGATTGGCGACGAGTATGAAGCGAGGGCCAGCCAACGAGAGTATACAGGTCGCAGTGGTGGGTAGTATATGGGGCTTTGGTGACAAAACGGATGGCACTGTGATAGACTGCATCCAATTTGCTGAGTGTTGGAGGCTATTTTGTAAATGACATCGCCGAAGTCAAGGATTGGTAGGATAGTCAGTTTTATGAGGGTATGTTTGGCAGCATGAGTGAAGGATGCTTTGTTGCGAAATAGGAAGCCGATTCTAGATTTAATTTTGGATTGGAGATGTTTAATGTGAGTCTGGAAGGAGAGTTTACAGTCTAACCAGACACCTAGGTATTTGTAATTGTCCATATATTCTAAGTCAGAACCGTCCAGAGTAGTGATGCTGGACGGGCAGGCAGGCAGGTGCGGGCAGCGATCGGTTGAAGAGCATGCATTTAGTTTTACTTGCATTCAAGAGCAGTTGCAGGCCGCGGAAGGAGAGTTGTATGGCATTGAAACTCATCTGGAGGTTAGTTAACACAGTGTCCAAAGAAGGGCCTGAAAATAAATAACCAAATTCAACCTAGCTAATTTCAGATTTATACGAAATTGTTTGACTACAGAGGTAGCAAAACTGTACTTCAAATCTATGATACTCCCCCACTTAACATACTGCTTGACTCGTTGGGCCCACACTTGCTGTACAACATTAAAACCTATTCAGTCTGTCTACAAACAGGCTCTCAAAGTGCTTGAAGGAAGCCCAATAGCCATCATCACTGTTACATCCTCAGAAAGCATGAGCTCCTGAGTTGGGAAAATCTTGTGCAATACAACCGACGCATGTCTTGTATTCAAGATCCTAAATGGACTGGCTCCACCTCCACTCAGTATTTTTGTTAAACAGAAAACCCAAACATATGGCAGCAGATCCACAAGGTCTGCCATGAGAGGTGACTGTATAGTTCCCTTAAGGAAAATCACCTTTAGTAAATCCGCTTTCTCTGTGAGAGCTTCCCATGTCTGGAATACACTGCCATCAGACACACATAACTGCACCACTTTCACAAAATGCATGAAGACATGGCTAAAGGTCAATCAGATTTGTGAACATAATCCCTAGCTGTGTATTGTTGCTTTCCATGTTGTCTGTTGTCTGTAGCTTGTGAGGTGTGGAAACACCTTGTTACTTTTATGAATTTTGTCTTGCTGCTTTTTGTTCTATGTTGCTCTGTCTGTATGCTATGTCTTGCTTGTCCTATGTTGCTCTGTGTGTGCTCACTGCTCAATGATTGTCTATAGTGTAATTGTTTTTAATTACCTGCCCAGGGACTGTGGTTGAAAATTAGCCGGCTGGCTAAAACCGGCACTTTTACTGAAACGTTGATTAATGTGCACTGTCCCTGTAAAAATAAATAAACTCAAACTCATACTAAAAATTACAGAATGGTGTCCTCTGCGTAAAGGTGGATCAGAGAATCACCAGCAGCAAGAGCGACATCATTGATATATACAGAGAAAAGAGTCGGCCCGAGAATTGAACCCTGTGGCATCCCCAAAGAGACTGCCGGAGGTCCGGACAACAGGCCCTCCGATTTGACACACTGAACTCTGTATGAGAAGTAGTTGGTGAACCAGGCGAGGCAGTCATTTGAGAAACCAAGGCTGTTGAGTCTGCCGATAAGAATGTGGTGATTGACAGAGTCAAAAGCCTTGGTCAGGTCGATGAATACGGCTGCACAGTATTGTCTCTCATCGATGGCGGTTATGATATCATTTAGGACCTTGAGCGTGGCTGAGGTGCACCCATGACTAGCTCGGAAACCAGATTGCATAGCGGAGAAGGTAGGTGGGATTCGAAATGGTCGGTGATCTGTTTGTTAACTTGGCTTTCGAAGACCTCTAGAAATGGCAGGGTAGGATAGATATAGGTCTGTAACAGTTTGGGTCTAGAGTGTCTCCCCCTTTGAAGATGGGGATGACCGTGGCAACTTTCCAATCTTTGTGGATCTCAGACGATACGAAAGAGAGGTTGAACTGGCTAATAATAGGGGTTGCAACAATTGCGGCGGATAATTTTAGAAAGAGAGGGTCCAGATTGTCTAGCCCAGCTGCTTTGTAGAGGTCCAGATTTTGCAACTCTTTCAGAACATCAACTATCTGGATTTGGGTGAAGGAGAAATAGGGGATGTTTGGGCAAGTTGTTGTGGGGGATGCAGGGCTGTTGGCCGGGGTTGGGGTAGCCAGGAGGAAAGCATGGCCAGCCGTAGAAAAATGCCTATTGAAATTCTCAATTATCGTGGACTTATCGGTGGTCACAGTGTTTCCTAGCCTCAGTGCAGTGGGAATCTGGGAGGAGGTGCTCTTATTCTCCATGGACTTTACAGTGTCCCCAAACTTTTTGGAGTTTGTGCTACAGGATGCAAATTTCTGTTTGAAAAAGCTAGCCTTTCCTTTCCTAACTGCCTGTGTATATAGGTTCCTAACTTCCCTGAAAAGTTGCATATCGCGAGGCTATTCGATGCGAATGCGGTACGCCATGGGGTGTTTTTGTTCTGGTCAAGGGCAGTTAGGTCTGGAGTAAACCAGGGGCTATATCTGTTCATGATTCAAAAAATTTTTAATAGGGCATGCTTATTTAAGATGGTGAGGAAGGCACTTTTAAAGAATAACCAGGCATCCTCTACTGACGGAATGAGGCCAGGTCGATTCGAAAGGCCTGCTCGCTGAAGTGTTTTAGGGAGCGTTTGACAGTGATGATATCTATGAGGGTGCCCGTGTTTACAGATTTGGGGTTGTAACTGGTAGGTTCATTGATAATTTGTGTGAGATTGAGGGCATCTAGCTTAGATTATAGGACGGCCGGAGTGTTAAGCATGTCCCAGTTTAGGTCACCTAACAGTACGAGCTCTGATGATAGATGGGGGGGAATCAATTCACAAGTAGAAGCTCGAATTGTTTGGGCACAGACCTGGATAGCATGACAGAACTCTGCAGGCTATATCTGCAGTATATTGCAACTCCACCCCCTTTGGCAGCTCTATCTTGTTGGAAAATGTTATAGTTAGGGATGGAAATTTCAGGATTTTTGGTGGCCTTCCTAAGCCAGGATTCAGACACGGCTAGGACATCCGGGTTGGCAGAGTGTGCTAAAGCAGTGAGTAAAACAAACTTAGGGAGGAGGCTTCTAATGTTAACATGCATGAAACCAAGGCTTTTACAGTTACAGAAGTCAACAAATGAGAGCGCCTGGGGAATGGGAGTGGAGCTAGGTGATGCAGGGCCTTCATTAACCTCTACATCACCAGAGGAACAGAGATAAGGGTACGGCTAAAGGCTATAAGAACTGGTTGTCTAGGGCATTCGGAGCAGAAAGTAAAGGGAGCAGGTTTCTGGGCGCGGAAGAATAGATTCAAGGCATAATGTACAGAGAAGGCAATTGTAGGATGTGAATACAGTGGAGGTAAACCTAGGCATTGAGTGATGATGAGAGGTTTTGTCTCTAGAGACATCATTTAGACCAGGTGAGGTCACCGCATGTGTGGGAGGTGAAACAAAAGGGCTAGCTAAGGCATATTGAGCAGGGCTGGAGGCTCTACAGTGAAATAAGACAATAATCACTAACCAAAACAGCAATGGACAAGACATATTGACATTAGGGAGAGGCATGCGTAGCCGAGTGATCATAGGGACCAGTGGGAAGCTTGGCGAGCTGGAGACACGGCGATTCAGAGAGCTAACGGGCTGGGGCTAGCAGGCTAGCAGAAGGCCCTTAGAGGGACGTCGCGACGGAAGAAGTCTGTTGTAGCCCCCTCGGACGGTTACGTCGGCAGACCAGTCGTGTTGGATCAACAGGGCTCCGTGTAGGCAATAAAAGGGTCCAGGCCAATTGGCAAAATAGGTATTGTAGCCCTAGAAATTCGCTGATGGTCCTCTTCAGCTAACAGTCGATATGCTCTAGACAGCTTGCGGGCGGTGGCTAGCAGGCTAGCGGATGGGCCTTCAGGGGACGTCGTGACAGAGGAGCCTGTTGAAACCCATCTGGCGGATTACGTCAGTAGACCAGTCGTGATGGAATTGGTGGGGCTTCCGTGTCGGCAGTAAAAAGGGGTCCAGGCCAATTGGCAAAATATGTATTGTAGGCCAAGGAGTGGCCGAGTTAGCCAGGAGATGGGCCTAGAACGAGGCTAGTTCCAGGCTCACTGGTGCTTGCTTCGGGACAGAGACGTTAGCCAGGGGGTAGTCACTCGGATAGCAGCTAGCTAGCTGCGATGATCCAGGTGAAAAGGTTCAGAGCTTGCGGTAGGAAACCGGAGATGTGGAGAAAAAGCAGTCCGGTATGCTCTGGGTTGAATCGCGCTGTGCAGACTGGCAGGAGTTGACTGGACTAAGGTTAGGTGATGACCGCTAGCAGTGGCTAACTGACTAATAGCTGGCTAGCTTCTGTTGTGGGTTCCGGTTTTAAAGTATAGAAAATAGCAGATCCATACCACATTGGGTGAGGCGGATTGCAGGAGAGTATGTTGAAACTGAGGTTAAAAATATAAAAAATATATACGGAATATATACGAAGGGAAAAAATATATTTATACACGGGACATGACAAGACAAAGACAAAGACGTCTGAACTGCTACGCCATCTTGGATTTATTTGGACAGTGAAGCAAACATTTGTAAATTTGGCTACAGCATTTTGGATTTGAGATCAAATGTTTCATATAAGGAAACAGTACATAATGCCTCCTTTTACTTGAGGGTATTTTCAAACATATCTGTTTTACCGTTTAGAAATACACCTTATGTATTTCACCTTCATCTTAATCTTGTAGTTTTATTGGCAAGTCTGAGAAATTGCTTTTTCTTGCAACTCTGCCTAGAAGACCAGCATCCCGGAGTTGCCTCTTCACTGTTGAAGCTGCCAGTTGAGGACTTGTGAGGCGTCTGTTTCTCAAACTAGACACTCTAATGTACTTGTCCTCTTGCTCAGTTGTGCACCGGGGCCTCCCACTCTTTCTATTTTGGTTAGAGCCAGTTTACATTGTTCTGTGAAGAACGTAGTACACAGGGTTGTACGAGATCTTCAGTTTCTTGGCAATTTCTCGCATGGAATAGCATTCATTTCGCAGAACAAGAATAGACTTACGTGTTTCAGAAGAAAGTCTTTGTTTCTAGGCATTTTGAGCCTGCAATCGAACCCACAAATGCTGATGCTCAAGATACACAACTAGTCTAAGGAAGGCCAGTTTTATTGCTTCTTTAATCAGAATGACAGTGTTCAGCTATGCTAACATAATTGTAAAAGGGTTTTCTAATGATCAACTAGCCTTTCAAAATTATAAACTTGGATTAGCTAACACAACGTGCCATTGGAACACAGGAGTGATGGTTGTTGATAATGGGCCTCTGTGCGCCTATGTAGATATTCCATTAAAAATCAGCCGTTTCCAGCTACAATAGTAATTTACAACATTAACATTGTCTACACTGTATTTCAGATCAATTTGATGTCATTTTAAGACAAAAAATGTAATTTTCTTACAAAAACAAGGACATTTTTAAGTGACCCCAAACCTTTGAACGGTAGTGTAAAAATACCCTAAAATAAAAGGTGACATTCTGTATTGTTGCCACATATGAAAGATTTGATCTGAAATACAAAATGCTGGAGTCGAGTCAAATTCACAAATGTTTTCTTCACTGTCCAAATAAATATGGAGGGGAGTGTAGTTCCCTGTTTAGAGAAGATACATGTTTGGGGTGTTTTATAGCTCTTGATTTGATTGCTTCTGACAAGGTAGGAAAGTTTGTAGTGCTGAGCATAAGAAAACAATCTGCATATAAACTGTACATTTCTAATGATGGTCTTAGCCTATCTGAAATATATCTGAAATATGTTATATTGCACCTTCTGTCTTTGATAGGATTTGTGCAGACTTCTGGCGCCGACAGAGATGGCTGCCTAGCTTCGCGTTCCTAGGAAACTATGCAGTATTTAGATTTTTTATATATTATTTCTTACATTGTTACCCCAGAAAATCTTAAGTTTTATTACATACAGACAGGAGGAACTATTGGATATAAGAGCAACGTCAACTCACTAACATTACGACCAGGAATACGACTTTCCCTAAGCTGATCCTATGTTTGGTCCACCACCCAGGACAATGGATTGGATCCCAGCCGCCGACTAAAAACAACGACGCCGCAGAAGGGGCAGACGGAGCGGTCTTCTGGTCAGGCTCCGTAGACGGGCACATCGCCCACAGCTCCCGAGTATACTACTTGCCAATGCCCAGTCTCTTGACAACAAGGTAGACAAAATCCGAGCAAGGGTTGACTTCCAGAAAGACATCAGAGATTGTAACGTTCTTTGTTTCACGGAAACATGGCTCGCTCGGGATGTGTTATCAGAGTCGGTACAGCCACCTGGTTTCTTCACGCATCGCGCTGATAGAAACAAATCTCTCTGGTAAGAAGAAGGGCGGGGGTGTATGCCTTATGATTAACGAGACGTGGTGTGATTATAACAACATAGAGGAACTCAAGTCCTTTAGTTCACCTGACCTAGAATTCCTTAAAATCAAATGCCGACCGCATTATCTACCAAGGGAATTCTCTTAGATTATAATTACAGTTGTGTATATCCCCCCCAAGCAGACACCTCGACGGCCCTGAAAGAACTTAATTGGACTCTATATAAACTAGAAACCACATATCCTAAGGCTGCATTGATTTTAGCTGGGGATTTTAACAAGGCTAATCTGAAAACATGGCTTCCAAAATTGTATCAGCATATCGAATGAGCGACCCAGGCTGGCAAAACCCTGGATCATTGTTATTCTAACTTCCGCAATGCATACAAAGCCCTCCCAGGGCCTCCTTTTGGAAAATCTGACCACGACTCCATTTTGTTGCTTCCAGCCTATAGACAGAAACTAAAACAGGAAACGCCCATGCTCAGTTCTGGTCAACGCTGTTCTAGTTCAACGTGGACTGGGATATGTTCCGCATAGCGTCGGACAATAACATTGAAGAATACGCTGATTCGGTGAGTGAGTTTATTAGCAAGTGCATCAATGATGTTGCACCCACAGCGACTATTAAAACCTTCCCCAACCAGAAACTGTGGATTGATGGCAGCATTCGCACAAAACTGAAACCGCGAACCACCGCTTTTAATCAGGGCAAGGTGACCAGAAACATGACCGAATACAAACAGTGTAGCTATTCCCTGCGCAAAGGCAATCAAACAAGCTAAGCATCAGTATAGAGACAAAGTAGAGTCGCAATTCAATGGCTCAGACACGAGAAGTATGTGGCAGGGTCTACAGTCAATCACGGACTACAAAAAGAAAACCAGCCCCGTCGCAGACCACGATGTCTTGCTCCCAGACAAACTAAACAACTTCTTTGCACGCTTTGAGGACAATACAGTGCCACCGACACGGCCCGCTACCAAAACCTTTGGGCTCTCCTTCACTGAGGCCAACGTGAGTAAAACATTTAAACATGTTAACCCTCGCAAGGCTGCCGGCCCAGTCGGCATCCCTAGTCACGTCTTCAGAGCACGCACTTACCAGCTGGCTGGTGTGTTTACGGACATATATAATCAATCCTTATCCCAGTCTGCTGTTCCCACATGCTTCAAGAGGACCACCATTGTTCCTGTTCCCAAGAAAGCTAAGGTAACTGAGCTAAATGACTATCACCATGTAGCACTTACTTCCGTCATCATGAAGTGCTTTGAGAGACTAGTCAAGGCCCATATCACCTCTACCCTACCTGACATCCTAGACCCAATCCAATTTATTTACCGCCCCAATAGGTCCACAGACAACGCAATCGCAATCACACTGCACACTGCCCTAACCCATCTGGACAAGAGGAATACCTATGTAAGAATGCTGTTCATCAACTACAGCTCAGCATTTAACACCATATTACCCTCCAAATTCGTCATTAAACTCGAGACCCTGGGTCTCGACACTGCCCTGTGCAACTGGGTCCTGGAGTTCCTGACGGGCCACCCCCAGGTGGAGAGGGTAGGAAACAACATCTCCACCCCGCTGATCCTCAACACTGGGGCCCGACAAGGGTGCGTTCTCAGCCCTCTCCTGTACTCCCTGTTCACCCATGACTGCGTGGCCATGCACGCCTCCAACTCAATCATCAAGTTTGCAGACGACACTACAGTGATAGGCTTGATTACCAACAACAACGAGACTGCCTACAGGGAGGATGTGAGGGCCCTCGGAGTGTGGTGTCAGGAAAACTACCTCACACTCAATGTCAACAAAACAAAGGAGATGATCATGGACTTCAGGAAACAGCAGAGGGAGTAGCCCCTTATCCACATCGACGGGACAGTAGTGGAGAAGGTGGAAAGTTTTAAGTTCCTCGGCGTACACATCACGGACAAACTGAAATGGTTCACCCACACAGACAGCGTGGTGAAGAAGGCGCAGGAGATCCTCTTTAACCTCAGGAGGCTGAAGAAATTTGACTGATCCGCAACTGATCCGCCCACAACCGTAAGGCTCTCCAGAGGGTAGTGAGGTCTGCACAACGCATCACCGGGGGCAAACTACCTGCCCTCCAGGACACCTACACCACCCGATGTCACAGGAAGGCCAAAAAGGTCATCAAGGACAACAACCACCCGAGCCACTGCCTGTTCACCCCGCTATCATCAAGAAGGCGAGGTCAGTACAGGTGCATCAAAGCTGGCACCGAGAGAATGAAAATCAGCTTCTCTCTCAAGTACATCAGACTGTTAAACAGCCATCACTAACATTGAGTGGCTGCTGCCAACATACTGACTCATCTCTAGCCACTTTAATAATAAAAAATCGGATGTAATAAATGTATTACTAGCCACATTAAACAATGCCACTTTATATAATGTTTACATACCCTACATTACTCATCTCATATGTATATACTGTACTCTATATCATCTACTGCATCTTGCCTTTGCCGTTCGGCCATCGCTCATCCATATATTTTTATGTACATATTATTTTTCATTCCTTTACACTTGTGTGTATAAGGTAGTTGTTGTGAAATTAATAGATTACTTGTTCGATATTACTGCATGGTTGGAACTAGAAGCACAAGCATTTCGCTACACTCACATTAACATCTGCTAACCATGTGTATGTGACAAATAAATTTGATCTGATGTAATGTAATCTCTCAATAAAGCACAACTGAATCATCTTTATCAATATTTCACAGAGGAATCCTGGGTATTTAAGGAGGAAAAACTAATTTTGACCAATTATGACTGATAACAGGAGCAAGATGATCAGAAATACCTCTCCTTTATAATGTAACTATTTTAGACAACCCTGTCATGTTCTGTTAATCCTAGTTTATACAGTACATAGATTGAATGGTCCACACTGTAATAAAAATTACAACATCTTTCTTTTTCATGTCCTGTCGATGACAAGAAGATATTTGTATATGCATTTGCTATCAATGCTTTATGAGCCCCTCAAACCACGTAGCTATCTTTTATTAAAACATTAAATCAAAGTTGGGTGTGTGCTCTGCAGGCATTACTTTGGACTACACTTTGACACTTTAGTTCAACAGCCACCTCAGCGTCACCATGTGTATTGCTATTTCCAGTGGTGGAAAAAGCATCCCATTTTCATACTTGAGTAAAAGTAAAGATACCTTAATAGAAATAGACTCAAGTAAAAGTGAAAGTCTCCCAGTAAAATACTACTTGAGTAAAAGTCTAAAAGTATTTGGTTTTAAATATACTTAAGTATCGAAAGTACATTGAATTGATAAAATATACTTGTATTAAGCAAACCAGATGGCACCATTTTTTGGGGCACACTCCAACAAACAAATCATGTGTGTTTAGTGAGTCCGCCAGATCAACCAAAAAACTCTCCTCTGACAAGACAACCTTTCTGAGAGAAAAAGATAGGGAATAGAAAGAGAGAGAGACAGACGTACGGACAGAGACGGACAGGCAGGTAGGTAGGTAGGTAGGTAGGTAGGTAGGTAGGTAGGTAGATAGGTAGATAGGTAGATAGGTAGATAGGTAGATAGGTAGATAGATAGATAGATAGATAGATAGATAGATAGATAGGTAGATAGGTAGATAGATAGATAGATAGATAGATAGATAGATAGATAGATAGATAGATAGATAGATAGATAGATAGATAGATAGAAAAGCACTAGAGGAAGAAAAATATGGTGTAGAGATCAATACTTGAGATTCGGAATCTGTGGTTTGTCTCTCTACCCCAACAGCTGCTAGAGCAGAAGAGAGTGGAGAAGCTCTGACTCGTCCTTGCTCTGTCCTAATACGCACACAAACACACGCATACACACATGCACTTGTCCTACTTGTCCCTGCTCTGTCCTAATAGACCGCAGTGTTCAAGGACCATGCGGAGGTGCAGAGATGTTAATATTCACCCGTATGCCAATCAGGGCTGTTCTAGCAGAATGTTATAAGTCGGTAGCTGGCCACGCACGCGCACACACACACACACACACACACACACACACACACACACACACACACACACACACACACACACACACACACACACACACACACACACACACACACACACACACACACACACACACACACACACACACACACACACACACACACACACACACACACACACACTCGTCCTTGGCTGTCCTCTCTTGGAAGAGGGCATGTGTCTTCAATCGTCACAGATGGAGAGGAGACAGGGAACACAGGACACACCCCTTATTGACAACTGGGCTCGGCTCTCTGTTTTCATTTGCTCGAACGTGATTATATTTATTGTCCAAAGGTTATGTCAGCTGTTCAGTGTACCAACACTGTACCATACACCATACACTGTACCATACTGTACCATACTAATTAGAGTGTCTATAGCTACAGTAGACTATTCCTGTGGCAAGCTTACTGTAACAGGCAGGCAGCCAGATACCATGTTGCCCTCCTGGGTCAGACAATCTGGGAGCAAAGGAGACAGCAAAGACGACACCATTCCTATTGTTTGTGTAAATGCAAACCTAAATTCAACACAGAGGTCACACGTCTCACGAAGGTCTGGAGTAGTGTACAGTAGTAGTAGGGTCTGGTGTAGTGTTCAGTAGTAGTAGGGTCTGGAGTAGTGTAAAGTAGTAGTAGGGTCTGGTGTAGTGTTCAGTAGTAGTAGGGTCTGGAGTAGTGTACAGTAGTAGTAGGGTCTGGTGTAGTGTTCAGTAGTAGTAGGGTCTGGAGTAGTGTACAGTTGTAGTAGGGTCTGGTGTAGTGTTCAGTAGTAGTAGGGTCTGGAGTAGTGTACAGTAGTAGTAGGGTATGGTGTAGTGTTCAGTAGTAGTAGGGTCTGGTGTAGTGTACAGTAGTAGTAGGGTCTGGAGTAGTGTACAGTAGTAGTAGGGTCTGGTGTAGTGTACAGTAGTAGTAGGGTCTGGTGTAATGTACAGTAGTAGTAGGGTCTGGTGTATTGTAGTAGTAGGGTCTGGTGTAGTGTTGCGTAGTAGTAGGGTCTGGTGTACTGAATTGTAGTAGTAGGGTCTGGAGTAGTGTACAGTAGCAGTAGGGTCTAGAGTAGTGTACAGTAGTTGTAGGGTCTGGTGTAATTTACAGTAGTAGTAGGGTCTAGTGTATTGTAGTAGCAGGGTCTGGTGTAGTGTTCAGTAGTAGTAGGGTCTGGTGTACTGAATTGTAGTAGCAGGGTCTGGTGTAGTGTTCAGTAGTAGTAGGGTCTGGTGTAGTGTGCAGTAGTAGTAGGGTCTTATGTAGTGTACAGTAGTAGTAGGGTCTGATGTAGTGTACAGTAGTAGTAGGGTCTGGTGTAGTGTACAGTAGTAGTAGGGTCTGATGTAGTGTTCAGTAGTAGCAGGGTCTGGTGTAGTGTTCAGTAGTAGTAGGGTCTGATGTATTGTTCAGTAGTGGCAGGGTCTGGTGTAGTGTTCAGTAGTAGTAGGGTCTGGTGTATGTTCAGTAGTAGCAGGGTCTGATGTAGTGTTCAGTAGTAGTAGGGTGTGGTGTACTGTACAGTGGTAGTAGGGTCTGGTGTAGTGTTCAGTATTAGTAGCGTCTGGGGTAGTGTATTGTAGTAGTAGGGTCTGGTGTAGTGTTCAGTATTAGTAGGGTCTGGTGTATGTTCAGTAGTAGTAGGGTCTGGAGTAGTGTATTGTAGTAGCAGGGTCTAGTGTAGTGTTCAGTAGTAGTAGGGTCTGGTGTAGTGTTCAGTAGCAGTAGGGTCTGGTGTACTGTACAGTATTAGTAGCGTCTGGAGTAGTGTATTGTAGTAGTAGGGTCTGGTGTAGTGTTCAGAAGTAGTAGGTTCTGGTGTAGTGTTCAGTAGTAGTAGGGTATGGTGTAGTGTTCAGTGGTAGTAGGGTCTGGTGTGTGTACAGTAATAGTAGGGTCTGGTGTAGTGTAGAGTAGTAGAAGGTTCTGGTGTGGTGTACAGTAGTAGTAGCGTCTGGTGTAGTGTATTGTAGTAGTAGCGTCTGGTGTAGTGTACAGTAGAAGTAGGGCCTGGTGTAGTGTACAGTCGTAGTAGGGTCTGGTGTAGTGTACAGTAGTAGTAGATTCTGGTGTAGTGTATTGTAGTAGCAGGGTATGGTGTAGTAGTAGGGTCTGGTGTAGTGTACAGTAGTAGTAGGGTCTGGTGTAGTGTACAGTAGTAGTAGGGTCTGGTGTAGTGTACAGTAGTAGTAGGGTCTGATGTAGTGTACAGTAGTAGTAGGGTCTGGTGTAGTGTTCAGCATTAGTAGCGCCTGGTGTAGTCTATTGTAGTAGTAGGGTCTGGTGTAGTGTACAGTAGTAGTAGGGTCTGGTGTAGTGTTCAGTATTAGTAGCGCCTGGTGTAGTCTATTGTAGTAGTAGGGTCTGGTGTAGTGTACAGTAGTAGTAGGGTCTGATGTAGTGTTCAGTAGTAGTAGGGTCTGGTGTAGTGTTCAGTATTAGTAGCGCCTGGTGAAGTCTATTGGAGTAGTAGGGTCTGGTGTAGTGTACAGTAGTAGTAGGGTCTGGTGTAGTGTACAGTAGTGGTAGGGTCTGGTGTAGTGTACAGTAGTAGTAGGGTCTGGTGTAGTGTTCAGTAGTAGTAGGGGCTGGTGTAGTGTACAGTAGTAGTAGGGTCTGGTGTAGTGTACGGTAGTAGTAGGGTCTGGTGTAGTGTACAGTATTAGTAGGGTCTGGTGTAGTGTTCAGTAGCAGTAGGGGCTGGTGTACTGTACAGTATTAGTAGCGTCTGGAGTAGTGTATTGTAGTAGTAGGGTCTGGTGTAGTGTACAGTAGTAGTAGGGTCTGGTGTAGTGTTCAATAGTACTCGGGTCTGATGTAGTGTTCAGTAGTAGTAGTGTCTGGTGTAGTGTTCAGTGGTAGTAGGGTCTGGTCTAGTGTTCAGTAGTAGTAGGGACTGGTGTAGTGTTCAGTAGTAGTAGGGACTGGTGTAGTGTTCAGTAGTAGTAGGGTCTGGTGTAGTGTACAGTAGTAGTAGGGTCTGGTGTAGTGTTCAGTAGTAGTAGGGACTGGTGTAGTCTATTGTAGTAGTAGGGTCTGATATGGTGTACAGTAGTAGTAGGGTCTGGTGTAGTGTTCAGTAGTTGTAGGGTATGGTGTAGTGTTCAGTGGTAGTAGGGTCTGGTGTGTGTACAGTAATAGTAGGGTCTGGTGTAGTGTAGAGTAGTAGAAGGTTCTGGTGTGGTGTACAGTAGTAGTAGCGTCTGGTGTAGTGTATTGTAGTAGTAGCGTCTGGTGTAGTGTACAGTAGAAGTAGGGCCTGGTGTAGTGTACAGTCGTAGTAGAATCTGGTGTAGTGTACAGTAGTAGTAGATTCTGGTGTAGTGTATTGTAGTAGCAGGGTATGGTGTAGTAGTAGGGTCTGGTTTAGTGTACAGTAGTAGTAGGGTCTGGTGTAGTGTACAGTAGTGGTAGGGTCTGGTGTAGTGTTCAGTATTAGTAGCGCCTGGTGTAGTCTATTGTAGTAGTAGGGTCTGGTGTAGTGTACAGTAGTAGTAGGGTCTGATGTAGTGTTCAGTAGTAGTAGGGTATGGTGTAGTGTTCAGTATTAGTAGCGCCTGGTGTAGTCTATTGGAGTAGTAGGGTCTGGTGTAGTGTTCAGTAGTAGTAGGGGCTGGTGTAGTGTACAGTAGTAGTAGGGTCTGGTGTAGTGTACAGTAGTAGTAGGGTCTGATGTAGTGTTCAGTAGTAGTAGGGTCTGGTGTAGTGTTCAGTAGTAGTAGGGGCTGGTGTAGTGTACAGTAGTAGTAGGGTCTGGTGTAGTGTACAGTAGTATTAGGGTCTGATGTAGTGTTCAGTAGTAGTAGGGTCTGGTGTAGTGTGCAGTATTAGTACCGCATGGTGTAGTCTATTGTAGTAGTAGGGTCTGGTGTAGTGTACATTAGTGGTAGGGTCTGGTGTAGTGTACAGTAGAAGTAGGGTCTGATGTAGTGTACATTAGTAGTAGGGTCTGGTGTAGTGTACAGTAGTAGTAGGGTCTGGTGTAGTGTTCAGTAGTAGTAGGGTCTGGAGTAGTGTTCAGTGGTAGTTGGGTCTGGTGAGTGTTCAGTATTAGTAGCGTCTGGTGTAGTGAATTGTAGTAGTAGGGTCTGGTGTAGTGTTCAGTAGTAGTAGGGTCTGGTGTAGTGTATTGTAGTAGTAGGGTCTGGTGTAGTGTACAGTATTAGTAGCATCTGGTGTAGTGTATTGTAGTAGTAGGGTCTGGTGTAGTGTTATGTAGTAGAAGGGTCTGGTGTAGTGTTATGTAGTAGTAGGGTCTGGTGTAGTGTTCAGTAGTAGTAGGGTCTGGTCTAGTGTTCAGTAGTAGTAGGGTCTGGTCTAGTGTTCAGTAGTAGTCGGCTCTGGTGTAGTGTACAGTAGTAGTAGGGTCTGGTGTAGTGTTCAGTTGTAGTAGGGTCTGGACTAGTGTTCAGTAGTAGTAGGGTCTGGTCTAGTGTTCAGTAGTAGTAGGGTCTGGTGTAGTGTACAGTAGTAGTAGGGTCTGGTGTAGTGTTTAGTTGTAGTAGGGTCTGGTCTAGTGTACAGTAGTAGTAGGGTCTGGTCTAGTGTTCAGTAGTAGTAGGGTTTGGTGTAGTGTTCAGTAGTAGTAAGGTCTGGTGTAGTGTTCAGTTGTATTAGGGTCTGGTCTAGTGTTCAGTAGTAGTAGGGTCTGGTCTAGTGTTCAATTGTAGTAGGGTCTGGTGTAGTGTTCAGTTGTAGTAGGGTCTGGTCTAGTGTTCAGTAGTAGTATGGTCTGGTCTAGTGTGCAGTAGTAGTAGGGTCTGGTCTGGTGTTCAGTAATAGGGTATGGTGTAGTGTTCAGTAGTAGTAGGGTCTGGTCTGGTGTTCAGTAGTAGGGTATGGTGTAGTGTTCATTAGTAGGGTATGGTCTGGTGTTCAGTAGTAGGGTCTGGTGTAGTGTTCAGTAGTAGTAGGGTCTGGTCTGGTGTTCAGTAGTAGGGTATGGTGTAGTTTTCAGTAGTAGTAGGGTCTGGTGTAGTGTTCAGTTGTAGTAGGGTCTGGTGTAGTGTTCAGTGGTAGTAGGGTCTGGTGTAGTGTACATTAGTAGTAGGGTCTGGTGTAGTGTTCAGTTGTAGTAGGGTCTGGTCTAGTGTTCAGTAGTAGTAGGGTCTGGTGTAGTGTTCAGTAGTAGTAGGGTATGGTCTGGTCTGGTGTTCAGTAGTAGGGTCTGGTGTAGTGTACAGTAGTAGTAGGGTCTGGTGTAGTATTCAGTTGTAGTAGGGTCTGGTCTAGTGTACAGTAGTAGTAGGGTCTAGTGTTCAGTAGTAGTAGGGTCTGGTCTAGTGTTCAGTAGTAGTAGGGTCTGGTCTAGTGTTCAGTAGTAGTAGGGTCTGGTATCCAGTGTTCAGTAGTAGTAGGGTCTGGTGTAGTGTTTAGTTGTAGTAGGGTCTGGTCTAGTGTACAGTAGTAGTAGGGTTTGGTGTAGTGTTCAGTAGTAGTAGGGTCTGGTGTAGTGTTCAGTTGTATTAGGGTCTGGTCTAGTGTTCAGTCGTAGTATGGTCTGGTCTAGTGTTCAGTGGTAGTAGGATCTGGTGTAGTGTTCAGTTGTAGTAGGGTCTGGTGTAGTGTTCAGTTGTAGTAGGGTCTGGTCTATTGTTCAGTAGTAGTAGGGTCTGGTCTAGTGTACAGGAGTAGTAGGGTCTGGTCTAGTGTTCAGTAGTAGTAGGGTTTGGTGTTGTGTTCAGTAGTAGTCGGGTCTGATGTAGTGTTCAGTAGTAGTAGGGTATGGTGTAGTGTTCAGTAGTAGTAGGGTCTGGTGTGGTGTTCAGTAGTAGGGTATGGTGTAGTGTTCATTAGTAGGGTATGGTCTGGTGTTCAGTAGTAGGGTCTGGTGTAGTGTTCAGTAGTAGTAGGGTCTGGTCTGGTGTTCAGTAGTAGGGTATGGTGTAGTGTTCAGTAGTAGGGTCTGGTGTTCAGTAGTAGGGTATGGTGTAGTGTTCAGTAGTAGTAGGGTCTGGTCTGGTGTTCAGTAGTAGGGTATGGTGTAGTGTTCAGTAGTAGTAGGGTCTGGTGTAGTGTTCAGTTGTAGTAGGGTCTGGTGTAGTGTACAGTAGTAGTAGGGTCTGGTGTAGTGTTTAGTTGTAGTAGGGTCTGGTCTAGTGTACAGTAGTAGTAGGGTCTGGTCTAGTGTTCAGTAGTAGTAGGGTTTGGTGTAGTGTTCAGTAGTAGTAAGGTCTGGTGTAGTGTTCAGTTGTATTAGGGTCTGGTCTAGTGTTCAGTAGTAGTAGGGTCTGGTCTAGTGTTCAATTGTAGTAGGGTCTGGTGTAGTGTTCAGTTGTAGTAGGGTCTGGTCTAGTGTTCAGTAGTAGTATGGTCTGGTCTAGTGTGCAGTAGTAGTAGGGTCTGGTCTAGTGTTCAGTAGTAGTATGGTTTGGTGTTGTGTTCAGTAGTAGTCGGGTCTGATGTAGTGTTCAGTAGTAGTAGGGTGTGATGTAGTTTTCAGTAGTAGTAGGGTCTGGTCTGGTGTTCAGTAATAGGGTATGGTGTAGTGTTCAGTAGTAGTAGGGTCTGGTCTGGTGTTCAGTAGTAGGGTATGGTGTAGTGTTCATTAGTAGGGTATGGTCTGGTGTTCAGTAGTAGGGTCTGGTGTAGTGTTCAGTAGTAGTAGGATCTGGTCTGGTGTTCAGTAGTAGGGTATGGTGTAGTGTTCAGTAGTAGGGTATGGTGTAGTGTTCAGCAGTAGGGTCTGGTGTTCAGTAGTAGGGTATGGTGTAGTGTTCAGTAGTAGTAGGGTCTGGTCTGGTGTTCAGTAGTAGGGTATGGTGTAGTTTTCAGTAGTAGTAGGGTCTGGTGTAGTGTTCAGTTGTAGTAGGGTCTGGTGTAGTGTTCAGTGGTAGTAGGGTCTGGTGTAGTGTACATTAGTAGTAGGGTCTGGTGTAGTGTTCAGTTGTAGTAGGGTCTGGTCTAGTGTTCAGTAGTAGTAGGGTCTGGTGTAGTGTTCAGTAGTAGTAGGGTATGGTCTGGTCTGGTGTTCAGTAGTAGGGTCTGGTGTAGTGTACAGTAGTAGTAGGGTCTGGTGTAGTATTCAGTTGTAGTAGGGTCTGGTCTAGTGTACAGTAGTAGTAGGGTCTAGTGTTCAGTAGTAGTAGGGTCTGGTCTAGTGTTCAGTAGTAGTAGGGTCTGGTCTAGTGTTCAGTAGTAGTAGGGTCTGGTCTAGTGTACAGTAGTAGTAGAGTCTGGACTAGTGTTCAGTAGTAGTAGGGTCTGGTCTAGTGTTCAGTAGTAGTAGGGTCTGGTGTAGTGTTTAGTTGTAGTAGGGTCTGGTCTAGTGTACAGTAGTAGTAGGGTTTGGTGTAGTGTTCAGTAGTAGTAGGGTCTGGTGTAGTGTTCAGTTGTATTAGGGTCTGGTCTAGTGTTCAGTCGTAGTATGGTCTGGTCTAGTGTTCAGTGGTAGTAGGATCTGGTGTAGTGTTCAGTTGTAGTAGGGTCTGGTGTAGTGTTCAGTTGTAGTAGGGTCTGGTCTATTGTTCAGTAGTAGTAGGGTCTGGTCTAGTGTACAGGAGTAGTAGGGTCTGGTCTAGTGTTCAGTAGTAGTAGGGTTTGGTGTTGTGTTCAGTAGTAGTCGGGTCTGATGTAGTGTTCAGTAGTAGTAGGGTATGGTGTAGTGTTCAGTAGTAGTAGGGTCTGGTGTGGTGTTCAGTAGTAGGGTATGGTGTAGTGTTCATTAGTAGGGTATGGTCTGGTGTTCAGTAGTAGGGTCTGGTGTAGTGTTCAGTAGTAGTAGGGTCTGGTCTGGTGTTCAGTAGTAGGGTATGGTGTAGTGTTCAGTAGTAGGGTCTGGTGTTCAGTAGTAGGGTATGGTGTAGTGTTCAGTAGTAGTAGGGTCTGGTCTGGTGTTCAGTAGTAGGGTATGGTGTAGTGTTCAGTAGTAGTAGGGTCTGGTGTAGTGTTCAGTTGTAGTAGGGTCTGGTGTAGTGTTCAGTGGTAGTAGGGTCTGGTGTAGTGTACATTAGTAGTAGGGTCTGGTGTAGTGTTCAGTTGTAGTAGGGTCTGGTCTAGTGTTCAGTAGTAGTAGGGTCTGGTGTAGTGTTCAGTAGTAGTAAGGTTTGGTGTAGTGTTCAGTAGTAGTAGGGTCTGGTGTAGTGTTCAGTTGTATTAGGGTCTGGTCTAGTGTTCAGTAGTAGTATGGTCTGGTCTAGTGTTCAGTGGTAGTAGGATCTGGTGTAGTGTTCAGTTGTAGTAGGGTCTGGTGTAGTGTTCAGTTGTAGTAGGGTCTGGTCTATTGTTCAGTAGTAGTAGGGTCTGGTCTAGTGTACAGTAGTAGTAGGGTCTGGTCTAGTGTTCAGTAGTAGTAGGGTTTGGTGTTGTGTTCAGTAGTAGTCGGGTCTGATGTAGTGTTCAGTAGTAGTAGGGTATGGTGTAGTGTTCAGTAGTAGTAGGGTCTGGTCTGGTGTTCGGTAATAGGGTATGGTGTAGTGTTCAGTAGTAGTAGGGTCTGGTCTGGTGTTCAGTAGTAGGGTATGGTGTAGTGTTCATTAGTAGGGTATGGTCTGGTGTTCAGTAGTAGGGTCTGGTGTAGTGTTCAGTAGTAGTAGGGTCTGGTCTGGTGTTCAGTAGTAGGGTATGGTGTAGTGTTCAGTAGTAGGGTCTGGTGTTCAGTAGTAAGGTATGGTGTAGTGTTCAGTAGTAGTAGGGTCTGGTGTAGTGTTCAGTTGTAGTAGGGTCTGGTGTAGTGTTCAGTGGTAGTAGGGTCTGGTGTAGTGTACATTAGTAGTAGGGTCTGGTGTAGTGTTCAGTTGTAGTAGGGTCTGGTCTAGTGTTCAGTAGTAGTAGGGTCTGGTGTAGTGTTCAGTAGTAGTAGGGTATGGTCTGGTGTTCAGTAGTAGGGTCTGGTGTAGTGTACAGTAGTAGTAGGGTCTGGTGTAGTGTTCAGTTGTAGTAGGGTCTGGTCTAGTGTTCAGTAGTAGTAGGGTCTGGTCTAGTGTTCAGTAGTAGTAGGGTCTGGTGTAGTGTTCAGTGGTAGTAGGGTCTGGTGTAGTGTTCAGTAGTAGTACGGTCTGGTCTGGTGTTCAGTAGTAGGGTATGGTGTAGTGTTCATTAGTAGGGTATGGTCTGGTGTTCAGTAGTAGGGTCTGGTGTAGTGTTCAGTAGTAGTAGGGTCTGGTCTGGTGTTCAGTAGTAGGGTATGGTGTAGTGTTCAGCAGTAGGGTCTGGTGTTCAGTAGTAGGGTATGGTGTAGTGTTCAGTAGTAGTAGGGTCTGGTCTGGTGTTCAGTAGTAGCGTATGGTGTAGTGTTCAGTAGTAGTAGGGTCTGGTGTAGTGTTCAGTTGTAGTAGGGTCTGGTGTAGTGTTCAGTGGTAGTAGGGTCTGGTGTAGTGTACATTAGTAGTAGGGTCTGGTGTAGTGTTCAGTTGTAGTAGTGTCTGGTCTAGTGTTCAGTAGTAGTAGGGTCTGGAGTAGTGTTCAGTAGTAGTAGGGTATGGTCTGGTGTTCAGTAGTAGGGTCTGGTGTAGTGTACAGTAGTAGTAGGGTCTGGTGTAGTGTTCAGTTGTAGTAGGGTCTGGTCTAGTGTACAGTAGTAGTAGGGTCTGGTCTAGTGTTCAGTAGTAGTAGGGTCTGGTCTAGTGTTCAGTAGTAGTAGGGTCTGGTCTAGTGTACAGTAGTAGTAGGGTCTGGTGTAGTGTTCAGTAGTAGTAGGGTCTGGTCTAGTGTTCAGTAGTAGTAGGGTCTGGTCTAGTGTTCAGTAGTAGTAGGATCTGGTCTAGTGTACAGTAGTAGTAGGGTCTGGTCTAGTGTTCAGTAGTAGTAGGGTCTGGTCTAGTGTACAGTAGTAGTAGGGTCTGTTGTAGTGTACAGTAGTAGTAGGGTCAGGTGTAGTGTTCAGTAGTAGTAGGGTCTGGTGTAGTGTACAGTAGTAGTAGTGGTCCCGTGTGGCTCAGTTGGTAGAGCATGGCGCTTGCAACGCCAGGGTTGTGGGTTCATTCCCCACGGGGGGACCAGGATGAATATGTATGAACTTTCCAATTTGTAAGTCGCTCTGGATAAGAGCGTCTGCTAAATGACTTAAATGTAAATGTAAATGTAGTAGGGTCTGGTGCAGTGTTCAGGAGTAGTAGGGTCTGTTGTAGTGTTCAGTAGTAGGGTCTGGTCTAGTGTTCAGTAGTAGTAGGGTCTGGTGTAGTGTATAGTAGTAGTAGGGTCTGGTGTAGTGTTCAGTAGTAGTAGGGTCTGGTGTAGTGTTCAGTGGTAGTAGGGTATGGTGTAGAGTACAGTAGTAGTAGGGTCTGGTGTAGTGTTCAGTAGTGGGGAGTTGAGAGACTGTAAAAGACTTAAGGAAGCTGACAGAATGCTCCAGAGGCAAAGCTGGAAAATCTACCACTAGTTCAGCAGAGGTAAGGTCCCAAATACACCTTTGAATACAGATACACACTGACATATTCATCATAGCCATTATAGGCATATGAGTGAGCTGAGACTGTGTGTGTATTTGTGTGTTTGTGTCTGTGTGTGTTGTGTGTTTGTACGTTTGTGCGTGGACATGTTTAAATATACAATACGTTTATAACAGGAATGTGCACCACAGTTTTTTTATTTATTCGTTAAACTACTAATACTACTTTGATGGCTGTAGCCATCAATTTTTCCATTAAC
Source organism: Salvelinus alpinus (assembly GCF_045679555.1). Lineage (NCBI taxonomy): Eukaryota > Metazoa > Chordata > Actinopteri > Salmoniformes > Salmonidae > Salvelinus > Salvelinus alpinus. The sequence goes on from NC_092097.1 coordinate 38,195,720, forward strand.
ATTCACCCATATTTCAAATTTAACATTTCTCTAGTATAGGCTACTGATCGTAATGATGATATCAGTAAAATTGCTGTGGTAAGTGATCGGTATGATCGGTGATGATAATTTTCGGGTTTATGGTCTCAGCTCTAGTGTGTGCTGCCTTTTGGTCAGGCCATACAGCAACCCTTCTAGCTGACTGGAGGAGGAGAGGGACAGAATACAGACATCATCTCAGATTAGTTCTATCTGATTAGGATTAGGTGTGGGGAGTGGGGAGCCCAAATTACTCACAGGGAGTGAAGGGAGCAACAAAAAATGAAAATGAATTTCGAGGAGTCTTCGAAAGGGTAATTCTGTTTAGTTTTGCCAAAATCAATAGGGCCGTCAGATGTTTACTTGTTGTTGTTGCTCAGCAAACGATCAGCTTTGCTCCCTCTGACTCTCCCCACCTCTGCACACACACACACACAATCGCGTGTACACATACATAACCATAACCATATGGTAATAATAGCTTGCCTGACACTCCAGAATGTTGACCAGAGAATATTCAATCCTTGTCACAATATTAGGCATTTCACTGGTTCAACTGTATTTGGTTCCGTATTGTTTTAGTGTTTTTTCTACAAAGATTGTCTACTGCTGTGGTGTGAATATTAAAGTAAATATTTTGTAAATGCTAAACGGTCAAATATTGGGTTTGTCAAATGCCTAATTTCTAGCTGAGGGGTCACATAAGGATATTACAATGTGTAAACACTGAGGTTTGAGATAGTTTGGGATGAGTTGGACCGCAGAGTAAAGGAAAAGCAGCCAACAAGTGCTCAGTACATGTGGGAACTCCTTCAAGACTGATGGAAAAGCATTCCAGGTGAAGCTGGTCATCAAGGTAAAGGGTGGCTACTTTGAAGAATCTAAAATATACAATTTGTTTAACACTTTTTTGGTTAATACATGATTCCATGTGTAATTTAACAGTTTTGATGTCTTCACTATTATTCTACAATGTAGAAAATAGTAAAAATAAAGAAAACCCTTGAATGAGTAGGTGTGTCCTATCTTCTGACTGGTACTATATATACCTGTATATATAATATTTAAGTCCTGATTTATATGGCATTTAAAAAAAATAATATTTATAATATGTTTGTTATTTTCAACAACAACAAAAAAAAAGACAGCAATACAAACAATGACATTCATTGTACTGTTGAATGGGATGGACAATTTAGAGGACAAAACAAAAGTTAACTCACACATACACAAAATAAAACAAAATCCTATTAGGTGGTACATGTATCAGAAGAGAGCATATAGTCATTTTTTGCCAACATTGCTTAACCTCTTCTGCCATTACATGGTGGTTGGGGCAGCAGGTAACCTAGTGGTTAGAGCATTGAGCCAATAACTGAAAGGTCGCTGGATCAAATCCCGAGCTGACAAGGTAAAAATCTGTCGTTCTGCCCCTGAACACTGTTCCCCGGTAGGACGTCATCGGGAATAAGAATTTGTTCTTAACTGACTTGCCTTGTTAATAAACGTTTAAAAAAAGTATAATAAGTATGATAATTGGGTCTAATGTAAAATGAAATTCCTATTTTGCAAGCTGAAGGTCATTGTATAGCATTACAGCTATTGTGCTTGTATGGCCTTTTCCACAATATTGTACATTTTTTCTATAATAGAGATAGAGATAGAGTCCGGTACTGTGTCTGTGTCTGATGCAGGCTCCACAAACAGCACAGCACCTGAGGGAAATGGGCAAACTGCCCCTGCCATAACATTTAACCTAACCCCAGGACAGACTCCGGCCCACAACCACTTCCCAAGGCAGGCTCCGGGCCACAACTTGTTCCCCAGGCTCCAGCCCATAACCCAATCCTAAAGCTCTAGACAGCCCATATCAGGACCTCTGAGAGCTGATCTTTGGAGAGGAACACCTTGTACAGTTCTTCCCCGCTCCTCTCTTCCCCTCCCCCTCCATCCCCCGTTCCTCAGACCAAGTTCACAGCTCAGAATGCCCATGAACATGCTGCTAGTCAGGTCTCTCTCTCTCTCTCTCTCTCTCTCTCTCTCTCTCTCTCTCTCTCTCTCTCTCTCTCTCTCTCTCTCTCTCTCTCTCTCTCTCTCTCTCTCTCTCTCTCTCTCTCTCTCTCTCTCTCTCTCTCTCTCTCTCTCTCTCTCTCTCTCTCTCTCTCTCTCTCTCTCTCTCTCTCTCTCTCTCTCTCTCTCTCTCTCTCTCTCTCTCTCTCTCTCTCTCTCTCTCTCTCTCTCTCTCTCTCTCTAGAATATACACTACCGTTCAAAAGTTTGGGGTCACTTAGAAACGTCATTGTTTTTGAAAGAAAAGCTCATTTTTTGTCCATTAAAATAACATCAAACTGATCAGAAATACATTGTAGACATTGTTAATGTTGTAAATGACTAATGTAGCTGGAAACGGCAGATTTTTAATGGAATATCTACATAGGCGTAGAGGCCCATTATCAGCAACCATCACTCCTGTTCTCCAATGGCAAGTTGTGTTAGCTAATCCAAGTTTATCATTTTAAAAGGCTAATTGATCATTAGAAAACTCTTGTGCTGATTAAAGAAGCAATTAAACTGTCCTTTAGACTAGTTGAGTATCTAGAGCATAAGCATTTGTGGGTTCGATTACAGGCTCAAAATGTTCAGTCTATTCTTGTTCTGAGAAATTAAGACTATTCCATGTGAGGACAACAGTTTTCAGCTGTGCTAACATAATTGCAAAAGGGTTTTCTAATGATCAATTAACCTTTTAAAATGATAAACTTGGATTAGTTTGGTGACTGTGTATGGGCAAGTTTGGTGACTGTGTCTGGGCAAGTTTGGTGACTGTGTCTGGGCACGTTAGGCAGAAAAACACTCTTCTGATAGTGCTTTTCCTACATCAAGGATCCAAGAAACAGATCCTAGGGCCGTCCTCTCTCTATTTTGCAGTTTCTTGTTTATTTTATCGCCTTCTCTCTGTCTCTATCTGTGTGTGAACGTGTGTATGTGGGTGGGCATATTGTCTGCCTCCAATATAAATCTATGGGACCTGTTTGAAAACGCAGGATGGCATCGTGAGTCTTCAACAACGGGAGACAGAACAGACTCATGCTGTAATATGAATCCTGCTGGGATCAGCGACACAAATACGATAAATATTAAAGGGATTGAGTGAAAGTTAAGAGAGGAGAGAAGCTAAGCTAAACACTCCATAGAAATACAACATGAATGAAGCATCTAGGTACCCTACTGATCTCATTTTAGGACAGCGATAGATAGATAGGCAGGAGACCTAGAGGAGGCTTCCTCCTCTTCCCCTGAGGTAGATGGAAGGTCACACACACACTAATTGGGGTTGCCTAGTTAGGGGAAAGTGAGTGAGTGAGCAGCAAAACATTTCTGTTTAAAACAGGTTGTTGATGAGGGGAGGAAGGGGGAAAACTTTGATAACCAATGGGATAACAGGGTGTTGAGGTAATGCACACACACACATACACAGCCTCTGGAGGGCGTTGGCTGCTGCTCTACACTGGTGTTGTTGTCCCATTATACTTCTGGGAGGGGAGGTTGGAAGAACGGGAGAAGGGGAGGAAGGAAAGGAGAGGCAGAAGTGTATGTGGGCTACGAGTGGAGGAGGGGTAGAGGTGGTAATGATCCAGATATAGCTCATGAGATCATGCCCCTCTGCCTCTGTCTCTCTACTGGGACAAGACCATTCAGTGTCCAATCACTCTTCTTCTCTGTCTCTCTACTGGGACAAGACCATTCAGTGTCCAATCACTCTTCTTCTCTGTCTCTCTACTGGGACAAGACCATTCACTGTCCAATCACTCCTCTTCTCCGTCTCTCCAAATCCCTCTCCTCCTTCAATGCACTTCTCCGCTCTGGGTTTCATCCCATTGCTCCAGTGAGCATTAGACCTCATTTTAGGAAACAACAAGCAGATGTATGGCACTGAAGATATCTGTCAAGCCATGCATGGGAGGACACTCAAATCAGTACTTCAATACCTGACCACACTGTAGGCTATATATTTAATGTCTCTCCAAGCTCACTAAAACCACAGCTCACAACCTAGGCTTTAGCTCAGTGGACTAAAACAGTCATGCGGTAGGCATGAGTCTGTCACACTAGCTCAGTAAAACCATAGCTACAGTTGAAGTCGAAAGTTTACATACACCTTAGCCAAATACAATTGAACTCAGTTTTTCACAATTCCTGACATTTAATCCAAGTAAAAATTCCCTGTCTTAGGTCAGTTAAGATCACCACTTTTAAGAATGTGAAATGTCAGAATAATAGTAGAGAGAATGATTCATTTCAGATTTTATTTATTTCATCACATTCCCAGGGGGTCAGAAGTTTACATACACTCAATTAGTATTTGGTAGCATTGCCTTTAAATAGTTGAAATTGGGTTAAACTTTTCGGGTAGCCTTCCACAAGCTTCCCACAGTAAGTTGGGTGAATTTTGGCCCATTCCTCCTGACAGAGCTGCTGCAACTGAGTCAGGTTTGTAGGCCTCCTTGCTCGCACACAGTTTTTCAGTTCTGCCCACAAATGTTCTATGGGATTGAGGTCAGGGCTTTGTGATGGCCACTCCAATACCTTGACTTTGTTGTCCTTAAGCCATTTTGCCACAACTTTGGAAGTATGCTTGGGGTCATTGTCCATTTGGAAGACCCATTTGTGACCAAGCTTTAACTTCCTGACTGATGTCTTGAGATGTTGCTTCAATATATCCACATAATTTCCTCCTCATGGTGCCATCTATTTTTTGAAGTGCACCAGTCCCTCCTGCAGCAAAGCAACCCCACAACATGATACTGCCACCCCCCGTGCTTCACGTTTGGGATGGTGTTCTTCGGCTTGCAAGCCTCCCCCCTTTTCCTCCAAACATAACGATGGTCATTATGGCCAAACAGTTCTATTTTTGCTTCGTCAGACCAGATGTAATTTCTCCAAAAACTACGATCTTTGTCCCCTTGTGCAGTTGCAAACTGTAGTCTGGCTTTTTTTATGGTGGGTTTGGAGCAGTGGCTTCTTCCTTGCTGAGCGGCCTTTCAGGTTATGTCGATATAGGACTTGTTTTACTATGAATATAGATAATTTTGTACCTGTTTCCTCCAGAATCTTCACAAGGTCTGTTGCTGTTGTGCTGGGATTGATTTGCACCTTTCGCACCAAAGTACGTTCATCTCTAGGAGACAGAACGCGTCTCCTTCCTGAGCGGTATGACTGCTGCGCGGTCCCATGGTGTATATACTTGCGTGCTATTGTTTGTACAGATGGACACGGTACCTTCAAGCATTTGGAAATTGCTCCCAAGGATGAACCAGACTTGTGGAGGTCTACAATCTTTTTTCTGAGGTCTTGGCTGGTTTCTTTTGATTCCTCCATGATGTCAAGCAAAGAGGCACTGGGTTTGAAGGTAGGCCTCGAAATACATCCACAGGTACACCTCCAATTGACTCAAATTATGTCAATTAGCCTATCAGAAGCTTCTAAAGCCATGACATCGTTTTCTGGAATTTTCCAAGCTGTTTAAGGTCACAGTCAACTTAGTTTATGTAAACTTCTGACCCACTGGAATTGTGATACAGTGCAATATAAGTGAAATAATCTGTCTGTAAACAATTGTTGGGAAAATGACTTGTGTCATGCACAAAGTAGATGCCCTAACCGACTTGCCAAAACTATAGTTTGTTAACAAGAAATTTGTGGAGTGGTTGAAAAACTAGTTTTAATGACTCCAACCTAAGTGTTTGTAAACTTCTGACTTCAACTGTACATAAATTTATCAACAGGACAGCCTAAGAAGTCTTGTGTTGTGCATTGCTTTATATGTGCTTTCCAGAGCCTCTCCAGTTTTCTATTTATATTGGTATCTATCCTAGTTTGTTCTTTGTATGTGCTTTCCTTTCCAGCTCACTGAGGCTGTGTTTACACAGGCAGCTAAATTCTGATCTTTTAACCAATTGGACTGCCTGTGTAAATGCATCCTGAGAGCCAGTCCAGTGTTACTGTCTAAGGTCTGTATTCTAGTAGGGGTGAACCCAAACCGTAGGTGTGGGTGGGTTCCCATTACTCTAAGCAATAATTGAGCTGTCCGTTAGATAGGAGGTATTAGTGTACAAACTTTAATGGGCTCAGTGGAACCACATAAAAAGTACACAGGTTTACTACTAATTAACAATTTACAGTTACCCTATTGTCATGACTAATGGCTGCCAGATTTAGGCCTGTTATAAAACAGCTGTGAGCAGCAGGAGCAGAGGAACCATGGCACGCATAGCTAATATCAATGCAGACATGCAGACACACACATCCTTTTATCTATTGTACTTATGTATTTATTTTTTGTATAAATTACATTCTATACTGATACCAATTCTATACTGGATGCTGATTGGCTGACAGCCATGGTATATCAGACTGTATACCACGGGTATGACAAAACATTTATTGTTACTGCTTTAATTACATTGGTAAGCAGTTTATAAAAGCAATAATGCACCTCGGTGGCTTTTGGCTAAGGGCTGTGTTGTGCATAAGAATAGTCCTTAGCCATGGTATATTGGCCATATACCACACCTCTTCGGGCCTTATTGCTTAATTATAGATCATGTAATGTATTATAGATGATGGCTAAGGAAGTAGTACGGCACCATGTTTGACTATGATAGTTTTTAGTGTCTCAAAACTGTACTTGAGTGGTCCACAATGCATTTTGTATTGTCTCTCATGGCTAAACATAGACATGCTAATGCGTTTGTTTTATTTATTTTTTATTTCACTTTTATTTAACCAGGTAGGCTAGTTGAGAACAAGTTCTCATTTACAACTGCAACCTGGCCAAGATAAAGCAAAGCAGTTTGACACATACAACAACACAGAGTTACACATAGAATAAACAAACATACAGTCAATAATACAGTAGGAAAAAAGTATATATACAGTGTGTGCAAATAAGGGAGGTAAGGCAATAAAATAGGCCATAGTGGCGAGGTAATTATGATATAGCAATTAAACACTGGAGTGATAGATGTTCAGAAGATGAATGTATAAGTAGAGATACTGGGGTGCAAAGGAGCAAAATAAATAAATAAATACAGTATGGGGATGAGGTAGTTGGATGGGCTATTTACAGATGGGCTATGTACAGGTGCAGTGATCTGCTCTGATAGCTGGTGCTTGAAGTTAGTGAGGGAGATAAGAGTCTCCAGCTTCAGCAATTTTTGCAGTTCGTCCCAGTCATTGGCAGCAGAGAACTGGAAGGAAATGCGGCCAAAGTAGGTATTGGCTTTGGGGGTGACTAGTGAAATATACCTGCTGGAGCGCGTGCTACGGATGGTTGCTGCTATGGTGACCAATGAACTGAGATAAGGCGGGGTTTTACCTAGCAGAGACTTGTAGATGACCTGGAGCCAGTGGGTTTGGCGACGAGTATGAAGTGAGGGCCAGCCAACGAGAGCGTACAGGTCGCAGTGGTGGGTGGTATATGGAGCTTTGGTGACAAAACAGATGGCACTGTGATAGACTGCATCCTATTTGTTGAGTAGAGTGCTGGGGGCTATTTTGTAAATGACATCGCCGAAATCGAGGATCGGTAGGATAGTCAGTTTTACGAGGTTATGTTTGGCAGCATGAGTGAAGGATGCTTTGTTGCGAAATAGGAAGTCGATTCTAGATTTAATTTTGGATTGGAGATGCTTAATGTGGGTCTGAAAGGAGAGTTTACAGTCTAACCAGACATCTACGTATGTATTTGTAGTTGTCCACATATTCTAGGTCAGAACCTTCCAGAGTAGTGATGCTGGACGAGCGGGCAGGTGCGGGCAGCGATCGGTTGAAGAACATGCATTTAGTTTTACTTGCATTTAAGAGCAGTTGGAGGCCACGGAAGGAGAGTTGTATGGCATTGAAGCTCGTCTGGAGGTTAGTTAGCACAGTGTCCAAAGAAGGGCAAGAAGTATACAGAATGGTGTCGTCTGCGTAGAGATGGATCAGAGAATCACCAGCAGCAAGAGCGACATCATTGATGTATACAGAGAAGAGAGTCGGCCCGAGAATTGAACCCTGTGGCATCCCCATAGAGACTGCCAGAGGTCCGGACAACAGGCCCTCCGATTTGACACACTGAACTCTATCAGAGAAGTGAACCAGGCGAGGCATTTGAGAACCCAAGGCTGTTGAGTCTGCCGATAAGAATGTGGTGATTGACAGAGTCGAAATCCTTGGCCAGGTCGATGAATACAGCTACACAGTAATGTCTCTTATCGATGGCAGATATGATATCGTTTAGGACCTTGAGCGTGGCTGAGGTGCACCCATGACCAGCTCGGAAGCCAGATTGCATAGCGGAGAAGGTAGGTGGGATTCGAAATGGTCGGTGATCTGTTTGTTAACTTGGCTTTCGAAGACCTTAGTAAGGCAGGGTAGGATAGATATAGGTCTGTAGCAGTTTGGGTCTAGAGTGCCTCCCCCTTTGAAGAGGGGGATGACCGAGGCAGCTTTTCCAATCTTTGGGGATCTCAGACGATACAAAAGAGAGGTTGAACAGACTAGCAATAGGGGTTTCAACAATTTCTGCAGATACTTTTAGAAAGAGAGGGTCCAGATTGTCAAGCCCGGCTGATTTGTAGGGGTCCAGATTTTGCAACTCTTTCAGAACATCAGCTATCTGGATTTGGGTGAAGGAGAAATGTGGGAGGCTTGGGCAAGTTGCTTTGGGGGGTGCAGGGCAGTTGACCGGGGTAGGGGTAGCCAGGTGGAAAGCATGGCAAGCCATAGAGAAATACTTATTGAAATTCTCAATTATCATGGATTTATTGGTGGTGACAGTGTTTCCTAGCCTGGGCAGTTGGATGGTGCTCTTATTCTCCATGGACTTTACAGTGGTCCCAGAACTTTTTGGAGTTTGTGCTACAGGATGCAAATTTCTGTTTGAAAAAGCTAGCCTTAGCTTTCCTAACTGCTTGTGTATATTGGTACCTAACTTCCCTGAAAAGTTGGATATCACGGGGGCTATTTGATGCTAATGCAGTATGCCACATGATGTTTTTGTTCTGGTCAAGGGCAGTCAGGTCTAGAGTGAACCAAGGGCTATATCTGTTCCTGGTTCTAAATTTTTTGAATAGGGCATGCTTATTTAAGATGGTGAGGAAGGCACTTTTAAAGAATAACCAGGCATCCTCTACTGACGGGATAAGGTCAATATCCTTCCAGGATACCCGGGCCAGGTCGATTAGAAAGGCCTGCTTGCTGAAGTGTTTTAGGGAACGTTTGACAGTGATGAGGGGTGGTCGTTTGACCGCAGACCCATTACGGATGCAGGAAATGAGGCAGTGATCGCTGAGATCTTGGTTGAAAACAGCAGAGGTGTATTTGGTGAGCAAGTTGGTTAGGATGATATCTATAAGGGTGCCCGTGTTTACGGATTTGGGATTTTACGGATTTTATTCATACAGTCATGGAATGACCATCCCTTATTCAATGTTACTAGTCCTTCACTATAATCTTGCAGGCCTGTGATGTTTACCTTGCAAGAACTGAATCACCCAACCACATTTCATATGTTCCTGGAGAGGGAATTATTTATTGGATGTGATTGGAATAAAGGTATGTGGCCTGTTCCTTTTCAGCTTGGTGTCTTAATCAATTAATGAATCAATAATCCTTCATCATCTGATCACACACAGAATATTCCCAGCTGTGTAATCATTAGCTGCTGTCCAACTGTGGCATGACCAGGATTCAGTTTCTGGTTAATCTCACGACAGGAACTGGAAGGTCCATTGTGGTATCATGCTACTATCACCCAGAACCGGGAATTTTATCTTTCTTTTTTACATTTTACACCGTGTTATGGTTTTATAGGATCTCATTCTTTCCTGTCACATTCTTCCAGCATCTTAGTATGTACAGTGCATTCAGAAAGTGTTCAGACCCCTTGACTTTTTCACATTTTATGTTACAGCCTTATTCTAAAAATGGATTCAATAAATACCTCATAATGACAAACGCTAAAACCGGTTTTTAGACATTTTTGCAAATTCATTAAATATAAAAAACAGAAATAACTTTACATAAGCATTCAGACCCTTTGCTATGAGATTCGAAATTGAGCTCAGGTGCATCCTGTTTCCATTGATCATCCTTGAGATGTTTCTACAACTTGATTGGAGTCCACCTGTGGTAAATTCAATTGATTGGACATGATTTGGAAAGGCGCCAGACAGGATTGTGTTGAGGCACAGCTCTGAAGAAGGGTACGAAAACATTTCTTCAGCATTGAAGGTCCCTAAGAACACAGTGGCCTCCATCATTCTTAAATGGAAGAAGTTTGGAACCACCAAGACTCTTCCTAGACCAGCCCACGCGGCCAAACTTGGTCACCGGAAAGTTCCTCTGTGGAGATGGGAGAACCTTCCAGAAGGGCAACCATCTCTGCAGCACTCTACCAATCAGGCCTTTATGGTAGAGGGGCCAGATAGAAGCCACTCCTCAGTAAAAGGCACATGACAGCCCGCATGGAGTTTGCCAAAAGGAACCTAAAGGACTCAAACCATGAGAAACAAGAATCTCTGGTCTGATGAAACCAAGATTGAACTCTTTGGCCTGAATGCCAAGCGTCACATCTGTAGGAAACCTGACACCATCATGCTGTGGGGATGTTTTTCAGTGGCAGGGACTGGGAGACTGGTCAAGATCAAGGGGAACGATGAACGGAGCAAAGTACAGAGGTCCTTGATGAAAACCTGCTCCAGAGTGCGCAGGACCTCAGACTGGGGCAAAGTTCTAAGAACACAGCCAAGACAATGCAGGAGTGGCTTCGTGACAAGTCTCTGAATGTCCTTGAGTGGCGCAGCCTGACCCCGAACATCTCTGGAGAGACCTGAATGTACAGTAGCTGTGCAGCAACGCTCCCCACCCAACCTGACAGAGCTTGAGAGGATCTGCAGAGAAGAATGGGAGAAACTCCCCAAATAAAGGTGTGCCAAGCTTGTAGCATCATAACCAAGACTCGAGGCTGTAATTGCTACCAAAGGTCTCCAACAAAGTACTGAGTAAAGGGTCTGAATGCTTATGTAAATGTTATATTTCAGTGTTTTATTTTTAATAAATTTGCAAAAATTTCTAAAAACCTGTTTTTGCTTTGTCATTATGGGGTATTGTGTGTAGATTGATGGGTAAAAACGATTTAATCCATTTTTGAATAATGCTTTAACGTAACAATGTGGAAAAAGCCAAGGGGTCTGAATCCTTTCCGAATGCACTGTAATAAGGGAAACTAATGGCAGGACAATTTTGACTATCAGTAAGCCAATTGAAGTCCTCTACCCATCAAACCTAAATAATGCAGTCCAAGTGACCAATACAGTATCGGAAGCTAGGCTTGAAAAATTCCAACTTTTCCAAACTTCCCAGGATTGCCAGAAATCCTGGTTGGAACATTCCCAAAATCAGGAGCGAGTTTTTGGAAAAGTTACCAGAATCTTGTAGCCCTAGCAGCTACCTAATCTCACCACTAGGTTGTTTAAAGGACTGGCCTATCCTGTCCTTACTGGCAACCGTCTCTTTACAGGATGTCAAGCCATGAGACCTGGAGTTGTTGCTAGGCAGACCAAATGGCACTATATTCTGTATGTAATGCAGTACTTTTGGCTAGATTTTTGGCCAGGACCAATAGGGTTCTTTTAAAATGTAGGTGAGACAGTCTTCTACTTCATGATGCTACTTTGTTGTCGGAGTGGACCGCGGAGCTCTCGACTCGGGCTGGGTGCATCAGATCAAGATTTAGACAGACTACTCCAGACACTATTGCGTCCCAAATGGCCCCCTGTTCCCTACATAGTGCAATACTTTTGACCATGGCCTACAGGGCTCAGGTTTCCTTCCTATCCCTGCTTTGATATATCACCAAGATCTGACCCTGGCTTTCATGTGGCTAATGAGTTGGGCCGATCCACTTCACTTATCTTGTTATATTAATCCTCCAAATCCTAACCTTCCATCAGGCTCTCTCTGCGCTAAACATCTGTGTCCCAAATTCCCTATTTAGTGCACTACTTTGACTGGAGCCCATCGGTGTATTAGTACTGAGCGTGTAGGGCGTAGTCTTTCTTTTGCTTCTTTCCATCTCGTTTACACTTCAAACACATAACTAAACCTCGGACAGACATGGATAAAAACACTCTGTCCCACAATATATATATATATTTTAACCTTTGTTTAAGTAAGCAAATCAGTTAAGAACAAATTCTTATTTACAATGACAGCCTAGGAACAGTGGGTTAACTGCCTTGGGGATTCAATCTAGCAACCTTTCAGTTACTGGCCCAATGCTCTAACCACAAGGCTACCTGCCACCCCAAATATCATCCAAAGTAAATGGACAAAACACACACAAACGCTAGACATGATCATTTCCATACTATTTCCAGAAAGAGCCACGTTGGCACCTCTTCACCAGCGTCATTAAAAAGCTCTTGAGGACCAAACGACAAGCAGAGGATCGGAGGAGTGAAGTGAATTACAGAAGCACGACTACTAGATTACAGGAATGCTAACTTCATCAACCTCTCAATTCGCCACTGATTTGCATCTCAATCGTGTTCACAATGAATTCATCAGGCCTGCGCTGCGTAGCTCCCCTGCTCCTGTTCCCTGGTCCCAGTTAGCAGAGGAGGCGCAGATGAGAAGCAGGGGAGCAGTGCTGGGGCGGTGGACCCAGGAGTTAGGGGGATAGCTTATTTCATGAAGGGTCAGTCAGAGATTGAGGTTTGAATATAGTGCAGGGAATTGGTGTTTCTCAGATGGATCATGGATAGAGGGAGGTAGGTAGAATATGGTGTGAGTAATCCACTGACATCCCTAATACCCAAACAAACTCTAGTAGAGGCATTGTAATATCACATATGAATACAAATCTGTGTACACAAATTCACATACACCGAATATGTACACAAGTACATGAGCCTATATGCACACACACTGACTCAAATATGTTTGGTGTTTAAGAATAGACCCAATGGTAGCACAGCAAAGCAGAAATGTTCACAATATGCCCCTTCTCCCTTTAGCTGAGAGAGAGCTTTCAGACTGAAGAAATCATTTTTCACAGGCCTCAAAAGGAAGTGACAGTCAGTAATTGCCCCATTGTGTTGTGTCTTTCACAGGGTCACTGCGCTGCACTTCAAGGAGCAACAGCCCAACTCCTTTTCCTCTGCCTCTGCTGCCTCCTCTGTCTGTCTGTCTGTCTTTCCGTACCACGGCCTGTTTCACACTGATAGCGCAAGTCACTATGTTCTGTTGGTGTCCCAGCCCCAAGTCCTAATAACGGATTATAATGCTGCACCCTGGCTGCTCCTCTCCTCTCCTCCGCTACACAGCTACACAGAAGGGCTTTCAAGTCCTTTCATTACACAAACGCTTTCATTACACAAACGCTTTCATCGTATTCTGGTAACTAATCTGGGACTATAGGAAAAACTATAGGCTGTATATTGTTTCTAGATGTATCCACCATCGGGCAATGAGGAAGAAATTCTTACGTGAGCCATTGGTTTGATTATCAACGGGCTTCCAATGGGAAACCTTATATAACAACAATCACAAAGTATGGTCTCATGACAATGTGTCATGACTATACAACCATATTTTTGGGGGGAATAAATAATATGTAAATGGATGATGACTACATTATAAATGATAACATTATAGCTTTAAATGTATTTGATTGATCAGTGATCAATGTTTCCTTTTTTTAAGGAAACATCTATTTAAGTTCCACTGTAGTGCTTGGCAAGTACCTGTAATTTTAGGCCTTTCCCAATGTGCAAAAACTGGTTGAATCAACATTGTTTCAACATCCTTTTAACCCAAAAGATGTATGTGATGATGTTGAATCAATGTGTCAAAACTGATAGAAAAGATTCTCTCCCTGAAGTCCCAAACTCAGTCACAACAATAGATCTGTAATGCAGTTCAGGGTAGCCTAATGACTTCATCTTTTAGCTAATGGTCTGTCGGTAGTGACATTAATGACTCACGGTCCTGAGTAGACTGGGTCAGAGTGTCCCAATATAGTGCACTAGGGCCCATAGGGCTCAATAATAGGGGTGGTATATATAGGGAATATGGTGCCATTTGGGATGCTGCGATGGTTCCAACGTGTGGGTCCACTGTGGGGCTCAAAGCATAGGTAAGTAATATGGTATTGACTGGAAAATGTGTCTGTCTGGCTTTTCATTTCCCTGTCTAGAAGTTGAGACCTAACATTAATGACTTACAGTATTATCTGATTTCAACCTTTATTTCAATATGTATATCAGTAGGGCAATGATGCACATATCTAAACCCCTCTGCTCAGTGTCCAATGGATTTGCAACCTCTTTCATAGAGACAAATGGTTGGCTATACTGTTCTTGACCTCTTTAAATGTACAAATGCACAACTTTATATATATCTGCATACACGGGATGTAGCCTACAGCATGCTATGGTGCTGGACGCGTGTCATGTCAACAGGCCTCAGAATTGCCTGCATTCCATTATTAAAGGCAGCATCTCCACTAAAGGATCGCAGACGACTACTGTATGTGGCTTCCATTCAATCTATACACACACTCCATTGGAACTGTGGCTTCCATTCAATCTATACAAATACTCCATAGGATTGACATACCTGTAGATACAGTGTATTCGTTAATTTAAAGCACTAATGCTAGTAGTGATTAGTAGGGATAGGAGACAGTGGTGGCTGGTGGCACTTTAAATCGAAGGATGAGCTCATAGTAATGGCTGGAATGGACTAAATGAATGGAATGGCATCATTCCAGCCATTACTATGAGCTGTCCCCTCACCAAAAAATCAAATCAAATCAAATGTTATTTGTCACATGCGCCGAATACAACAGGTGCAGACATTACCGTGAAATAGTTACTTACAAGCCTTTAACCAACAATGCAGTTTTAAGAAAAATAAGAGTTAAGAAAATATTTACTAAATTAACTAAACTAAAAATAAAAGAGAAACAATAAAAGAACAATACCAAGGCTATGTTCAGGGGATACCGGTACAGAGTCAATATGCAATGTACAGGTTAGTCGAGGTAATTCAGTTAATATGTACCATAGGTAGGGGTAAAGTGACTATGCATAAATAATAAACAGTGAGTGGCAGCAGCGTAAAAAAGGAAAGAGGGTCAATGCAAATAGTCCGGTCAGCCATTTGATTAGCTGTTCAGCAGTCTTATGACTTGGGGGTAGAAGCTGTTAAGAAGCCTTTTGGACCTAGACTTGGCGCTCTGGTACCGCGTGCTGTGCGGTAGCAGAAAGAACAGTCTATGACTAGGTTAGCTGGAGTCTTTCACAATTTTTAGGGCCTTCCTCTGACACCGCCTGGTGTAGAGGTCCTGGATGGCAGGCAGCTTAGCCCCAGTGATGTACTGGGCCATATGCACTACCCTCTGTAGTGCCTTGCGGTCAGAGGCCGAGCAATTGCCGTACCAGGCAGTGATGCAACCAGTCAGGATGCTCTCGATGTTGAACTTTTTGAGGATCTGTAGAACTTTTTGAGGATCCGAGGACCCATGCCAAATCTTTTTTGTCTCCTGAGGGGGAATAGGCATTGTAGTGCCCTCTTCACGACTGTCTTGGTATGTTTGGACCATGATAGTTTGTTCGTGATGTGGACACCAAGGAACTTGAAACTCTCGACCCGCTCCACTACAGCACCGTC
This sequence comes from Salvelinus alpinus, assembly GCF_045679555.1. NCBI lineage: Eukaryota > Metazoa > Chordata > Actinopteri > Salmoniformes > Salmonidae > Salvelinus > Salvelinus alpinus. The sequence continues at coordinate 38,211,461 of NC_092097.1, forward strand.
GATGAGAATGGGGGCCCGTTCAGCCCGCCTTTTCCTGTAGTCCACGATCAGATCCTTGGTCTTGATCACATTGAGGGAGAGGTTGTTGTCCTGGGTCCGCACTGCAGGTCTCTGACCTCCTCCCTATAGGCTGTCTCATCATTGTCGTTGATCAGGCCTACCACCATTGTGCCGCTGCAAACGTAATGATGGTGTTGGAGTCGTGCTTGGCCACGCAGTCATGAGTGAACAGGGAGTACAGGAGGGGACTAAGCACACACCCAATAGGGGCCCCCGTGTTGAGGATCAGTGTGGCATATGTGTTGTTGCCTACCCTTACCACCTAGGGGTGGCCCATCAAGCAGTCAAGGATCGAGTTGCAGAGGGAGGTGTTTAGTCCCAGGGTCATTAGCTTAGTGATGAGCTTTGGGGGAACTATGGTGTTGAACCCGGAGCTGTAGTCAATAAACAGCATTCTCATGTAGGTGTTCCTTTTGTCCAGGTGGGAAAGGGCAGTGTGGAGTGCAATAGAGATTGCGTCATCTCTAGACCTGTTGGGGCGGTTTACAAATTGGAGTGGGTCTAGTGTTTCTGGAATGAATGTGTTGTTGTGAACCATGACCAGCCTTTCAAAGCACTTCATGGCTACAGACGTGAGTGCTACGGGTCAGTAGTCATTTAGACAGGTTACCTTGGTGTTCTTGGGCACAGGGACTATGTTGGTGTGCTTGAAACATGAAGGTATTACAGACTCAGGGACAGATTGAAAATGTCAGTGAAGACACTTGCCTGTAGGTCAGTGCATCCTCGGAGTACACGTCCTGGTAATTCGTCTGGCCTTGCGGCCTTGTAAATGTTGACCTGTTAAAAGGTCTTACTCACATCGGCTACAGTGGAAGTCATCACACAGTTGTCAGGAAAAGCTGGTGCTCTCATGCGTCAGTATTGCTTTCCTCGAAGTGCGTATAGAAGTAATTTAGCTCGTCTGGTAGGCTTGTGTCACTGGGCAGCTCACGCCTGGGCTTCCCTCTGTAGTCCGTAATAGTTTGCAAGTCCTGCCACATTCAATGAGCATCGGAGCCGGTGTAGTGGGATTTAATCTTAGCGTCTGGGTTAGAATCCCGCTCTTTGAAAGCGGCAGCTTTACCCTTTAGATCAGTGCGGATGTTGCCTGCAATCCATGGCTTCTGGTTGGGGTATGTACGTAAGGTCACTGTGGGGACGATGTCATCGATGCACTTATTGATGAAGCCAGTGACTGATGTGGTATACTCCCCAATGACATCGGATGAATCCCGGAACATATTCCAGTCTGTGCTAGCAAAACAGTTCTGTAGCTTAGCATCTGCATCATCTGACCACTTCCGTATTGAGTGAGTCACTGGTACTTCCTGCTTTAGTTTTTGTGTGTAAACAGGAATCAGGAGGATAGAATTATGGTCAGATTTGTCAAATGGAGGGCAAGAGAGAGCTTTGTACGTGTCTCTGGCTATAGAGTAAAGGTCTGTAAAATACAGCCAACTTTATATTATTCATGTCGTTGTTCAGCAACAAATCAGTGAAACATAAGGTATTACAGTTTGGTTGGTAGGATAGCCTTGAACGAGCTCATCCAGTTTATTTTCCATTGATTGCACGTTGGCTAATAGGACGGAGGGTTACCCACTCGCCGACTAATTCTCACACCTGCGTCCCCTGTATCGGCTTATTTTCTTCATGCGAATGACGAGGATTTGGGCCTTGTCCGGTATCTGCAGTAAATCCTTTGCGTCCGACTCGTTAATAAAGAAAGTGAGTAATCGCTGTTCTGATATGCAGAAGTGCTTTTTGGTCATAAGAGACGGTGGCAGAAACATTAGGTACAAAATAAGTTACAAACAACGAGAAAAAAACACAAAATAGCACAATTGGTTAGGAGCCCGAAAAATAGCAGCCATCTCCTCTGGCGCCATCAGCCTCCTCTGATGGGAGATAATAATATGTAAATGTACTAAATACACTGCACTTTATCCCATCAGTGGGTAGGCCTACAATGCAGCGCTGTACCCATGCTGACTCCCATGAGTCATCACAGATATGAAGAACAAGCGTTTGTCTGCCATTTAATGAACAGGAATTAAGTGAGGCTTCTTCCCGAATGGCAACCTACATGTATTTCCTTTATAGTGCAGTGTAAGCGCACTACTTTTGACCAGGCCTCATAGGGTGCGCTATACACTCTTAGAAAAAGGGGTTGCAAAAGGGTTATTTGTCTGTCCCCATAAAATAACCCTTTTGGGTTCCATGTAGAACCCTCTGTGGAGGCTGGCAGGTAGCCTAGCAGTTAAGAGTGTTGGGCCAGTAACTGGAAGGTTGCCGGTTTGAATCCCTGAGCTGACTAGGTGAAATATATGTTCACGTGCCCTTGAGCAAGGCACTTAACCGTAATTGCTCCTGTAAATTGCTCTGGATAAGAGCATCTGCTAAATTACTAAAATGACAATGTAACTGAAAAGGTTTAGATAGCAGCTTTTTTATAAGAGTGTATAGGTATAGAGACCTATGCCATTTTGCAAACACTGTAGCCTGCCATTGTACTTTGCAATTAAAAAGCTGATAATATGGACATCAAATAGTGGGCATGTGGGATTATAATTACATTATCTTTTTACATGGATCAACAGTTTTGGTTTTGATCATAGGAACAATGGATAGACACTCGTCCAAAACATACGTATGACTAAGTTTAGCGATTTAGTATTGAAGAAACTGTTATTCCGTTAACCATTAGGGTTATATTTTTGTCGGTATCTTGTGGACATGTTGCGTCGGTTGGGCAGCATCCCGCGACGGTTGATAAGTGGCAACCAGTACAATATGTTCTCAAAATCAGCTATATCCAGCCTACACGGTCGCCTATAGGGACAGTTTATATTAGGGCTGTCAAACTGATTTTGCCCCGTGGCCGCGTTCGGTCTTCAAGTAGGGTCGGAGGGCCACACTAAAAATTGGTTACCCTATATGTATTTCCTCGTAGTCAAAACTTGCGAAAGATAGTCCTCTATCCATAGTTTTTGGAATTTTCGATATTCCCTGGCTGTCTAGCTTAATTTCGGTGATTATCAGTGAGCCTGGAAACAGTCGTGGAAACAGTATAAATGTAGGTCCGTTATCATTCCTACACAGTTTCGATTTGGTATTAGTCATTTTAAAGTAGGCTATATTGAGTTCGTCCCCCCGAAAAAAAAAAATATATATATATATATTTAGGCCATATGTTTTACACCCCTGGTTTATATTGAGACGAAATATGGGTGGCATATTGAAGGCTGAATGTATGCCTATTCACCAAACAGGGAAAGGGTTTAAATAAACCATCATTTACCCTATCTAAATAGTATGGTTCATGGTATGTGGATCACATGACCCAATCAAATAATGATTGGTTAAATAATTTAATTTCTATTAATAAATATGTATTATGGTATAGACTGCCTGCAGTCTCCCCGCTAAAAGGAAAATGTGCAGCCCTTACAAATGTCCTCAATCTTGTCAGGACTTGGGTTTTGCTATAAGTAACCTTGGGAATATGAATCGAGGGGTCAAGTGATGGCGCAAAAAGGCAAACATTTTATCCTACAACAGGAATAGCACGGCACACAGCTCTAGACCTCAAATGAAAGCTAGTCAAATGGTGATGTCTTCAACTGCAATGACACTGCTTTATTTAGGTTATATTCAACATATTCCCTTCCAAAATATACATTTATAAATGACACGGTGCACGGATTGGACGGTTTGCCCGGCGCTGCGATTGATTACTGTGTGTGTAGAAGCGTGTTTTTTTCTCTGCAACATCCATCTGCATGATGGTTGCCTACGTACCCACACCATAGCTGCCTGTGCTTCATATCCTCGCATTATGCATGGCTGAATTCAGCTACATTCTACATTCATATAAACAGTGTTGGAGGAAAAGGCTAATGTTTGCAAGGTATAGCCTATCAATTAGATATGATGGTATTGCGTGAGGGTTTGTGGGATGGTAGGTTTATTATTAATGTAGCTTTTATCCGGCCCTGTATGACAGCATCTAGCTAATCATTGATGTGAAAAGGAGGCTATTCGTTGACATGTGGTGATTTACGTCTCCTCCACCGTGTATGGCTTACCTTCTGTTGTCGCCTAGCCATATCCGTGGGCTGTTTTGCATTGAAAGGGTAGGCGATGCACCGCATCACAAATACATATAGTTGCAGCTTCTTTTTGCGCTCCTCTTCCTCCTTCTGCAAATTGGCCTCTTCCACCTTCTCCTGTTCGCTGGCAGCAGACGGGCTCGGGCTGGTCGGACGAGCACTACTGCGACTGCTGCTGCTGGGCGCAAGCCCGCCGGAGCTCTCGCTCGTCCGGCTTGGAGAGATGCGGGCTCCGCTCTGGGGTGCCGATGCCTCCTTGTGATGGTGTTCCTCCTCGACCATCCCACCATCCGATTCCTCCTCGCTGGATGACGGATCCAACATATCGCTGCCTAGAGAGGATGTAGCCTGGCAGAACTCCTATTTGCAGAAATTGTGAAATTGATACGAATTCGAACAATAAACTGAAATTAAACCGTTATCTGATTCAAAACGAAAGACACCCGAATTTGCTGAGCCTTTTCTTAAGGTTGCCATAAAATACGATTTATGCTTAGAGAGAGAGCTGAGATGTTGCACGCACACAGACAGCACGGCAATCTCTTCCTGCACGGTGACTCGCCAGTCACCGCCACGGATGTGCAAGAAGGAGGTGGGAGAGAAAGGGAGGAGGGGCGCGAATGAGTGAAAGTGGCTCCTTCAATGAAAAACGCAAGCGATGGCCTCTTCCTGCCAGTTGGGCTCTAGAATTGTTGAACGAAGTCGCGCAGGCGTAAGGAGAGGAGCTGGCCACGGTGCTGAATCTGTTCTTTGGCGCCTGCCTTTCGGGTCGGTCGTGTGAAACGGGGTAAACCAGTTGACTTTGAACGAATATCCATTATTGACCTCTGCAGTTGTTGATGTTTTGTTACAGTGTGTGTAGGCGTACTGTATTCACAAATCAATTAAATTGAGGTGTAATAGGCTACATGTAAATATGTAGTGAGTGACAGTGGTAGGTTTATTACCATTACTCAGAGCATAGATCACCAATGTATAATTACTATTAGGAATTACATACTGTAAACATAATCTACTGACCCTGCAGATTAATAATCCCCACAAACAGTAGCGGTTCTAGCTTGTATGGCTCCCTGTGGCCCCATTGTGTCCCCGCACAAAAGTATGTCTAGGAGACAGAACACGTCTCCCTCCTGAGCGGTATGACGGCTGCGTGGCCCCATTGTGTTTATACTTGCGTACTATTGTTTGTACAGATGAACGTGGTACCTTCAGGCTTTGGAAATTGCTCCCAAGGATGAACCAGACTTGTGGACGTCTACAATTTTTTTCCTGCGATCTTGGCTGATTTCTTTTGATTTTCCCATGATGTCAAGCAAAGAGGCACTGATTTTAAAGGTAGGCCTCGAATACATCCGCAGGAAAACCTCCATTTGACTCAAATTATGTCAATTAGCCTATCAGAAGCTTCTAAAACCATTACATAATTTTATGACATTTTCCAAGCTGTTTAAAGGCAGTCAACTTAGTGTATGTAAACTTCTGACCCACTGGAATTGTGGTGCAGTGAATTCTAAGTGAAATAATCTGTCTGTAAACAATTGTTGGAAAACTGACTTGTGTCATGCACAAAGTAGTTGTCCTAACTGACTTGGCAAAACTATAGTTTGTTAACAAGACATTCGTGGAGTGGTTGAAAAACTAGTTTTAATGACTCCAACCTAAGTGTATGTAAACTTCCGACTTCAACTTTATATTCACAGTATTATGAATGAATTGTGGTTTATTTGGTAGCACTTAATAGTGTGACTGATTTTAATATTTGCATTAATACTGTACAATGTTAGAGGTGCACTATTTGATAGATTCCCCCACTCCCCTACCTCGGGCTTCCAGTGGGGAGAGCTGAGGTCAACCTACCCCCACCCCCTCCCCAGCTCGTACTTCTGAGTGGGAGACCTTCCCAGGCAGTAGTTTGCCTAGCTCACAAACTAGAACCAGGGCGCCCACTCCGACAAGGTTAATTGACCCACAGTCCCACACGGTGACATGCTATCATTGGCATGATGAGCAAATGAGCGATAGAAAACCGACAGCGCAAATGTCACCATTTCAAAATGTTTGTGTGGGCGCCCCATGTCGCCCTGGGCGGCTGCTCATGTCACCTATACCTACGTCCACCACTGCTCACAAATGACCATTCAGTGTTTAGAAAGTGTTCATACCCCAGTGTCAGGTGGAAAGCAGACTGAACCAGGTATTCCTCTAGGATTTTGTCTGATTTTGTCTATCTCCATTCCAATTCTTTTTTATCCTGAAACACTCCCCAGTCCTTAACGATTACAAGCATACTGATAACATGATGCAACCACCACTATGCTTGAAAACAGGGCCACAACTTTGGTTCATTTAAAAATAAAAATAAATTACCCCCAAATTCATGGTATCCAATTCTTAGTAGTTAATGTCTTGTCTCATCACTACAACTCCCGTACGGGCTCGGGAGAGACATGCGTCCTCTGAAACACCACCCAACCACTGCTTCTTAACACAGCGCACATCCAACCCAGAAGCCAGCCTCTGCAATGTGTCAGAGGAAACACTGTACACCTAGCAACCTGGTCAGCGTGCACTGCGACCAGTCTGCCACAGGAGTCACTAGTGCACGATGAGACAAGGATATCCCTACCGGCCAATCCCTCCCTAAACCAGACGACGCTAGGCCAATTGTACGTCGCGCCATGGACCTCCCGGTCGCGGCCAGCTGCGACAGAGCCTGGGCTCGAACCCAGAGTTTCTGTTGGCACAGCTAGCACTGCAATGCAGTGCCTTAGACCACTGTGCCACCCGGGAGGCTTCAACTTTGGTTTTTGAAGTGGGGGGGCCTTAATATATATACTGTATATTTTTTTCACTATTTTTTATCATAGTGGGATAAACACTTCAAACAGCCTACCCCACCTCTTGGAGGCGTCCACATGGTCCTAAAGCCCACTGTTGCCTCGTTTTGTATCACATTCCAAAAATAAAACTGTGGGTGGGGGGACAAAAATGCATGTCCCCCCCTGTCCCCGTCCCCAGTGTTGCACCCCTGCTTGATAATATGGAGAGTGGTACTCAGTAATGTTTTGTATTGGATTTGCCAAAAACATAATACTTTGTATTCAGGACAAAAGTTATTTGCTTTACCACATTTTTTTGCCTTGTTACTTTAGTGTGTTGTTACAAACAGGATGCATGTTTTGCAATATTTTTATTCTATACAGGCTTTATTCTTTTCACTCTGTCAATTAGGTTAGTATTCTGGAGTAACTACAATGTTGTTGATCCATCCTCAGTTTTCTCCTATCACAGCCATTAAATTCTGTAACTGTTTTAAAGTCACCATTGGCCTCATGGTGAAATCGCTGAGTGGTTTTCTTCCTCTCCGGCAACTGAGTTAGGAAGGACACGTATCTTTGTAATGACTGGGTGTATTGATACACCATCCAAAGTGTAATTAATAACTTCACCATGCTCAAAGGGATACTCATTGTCTGCTTTCATTTTTTATTTTTACTCATCTACCAATAGGTGCTCTGCTTTGTGAGACATTGGAACACCTCCAGGTTTTTGTGGTTGAATCTGTGTTTGAAATTCACTGCTCGACTGAAGGTAGTCATTAAAGCCTTACTCGGCCTTGTATAATACTGACTTAACCAGCAAGTAAACCCTTAGTAGCTTTGGTGCCATTATTTTGTAGACATCCTTGTTAGCTCTGTATGAAAAATATGATAGCATGAATGTTACATATAAGGTATGTAACGTTATAAGTATAATGGATTATAATTACTTATGCATTGTAAGATTTGTTATGAGCATGCTGTATGACTAGCTATTACTGTGACCATATTGCCACCACACCGGAGGTCACGAGTCACGAAGGCAGTCAAATTCCAAATGACCATTTAGTCACGGTAATTAGGCTTCTCAAAGCTCTGATGCCATTGGTCATTAGTAGCCGACCAAACTTCCTAACTGCCTGCTACTCAGCATTCTATTGTGCCTCGAATCACTCTGACATCAATGCAAATGTATTCTAAAATTGAATCAATCACTTCACGAGAACCCATGAGCTCATGTTGCACAACATTTCTATAGGGGACATTACAGCCAAACAAAGGTGATGCCACCGGGAAATTCGAGGCATTATCAAGTGCTTGTCAAATTGTGAATGAGAGATGGATGAAGTGTTTACAGACTGCGCAAAAAACTAATCAGAGGTCATGCATTTCATGCAACTTCTTTCAAAACGTCATTAGAGTTGCATCATGCAGTCTTAGAATGTATTAAAATCAAGACATATAGCCCAATGTTTCTGTCACATCTAAAGTTACATAAATAACTCAAAATGTAGAATATAGCAGTACCTGTTTCTTTGTTAACCGCTCAACACAGAATACTCCCTCAAATTGTTTGGAGAAAATATCCTTTCTATTTTATTCAGCTTTGTTCTGTTGTATTCTTCATACTATAAAATAATGCCAAGGAATTGTAAGCAAATTTTATCTGCTAAATGAACTTGTGTAGCCTACAGCCATATAGCATAGCCAGACCAGGACCTAACATAAGGACAACTCAGAGTATGCTATTCTGTTCTTCTGAAATAGACTACATTTTAATTGTTTCTTTAGACATGTCTAAAATAAATAATGGATTTATTGTGAAGGTGTAAGCTATATTACATGCATGTATTAGACGTGTAAAATGTAGATGTTCCAAATGTCTGCATCAGTGGCTTGTGTGGAAGCCAGGAGATGCTAAATGTGTTTATGTTAATTAACGGTCAATTACCATGAGACCGGCAGTTATTTGCTTGACAATCACCAACTGCCAGACTCTCACCAACGCCACAGCCCTATGTACAGTATGGCCCTCTTATATTATAATGTCCCGTAAAGTGTTACCAAAAATATATTTGGATCAAGATCAGTTGATGCTAGAGCACCAAACAGCATAAGCTTTTTTATAGCACTGTACACACCATATTTATAATTCGATGACTCACCATGCAAGACACACAGTGACAACACCTACAGTCAGAGGTTTACATACACTTAGGTTGGAGTCATTAAAACTCGTTTTACAACCACTCCACACATTTCTTGTTAACAAACTATAGTTTTGCCAAGTCAGTTAGGAATCTGCATTGTCCATGACACAAGTCATTTTTCCAACAATTGTTTACAGACAGATTATTTCACTTATAATTCACTGTATCACAATTCTAGTGGGTCAGAAGTTTACATACACTAAGTTGACTGTGCCTTTAAACAGCTTAGAAAATGTCAGAAAATGATGTCATGGCTTTAGAAGCATCTGATAGGCTAATTGGCATCATTTGAGTCAATTGGAGGTGTACCTGTGGATGTATTTCAAGGCCTACCTTCAAACCCAGTGCCTCTTTGCTTGACGCATGGGAAAATCAAAAGAAAACAGCCAAGACCTCAGAAAAAAAATTGTAGATGTCCACAAGTCTGGTTCATCCTTGGGAGTAATTTCCAAATGCCTGAAGGTACCACGTCCATCTGTACAAACAATAGTATGCAAGTATAAACACCATGGGACCACGCAGCCGTCATACCACTTAAGAAGGAGATGCGTTCTGTCTCCTAGAGATGTACGTACTTTGGTGTGAAAAGTGCAAATCAATCCCAGAACAACAGCAAAGGACCTTGTGAAGATGCTGGAGGAAACAGGTACAAAAGTATCTATAGCCACAGTAAAACGATTCCTATATCGACATAACCTGAAAGGCCGCTCAGCGAGGAAGAAGCCACTGCTCCTAAACCGCAATAAAAAAGCCAGACTACGGTTTGAAACTGCACATGGGGACAAAGATCATACTTTTTGGAGAAATGTCCTCTGGTCTGATGAAACAAAAATAGAACTGTTTGGCCATAATGACCATCGTTATGTTTGGAGGAAAAAGGGGAGGCTTGCAAGCCAAAGAACACCATCCCAACCGTGAAGCACGGGGGTGGCAGCATCATGTTGTGGGGGTGCTTTGCTGCAGGAGGGACTGGTGCACATCACAAAATAGATGGCACCATGAGGAGGGAAAATTATGTGGATATATTGAAGCAACATCTCAAGACACAGACTTGTATACACCTCTGACATATAGGCAATTTAAACAACCTATTATTAGGTGTAAAGAGTTTAACTGGAACTATCTTGGTGCAGCTGTGTGTAAAGGCTATTCAGGGGTTAATCATTATGATGCCGTCTCATACTTGTCATTTTGCAGTTACAGCTGCAAATATATTTAACATTTTTACTGTGAAATGATGTGGTAATAGGATGTTCCACATGACTGCTGCAGTATGTGTTTGATACGTGTGTGCCGTGTGTGCGTGTGTGCCGTGTCTGTGTGTGTGTAAGTATGTGAACTGTATGTGTGTGTGTAAGTATGTGAACTGTATGTGTGCCATCGTGGGAGTGTTTGTAATTCTAGGGGGGTCTTTCGCCATAGAAATATAATATCTTGAATGCCAAAAAGCATCAGGAAATTTTACGTGAATGTGAATGTCCATTCTAGTCCTTCTCTTTCTAAATCTAGCATTGTGTGGATGTGTCAGAGTAAATATAGTGTTTCCTGGTCCCCATAACAAAATGCTATGGATTATTCCTCAGTGATTAAAAACCTGCGCCATTGTGGTTGATGGATATGACAACATTTCTTTTGACTAATGAAGGCTTTGCAGTATGTAGCACCATCCATCCACCAGCTCTGACAGGATTTGGGTCTCCGATGTGAAACTGCACTCTGCATAATATTAACTACAGCATTACATAATAGTCCTATATGCAATTCATTATACAATCTCTGTTAGTAAAACTTTTTCATATTGGAGCTTACTGTGTTATGAACATTAGAAACCATGTGTTTAGAAATCACCTAGCTACTCAAGTTACACTATGCTCCACAATAGATCCTGGTAAAGTATTGTTTCATGCTCCCTCTTGGTCAGGTTGGTATTGTGTAAGACAATGCATTCTCTACAGATTACCTTAAAAAAGGCAATAAATAAATCAGTAGAACAATAGACTGACATTTTATTACAGAAAGGCATCTTGCTGAGGAGCCCATAGGACCAGAGAAGGAACCTCCTTGTATTTACAGCACAGTTTTAACTGGTTCCTTTAGCAACTATACACTTAGAAAAAAAGGTGCAATCTAGATCCTAAAAGAGTTCTTCAACCCTTTGAAGAACCCTTTTGGGTTCAGTGTAGAACCCAATCCCCAGAGGGCTCTACATGGAACCCAAAAGGGTTCTACCTGGAAACAAAATAGTTATCTTATGGGGACAGCCGAAGAACCCATTTGTAACCCTTTTTTCTGAGTCTATCTCAGTGGCTCTGTCTCCCCTGCAGTGAAGTGCTCACCCCAGTGTCTCTCTGAAGACTGTATCTCTGTGTGAGATAGAGGACAGCTATGGAACCATGCCGTGGGGGCTGCAGGCACAGCGCCAGCATTACTCTCTCGCTCTCAATTCAATTTCAATTTAACGTCTCTCTCTTTCTCCCTTTCTCTTTCTCTCTCTCTCAGACAAAAAAATAAAACAAGAAACACCACTGGCCCTAACATGAGTCCCAGATTGCTCACCAATAAGAGTAGGCAGCAGATCCTTCTGCACATACGTTCACACTGTTTCACACAATCAGCCTGGTACTGTAGCAGTGCTTGCTTGGTTGGGGGTGCTAAAGGAATAATACAACCATAGAAGTGATACTTTGTTTACACCCCACTGAAAAACAAACACATTTACTGCTTGTGGGGCAAATAATCTGAATTCTCACCATGAGACCTGTCTTCACCATACTACAACTAAAGTACAGGGCAGTGGACTTTGTAAATGTGTTAGTGAGTGAGATGAGATCTAATAGTAAGGTTTTGTTCTCTTTCTAGCTAAATACGCCACCTCCGTAATTGCTTCTACTCCCCCCTCCTACTATGGTATTATAATCATGACAGAATTACGTGACTTTGTATTTTGAAATTCGTAGTCACACATTGAGATTCGTGGTCGCAAGAACGATTCGCAAATGTGTAATTACATTTTGCAAGCTTGTATCATGATGTGTGAAAGATTTTAAAATGGTCGCAAACATGTAACTTGATATTTGAATGCATTCAATAAGATTTGCAAGTATAATTTATTTTCAGAATGATTTCAGAAGTCCATTTACGAGTATGAATATTCTGATCTGAATCAAAAATAAATTTGCAGATTTAGAATTTGCTCGCGCTCTGAGTTCTGTCACTGTTGTCACGTTACCAAGAGATTCGTAAGCTTGTAAAAAGTTTTGTATGTCTGTAGAACGAGATTTGCAAGTGAAAATGTGATTTGCGCTCTGGGGGCAGGACCTTTTGCAACCACGAATCTCAATGTGTTACCACCAAATTCTAAATACAAATTCCTATAGCTCTGTCATCATTATAATCCCATATCTTCTCCTGTTCCTCATCTCCTCCCTCTTTCTCTCTCTGTGCTGGGCAAGGGCTACCCATGGTGCTGCAGGCAGGCATAAAGGAAAGCAGGCTCGGCTCAGGCTCAGCTCAGCGTGTGCTGGATGGGCAGGCATGATGCTTTCATCCTGCTGCCCGCTGGCATTCAGATGACATTGAATCTTACAGCCGGTCCCGTGAGGTGACCAGCTGACATCTTCAGATGTTTCCCCAGTTAGCGCCTCTCAGCACTCCAGCTGAGTGGTGCAGCTGTCTAAGGCACTACATCTCAGTGCTAGAGGCGTCACTACAGACCCTGGTTCGATCCCGGGCTGTATCACCACCGGCCGTGATCGGGAGACCCATAGGGCGGCGCACAATTGGCCCAGTGTCGTCCGGGTTAGGGGAGGGTTTGGCCAGAGTAGGCGTGTGTGCACTTTCATGTTTGTGTGCATCAATGCCAGAGCTAACAGGGACATTTAATTGCCCTTAGTTTTTGATTGTGAATTATTTCCCATGTAAATTCCACGTCACCATACGTAGACAAATTACATTGAAACAATGTTGATTCAACGAGTGAGATGTACATTTAACCAGTGGGATGGCCCAGTGGGATGCAAATGGATGTTTCCCTCTAAATCCGAAGTCTGTTTCTATACCAGTTCTAGCATTAGATCCTCCCCATTAACAGAACTTTATCTACTCATGGAAAATGAGTTATATCAGAATAGAGAGTCTGAAAACAATCTTTGTTAAAATATGGAAAGTCAGATGGGGGCATATACATTTGAGTTGATAATGTATTTTATTACATTTAGCCGACTCTGTTTTCCCTTTTATCTCTGCTGTTATATAATTTGAACGATCTTCCTTAAACCAGATTATAATCCCTCCTGAATCTTTGTCACATTTAACATGTGGATTTTTCACTGAAGGTACAGTAAAGTCCCTGTAATTTTTTGGAGAGGATGTTTGTAAGTCTCCTGGACTCCATGTTTGTAGAAGTATAATTGTGTCTGAACTATATACAGTTACAGTATATAGAAAGTCTGGGTCTGTGCTTTCCACACCAAAGGTTGAAAATCACAAACCCTGAATGTTATAGCTGCTCATACAGTACTTAAAGATGTTATGTTTCAAATGTTCCTTTACGATGTGTTTAACAGTGGAATGCTTGATCTGTGAACCAATGTGTTATCATTGTGGGTGTTAGCATGTGCTATAATAGGTTATGGGGATAAAAAAATAAAAGTATTTAAATATTCATTCATAATAATAGTTAGGTAAAAAAGAAAAGAAAATGTTATTTTTCTCTCATTATAATCTAGGCTACATTGCCTATGCATACACTGGTACTTTACCCTGGATGTCATCTGTAGTGCATGTATGTTTTTACACTGAACAAAAACATAAACACCACATGCAACAATTTCAAAGATTTGACTGGAAATACAGTTCATATAAGGTAATCAGTCAATTTAAATACATGTATTAGGCCCTAATCTATGGATTTCACATGACTGGGGATACAGATATGCATCTGCTGGTCACAGATACCTTTAAAAAAAAAGGTAGGGGCATGGATAAGAAAACCAGTCAGTATCTGTTGTGACCACCATTTGCAGAACAACACATGTCCTTCACATAGAGTTGATCAGGCTGTTGATTGTGGACTGTGGAATATTGTCCTACTCCTCTTCATTGGCTGTGCGAAGTTGCGGAATATTGGGGGGAACTGGAACACGCTGTTGTACACATCGATCCAGAGCATCCCAAACAGGCTCAATGGGTGACATGTCTTGTGAGTATGCAGGCCATGGAAGAACTGGGACAGTTTCAGCCTCCAGTAAATGTGTACAGATCCTTGTGACATGGGGCCGTGCATTATCATGCTGAAACATGAGGTGATGGCAGCGGTAGAATGGCACAACAATGGGCCTCAGGATCTCGTCACGGTATCTCTGTGCATTCAAATTGCCATCGATAAAATAAAATGTTGTTTCTTGTCTGTAGCTTATTCCGGCCCGTATCATAACCCTACCACCACCATGGGGCACTCTGTTCACAACTTTGACATCAGCAAACCGCTCGCCCACATTACGCCATACAATCTGTCTGCAATCTGCCTGGTACAGTTGAAACCACGATTCATCCGTGAAGAGCACACTTTTCCAGCATGCCAGTGACCTTCGAAGGTGAACATTTGCCCACTGAAGTTGGTTACGACGCCAAACTGCAGTCAGGTCAAGACCCTGGTGAGAAAACGAGCACGCAGATGAGCTTTCCTGAGATGGTTTCTGACAGTTTGTGGAAAACTTATTCGGTTGTGCAAACCCACAGTTTCATCAGCTGTCCGGGTGACTGGTCTCAGACGATCCCGCAGGTGAAGAAGCCAGATGTGGAGGTTCTGGGCTGGTGTGGTTACAAGTGGTCTGCAGTTGTGAGGCCGGTTGGACATACTGCCAAATTCTCTAAAACAACGTTGAAGGTGGCTTATGGTGGAGAAATAAACATGAAATTATCTGGCAACAGCTCTGGTGGACATTCCTGCAGTCAGCATGCCAATGGCACACTCCCTAAAAACTTAAGACCAAACTGGACATTTTAGAGTGGCCTTTTAATGTCCCCAACAGAAGGTGCACCTGTGTAATGATCGTGCTGTTTATTCAGCTTCTTGATATGCCACACGTGTCAGGTGGATGGATTATCTTGGCAAAAGAGAAATGATCACTAAAAGGAATCTAAACTAAATTTGTGCACATTTGAGAAAAATACGCTTTTTGTGCTTATGGAAAATTTCAGATCATTAAACATCGGACCAAACACTTTATATTTTGTTTTTATATTTTTGTTCAGTGTAGTTCAGTATGCCTATGTTAGAGCAGATTAGAGCCAACAGGTCTCTTATCTGGCTGTCCCGTGCTAAGGACTTTGTTGCAGTCACTACTGCATAGCTGTTCTTCTCTACTGCATGTTGTGGCTGGCTGGGTGCTCTGCCAGGGATGGATCGGTGGGGGGGACATGAGGACCAGGAGCAGCGTGGTGACTGGGGCCAGGGAGGATTTGGACTCTCTGTAGCTTGGGGCTCCTTGGTGTTGAGGAAGGGCCCTGCGACTCTTGTAGTGCTAGTTAGAAACTCTAAACATAGAGTCTCTGGGCTAGGTGTGGGTATTGGAGGGGTTCTGGTCCAGGGCAGTGTCTTTCAGGACTTTTGGGAAAGGCCTGACTCCGTTCTTGCTGAGGTGCACGTGGTCATAAAAGTGATGAGGTCCAGTGATGCACCAGGTGCACATTTGTCAGAGAGGAACAGGCCTGTGATACCTCTGTGTTGATGGTGTCGATGACTCGCTGGGGAATGTCTAGTCTGGGGAGAAGAGTGGAGAGGTTGATTCTGGCTAAAAGGAACTCATTTTGTCTCTCTGTCTGTCTCTTTGTGTGTCTCTGTCTCTCTCTCTCAAGCGCTCTCTCTCTCTCTCTCTCTCTCACTCTATCTGTCTCTGTTTCTCTCTCTTTGTGTCTCTGTCTCTCTATCTCACTCTCTCTTTCTCTCCTCCCCTGCATTTCTCATTTCACCGGTTGGAATACAGAGGCATTCAAATCACATGGTTGAGAAGTTTAATATCTTTCTGAAACATTTCCTTCTCTTACACAGACCAATATTGACTCATGGAATGTTAGTCAGTCTGCTGCCTCTATCTGTCCTTTAACCTGATACATTGGGAACATGTTGTATTTATCATCAGTGTTTTGTTTAATTGTTTAGTGAGAATGTACTTTATGTCCTAACGAAACTACATTGAACAAAAATACAAAGAAACTTCAAATATATATATTTTTTCATTCTCTTCTTTGTGATGTATTGTTGTATGTACAGTAATTCCTCCTCTACAACTCACTATTTCTTTCTTTCCCCCCGTCTCTCCATCTCTCTGTTCCTCTATTTCACCCCTTCCCTTACACCCTCTGAGTGCCATTAAAATATATTTAGTAGTTAATTGTAATGTTTGCACGATGAGTGACCTTGCCTGAGACCTGAACACTTGTATTGAACTAATGCCTATATGCCTTACCTCAGTGGGCTAACACAATACTGTGGTACTAATGAGACCTTGTTCAAACCCCAGTCAGACACATCATTCATACTTCAACATGGAGGTTTCAACATGAAGGTTTCATCATGAAGGTTTCATCATGAAGGTTTCATCATGAAGGTTTCCCACATGTCTTTGAGTCAACCTCCTTGACCGAGGTTAGAATTTTTAGAAGGTTAGAAGTCTTACATGGAGGGGGCTCAGTCATGATTGAGACTTTCAATATGTTTCGTCTGCAGGATTTTAATTGCTTTTAATTTCTGTGTGTGGTTAATAGAGCCATTTTGAAAACTCAGAGTAGAAAAAAAAATCACACAACGCTATTCTGGTAATCAATCACCAGAACAACCTGCATTTACATAATTATGTTCTGCTGCTGTAGCTGCCAGCCCCAGGACTCAGTACAGTTTTCAGTACAGGCTGAGAAGGTGCAGGCGGTGGCTCAGGGATGTACAGCTAGCTACTCTTTCTCTCTCGCTCGCTCTCTCTCTCTCTCTCGCTCGCTCTCTCTCGCTCTCTCGCTCTCACACAATGTCTCTCTCTCAGCTCCAGACATTCATCAACGATAACCACTTTATTAAGCATGCTGTGGATTTTTCCCATGCCTTGTTTTGAGGGCATGTGCTAAATCTACATAGTATCATCATTACTTTGCCTTACCTTCCATTGACATCTGGGAATGGAATGTAAAAAGAAACAGGAGGTTTTTTCAAAGTCTTGCATTTCATGAATTATGTATGTCACTTTTAATTTACCATCTTTGTTTTGTAGAGGTTGTGCTAAAAAGTGTCTTTAAGCCCTCAGTTGTATAGATATTTCTTCACATTTAGCTTAGGTTATTTTTCTGAAGACAATATTAGTTCTGTTTCATCAATGCGTTTGTATTTTTTATACACCAATATAGTTCAGGGTTGTGGTTTGAGAGTTCAAGGGGTGTGGTTTGAGGGTTCAGGGGTGTGGTCTGATGGTTCAGGGGTGTGGTTTAAGGGTTCAGGGGTGGAGTATGAGGGTTCAGGGGTGGAGTCTGATGGTTCAAGGGGTGTGGTCTGAGGGTTCAACAACAGGTTGAGTAGAGTCAGCAGCCTGGTTGGCTGAATGATGAAGAATGGTGCACAGAGAGGCGCTAAAAGTCTGCAGAGGTACAGCAGCTGTAGCTAAGGAGCTCTTTTAAATATTTAAATGCTGGGAGTGTTTTAATGTGAGATTGATGGAATAGGGTCAGTGTTATCAGTGCAGTACAGGAGCTATCTCACAGAGCGCTGCTTTGCTCGACAAACAGACGATTCAGCTCATCAGCTTTGCAAGGCACATATTCACATGAATGTTGATTCTAAAGCAACAACACTTAGAGGGTTCCTGTTTTGTGGTGAGTGCGGCAATTTTGCATGTATGAGGTGATCACGACTGTTGACATTTGACAGCATCAAAATTGAGGTGACTAGAGAGAGGTAACACTTATTTCAGAGGGGGCTAAGACAAACCCATCCTACACATTCCATCCCGTCAAGACAGATTCTTTGGTTTAAGCGCAGAATCTGTCCACAAGAGATTACTTATGTGTGTATGTTGTCCCAAGCCCCCGACCCAAGCCCACCAATCAGAGACTGGTTTATTCAAATCAAATCAAATCCCTATTCAATCCTCTTCTTCTTCTGTCTCATAAATCTTGCATTGCCTTTGAATTGGGTTCACAGGTCTTTGAATTGGGTTCACAGGTCAACAGCAGCAGATATCATCATTCAGACCATTTGCTTCTGACAATCACTTAGTCCTCCCTGCCTCTGTTCTGTTCTGCCAGTCTGAACAGGACACACATTCTCACGTTATCTCTCTCTCTCACGTTATCTCTCTCTCACACGTTATCTCTCTCTCTCTCTAAGTTAATACACACACATGGCCTGTTGTGCACCCTGTTACTATGTATTCAACATATCTATCAATCACTGTATGGTGTCTAGGTTGCAAATACATGTGTGTGTATTTAATTATTTGTTATATAAATACTTCTGTGTATTCAAGTGTTTTCAGATAATGTTGCCCGAATCAACTACTTCTATTGAAAGTATTTTAAACTAATTTCCTATAAATAGCCTACTATTTCAAAGTATTTAAAAATAATAATTTCAAATAGCATCTTCAAATATCTGGGTTAAATGCATGGAAGTGTATTTCCAAATACATGCAATATTGTCTGCTTGTCTTTAACATACTTTTTCTTCTAAAAGTACACAATATATACAAAAGTATGTGGACACCCCTTTAAATTAGTGGATTTGTCAATTTCAGCCACACACGTTGCTGACAGGTGCATAAAATCGAGCACACGGCCATATAATCTCCATAGACAAACATTGGCAGTAGAATGGCCTTACTGAAGAGCTCAGTGACATTCAACGTTGGCACCGTCATAGGATGCCACCTTTCCAACAAGTCAGTTCATCAAATGTCTGCCCTGCTAGAGCTGCCCCGGTCAACTGTAAGTGCTGTGTGAAGTGGAAACATCTAGGAGCAACACCGGCTCAGCCTGGAAGTGGTAGGCCACACAAGCTCACAGAATGGGATCACCGTGTTTACAGACCCTCTGTTGCAACAGTCACTACCGAGTTCCAAACTGTCTCTGGAAACAACATCAGCACAAGAACTGTTTGTTGGGAGCTTCATGAAATGGTTTTCCATGGCCGAGCAGCCGCACACAAGCCTAAGATCACCATGCGCAATGCAAAGCGTCGACTGGAGTGGTGTAATGCTCCGCCATTGTACTCTGGAAACACGTATTCTGGAGTTATGAATCATGCTTCACCATCTGGCAGTCCGATGGACAAATCTGGGTTTGGCGGATGCCAGAAGAACGCTACCTGTCCGAATGCATAGTGACAACTGTAAAGTTTGGAGGAGGAGGAATAATGATCTGGGGCTGTTTTTCATGGTTCGGCCTAGGCCCTTTAGATCCATTGAAGGGAAAGCTTAACACTACAGCATACAATTACATTCTAGACGATTCTGTGCTTCCATCTTTGTAGCAACAAACTCCATATTTATGCCCATGATTTTGAAATTAGATGTTCGGCGAGCAGGTGTCCATGTACTTTTGGTCATGTTGTGTATGTGAAAGTAATTTACATATTTGAAATGGTATTTTAACCTTTTTCTGCTCGGTTGACAATGACGGTTCCACCTCTGTCTTACTTTTCATGACTGGATTTCACATATTCCTGAAGTAGCCGCTCAGAACTCCTCTCAGCTACCCCTGACCAAACAGAACTCCCCTCAGCTACCCCTGACCAAACAGAACTCCTCTCAGCTACCCCTGACCAATCAGAACTATTATCAGCTACAACCTGCTGTCCTTTATTCTCTTTGTACTTTTCCCTCACAGTCTCCTTCATACAAAAGGAAAACATGTGCACGCAAGTGTAACCGATGTGAAATGGCTAGCTAGTTAGCGGTGATGTGCGCTAAAGCGTTTCAATCGGTGACGTGACTCGCTCTGAGACCTTGAAGTAGTTGTTCCCCTTGCTCTGCAAGGGCCGTGGCTTTTGTGGAGCCACGGAGCCCCCCCCCCCCCCTCCTAGTCGGCTGTTGTTACTAGTTATAGGGTCCATCCTGCCCAGGACCTTGGCCGGTCTTATGTACACATATTAAGAAAACATTAAATGCTTTCTCTCTCTCATCTCAATGTTGTGTGTTTCAGGACTTGTGTGAATCATTATCTCTGTTCCTAATTACAACAGTTTCCGTCAAGATAGAACTGCTAAAAGGGGCGGAGTTGCAATCTACTGTAGAGATAGCCTGCAGAGTTCTGTCATACTATCCAGGTCTATGCCCAAATAGTTCGAGGTTCTACTTTTAAAAATCCATCTCGCCAGAAATAAGTCTCTCACGGTTGCCGCTTGTTATAGACCCCCCTCAGCTCCCAGCTGTGCCCTGGACACCATATGTGAATTGATTGCCCCCCATCTATCGTCAGAATTCGTACTGTTAGGTGACCTAAACTGGGATATGCTTAACACCCCGGCCGTCCTACAATCTAAGTTAGATGCCCTCAATCTCACACAAATTATCAAGGAACCTACCAGGTACAACCCCAAATCAGTAAACATGGGCACCCTCATAGATATCATCCTGACCAACGTGCCCTCTAAATACACCTCTGCTGTTTTCAACCAAGATCTCAGCGATCACTGCCTCATTGCCTGCGTCCGTTATGGGTCCGTGGTCCGTTATGGGTCCGACCACCCCTCATCAATGTCAAACGCTCCCCAAAACACTTCTGCGAGCAGGCCTTTCTAATCGACCTGGCCAGGGTATCCTGGAAGGATATTGACCTCATCCCGTCAGTAGAGGATGACTGGTTGTTCTTTAAAAATGCTTTCTTCACCTTCTTAAATAAGCATGCCCTTTTCAAAAAAAATTGAACTAAGAACAGATATAGCCCTTGGTTCACTCCAGACTTAACTGCCCTTGACCAGCACAAAAACATCCTGTGGCGTACTGCACTAGCATCAAATAGTCCCCGCGATATGCAACTTTTCAGGGAAGTCAGGAAGCAATATACACAGTCAATTAGGAAAGCAAAGGCTAGCTTTTCCAAACAGAAATTTGCATCCTGCAGCACTAATTCCAAAAAGTTTTGGGACACTGTAAAGTCCATGGAGAATAAGAGCACCTCCTCCCACCACCGATAAATCCACGATAATCGATGATTTCAATAAGCATTTCTCTACGGCTGGCCATGCTTGCCACCTGGCTACCCCAACATCAGCCAACAGCTCTGCAACCCCCGCAGCAACTGGCCCAAGCCCCCCCCCCCCCCCCCCCCCGCTTCTCCTTCACCCAAATCCAGACAGCTGATTTTCTGATAGAGCTGCAAAATCTGGATCCCTACAAATCCTCTGGACCCTCTCTTCCTAAAATTATCCGCCACCATTGTTGCAACCCCTATTTCTAGTCTGTTCAACCTCTCTTTCGTATCGTCTGAGATTCCTAAAGATTGGGAAGTGGCCGCGGTTATCCCCCTCTTCAAAGGGGGAGACACTCTAGACCCAAACTGTTACAGACCTATATCTATCTTACCCTGCCTTTCTAAAGTCTTCGAAAGCCAAGTGAACAAACAGATCACTGACCATTTCGAATCCCACCGTACCTTCTCCGCTATGGAATCCGGTTTCCGAGCAGGTCACAGGTGCACCTCAGCCACGCGCAAGGTCCTAAACGATATCGTAACTGCCATCGATAAAAGACAGTACTGTGCAGCCGTCTTCATCGACCTGGCCAAGGCTTTCGACTTTTTCAATCACCGTATTCTTATCGGCAGACTCAACAGCCTTGGTTTCTCTACTGACTGCCTTACTTTATTTGCACATACTGTACACATATGTTTCTGTTGTGTTATTAACTGTACATTTGTTTATCCCATGTGTAACTCTGTGTTGTTGTTTTTGTCGCACTGCTTTGCTTTATTTTGGCCAGGTCACAGTTGTAAATGAGAACTTTTCTCAACTGGCCTACCTGGTTAAATAAAGGTGAAATAAAATAAAATAAATAAAAAATAACGTATCTGTTGGGTCGAGGATGTTTGTGGAAACTGGCTGATTTCTGCACTGCTTCATCTCCACTTCTCCTTATCTCCTTCCCCCTTCAGTTTTCAGGCTGGAGAGATGGAAGGGGGAGAGATGGGGGGACGGAAATGGTGCCAGAAAAAGGAGCCATTAATAATGCAGTGAGTGGTTGCAGCCCAGCTCCACACAGGCCAGCCTCCAGACTCCACACAGCCCAGTCCCCAGCCTCCACACAGCCCAGTCTTCATTCTCCATACAGCCCAGTCTCCACACATCCCGTTCCCCAGCCTCCACACAGCCCAGTCTCCCCACAACCCAGTCTCCCCACATCCCAGCCTCACCACATCCCAGCCTCTCCACAGCCCAGGCTCCCCACTGCCCAGCCTCCCCACAGCCCAGCCTCCACACAGCCCAGCCTCCACACAGCCCAGCCTCCACACAGCCCAGCCTCCCCACTGCCCAGCCTCCACACAGCCTAGCCTCCACACAGCCCAGCCTCCACACAGCCCAGCCTCCACACAGCCCAGTCTCCAAGGCTCCACACGCTCAGCCTCCACACAGTCCAGCCCACGCTCCCCACAGCCCAGCCTCCCAGCCTCCCCACCGCCCAGACTTCACACAGTCCAGCCCATCCTCCCCACAGCCCAGCCTCCCCACAGCCCAGCCTCCGACATCCCAGCACCCCCACAACCCAGCCTCACAGACTCCCCATAGCCCAGCACAGCCTCCCAGCCTTCTCACAGCCCAGCCTACACAAAGCCCATCCAAGCCTCCAAGCCTCCCAGTCTCCAGACAACCCATCCTCTCAGCCAGCCTCCAGACAACCCACCCACCCACCCACCCACCCTCCCAGCCTAGACAGACAGACAGACAGACAGACAGACAGACAGACAGACAGACAGACAGACAGACAGACAGACAGACAGACAGACAGACAGACAGACAGACAGACAGACAGACAGACAGACAGACAGACAGGATGCTCAACATAAGACAATGCAGCAGGAAACCATCACAGCTGAGCGTCGCCCTCTCCTGGTCAAACAGAGAGTCAACAGCTTCCACCCTCTGCTTGAAGGGCAATGAGGAGCTTGATATGTGATGATTCGTGATTATGTAATATCTTTTCCTTTTTGAATACAAGGGAGGCTTATACAGCACTTATTTCCTCTCAATGCATGTTGTTTATTTTTGTAAGCACTTATAACATTATGATTTGCAATATTTATTTATTATGTATTGCTTATGGTGTGTTTACATGTTTTGAGGTTTGATCTCTGCCGTCTCTCTTCCCAGCAAAAAGGCCCTAGATTTGGTTAACTTCTTTGGGCTGCAATCCCGACACAGGTACACTTATGACAACATCCAGCTCGAAGTGCAGGGCGCGAAATTCAAAATCTAGTTTGTTAAAATATTTAACTTTCACACATTAACAAGTCCAATACAGCATATGAAAGGTAGACATCTTGTGAATCAAGCCAACATGTCCGATTTTTAAAATGTTTTACAGGGAAGACAAAATATGTAAATCTATTAGCTAACCACGTCAGCAAAAGAGAGCACTTTTCTAACACCATCAGTTTTTACCTCCATCACCAGCTATCACTAATTCGACCAAATAAAGATATATATAGCCACTAACCAAGAAACAACTTCATAAGATGACAGTCTGATAACATATTTATTGTATAGCATATGTTTTTTTTGAAAAATGTGCATATTTATGGTATAAATCATAAATTACATTTCAGCTACAATCAGAAATTGCACCGAAAGCAGCCATAACATTTACAGACACCAACATCAAATACCTAATTACTCCTCATAAAACATATCTGAGAAATACATACTGTGCAGCAATTGAAAAACAGGATTCTTGTGATTCCAGACAATATTTCCGATTTATTAAATGTTTTACAGCGAAAACAAAATGTAGCGCTATATTAGCATAGCCACATTAGCCAGACACACTTGGGCGCGCATGACCAGTTGACATGCACGACAGATATATGAAATAACATTATAAATTGGGTCTTACTTTTGCTGATCTTTCATCAGAATGTTGATCAGGGTGTCCTTTGTCCAGATGAGTCGTTGTTTCGAGTCAGGATGGCAACTTTCCCTTCTCACTTAGCATTGGCACTGGTCGACTGGCACGGATTTGTCCAACGTTAAAAAAGTCAGAGACCGAAACACGGCAAAACTCCCGAAAAAAATTCTAATAATCTGATTAAACTATATTGAAAAAACATACATTACGATGATATGGTCTCATTTATCAAATAAAAACCCAGCCGGAGATTGTTCCCGTCCAAAACAGCAGCAAAACAGAACACAATATCACTCCCAAGTCGCGGGCTTCAGACTTCCGGAAGTGGTCGGTCACGTCAAAGAAATAGCTCTTATTCAACCTCTGAACAAGATATTCACTAAATTTCTTCTCTCATACCCTCTTGACACCCAGAGCAAGGCGTACGGAGTGTACGTAGGGTCTTACGTATAATGACCATGTATAGGCATAACGTTGAAGCGAGCATAGATTTCTGACATTCTACTTCTTGGTCAGGGAAAGTGCTGCCAAATGACTTCTGTACCACTCAGAGAAAAAATTTGAACGGTTTTAGAAACTAGAGATTGTTTTCTATCCAATATTAATATTATTATGCATATTGTAAGAGCAAAAATTGATTAAGAGGCCGTTTGAAAATTGGCACATATTTTCCAGTTTTTCCAATACGCCTCCTGCAGCCATAACAGGTTTTAAGGCCTGGATTAAAACTGTAGCACGGAAGATCAGCGCTATAGTGTGGTTTAAATTTAAAGGTAATGTTCACCCGTTCGGGGAGACAGCATTCACCGTAAATGCTGCATATGTTGTCTCAATCAAAAATTACCTTTAAATGTAAGTGGTGCCGTAACACGCGCTCGGATTGAATCTAGCCCCTAATTAATACAGTTCCTGAACATGTACATATAAATGAACATATAGCTGTCACGTCTACTCCCGCTCTACTCCCGTTCCCCAGGTCCTGGCAACACATCATTACGCACAACTGGCAACCATTGTTACGCACACCAGCGACCCATTATTAGACACACCTGGACTTCATCACTACCCAGTCCTTAGGTGTTATTGGTTCTCTCACATTCAGTACGTGGCCCATGTTTGTGCTTTTGTATCTGTTCCGTATTAAACTCACATTCTGCACCTGCTTTCTGTCTCCTGGTGTATACGTTACAATACCAGGCATGTTAACAGACCCCATTGAGTATATAGACTGACAATACAAGCCAATCATGTGCATCAGTATGCCAGCCTGCTCAATGAATAGTTTTCAGTCACTTTGGCATATTTTTCACATGTAAGTGGTACATTTTCAAAACTCTTAGTACAAAACTCATAACTGATAGGCTACTTGTCTGGTCTTATGTTCAGAACATTTGATTGATCATTCATTGGAGGTAAATATATTCAACTTTCATTCAAAATCTACGTTTAAAAAAAAATACAGTGCCATGACCACATTTAGTTTAGTCACCATTACATCACCTGTTATGTCTGTACTGTAGGGCAGTCAAGCGAGATGTTATTGTTACTGTCACACCCTGATCTGTTTCACCTGTATTTGTGCTTGTCTCCACCCCCCTCCAGGTGTCGCCCATCTTCCCCATTATTAGTCTGTTGCCAGTTTGTTTTGTTTTGTCAAGCCTAACAACGTTTTTCCTGTGCCCCTGTCTTTCTCTCATACCTGTTTTCTAGTTTTTACCATTCTGCCTGCCCTGACCATGCCTGCCCTGCCGTTCTGTACCTTGTCACACCACCCATGAGGAGTTGCTTCGTGGTCTTATGGAAGGGTCCCAGACCTTGGCCGAACGCCATGACCGCGCGTCGAACACATTGTTGGAGCAATTCCACGGGTTGTCTGTCAGCCAGCCTACCACGATGGTAACCTCCCAGCCCCTCAAGCCTCCCCGGCCACCCAGGTTTCCCGAGCACCGCGCTTACCTCCCCCGGGAACGCATCGATGGAGAGTTGGGAACCTGTCACGCATTTCTCGTGCAGTGTTCTCTCATCATTGAGCTACAGGCCTTCTCCTTCCCCTCGGCCCGCTCAAAGATAGCGTACCTCATCACACTGATGTCAGAGGGGGCTAGCAGCCCGGGAACTACCGGCGGATCTCGACTTGCCTTGACCCTCCTGATCAATGGGCTGTTATGGGAACGTAGGAAGGAGAGAAGGTCCGATTCCACTCGCCCAAGGATTCCACATCACCTTCGAGGCATCCTGGAAGTCCCCGACGTCTCCGTGGCCGAGAGGACCCGAGGCTGCCCGAGTTCCCCCGAGAGTCTCCAAAGTCTACCAATTCCCCTCTTCCCGAGCCGATGCAACTAGGCAGAGTGGGACTGAGACAGGTAATGGCGGACTGAACGTAGTTATGTAGAGCACCTCAAGATAAAAATGTAATATTCAATATCGGCAAGTTAGACTTAATATTAGCACTACACAATCTGGTGGGTGATAACCTTCCATCTGAATAATAATACAAAACAAATCTTAAGACTAGAGTAATTTATCGACAAATATTACGATAACAAGCAACACCCAAACATGACGGAGAGTAAGACAGGGGAACAAATTTCAAAACGAAAACGTGACTCTTCTACAGACACAGACGATTTAATATTTTCACCACTGGGAATGGCAAAGGTCAAAACCAATAAATGACAAACTGGGCATACTTGAACTAGTCAGTAAGGATATAAAAGAGTTGAAGGCAAGCCTCGAGATGAGTGATGAAGAAGCTGCGACATTGGAGAAGGAAACAAACAAGCTAAAAGTGACAGTCAATAAGATTGAAACCGAAGTGAATGAACTTAAAAAGGAGAACACCGTTCTGAGAGAAGTCTTACTTGACATACAGACTAGATCCATGAGAGAGAATCTGGTACTTACAGGTATCCAAGAGAAAGACTAGATCCATGAGAGAGAATCTGGTACTTACAGGTATCCAAGAGAAAGACTAGATCCATGAGAGAGAATCTGGTACTTACAGGTATCCAAGAGAAAGACTAGATCCATGAGAGAGAATCTGGTACTTACAGGTATCCAAGAGAAAGACTAGATCCATGAGAGAGAATCTGGTACTTACAGGTATCCAAGAGACAGAAGAAATTCTTGAATCCGTAGTTAGAGAGTTCTTCCTTACAGCGCTTCAGATTCCACGCAAAGCTATCGACAAAATCCAACTTGAACGTGTACACTGCTTCGGACAGAGTGGGCAGAGATATAAACGCCCAATCGTTGTCAAATTTGCTTAATTTAAAGATAAAATAATGGTTAAAAGCCTGGGTAAAAGACTTGCTGGGACCAAAATTGGCATGAATGACCAGTTCCCGAAGGAAATTGCAGAACGGCGTAAAGTTCTGTATCCAATTTTCAAGGAAAATAGATTAAAAGGGAAACGAGTAGCTCTCATCGTCGATAAACTATATATTGATAACCAGTTATTCAGAGACACAAAGACTACTCCATGGCTATTTAAAAAATTACAAAGTTCTTATAGACAAGGAAAATAATGAAACACAATTCTAGCCCGGTACTGGATTGTAATAATACAATAAAAAATAGAGCTTTTCTATATATCTCCAAATATAACTAATTGGAACACAAAAGCACTAATTCAACATGGTGAAGATAAAAACTCAGTAAACAAAAGGCACAGTATGTGTGGATGGTGTGGTGTGTGTTTTTATTTTTTTAAATTATGTTTGGGAAAGTGTGGCGTTGAGTGAGAAAGGAAATGGTTGCATATCCCAGAACCAATGTATTGCTGTAAGCGTGGGTGTGAGAGAGCTTTCAATGTTGTTCAGATGATGGATATACTTTTTATAATGAATTATACGTCTTATTTATTTATTGTCACATCATGTTGGAACAGTGTTTTAAAATAAATTATAAATTTTATTTATTTATGATCCATAACCCTATACCTTAGACACCCACCTGAATGACCCAGATACTAAGGAGGATAACTGTTTTATGGGCCTGCTGTAAGCGGTCTGTATGCAGCAAAAATGCGGTCAGAGACCTAGAGCAGCAAATCAAATCAAATCAAATGTATTTATATAGCCCTTCTTACATCAGCTGATATCTCAAAGTGCTGTACAGAAACCCAGCCTAAAACCCCAAACAGCAAGCAATGCAGGTGTAGAAGCGCGGTGGCTAGGAAAAACTCCCTAGAAAGGCCAAAACCTAGGAAGAAACCTAGAGAGGAACCAGGCTATGAGGGGTGGCCAGTCCTCTTCTAGCTGTCCTGGGTGGAGATTATAACAAAACATGGCCAAGATGTTCAAATGTTCATAAATGACCAGCATGGTCAAATAATAATAATCACAGTACTGCTCCCTCAAGATGCTGAGCCTGCTTGGCAGGATTGGTCCCGTAAAGCCAAAGCCCCCTAAAGGGAGAGCATACTATACAAGGAAATTCTCAAAGTTGCTAATGAGAGCCTTGACGACCTTATACCTAGCCGGTGGGGATTCCGGTGGGGTGCCCCCACCCAGGCAGTAGCAGTGCTGGCAACACTAGCTGCAGTAACCCATGGGGAGGGGGTCACACTCGGACATTCAGAGAGGGGGTATATTATTGTGGCCCTGGTGGCACAAAATCAAAAGTCTGACTGCATGGAGATGCTTGGGAATATGGTCAAAACGGGGGACCGTGTTGTGGGTGTTTCAGCAAAAATGTGTACATTTGACATCCATCATCTAGGACGTGACAATGGTTAATAAAATCTCTCCATTTCTGCCCATTTTTTTGCAGTCTTGCAGGCCTTCTCATACAGCTGCAACTGTATATGCATTTGTAAATCAAGACCTTTCTTGAGTTGGGCTCTGGGATGGTTCAACTGTTGAGAATGTCTATGGTTGTGTGGGGGGAAAGGGTTGAGTGTGTATATGCGTATCCCACAACTGTTGCAAAGGAGTAAAAGATGTTAGGGACAATATAGGATGAATCACAATAATTGTTTGCTAATATAATAATTGCTTGCAATAATGTAATTTTTGTAATGGCGAGACTGGTGAGAGGTAAAATCCTTTGCATAAATTGCCTACATTACTACAAATATTAATAGATAATTATGGAAATTAAGAAACAGGATTTTAAAAAAATATATATTTTTTGATTGCTATATATAATACAAATCGAGGTGAGGGCGATGGAAATGCATTTGGGGGTTGATCTACTTCTGTTCTGTAAGTGGCACTGTGTGCTCTTTTCGAAGGATGGATCCCAGTCTTTTCAGGGCTATGGGATAAGGGGGGTCGGGGGTGGTCTGCCGGGCATTGGGATGACAACCCAACTCGGGATGAGGAGGGCTTTTAGCGGGTGGAATAGTAGGGACCAATTGGAGGTTTATTTAGTAGCAATGCAAATATCATGGTACAGCTATATAGATACTCAATCATCATGTTACTTTTTAATGGTACATTTACAAACATGTATTTTGATACATAGAATTGAAAGTTGTGTCTCATTATGGTAAGTGGTGAAATAAGTATAGCCAGTTACAACTGTAATGGCTTAGCAGATAATAAGAAAAGACAATCAATATTTACCTGGCTAAAAGAGAAGGAATTTAATATCTATTGTTTACAGGAAACTCATTCAACAATTTTAGATTAAGTTTTGTGGAAAAAGGACTGGGCGGGCAAAATATATTTCTCCCATGGGCAAAGAAATTCAAAAGGGGTGATGGTTTTAATTAACAGTAATTTTGATCCAAATGTGCAAATTGTTCAAACAGATCATCAAGGTAGTTGGATTATTTTAAATATGTTATTGGACAATAAACAGATATGGCTTATTAACCTTTACGGTCCAAATAATGATGATCCAAGCTTTGAAAATATAGAGGAAGATCTTCATAGGTAAGTGATTTATCTTATCTCTATTTCTGACTTTTGTGACGCCTGTGCTGGTTTGGAAAATGTTTTTAATGCTTTTGTGTGTGGGGCGCTGTCCTCAGATAATCACATGGTATGCTTTCGCCGTAAAGCCTTTTTGAAATCTGACAAAGTGGCTGGATTAACAAGAAGTTAAGCTTTTAAATGCTGTAGGACACTTGTATTTTCATGAATGTTTAATATTACGATTTTGTATTTTGAATTTGGCGCGCTCCAATTTCACCAGATGTTGTCAAATTTGATCCCGGTGACGGGATATCCGCGCTAAGAGTTTTTTAAGGGAATCGTGAATGTCATGGATATATTGGAATTAGTGGATATATGGAGACTTAAATACCCTGACCTAGTGAGATATACATGGCGGGGGCTTAATCAAGCTAGTCGTCTTGACTACTTTCTTATACCATTCTCTCTGGCACCAAAAGTTTAAAAAGTGTTGATAGGGGACAGAATGCAGTCGGATCGTCACATAATTGGCATATATATTACTCTTACAGAATGTCCACATGGGCGAGGATATTGGACATTTTATCAAAGCCTACTAGATAAATTGTTTAGAACTAGGACAGAAGAATTTATAACATACTTTTTCAGACATAACATAGGTACAGCAGATCCCCTTATTGTATGGGACACTTTTAAATGTGCCTTTAGAGGCCATACAATTCAGTATTCATCTATAAAACAAAAGCAATTTAGATCAAAAGAGTCCATATTAACAAAGGAAATTGAAGGACTTAGATAGCAATAAAAACTGTACCATAGAGGCTAAGAATAAGTTAGAATAAAAATAAAAATAAATGGAGGAACTTATTCAAGAAAGATCTGGTGTAATATATCATAAAAATAAAGCGAACTGGATGGAATATGAGGGAAAATACACCAAATTATTTTTCAATCTTCATTATAGAAATCCTACCAAAACAAATGTATTGAAACTTGTTACAAATGATGGAATCACGCATGATTCACCTAGTGATATTTTGAAAGAGGAAGTAAAGTACTTTCAGAATATGTTTTCGTTTCAGTCTCCTCCATCTCCACTAACTGAAAATAATTGTATGGATTTGTTTCCTAATAATAATGTAAAATTAACATCTGTACAGAAAGACTCATGTGAGGGCCAAATTACAGAGGAGGAACTTCTTGGTGCAATTAAAGCCTTTAAGGCGGAGAAAACTCCAGGGCTGGATGGCATACCAGTGGAAGTATACAAAACTTTTTGTTGATATACTCAGAGGACTATTATTAGCATGTTTTAACCACTCCTATATAAATGGTAGATTATCAGACACGCAACAAGAAGGTCTGATATCATTATTATTGAAACAGGACCAAGTGGTATATATACAGATCCAGTCCATTTTAAAATTGGAGACCTCTTACACTTCAGTGTTGTGATGCAAAATGCTTGGTGCATAGAATTGAAAAAGTGTTATCAGATATTATTCATCCTAATCAGACAGGTTTTTTTACATGGACAATACATTGGAGATAGTAATAGACAAGTACTGGAAAAAATAGAATACTATGAAATATCGGGGACACCAGGCCTGGTTTTCATAGCTGATTTTGAAAAGGCTTTTGATAAAGTACGACTGGAGTATATATATAAATGCCTAGAATATTTCAATTTTGGGGAATCTCTTATAAAATGGATTAAAGTTATGTATAGTAACACTAGGTGTAAAATAGTAAATAATGGCTACATCTCAGAAAGTTTTAAACTGTCAAGATTAGTAAAACAAGGTTGTCCACTATCAGCATATCTATTTATTATTGCCATCGAAATGTTAGCTGTTAAAATTACATCCAACAATAATATTAAGGTAGTAGAAATCCATGGCTTAAAAACAAAGGTGTCATTGTACGCTGATGATTCATGTTTTCTTTTAAAACCACAATTAGAATCCCTCCACAGCATCATAGTGGATCTAGATAATATTCTAATATTCTATTCTGCTTCTACACCTGCATTGCTTGCTGTTTGGGGTTTTAGGCTGGGTTTCTGTACAGCACTTTGAGATGTCAGCTGATGTAAGAAGGGCTATATAAATACATTTGATTGGATTTGAGATACTTTTGCTATCCTCTCTGGATTAAAACCAAATTATGATAAGTGTACTATATTACATATTGGATCACTAAAAAATGCAAATTTTACATTAGTTTACCAATTAAATGGTCTGACGGAGATGTGGACATACTGGGGGTATACAAATCCCAAAAGAAAGAAATGATCTCACTCCAATACATTTTTATAGAAAGTTAACAAAAAGGGATAAGATCTTGCTATCATGGAAAGGAAAATAGCTGTCTATTTGTGGAAAAATCACCCTGATTAACTCTTTAGTCATATCAGTTTACCTATTTGCTTATGGTTTTGCCTACACCTAGTGACCTGCTTTTTAAATTATATGAACAAAAAAGATTCAATTTTATTTGGAATGGCAAGCCAGACAAAATTAAAAGGCCTATTTATATAACGAATATGAATTCGGAGGGCAGAAATGATTAAATATTAAAGCATTAGACCTCTAACTAAAGGCATCAGTCATACAAAAGTTATACTTAAATCCAAACTGGTTCTCTAGTATACATGTAGGTAAACTCAAATATACTAATTGATAAAAAAACATATTTTTCGAATACATTTTTTTTTAAATTATAATTTCAGTGAATGATATCATGAATAGGACTGGTGGTGTTATGCCACACATGCAGCTAACACAGACATATGGAAATGTCTGCACTACCCAAAATTACAACCAACTAATTGCAGCATTACCACAAAAATGGAAGAGGCAGGTAGAAGGGGAAAAAAGTAAGGAACTTGTATGTCGGGCCTGTATTAAAGAACAAATGGTTAAAGAAAAGCGTGATAAATAAAAAAATATAGCAATTTAATTTAAGGACCAAAAAACTGACGGCTGTGCCATATAAATTGCTAAATAGTTGGGAAGAGATGTTCGATGTACCCATTCCATGGCACATGGTTTAGGAATTGATACGCAAAACAACGCCGGATTCAAAACTTCGAATTTTTCAATTTAAATTACTATACAAAATTCTTGCAACTAATAGAGTGTTATATATATGGGGGATACAATCTTCCCAGCTCTGCAGATTTTGCTGTGAGGAGGCAGAGTCATTAGATCATTTATTTTGGTATTGTCCATATGTAGCTCGTGTTTGGTCACAGGTCCAAGAATGGCTGAAGAATTGCAACATTTGCCTAGAACTAATGCTGCAGATAGCAATACTGGGTGATTTGAAAAGCCATAGTCAATCAATCAATAATCTAATAATTATTTTGGCAAAAAAATATATTTTTAATTTTCAATCTGTAGAAGCTATGAGAATAGAACGGTTCAGTACTTTAATCAAGCATCACAGCACAGCACAGATGAAAAATATATGGCAAATAGAAATCCAAAATGGATGGTGTTAAGTGATAGATGGGAGGGGTTGAATGGAGCTTAAATGTGGGACTAATAACAAGATAACCAATGTAAAACATACGGGGTCTGTAAAATGTA
The DNA here is from genome assembly GCF_045679555.1 of Salvelinus alpinus. NCBI lineage: Eukaryota > Metazoa > Chordata > Actinopteri > Salmoniformes > Salmonidae > Salvelinus > Salvelinus alpinus. Next base: position 38,245,202 of record NC_092097.1, read on the forward strand.
TATATTGTAGGTTCAGAAATGTTGTGAAATGGCACAGTTACAAATAGAAATCAAACTGATGGACATCAGAAATAGAGGAAGGACTAAAAACAAACAAAATATAACTATTGTAAAATAGATTGTGTCTGTAAAATGTGTATAAGATGTATAAACTGAAGGTAGAAGCCTAAGTGTTATTGTTTATTAGTTTACTCCAATTGGAGGGAGGGTGGTAGGGTTTGCGGGAAATAATAAAGGCATATTCAAAAAAAAAAAGTATGTATGTCTATATAGGTATGAGTATGTATATACTGTATGTGTATATGTATGCATATGTGTCATGACTTCAAACATCTTCCTCTCCTTGTTCGGGCGGTGCTCGGCGGGCGGCGTCGCCGGCCTACTAGCCATCACCGATCCATTTTTCTTTTTCCGTATGTTTTGTCTTTGGTTCATTCACACCTGGTTTTCATTTGCTTTAATTTCTGTGTGTATATTTACCCCTGTTTCCCGCTTAGGTTTGTGCGGGATTTTTTTCATGTTGCTCGTTGAGGTTTTCCTCAGTTTGTTCACGTGTGTACAGTGTTGTAGGAAAAGTAAGGAGCGTTGTTTTTCTCCTTCCATGAGTGACTGTGTGTTCCTATGTCTTGGGCGTTTATTGGTATTGTACCTGACCCATTTTGGACTTGCCTATTAAAGACGCTACTTTGACATCTCTGCTCTCCTGCGCTTGACTACCTTAGCTACCTCAGTACAAAGTCGCAACAATATGTGTATGTATATGGATATATTTACCAAAAAAATATATGGGGGATTGGAAATTATGCAGACAATTACATTGATGGAAGCAACAATCTTTCTGCAATATTAGGCTGATCCACCCCTTAAAAAAAAACACACAAAAAAACTAGGCAGAGCTAGGCTGTCCCCAGCTGAACATCTACACCGGCTTCACACGAAGAGTTGCCTGTATTGCGGGACTACTGGTCATTTCGTGTCCTCCTGTCCACTAAAAGACCAGGTTCCCCTGTAGGGGCGAGTACTCTGGTGTGCCACACAGAGAACTTTTCCTCTCCCTTTACTCGCACCCCTTTCCATGCCATCCTGCTGTGGGGGAACCAGTCGAAATCGCTCCGGGTACTCATCGACTGGGGCCGATGAGAGTTTTTTTGATGCTACCCTGGCGTCCGAGGTGGGCATCCCCACTCAGCCCCTCTCCATTCCCATGGACGTTAGAGCGCTGGACGGGCGCTCTATAGGCCGGGTCACCCACAATGCCACTCCCATCAACCTACGAGTGTCAGGGAACCACAGCGAGGCAATCCAATTTATGCTAATTAAGGCTCCTCAGGTTCCTGTGGTATTGGGATTCTCTTGGCTCCAACGACACAATCCCCTCAAGGACTGGACTGCTGGTGCCATCATGGTCTGGAGCCCGTTCTGCCACGCCCATTGTCTGAAGTCAGTGCAGCCTGCCCTTGGACATCTTCCTGTTGCCTCGGAGGTTGCCCCGGAACTCTCCGCCATTCCCACGGAGTACCAGAACCTCCGGGAGGTTTTCAGTAAGGCCTGGGCCACTTCACTTCCTCCGCGCCGAACCTATGACTGCGGGATCGACCTTCTCCCAGGCACCACACCGCCCCGGGGATGACTCTACTCTTTGTCGGATCCGGAGACCAAGGCTATGGAGACCTACATCAAGGACTCCCTAGCTGCAGGGTGTATCCGTCCTTCTTCCTCCCCTGCCGGCGCAGGGTTCTTCTTTGTAGATCGACAGTGCATCGACAACCGGGGCCTCAATGACATCCCGGTGAAGAACCGCTACCCGCTACCACTCATCGCGTTGGCCTTCGAATCGCTCCAGGGGGCCACCGTTTTCTCCAAGTTGGACTTACCGATGGATCTCGACACCATCTGGTGCGGATACGGGAAGGGTATGATTTTAAACTGCCTTCAACATGCCCAGTGGTCACTACGAATAACTGGTCATGCCATTTGGCCTTACCAACTCCCCAGCTGTGTTCCAGGCCCTGATTAATGACTTTCTCCGTGACGTGTTGAACCAGTTCATCTTCGTCTACCTCGACGACATCCTCGTTTTCTCCCACTCAACCCAAGAACACATGCAGTGCCTCCTGGAGCACCAGCTTTTTGTGAAAGCGGAGAAATGCAAATTCCATTGCTCCACCATCCCCTTCCTTAGTTACATCATCGCTGCAGGGAATGTACAGTTGCATACCGGGAAGGTGAGAGCGGTGGTGGATTGGCCCAAGCCTACGTCCTGAGTGCAGCTGCAACGTTTCCTGGGATTTTCCAACTTTTATCGCTGCTTTATCCGAGGTTACAGCACCCTGGCTTCCCCCCTGTCTTCAGTCACCTCTCCCAAGGTTCCGTTCATGTAGTCTCCAGTTGCTGACCGGGCGTTCCGGGACCTCAAGCACGACGTCACCACTGCTCCCATATTGGTTCATCCTGGCCCGTCCCGTGGGTTCGTGGTGGAGGCCGATGCTTCGGATGTCAGAGTGGGGGCTGCCCTGTCCCAGCCTTCTCCCTTTGCCTCAACGCCACAGAGAGGAATTAAGATGTGGGCAATCGTGAGCTTCTCGCGATGAAGATGGTGTTGGAGGTGTGGAGACACTGGTAGGAGGGGGCGGAACATCCGTTCATTGTGTGGATGGATCACAAGAACCTGGAATATCTCCGCACCGCCAAGCGTCTCAATTCCAGGCAAGCTAGGTGGTCCCTGCTTTTCTCCCAGTTTAACTTCTCACTCTCCTACCGACCGGGATCCAATAATATCATGCCGGATGCGCTTTCAAGCCAACATCCTCAGACCCGGAGACCATCCTTCCCATCTCGTGCCTAGCTGCGGCACTCAGCTGGGGAATAGGGAAGCAGGTAACTAACATTGTTCCTGATGCTGTCCGCCCCTCGCGCCTGGAGTGGGCCCACTCCTCCAGGCTTACCTGCCACCCGGGCTCCCGTCGGACCCTGGCCTTTGTGCGGCAACTCTTTTGGTGGCCTATCATGGTTCCGGACGTCTCCGCGTTCATTGCCGCCTACACGATCTGTGCGCAGAACAAGACTCCTCGGCAAGCTCCGGCTGGTCTCCTTTAACCACTGCCTGTCCCTCACCGCCCCTGGTCTCACATATCACTGGACTTTGTCACGGGTCTCATCCCATCTGATGGCAACACCGACATCCTGACTGTAGTGGACCGGTTTTCCAAAGTCGCCCATTTCATTCGTCTCTTCAAGCTACCCTCTGCCAAAAAGACAGCCTAAGGTGGTCTGCTTGAAACATGTAAGTATTACAGACTCGGTCAGGGAGAGGTTGAAATTGTCAGTGAAGATACTTGCCAGTTGATCCACGCATGCTCTGAGTACATGTCCTGGTAATCTGTCTAGCCCTGCGGCCTTGTGAATGTAGACCTGTTTAAAGGTCTTGCTCACATCGGCTATGGAGAGCGTGATCAAATGTTATGTTACACCCCCCACTTTCTGTATTGTTCAGTTGACGTTATGATTAAAAGAGGACAGATAGCTCTGACGCCTGTGGTCGTGTCTATCCTTCAAACTTAACATCACTTTAGTCATTTTAACTATTATTTAATCCGATACAAAAAAAATATTACATGATACATCTTTCAAAATGGATAATTTTAATGTTCTGAATAGAAGGAATGATAGAGGGAACATTTTCCATACAGTGTTTAGGGGCATTGTGTGGCATGTATTGTGAAGCAGGAGCCTACTCTTACAGGCTTTGAATTTTCCATTTTATATTACGAGGTTGGACAATAGCACATGGTGTCACCTCGTTAGTCAGTCTGTATTACACCAGTGCTGGTTGGTAATCTCATTAGAAGGAAGATGTTTCACCTGTGCTGGTTGGTAATCTCATTAGAAGTAAGATGTTTCACCTGTGCTGGTTGGTAATCTCATTAGAAGTAAGATGTTTCACCTGTGCTGGTTGGTAATCTCATTAGAAGGAAGATGTTTCACCTGTGCTGGTTGGTAATCTCATTAGAAGGAAGATGTTTCACCTGTGCTGGTTGGTAATCTCATTAGAAGGAAGATGTTTCACCTGTGCTGGTTGGTAATCTCATTAGACGGAAGATGTTTCACCTGTGCTGGTTGGTAATCTCATTAGAAGGAAGATGTTTCACCTGTGCTGGTTGGTAATCTCATTAGACGGAAGATGTTTCACCTGTGCTGGTTGGTAATCTCATTAGACGGAAGATGTTTCACCTGTGCTGGTTGGTAATCTCATTAGAAGGAAGATGTTTCACCTGTGCTGGTTGGTAATCTCATTAGAAGTAAGATGTTTCACCTGTGCTGGTTGGTAATCTCATTAGAAGGAAGATGTTTCACCTGTGCTGGTTGGTAATCTCATTAGAAGGAAGATGTTTCACCTGTGCTGGTTGGTAATCTCTTTAGAAGGAAGATGTTTCACCTGTGCTGGTTGGTAATCTCATTAGAAGGAAGATGTTTCACCTGTGCTGGTTGGTAATCTCATTAGAAGGAAGATGTTTCACCTGTGCTGGTTGGTAATCTCATTAGACGGAAGATGTTTCACCTGTGCTGGTTGGTAATCTCTTTAGAAGGAAGATGTTTCACCTGTGCTGGTTGGTAATCTCATTAGAAGGAAGATGTTTCACCTGTGCTGGTTGGTAATCTCATTAGAAGGAAGATGTTTCACCTGTGCTGGTTGGTAATCTCATTAGAAGGAAGATGTTTCACCTGTGCTGGTTGGTAATCTCATTAGAAGGAAGATGTTTCACCTGTTGTCACGAGAATTATGTTCTCAATGTTCATAACCCAATTCAATTAACTACTCAGTCTGCGACCCAGAATTTGTGAAATACTGGTTGAAATGAAACAGACAGAGGCCCCAGCTATGATAGTCAAAATGTTTATTTACGGGCGCGCTGGTTAGTTGTACAAAACCATTCATTTTATACTGGCTTCTTACGCACATACTTTCACACACAAACAGACTCCTTACGCACATACTTACACACACAAACATTAGGTATCCTACGCACACACTGTCCCACTACCCAGCCGACAAAGATTAGGGACCGTGAGAAGCACTCCCTGTCCTTTCCCAAATCTCTCAGTGGCCCCTATCCAAGGTCGGCACCGAATCTTGCTCAGACAGTCTGTGTTTAAGACACTTTAGAGACATATTGTACAGTTTATATTGTTTTACCCTAATTCTGACTAAAACTACACACATCATGACTAACACTACACCCATCATTAATAATAATTTGATGATGCTAATGTATTTCATTGATGATTCTAATCAATTACATACAATTATATAGTGGAATATTCTAATCATTAATTTAAACATATAAATTCCATCCACACCTGTGCTGGTTGGTAATCTCATTAGACGGAATATGTTTCACCTGTGCTGGTTGGTAATCTCATTAGACGGAATATGTTTCACCTGTGCTGACCCAGTACTCCAGTTGGTCTTGAGAAAAGTTGAGAAAGTAGCACCTTTTGTTGGTGCTCCCTATTTATGTTCTGAAACAAAACCTTTTATCTGGTGTTTTCACTGTTTGGTTTTACTCCATACTCTTTTTAGTACGTATCCTAAAGTTGTTGTGGATTTTTCTTTTAGTTTGTCTTTTCAGAGTCAAACCTAGTGGGCGTCTTTAAGCACCCCTTACTAGTGGCTTGGCCAACTTTCAGTGGACACCCACTTGGCTGTCTTGGTTGTCAGCGATTCTTTGTTGTGAGCAACATTTTGAGTTTGTCTTGTGGAAACGTAACAACAGAGTAAAAAGGTATTGGTGTAGCCTGGTGTTCTGCCAGGGTTGGGGTCAATTCCAGTTTAATTTGAAATTCCAATAAAATACTTGAATTAACTCATGAAGAGGATAATTTGTTAAATTTTATTCAAATGGGTACAATCTTCAAAATATGGAACTGCAATTGAATTGTAATTAGAATATTTGTACTGTTTGAATTGGAATAGAATTGAAATTGTGTTGGTATATGTGTCTGTGTGTATATATATAATTCCACTCAAAAGTTTGGACACACCTACTCATTCAAGGGTTTTTCTTTATTTTTACTATGTTCTATATTGAAGAATAATAGTGAAGATATCAAAACTATGAAATAACACATATGGAATCATGTAGCAGCCAAAAAAGTGTTAAACAAATGAAAATATATTTTATATTTTAGAATCTTCAAAGTCGCCACCCTCTGCTTTGATGACAGCTTTGCACACTCTAGGCTTCATTAGGAATGCTTTTCCAATAGTCTTGAAGGAGTTCCCACATATGCTGAGCACTTGTTGGCTGCTTTTCCTTCACTCTGCGGTCCAACTCATCCCAAACCATCTCAATTGGGTTGAGGTCGGGTGATTGTGGAGGCCAGGTCATCTGATACAGCACTCCATCACTCTCATTGGTCAAATATCCCTTACACAGCCTGGAGGTGTGTTGGGTCATTGTCCTGTTGAAAAATAAATGATAGTCCCACTAAGCACAAACCAGATTGGATGGTGTATCGCTGCAGAATGCTGTGGTAGCCATGCTGGTTAAGTGTGTCTTGAATTCTAAATAAATCACAGACAGTGTCACCAGCAAAGCACCCCCACACCATCACACCTCCTCCTCCGTGCTTCACGGTGGAAACCACACATGCGGAGATCATCCGTTCACATACTCTGCATCTCAGAAAGACACGGCTATTAGGACCAAAAATCGCTCATTTGGACTCATCAGACAAAAGGACAGATTTCCACCGGTTTAATGTACATTGCTCGTGTTTCTTGACCCAAGCAAGTCCCTTCTTATTTTTGGTGTCCTTTAGTAGTGGTTTCTTGGTAGCAATTCGATCATGAAGGCCTGATTCACACAGTCTCCTCTGAACAAATCAAATCAAATTTCGCTCAACAGTTGATGTTGAGACGTGTCTGTTACTTGAATTCTGTGAGGAATTTATTTGGGCTGCAATCTGAGATGCAGTTAACTCTGAACTTATCCTCTGCAGCAGAGGTAACTCTGGGTCTTCTTTTCCTGTGGCGGTCCTCATGAGAGCCAGTTTCATCAATCAATCAATCAATTTTATTTTATATAGCCCTTCGTACATCAGCTAATATCTCGAAGTGCTGTACAGAAACCCAGCCTAAAACCCCAAACAGCTAGTAATGCAGGTGTAGAAGCACGGTGGCTAAAAACTCCCTAGAAAGGCCAAAACCTAGGAAGAAACCTAGAGAGGAACCAGGCTATGAGGGGTGGCCAGTCCTCTTCTGGCTGTGCCGGGTGGAGATTATAACAGAACTATGCCAAGATGTTCAAAAATGTTCATAAGTGACAAGCATGGTCAAATAATAATCATGAATAATTTTCAGTTGGCTTTTCATAGCCGATCATCAAGAGTTGAAAAACAACAGGTCTGGGACAGGTGGCGGTTCCATAACCGCAGGCAGAACAGCTGAAACTGGAATAGCAGCAAGGCCAGGCGGACTGGGGACAGCAAGGAGTCACCACGGGCGGCAGTCCCGACGCATGGTCCTAGGGCCCAGGTCCTCCGAGAGAAAGAAAGAGAGAAGGAGAAAATTAGAGAGAGCCAAGATTTTCAAAATGTTCATAAATGACAAGCATGGTCAAATAATAATCAGGAATAAATCTCAGTTGGCTTTTCATAGCCGATCATTAAGAGTTGAAAACAGCAGGTCTGGGACAGGTAGGGGTTCCATAACCGCAGGCAGAACAGTTGAAACTGGAATAGCAGCAAGGCCAGGCGGACTGGGGACAGCAAGGAGTCACCACGGCCGGTAGTCCCGACGTATGGTCCTAGGGCTCAGGTCCTCCGAGAGAAAGAAAGAGAGAAGGAGAAAATTAGAGAGAGACAAGATTTTCAAAATGTTCATAAATGACAAGCATGGTCAAATAATAATCAGGAATAAATCTCAGTTGGCTTTTCATAGCCGATCATTAAGAGTTGAAAACAGCAGGTCTGGGACAGGTAGGGGTTCCGTAACCGCAGGCAGAACAGTTGAAACTGGAATAGCAGCAAGGCCAGGCGGACTGGGGACAGCAAGGTGTCATCATGCCCGGTAGTCCTGACGTATGGTCCTAGGGCTCAGGTTCTCAGAGAGAAAGAGAGAACGAGAGAATTAGAGAGAGCATACAGGACACTGAGCATCCAGGACACTGGATAAGACAGGAGAAGTACTCCAGGTAACCAACTGACCCTAGCCCCCCGACACATAAACTACTGCAGCATAAATACTGGAGGCTGAGACAGGAGCGGTCAGGAGACACTGTGGCCCCATCCGAAGAAACCCCCGGACAGGGCCAAACAGGAAGGATATAACCCCACCCACTTTGCCAAAGCACAGCCCCCACACCACTAGAGTGATATCCTCAACCACCAACTTACAATCCTGAGACAAGGCCGAGTATAGCCCACAAAGGTCTCCACCACAGCACAAACCAAGGGGGGGCGCCAACCCAGACAGGAAGATCAAGTCAGTAACTCAACCCACTCAAGTGACGCACCCCTCCTAGGGACGGCATGAAAGAGCACCAGCAAGCCAGTGACTCAGCCCCTGTAACAGGGTTAGAGGCAGAGAATCCCAGTGGAGAGAGGGGAACCGGCCTGGCAGAGACAGCAAGGGCGGTTCGTTGCTCCAGAGCCTTTCCGTTCACCTTCACACTCCTGGGCCAGACTACACTCAATCATATGACCTACTGAAGAGATAAGTCTTCAGTAAAGACTTAAAGGTTGAGACCGAGTCTGCGTCTCTCACATGGGTAGGCAGACTGTTCCATAAAAATGGAGATCTATAGGAGAAAGCCCTGCCTCCCGCTGTTTGCTTAGAAATTCTAGGGACAATTAGGAGGCCTGCGTCTTGTGACCGTAGCGTACGTATTGGTATGTACGGCAGGACCAACTCGGAAAGATAGGTAGGAGCAAGCCCATGTAACGCTTTATAGGTTAACAGTAAAACCTTGAAATCAGCCCTTGCCTTAACAGGAAGCCAGTGTAGGGAAGCTAGCACTGGAGTAATATGATCAAATTTCTTGGTTCTAGTCAGGATTCTAGCAGCCGTATTTAGCACTAACTGAAGTTTATTTAGTGCTTTATCCGGGTAGCCGGAAAGTAGAGCATTGCAGTAGTCTAACCTAGAAGTAACAAATGCATGGATTAATTTTTCTGCATCATTTTTGGACAGAAAATTTCTGATTTTTGCAATGTTACGTAGATGGAAAAAAGCTGTCCTTGAAACAGTCTTGATATGTTCGTCAAAAGAGAGATCAGGGTCAAGAGTAACGCCGAGGTCCTTCACAGTTTTATTTGAGACGACTTTACAACCATCAAGATGAATTGTCAGATTTAACAGAAGATCTCTTTGTTTCTTGGGACCTAGAACAAGCATCTCTGTTTTGTCCGAGTTTAAAAGTAGAAAGTTTTCAGCCATCCACTTCCTTATGTCTGAAACACAGGCTTCTAGCGAGGGCAATTTTGGGGCTTCACCATGTTTCATTGAAATGTACAGCTGTGTGTCATCCGCATAGCAGTGAAAGTTAACATTATGTTTTCGAATAACATCCCCAAGAGGTAAAATATATAGTGAAAACAATAGTGGTCCTAAAACGGAACCTTGAGGAACACCGAAATGTACAGTTGATTTGTCAGAGGACAGACCATTCACAGAGACAAACTGATATCTTTCCGACAGGTAAGATCTAAACCAGGCCAGAACTTGTCCGTGTAGACCAATTTGGGTTTCCAGTCTCTCCAAAAGAATGTGGTGATCGATGGTGTCAAAGGCAGCACTAAGGTCTAGTAGCACGAGGACAGATGCAGAGCCTCGGTCTGACGCCATTAAAAGGTCATTTACCATCTTCACAAGTGCAGTCTCAGTGCTATGATGGGGTCTAAAACCAGACTGAAGCATTTCTTATACATTGTTTGTCTTCAGAAAGGCAGTGAGTTGCTGCGCAACAGCTTTTTCAAAATTTTTTGAGAGGAATGGAAGATTCGATATAGGCCGATAGTTTTTTATATTTTCCGGGTCAAGGTTTGGCTTTTTCAAGAGAGGCTTTATCACTGCCACTTTTAGTGAGTTTGGTACACATCCGGTGGATAGAGAGCTGTTTATTATGTTCAACATAGGAGGGCCAAGCACAGGAAGCAGCTCCTTCAGCAGTTTAGTAGGAATAGGATCCAGTATGCAGCTTGAAGGTTTAGAGGCCATGATTATTTTCATCATTGTGTCAAGAGATATAGTACTAAAACACTTAAGTGTCTCTCCCGATCCCAGGCCCTCGCAGAGCTGTGCAGATCCAGGACAGCTAAGCCCTGGAGGAATACGCAGATTCAAAGAGGAGTCCGTAATTTGCTTTCTAATGGTCATGATCTTTTCCTCAAAGAAGTTCATGAATTTATTACTGCTGAAGTGAAAGCCATCCTCTCTTGGGGAATGCTGCTTTTTAGTTAGTTTCGCAACAGTATCAAAAATAAATTTTGGATTGTTCTTATTTTCCTCGATTAAGTTGGAAAAGTAGGATGATCGAGCAGCAGTGAGGGCTCTTCGGTACTGCACGGTACTGTCTTTCCAAGCTAGTCGGAAGACTTCCAGTTTGGTGTGGCGCCATTTCCGTTCCAATTTCCTGGAAGCTTGCTTCAAAGCTCGGGTATTTTCTGTATACCAGGGAGCTAGTTTCTTATGACAAATGTTTTTCGTTTTTAGGGGTGCAACTGCATCTAGGGTATTGCGCAAGGTTAAATTGAGTTCCTCAGTTAAGTGGTTAACTGATTTTTGTCCTCTGACGTCCTTGGTAAGGCAGAAGGAGTCTGGAAGGGCATCAAGGAATTTTTGTGTTGTCTGAGAATTTATAGCAAGACTTTTGATGCTCCTTGGTTGGGGTCTGAGCAGATTATTTGTTGCGATTGCAAACGTAATAAAATGGTGGTCCGATAGTCCAGGATTATGTGGAAAAACATTAAGATCTACAACATTTATTCCATGGGACAAAACTAGGTCCAGAGTATGACTGTGGCAGTGAGTAGGTCCAGAGACATGTTGGACAAAACCCACTGAGTCGATGATGGCTCCGAAAGACTTTTGGAGTGGGTCTGTGGACTTCTCCATGTGAATATTAAAATCACCAAAAATTAGAATATGATCTGCTATGACTACAAGGTCTGATAGGAATTCAGGAAACTCAGAGAGGAACGCTGTATATGGCCCAGGAGGCCTGTAAACAGTAGCTATAAAAAGTGATTGAGTAGGCTGCATAGATTTCATGACTAGAAGCTCAAAAGACGAAAACGCCATTTTTTTTTTTGTAAATTGAAATTTGCTATCGTAAATGTTAGCAACACCTCCGCCTTTGCGGGATGCACGGGGGATATGGTCACTAGTGTAACCAGGAGGTGAGGCCTCATTTAACACAGTAAATTCATCAGGCTTAAGCCATGTTTCAGTCAGGCCAATCACATCAAGATTATGATCAGTGATTAGTTCATTGACTATGACTGCCTTTGAAGTGAGGGATCTAACATTAAGTAACCCTATTTTGAGATGTGAGGTATCACGATCTCTTTCAATAATGGCAGGAATGGAGGAGGTCTTTATCCTAATAAGATTGCTAAGGCGAACACCGCCATGTTTAGTTTTGCCCAACCTAGGTCGAGGCACAGACACAGTCTCAATGGGTATGGCTGAGCTGACTACACTGACTGTGCTATTGGCAGACTCCACTAAGCTGGCAGGTTGGCTAACAGCCTGCTGCCTGGCCTGCACCCTATTTCATTGTGGGGCTAGAGGAGTTAGAGCCCTATCTATGTTGGTAGATAAGATGAGAGCACCCCTCCAGCTAGGATGGAGTCCGTCACTCCTCAGCAGGTCAGGCTTGGTCCTGTTTGTGGGTGAGTCCCAGAAAGAGGGCCAATTATCTACAAATTCTATCTTTTGGGAGGGGCAGAAAACAGTTTTCAACCAGCGATTGAGTGCTGAGACTCTGCTGTAGAGCTCGTCACTCCCCCTAACTGGGAGGGGGCCAGAGACAATTACTCGATGCCGACACATCTTTCTAGCTGATTTACACGCTGAAGCTATGTTGCACTTGGTGACCTCTGACTGTTTCATCCTAACATCGTTGGTGCCGACGTGGATAACAATATCTCTATACTCTCTACACTCGCCAGATTTAGCTTTAGCCAGCACCATCTTTAGATTAGCCTTAACGTCGGTAGCCCTGCCCCCTGGTAAACAGTGTATGATCGCTGGGTGATTCGCTTTAAGTCTAATACTGCGGGTAATGGAGTCGCCAATGACTAGGGTTTTCAATTTGTCAGAGCTAATGGTGGGAGCCTTCGGCGTCTCAGACCCCGTAACGGGAGGAGTAGAGACAAGAGAAGACTCAGACTCAGACTCCGACTCGCTACATAATGGGGAGAACCGGTTGAAAGTTTCTGTCGGCTGAATGAGCGACACCGGTTGAGCATTCCAACAGCATTTCCCTCCAGAAGCCATGAGAAAGTTGTCCGGCTGCGGGGACTGTGCGGGGGCATTTATACTAACGTTACTATCTGTACTTACTGGTGGCACAGACGCTGTTTCTTCCTTTCCTACACTGAAATTACCCTTGCCTAACGATTGCGTCTGAAGCTGGGCTTGTAGCACAGCTATTCTCGCCGTAAGGCGATCGTTCTCCTGTATATTATGAGTACAGCGACTGCAATTAGAAGACATCATGTTAATGTTACTACTTAGCTTCGGCTGTTGAAGGTGTTGACGAACCATGTCCAGATAAAGCGTCCAGAGTGAAAAAGTTGAATGAGGGAAAAAAGTTGCGATGGAAAAACTAAAAATATAAACGGTAATTAAAAACAAAAACAAAACAAAAAACGTAAAGTTGTCAGCTAGCAAAGTAAAGTAAAGTTGGCAGCAAAACGCACAGCAACAAAACGCACAGCAACACGTCTGCAGATTCAACAGGAAGTGACGAATGCGTTCATCATAGAGCTTGATGGTTTTTGCGACTGCAGTTGAAGAAACTTTCAAAGTTCTTGAAATTTTCCGGATTGACTGACCTTCATGTCTTTAAGTAATGATGAATTGTTGTTTCTCGTTGCTTATTTGAGCTGTTCTTGCCATAATATGGACTTGGTATTTTACCAAATAGGGCTATCTTCTGATTGGCTCAAACACATTAAGAAGGAAAGACATTCCACAAATTCACTTTTAACAAGGCACACCTGTTAATTGAAAATGCGTTCCAGGTGACTACCTCATGAAGCTGGTTGACTTCCGGCGCCGACAGAGATGGCAACCTCGCTTCGCGTTCCTAGGAAACTATGCAGTATTTTGTTTTTTTACGTGTTATTTCTTACATTGGTACCCCAGGTAATCTTAGGTTTTATTACATACAGTCGGGAGAAACTACTGGATATAAGAGCAACGTCAACTCACCATCATTACAACCAGGAATATGACTTTCCCGAAGCGGATCCTCTGTTTTGCCCACCACCTAGGACAATGGATCGGATCCCAGCCAGCGAACCAAAACAACGTCGCCGTAAAAGGGGCAGACGAAGCGGTCTTCTGGTCATGCTCCGGAGACGGGCACATCGCGCACCGCTCCTGATCATACTACTCGCCAATGTCCAGTCTCTTGACAACAAGGTTGATGAAATCCGAGCAAGGGTAGCATTCCAGAGAGACATAAGAGACTGTAACGTTCTTTGCTTCACGGAAACATGGCTCACTCGAAACACACTATCGGAGTCGGTACAGCCAGCTGGTTTCTTCACGCATCGCGCCGACAGAAACAAGCATCTTTCTGGTAAGAAGAGGGGCGGGGGGGTATGCCTTATGATTAACGAGACGTGGTGTGATCATAACAACATACAGGAACTCATAGTCCTTCTGTTCACCTGACTTAGAATTCCTCACAATCAAATGTCGACCGCATTATCTACCAAGAGAATTCTCTTCGATTATAATCACAGCCGCATATATTCCCCCCCAAGCAGACACATCGATGGCCCTGAACGAACTTCATCTGACTCTTTGTAAACTGGAAACCACATATCCTGAGGCTGCATTCATTGTAGCTGGGGATTTTAACAAGGCTAATCTGAAAACAAGACTCCCTAAATTCTATCAGCATATTGATTGTGCTACCAGGGCTGGTAAAACCCTAGATCATTGTTATTCTAACTTCCGCGATGCATATAAGGCCCTCCCCCGCTCTCCTTTTGGAAAAGCTGACCACGACTCCATTTTGTTGCTCCCAGCCTATAGACAGAGACTAAATCAGGAAGCTCCCACGCTCAGGTCTGTTCAACGCTGGTCCGAACAATCTGATTCCACGCTTCAAGATTGCTTCGATCACGTGGATTGAGATATGTTCCGCACTGCGTCAAACAACAACATTGACGAATACGCTGATTCGGTGAGCGAGTTTATTAGCAAGTGCATCGGCGATGTCGTACCTACAGCAACTATTAAAACATTCCCAAACCAGAAACCGTGGATTGTGTGTTAACCCTCGCAAGGCTGCAGGCCCAGACGGCATCCCCAGCCGCGTCCTCAGAGCATGCGCAGACCACCTGGCTGGTGTGTTTACGGACATATTCAATCAATCCTTATCCCAGTCTGCTGTTCCCACATGCTTCAAGAGGGCCACCATTGTTCCTGTTCCCAAGAAAGCTAAGGTAACTGAGCTAAACGACTACCGCCCCGTAGCACTCACTTCTGTCATCATGAGGTGCTTTGAGAGACTAGTCAAGGACCATATCACCTCCACCCTACCTGACACCCTAGACCCACTCCAATTTGATTACCGCCCCAATAGGTCCACAGACGACACAATCGCAACCACACTGCACGCTGCCCTAACCCATCTGGACAAGAGGAATACCTATGTGAGAATGCTGTTCATCAACTACAGCTTAGCATTTAATACCATAGTACCCTCCAAACTCGTCATCAAGCTCGAGACCCTGGGTCTCGACCCCACCCTGTGCAACTGGGTACTGGACTTCCTGATGGGCCGCCCCCAGGTGGTGAGGGTAGGTAACAACATCTCCACCCCGCTGATCCTCAACACTGGTGCCCCACAAGGGTGCCTTCTGAGCCCTCTCCTGTACTCCCTGTTCACCCACAACTGCGTGGCCATGCATGCCTCCAACTCAATCATCAAGTTTGCAGACGACACTACAGTGGTAGGCTTAATTACCAACAATGACGAGACTGCCTACAGGGAGGAGGTGAGGGCCCTCGGAGTGTGGTGTCAGGAAAATAACCTCACACTCAACGTCAACAAAACAAAGGAGATGATCGTGGACTTCAGGAAACAGCAGAGGGAGCACCCCCCTATCCACATCGACGGGACAGTAGTGGAGAGGGTAGTAAGTTTTAAGTTCCTCGGCGTACACATCACGGACAAACTGAATTGGTCCACCCACACAGACAGCGTGGTGAAGAAGGCGCAGCAGTGCCTCTTCAACCTCAGGAGGCTGAAGAAATTTGGCTTGTCACCAAAAGTACTCACAAACTTTTACAGATGCACAATCGAGAGCATCCTGTCGGGCTGTATCACCGCCTGGTACGGCAACTGCTCCGCCCACAACCGTAAGGCTCTCCAGAGGGTAGTGAGGTCTGCACAACGCATCACCGGGGGCAAACTATCTGCCCTCCAGGACACCTACACCACCCGATGTCACAGGAAGGCCATAAAGATCATCAAGGACAACAACCACCCGAGCCACTGCTTGTTCACCCCGCTATCATCCAGAAGGCAAGGTCAGTACAGGTGCATCAAAGCAGGGACCGAGAGACTGAAAAACAGCTTCTGTCTCAAGGCCATCAGACTGTTAAACAGCCACCACTAACATTGAGTGGCTGCTGCCAACATACTGACTCAACTCCAGCCACTTTAATAATGGAAAAATTGATGTAATAAATGTATCACTAGCCACTTTAAACAATGCCACTTAATATAATGTTTACATACCCTACATTACTCATCTCATATGTACAGTGGGGAGAACAAGTATTTGATACACTGCCGATTTTGCAGGTTTTCCTACTTACAAAGCATGTAGAGGTCTGTAATTTTTATCATAGGTACACTTCAACTGTGAGAGACGGAATCTAAAACAAAAATCCAGAAAATCACATTGTATGATTTTTAAGTAATTAATTTGCATTTTATTGCATGACATAAGTATTTGATCACCTACCAACCAGTAAGAATTCCGGCTCTCACAGACCTGTTAGTTTTTCTTTAAGAAGCCCTCCTGTTCTCCACTCATTACCTGTATTAACTGCACCTGTTTGAACTCGTTACCTGTATAAAAGACACCTGTCCACACACTCAATCAAACAGACTCCAACCTCTCCACAATGGCCAAGACCAGAGAGCTGTGTAAGGACATCAGGGATAAATTGTAGACCTGTACAAGGCTGGGATGGGCTACAGGACAATAGGCAAGCAGCTTGGTGAGAAGGCAACAACTGTTGGCACAATTATTAGAAAATGGAAGAAGTTCAAGATGACGGTCAATCACCCTCGGTCTGGGGCTCCATGCAAGATCTCACCTCGTGGGGCATCAATGATCATGAGGAATGTGAGGGATCAGCCCAGAACTACACGGCAGGACCTGGTCAATGACCTGAAGAGAGCTGGGACCACAGTCTCAAAGAAAACCATTAGTAACACACTACGCCGTCATGGATTAAAATCCTGCAGCGCACGCAAGGTCCCCCTGCTCAAGCCAGCGCATGTCCAGGCCCGTCTGAAGTTTGCCAATGACCATCTGGATGATCCAGAGGAGGAATGGGAGAAGGTCATGTGGTCTGATGAGACAAAAATAGAGCTTTTTGCTCTAAACTCCACTCGCCGTGTTTGGAGGAATAGAAGGATGAGTACAACCCCAAGAACACCATCCCAACCGTGAAGCATGGAGGTGGAAACATCATTCTTTGGGGATGCTTTTCTGCAAAGGGGACAGGACGACTGCACCGTATTGAGGGGAGGATGGATGGGGCCATGTATCGCGAGATCTTGGCCAACAACCTCCTTCCCTCAGTAAGAGCATTGAAGATGGGTCGTGGCTGGGTCTTCCAGCATGACAACGACACGAAGCACACAGCCATGGCAACTAAGGAGTGGCTCCGTAAGAAGCATCTCAAGGTCCTGGAGTGGCCTAGCCAGTCTCCAGACCTGAACCCAATAGAAAATCTTTGGAGGGAGCTGAAAGTCCGTATTGCCCAGCGACAGCCCCGAAACCTGAAGGATCTGGAGAAGATCTGTAGGGAGGAGTGGGCCAAAATCCCTGCTGCAGTGTGTGCAAACCTAGTCAAGAACTACAGGAAACGTATGATCTCTGTAATTGCAAACAAAGGTTTCTGTACCAAATATTAAGTTCTGCTTTTCTGATGTATCAAATACTTATGTCATGCAATAAAATGCAAATTAATTACTTAAAAATCATACAATGTGGTTTTCTGGATTTTTGTTTTAGATTCCGTCTCTCATAGTTGAAGTGTACCTATGATAAAAATTACAGACCTCTACATGCTTTGTAAGTAGGAAAACCTGCAAAATCGGCAGTGTATCAAATACTTGTTCTCCCCACTGTATATACTGTACTCTATACCATCTACTGCATCTTGCCTATGCCGTTCTGTACCATCACTCATTCATATATTTTTATGTACATATTCTTCATCCCTTTACACTTGTGTGTATAAGGTAGCTGTTGTGAAATTGTTCGGTTAGATTACTCGTTGGATTACTGTCGGAACTAGAAGCACAAGCATTTCGCTACACTTGCATTAACATCTGCTAACCATGTGTATGTGACAAATACAATTTGATTTGATTTGAGAATGCCAAGAGTATGCAAACCTGTCATCAAGGCAAAGGGTGGCTACTTTGAAGAATCTCAAATATAACATTTATTTTGATTTGTTTAAGACTTTTTGGTTACTACATGATTCCGTATGTGTTATTTAATGGTTTTGATGTCTTCACTATTATTCTACAATGTAGAAAATAGTAAAAATAAAGAAAAATCGTTAAATGAGTAGGTGTGTTCAAATTTTGACTGGTACTGTATGTCGTGAAGAAAAAAGTTAATTAGAACTGATTTTGTATTAGTTAAGTTTAAATTGTTACCCAGTAGGCTTTGATTACGTTTCCAATATCCTCGTCCATGTGCACATTTTTAAGGTTAATTTGAGGCCAATTAGACGGTGGTCCGATCGCATTCTGTCTCCTATTAATACTTTAAAAACTTTTGATGCCAGCCTGAATGACACCAGGAAGTAGTCAAGACGGCTAGCTTGATTAAGCCTCCTCCATGGACGCTATACAGTATATACAAAAGTATGAGGACACACCTTCAATTTAGTGGATTTGGCTATTTCAGCCACACCAGTTGCTGACAGGTGTATAAAATCGAGCACACCGCCATGCAATCTCCATAGACAAACATTGTCAGTAGAATGGCCCGCATTGAAGAGCTCAATGATTTTCAATGTGGCACTGTCATAGGATGCCACCTTTCCAACAAGTCAGTTCGTCAAATGTCTGCCCTGCTAGAGTTGCCCCGGTAAACTGTAAGTGCTGTTATTTTGAAGTGGAAACGTCTAGGAGCAGCAACGGTTCAGCTGCAAAGTGGTAGGCCACACAAGCTCACAGAGTGGGAGTGCCGAGAGATGAAGCACATAGTGAGTAAAAATTGTCTGTCCTCGGTTGCAGCACTCACTACCAAGTTCCAAACTGCCTCTGCAAGCAACATCAGCACAAGAACTGTTCGTCGGGAATTTCATGAAATGGGTTTCCATGGCCGAGCAGCCACGCACAAGCCTAAGATCAACATGCACAATGCCAAGCATCTGGCAGACTGGCGGACAGATCTGGGTTTGGCGGAGCCCAGAAGAACGCTACCATAGTGCCAACTGTAAAGTTTGGTGGGGGAGGAATAATGGTGTGGGGCTGCTTTTCATGGTTCAGTCCCCTTTGTTCCAATGATGGGAAATCTTAACGCTGCAGCATACAATGACATTCTTGAAGATTCTGTGCTTCCAACTTTGTGGCAACTGTTTGGGAAAGGCCCTTTCCTGTTGCAGCATGACAACGCCACTGTGCACAAAGAGAGGTCCGTACAGAAATGGTTTCTCGAGATGGACGTGGAAGAACTTTACTGGCCTGCACAGAGCCCTGACCTCAATACCATCAAACACCTTTGGGATTAATTGGAATGCTGACTGCAAGCCAGGACTAATCCCCCAACATCAGTGTCTGACCTCACTAATGCTCTTGTGGCTGAATTGAAGCAAGTCCCAGCAGGAATGTTCCAACATCTAGCTGAAAGCCTTCCCAGAAGAGTGGAGACTGTTATAGTAGCAAAGGGGGGAACAACTCCATATTAATGCCCATCATTTTTGAATGAGATGTTTGACGAGCAGGTGTCCACATACATCCATGTACTTGTGAAAATTGCACCAAAGTGATTGAAAAAAACAAACTGCCTGTCCAGTTGATTTTCAGGCACTGTTATTCATTTATTGTTTTAGGATGCCATCTTGTGACCAATTAGAAGCACTACAGGGCTGTGCTTTTTATTCTGCTTGAAGTTTGGAGTGGCTGGTATGACCCATTCCCCTAGCCTTGGTCAGCTTTTTGAAGTGTTCATTATTAACTAGAGGTGTTTTGTGTTTGTCTAGGTCCCATGCTCCTGTGCCTCTTGTGGGTGACAGACCTTTAGTTTGCTTATCTTAGTTTCATGTCCACATCCTGGTTCAACCGTAACCCTAGTCTCAACCACAATGTAGCCTAACCCTACATTCATGTCCACATCCTGGTTCAACCGTAACCCTAGTCTCAACCACAATGTACCCTAACCCTACATTCATGTCCACATCCCAGTTCAACCCTAACCCTAATCTGAGATTTAAGTTCACATCCTGTTTTTTTATTTATTAAACTAGGCAAGTCAGTTAAGAACACATTCTTATTTACAATGACAGCCTATGAACAGTGGGTTCACTGCCTTGTTCAGGGGCAGAACAACAGATTTTTACCTTGTCAGCTCGGGGATTCGATCTAGAAACCTTTCGGATACCGTCCCAAAGCTCTAACCACTAGGCTATCTGCCACCCCCCTGGTTCAACCCTAATCAAAGCCTTAACCACAACCCCAACCATAACCCTAGCTTCATGTCCACATCCAGATCACTGCACCAAATACCCTATATTTGTACTCCTAGTTATTCGTACACCACTGGGCACAAATGGGTTAATTCAATATTTTTTCAACATATTGTGAATTGGAATCTACGTGGAAAATATGCATTAGATGCATTTCTTTAAATGTTGGTATTTGGTTGTGTTGTCAACCAAACACAATTCAATATTACATTTGTAATACAGTAAATAGCTTAAAGTTAAGACTATTTTACAAACTGAATTAACATTCAACATTAAAACGAGTAACACATCCATGGCCACATTTTGAGGTTACTGTAACTATAAATGTCTTCTCTTATGCAATCATATAAAGCGTGTATGTTCAAGATAGCATGCATAGGTCATCATAGGTCAGTGGAGATCTTCACAAATGCTGTAATAATCTGTGCAGAATGTTGAATGGCATTGATCACTTGCACTTTTAATGTAATCTCAACTGCAATCCAGGTCATTTGGTTGTGCTATGAGATTAAGCACAGTAATACCACATTATTCCGTTGCATAAATAAACAAAATATCGGACATTGTATTCCCATTTCAACTTTGCTGTGCTTTTAAATGGTTAAAAGCGCAGAGATATACATTTGCGTTACAACTAAACCAAAAATCTGACATTGTTTTTCCATTGGAATTTGGTTGTGCTTTTAGATGGTTGAAAACATAATGATAACACATTGGAAATTCAATAAACGGCAATAAATGGCTGTTTTTTTGAGTGGGTGAATATATGTTCTAATCACATTGATAAACGTCTCAACCAAATTTTTCCCAATTATCCAAGTTGAAATGATGTGGTGTCACTTACTTGCCACAAGGAGGATCTACAGTATTTTATCTGTGATGATTCAAAAGCAGGTTTATCTCTTGACTGTTTGATAATGGTAACACAGGTGTGAACACAACTCTAATGATCCTGACTCCCACTCTGTCCAGCCCGGTTCAACCCTATTCCTATTCTTAACCACAACCATAACCCTAACCGCGACCCCAACCCTAAACCTAAACCTATCCCTCATAACCTCGTGGAAAGATACATCTCTAAGGTGAAACAGGAAACCTCTACTAAGTACATCTGCCAGTTGAAGAGAGAATAATGTGCAGCCTAGAACAAAGTGTATGAGGAAGGAAGTTGTTCATCACTCCACTGTCAGTGAGGATGAGGCAGCAGGGTCTGGAACAGAACACAGCCCTGGTCTGGTCATCAACAGTAGAAAACCGTCAGAAGGTTGAAAGCATCGGAGAGAGGACTGTTGCCACATCGCTAGCACTCCTTCACACCGGATTCAAATACTGTTTGAAATCTTTCGAATACTTTGTGTGTTTGTTTGTCTGTAGTGCCAGGAGGACGGGTTTTGCATTTGGACTATTATATTGGTCCATTAAGCCAGGCAGGCCCAATCAAGCACAGATAAAGTATTCAACATAATTTTAGATAGCATTGTAACCCTGTGCTCTTTTGGGGCAGCCATAATGTGGTTTATTACTCTATCTGTTCCCACTGGAGTGAGTAAGGTGGGTTTCGCAACATGCTTTTAGAGAAAATCCTTTCTGCTCCAAATCCAACCTTTGGACCCATTAACAAATCACTCACATGGCTATTAATAGGACAGTATCAGCCTTTCACACCACCTAGCCAACCTGTTACTGTTATTCAAGGCAAGGCAGCCATAAAGTTTTTTTTTTAGCCTCTTTAGTTAAGACCAAGACCAGCACAGTAATATTCATCTGCACTAAAATGTGCCAAATGAATAGAAAAATATTTCACCAAAATTATTTCTACCTTGATTGACAATGCCATATACATAGGTACATGGTGGTAGGTCTATGCTGAGTTGTCTCCTATGTGAGTGAGGAGTTGTACCCAGTAGAAGAGGAGAGAGACAGAGATCCACTGGGCACAGACATCAGTTCAACGTTTTGATTTGAATTTGCTTGAGTTGTCAACTAACGTGAATTCAACACGAAATCGACATCAAATGTCACCATGTCATTGGATTTAAGTAAAAAATATATTTGAAAAAATCCCTTACGTTGATGACTTTTTGCAAATACAATCAGTTTTCCACATTGATTCAACGTCATCCCATTTAATTATGAAATTATGTGGCAACAACGTTGACTCAACCTGTTTTTGTCCAATGTGGGGGGGGGGCAGGATTCCGTATCGATGGCTGAGAGGTAGTTTCCTGTGTGCCTACCTACCTGACCACGCTGGAGACGGTGGTATGCTAATGGCCTGAACACCTAGTCTGAGCACCCTGGCAGATGGCCTCAGCTTGTTTGAGTCCCTGGATGTGTGTGCGTTCACTACTCCAAATGGAAGTGTCTGACAGAACCTTAGCTGCTCCATTTCTTCTCCCCTCTACCTTTGTCTCACCTGCCACACTCCTAACTGGGCTCATCCCTCTGATCCCTGGGTGGTGAATAGTCATGGTGAACTGGTCCTGGACCATCATCCCCCTGATCCCTGGGTGGTGAATAGTTATGGTGAACTGGTCCTAGACCATCATCCCTCTGATCCCTGGGTGGTGAATAGTCATGGTGAACTGGTCCTGGACCATCATCCCCCTGATCCCTGGGTGGTGAATAGTCATGGTGAACTGGTCCTGGACCATCATCCCCCTGATCCCTGGGTGGGGAATAGATATGGTGAACTGGTCCTAGACCATCATCCCTCTGATCCCTGGGTGGTGAAAAGTCCTGACCTGGTCCTAGACCATCATCCCTCTGATCCCTGGGTGGTGAATAGTCCTGACCTGGTCCTAGACCATCATCCCTCTGATCCCTGGGTGGTGAAAAGTCCTGACCTGGTCCTAGACCATCATCCCTCTGATCCCTGGGTGGTGAATAGTCCTGACCTGGTCCTAGACCATCATCCCTCTGATCCCTGGGTGGTGAATAGTCCTGACCTGGTCCTAGACCATCATCCCTCTGATCCCTGGGTGGTGAATAGTCCTGACCTGGTCCTAGACCATCATCCCTCTGATCCCTGGGTGGTGAATAGTCCTGACCTGGTCTTAGACCATGATCCCTCTGATCCCTGGGTGGTGAATAGTTCTGACCTGGTCCTAGACCATCATCCCTCTGATCCCTGGGTGGTGAATAGTTCTGACCTGGTCCTAGACCATCATCCCTCTGATCCCTGGGTGGTGAATAGTTCTGACCTGGTCCTAGACCATCATCCCTCTGATCCCTGGGTGGTGAATAGTCCTGACCTGGTCCTGTTAAACTCATTGTTGAACTCTCATTGAACTGTGAATGTATTGGTGGGAGCTCTATCTCTGATCGTCCTCACAACAGCTTAAAGTGGTATATGACCGAGTGACGTCATAGTGGTGACCCTCTCCTGTTAGTCCACCTGTCAGTCCAGCTGTTTCCATGGTTTCACTACAGCAGGTCAGACACCCCACTCCAACGCTCAACTCTATAATCCCATTTCATAATGTCATGATGTCCCACTGGATGACCAAAGTCTGACACGGATGGCAAAGACCTGGGAATAAATGTATTAGTTGGGTCGGCTAAGTAGCAGGGATAGAACCAGTGTAATGAAATCATAAAGAATACTCCCTGGGACATGCTCGTTAATCAAACCACGAGCTCCATCCCTCTGCCCTTGATTCATCATGTCTGTTTTACTCATTATTTCACCCTAAGGCTCTGCTAAAGCCACAAAACTCAATATTATCATCACACCAAAGACAGATGGACAAAATATTGTTTGTTTGTTTGTTCTTGTTTACCAAAGATATGAAATAGCCTCACCCCGGCTTTAACAAGCACAACCAGAGAAATGGCCAAAAGCAAAGCTTCACTTCATTAACAACATCCTATGAATCTTCATATCTTAACATAAGTATGTGCTCTTCTTTGATTTACTCTGAATCTTCCATTGAGAGAGGGATGGGGTCATTGATGTGATTGTGTGTCCTTGCTTTGAAAGGTAGTGTGGTTCAGAAGAGAAGAGAGGTTTCTAATTGTGTAATAGTAACTTGTATCACAGGTGACCTGGCTATGTGTTCATCAAGGCGTTTGTGTGTGTGTGTGTGTGTGTGTGTGTGTGTGTGTGTGTGTGTGTGTGTGTGTGTGTGTGTGTGTGTGTGTGTGTGTGTGTGTGTGTGTGTGTGTGTGTGTGTGTGTGTGTGTGTGTGTGTGTGTGTGTGTGTGTGTGTGTGTGTGTGTGTGTGTGTGTGTTCATCAAGGCCAGAGTGGTGTGTGTTCATCAAGGCCAGAGTGGTGTGTGTTCATCATGGCCAGAGTGGTGTGTGTTCATTTAGGCCAGAGTGGTGTGTGTTCATCATGGCCAGAGTGGTGTGTGTTCATTTAGGCCAGAGTGGTGTGTGTTCATTTAGGCCAGAGTGGTAAAAACCCTGGACAATATCTAATAGGACACATCGTTAGATCACCTACTTCACCGCCAATTGAAACCATTTTGAAACATGTATTGTGTCCATCATCCATCATTTTTTATTTAATCAACTCTCCTCCAACGGCCAATTTGATTGGAGAGGATGGATGAGAAGACTATGATTCAGTTGACAGTGGTTGTTTTCGGAATATGATGAATCCATTGTGAGAGCTCCATATGGTAAAGTCAACAATTTCAAAATGACATACCTTTGTATATACTGTATAGTGTATGTGTACACACCTTCAAATTACTGGATTCGGCTATTTCAGCCACACCCGTTGATGACAGGTGTATAAAATCGAGCACACAGCCATGCAATCTCCATAAACAAACATTGGCAGTAGAATGGCTCGTACTGAAGAGCTCAGTGACTTTCAACGTGACACCATCATAGGATACCACCTTTCAAACAAGTCAGTTCATAAAATGTCTGCCCTGCTAGAGCTTCCCCGGTAAACTGTAAGTGCTGTTATTGTGAAGTGAAATGTCTAGGAGCAACAACGGCTCAGCCTAGAAGTGGTAGGTCACACAAGCTCACAGAACAGGACTGACGAGTGCTGAACTGTGTAGCGCGTAAAAATTGTCTGTCCTCAGTTGCAATACTCACTACCGAGTTCCAAATTACCTCTGGAAGCAATGTCAGGAAAATAACTGGGGAGTGTCATGAAATGACTTCGTCGGGAGTGTCATGAAATGGATTTCCAAGGCCGAGTAGCCGCGCACCAGCCTAACATCACCATGCGCAATGCCAAGCGTTGACTGGAGTGGTGTAAAGCTCGCCGCCATTGGACACTGGAGCAGGGGAAACACGTTCTCTGGAGTGATGAATCACGCTTCACCATCTGGCAGTCAGACGGACGAATCTGGGTTTGGCGGATGCCAGGAGAAAGCTACCTGCCCAAGTGCATAGTGCCAAATGTAAAGTTTGGTGGAGGAGGAATAATGGTCTGGGCTGTTTTTCATTGTTTGGGCTAGGCCCCTTAGTTCCTGTGAAGGGAAATCTTAACACTACAGCATACAATTAAATTCTAGACGATTCAACGATCACCTTTGTGATGATTTGGAACGCCTTCTGCAAGCCAGGCCTAATTGCCTGCCCACTAATGCCTTGTGGCTGAATGGAGCAAGTCCCCGCAGCAATGCTCCAACATCTAGTGAAAAGCCTTCCTAGAAGAGTGGAGGCTGTTATAGCAGCAACTGGGCGACCAACTCCATATCAATGCCCATAATTTTGGAATGAGATGTTCGACGAGCAGGTGTCCACTTTTGGTCATTTAGTGTAGGTTCATATCATATTAACATGCTTTATTAAACCACAATGCTCAAAACCATATAGAAAGCATATAGAAATCTAGAATCAAATCTTCTTTCTCTCTATAGCTAGATTTCCATTCAGTTATTATTTAAAAATCTGCATAAAATATATAGATATGCGTTTCCATCCAACTTCTATGATTTAATCTGCCTATAAACTGTATGTTTTTCCATGACCCCATGGTAGTAGGCTACAATATAACATACTGTATCATTGCAGGTTTACTTCGACATTATATTTATTATGCTAATGTTTACACATAAATGCATTTATCACTGAAATTATCACATGATCTATTTCACTGACAAAAAAATGATCCCACCTTGTATAGAGTATTTATTTTGTGGACAATTGCTAGGTTTGCATCCAATTGCGAAATATGTTCATGCAACATCCAAACCTTGTAGAAAATATGTTGAATTGTACCTTTGAAACAACGTCAGATCTTCAACATTATATCCACTATATATATATATAAATATATACTTCAATAGGCTGGGCAGCACCTCCTACTGGAGATTTGATCTACAGCTATTAATTTGGTCTCCCATGAAGGGTTTTAACCAAGCCCGGCTTAGCTTTTATATTTGTCACTGACTGCTATTAATACTATAATAATAATACTACTAATATTGAGAGACCTCTTAATTGTTAAATATTTTTCACTGTTGCTATCGAAGTCATTCCAAAGGGTGGCAGTGCAAATAAAATGTAACCATACTTTCTAAGTCCTATTGTATAGCAACAATTATACTATTTAGGTCTATATACAGTGCCTTTGGAAATTATTCAAACCCCTTGACTTTTTCCACATTTGGTTATGTTACAGCCGTATTCTAAAATTGATTAAATAAATACAAATCCTCATTAATCTACACACAATTGTCCATAATGACAAAGTGAAAACAGTTTTTTTGAAATTATAGAAATTGTATTAAAAATTGAAATAACTTATTTACATAAGTATTCATACCCTTTGCTATTGATCATCCTTGAGATGTTTCGACAACTTGATTGGAGTCCACCTGTGGTAAAGTAAATTGATTGGACATGATTTGGAAAGGCACACACCTGTCTATATAAGGTCCCACAGTTAACAGTGCATGTCAGAGCGAAAACCAAGCCATGAGGTTGAAGGAATTGTCCTTAGCACTCCGAGACAGGATTGTGACGAGGCACAGATCTGCGGAAGGGTACCAAAATATGCCTGCAGACTTGAAGGTCCCCAAGAACACAGTGGCCATCATCATTCTTAAATGGAAGAAGTTTGGAACCATCAAGGCTCTTCCTAAAGCTGTCCGCCTGGTCAAACTGAGCAATCGGAGGAGAAGGGCCTTGGTCAGGGAGGTGACCAAGTACCCGATGGTCAATCTGACAGAGCTCTGGAGTTCCTCTGTGGAGATGGGATAAACTTCCAGAGGGACAACCATCTCTGCAGCACTCCACCAATCAGGCCTTTATGATAATGGCCAGACGGAAGCCACTCCTTAGTAAAAGGCACATGACAGCCCGCTTGGAGTTTGCCAAAAGGCACCTAAAGACTCTCAGACCATGAGAAACAAGATTCCCTAGTCTGATGACACCAAGATTGAACTCTTTGGATTGAATGCCAAGCGTCACGTCTGGAAAGAAACCTGGCACTGTCCCTATGGTGAAGCATGGTGGTGGCATCATCATGCTGTGGGGACGTTTTTCTGTGGCAGGGACTGGGAGACTAGTCAGGATCAAGGCAAAGATGAATGGAGAGATCCTTCAAGTCTCTGAATGTCTATGTGTGGCCCAGCCAGAGCCCGGACATGAACCCAATCTAACATCTCTGGAGACACCTGAAAATAGCTGTGCAGCGACGCTCCCCATCCAACCTGACAGAGCTTGAGAGGATCTGCAGAGAAGAATGGGAGAAACTCCCCAAATACAGGTGTGCCAAGCTTGTACCGTCATACCCAAGAAGAGTTGATGCTGTTATCGCTGCCAAAGGTGCTTCAACAAAGTACTGAGTAAAGGGACTGAATATTTATGTAACTGTTATATTTCCGTTTTTATTTGTATAAAATTTGCTACAATTTCTAAAAAAACTTTTTGTTTTGTCATTATTGGGTACTGTGTGTAGATTGATGAGAGGGAAAAAACTATTTAATACATTTTAGAATAAGGCTGTAACGTAACAAAATGTGGAAAAAGTCAAGGGGTCTAAATACTTTCTGAAAGCACTGAAGCATTTGCAAAGTCATCAGCAGCAATTGTTTTAATTCAACCCAGGGTTCCACAAAAAATAGACAATACATATAAACCTAGGGTTTCAAATTTTGGTTGATTTCAAGTATAATCTCCAAGTTAGTCCTTAATATGTTGCATTCACCATCTCTACCAAAAATCAAAGTTAAAGAATAGGACTAAATCAAATTAAACTTCATCTAAAGTGCATTTGAAGTTATGATTAGAATAGATTTAGTCCTATTCTTTAACTTTGATTTATTTCAATAATTAATTTGTAGACAAACTGGATATTGAATTGTGTTTGCAAAAAAAATGAACATTTGTAGTAGATGTATCTTCTGCTTTGATAGTTCCATCTGTGCTACTGACTTAGTCTGGTTTTAATTCCATTTGTCTAAAAATGTATAATTTATAAGTTTTATTCACGTTTCCATCTCAACCAAAAATCTAAGTTGAAGTATAGGACTAAATTAAATCAAATCAAGAGTTTGATTTGATTTATTTATATTCTTTAACTTTGATTCTTGGTTTGTAGACAAACTGAAATTTGTTGACAACTAAACACAATTCAATATCACTTTTTCAATACGGTAAATATCCTATTAACTTGTTGACAAGTTACAAATAATATAGGCTTTTGGTCATTGACTGCAGGAAAGGGTTTAAAATGAGTAACTACCATGGCCACATTTTAAGGTTAGCCTACTGTAACTATAAATGTCTTATGTAATCACAGAAATAAGGCAATCATGAACAGCGTTGATCACTTGCACTATGTGCTTTTAATGTAATCTCAATTGCAATACAGGTAATTTGGTTGTGGTGTTAGATGAAGCACAGTGATAACATAATAAGTTGTTGTATAAATATAAAATATCTGACATTGTATTCCCATTTGAATTTTGTTGCGCTTTTAGATGGTTGAAAGTGCAGTGATAACACATTTAGATGACAACTAAATAAAAAATCCGATATAGTTTTTCCATTGGAATTTGGTTGTGCTTTTAGATCGTTTAAAGCATAGTGATTAAACATTCAATGTCTTTCCAGTGCATTTTCAACTCTACCGATGGTTTTGTCACAAATGGCATCTCACGCAGATACAGTCAGGTAGGCTAGTCTACATGATGAGATTATTATGGAACGGCAGTCAAGCGTCGATCATCATGTCAACAGAAAAAGACACTCAATATTTATTGGAAAGGAGCATCGAGCTCATCACTGTGCACTTTCATCACCATGTGAAGTTCATCATAATTTATAGATCTGTAGCCTAATAAACTGCATGGTTTCCAGAGTTGTAGTGGGAGGACTAGACCCCATATCATTACATAACTCCAAGATTACATCGATGTGATCAACACACTATCACAGCTTACAGTGAAATAGACACAAATTGCTTTAAAATCACTTTTTCAAGCATTACAGGCATTTCTTTACAATGCATTTTGTGTGTATTACACAATTTTCTGTACATTAAACACATTCCAATGTGTTGTGGCTAACGTTTTTTAGGTTAGCTAAGTGGCTAACGTTAGCTAGTTTATTTAGGTGGCTAACGTTAGCTAGGCTAGGGGTTAAGGTTAAGGTTAAGAGTGAAGATTAGAGTTAGGTTTAGGGGTTAGAGGTTGGGGTTAGGGTTAGGTAACATGATAGCTACACACAAAAAGCATATTTCTCTAAATGTTTGTGCAAAAATGTGTTTACATCCCTGTTAGTGAACATTTCATCCTTTGTCAAGACCTACCTATCTGGCCCGACAGGACCTATCTGGCTGTCTTGCCGGCCGGACCTACCGATCTGGCCGGTCGGTCGGAGCTAGCTATCTGGCAGGCCATCCACCTGACAGGCGTTGCATATCAAGAAGCTGATTAAACAGCATTATTATTACACAGGTGCACCTTGTTGTTGGGGACAACAAAAGGCCCCTCTAAAATGTGCAGTTTTGTCACACAACACAATGCCACAGATGTCTCAAGTTTTGAGGGAGCGTGCAATTGGTATGCTGACTGCAGGAATCTCCACCAGAGCTGTTGCCAGAGAATTGAATGTTTATTTTTCTACAATAAGCCGCCTCCAACATTGTTTTAGAGAATTTGGCAGTACATCCTACCGGCCTCACAACCGCAGACCATGTTTAACCACGCCATTTAACCACGCCCTCCGGCTTCTTCACCTGCGGGATCATCAGAGAGGGGCGAGGGGGGATTCTGAGGAGTATTTCTGTCTGTAATAAAGCCCTTTTGTGGGGAAAAACTCATTCTGATTGGCTGGGCCAATGGGACCAGCACTTTACATGTTGCATTTATATTTTGGTTCAGTGTAGTTGGCATGTTAGCTAACCCTAATCTTAACCCTAACTAACCTTAACTCTTTAATTTCTTAGCTAGCATGTAGCTAGGGTTGCTAGGCGATCGTGTTATGCGCCCACCCATCCTCCCCGACCAACCTTCCTCCTGTCGTTTCTGTCTTAATTACTGTATTTATCTGTAATTGAAATACTCTGTATATAGTGCACTGTGATCGTGTGTCTGTCACGAATTTCCAAAAAGCAATTAGTGTCTATTTCTCAGAAATCTGTTTATAGTGGGTTGACATGGTTATCAGGCCTATGTCAATATTTGCTCATAAAGGAATTTCCACCGCCATTTCTTGCATAATACATTTTATCGACACAAAAAGATCCAACCATGTCGAACTAACAAATTATCTGTTGGCATTTATAAAATTGTACCGAAACGTCCTGCTTCCATCAGCCCTGTCGTAAATTGTTTTATGCATCAGGTAATTAATCCCCATGAAATGGTTGGTTAGAAACCTCATTTGTAACAACATCAACTCATAAACTCACTGCATGGTCCATAGTATACCACATATTAGCTTGATTTGCATCCAAAATTTTCATGCAAATATTCTAAAATCTGCATAAAGAAATATGCACATTCTTCCACCAGAGGTGTTTCCATCAAACTGAATTGTTGCTGATCAAATATTGTGCGTGATGGGTGTAACGAAGACGCAGGAAGCACGTGCAGTCGGTGAGTTTAATAAAAACGAACAGAGTGAATAAACGACCAAGAGTAGTGTCTGAGCATGAACACAGGAACAATACTGCCTGAAGGGTGATAACAACGCAGTGCTAGATTAAGAGGGAGTAATCTGGGTAGTGATAAAATCCATGAACTCTACCGATAGTTTTGTTGCAAAAACTGTTGCGATAAAAATACTGAACAAAAATATAAACACAACATGCAACAATTTCAAAGATTGTACTGAGTTACAGTTCATATAAGGAAATCAGCCAATGAAATAAATGAATTAGTCCTTCATCTATGGATTTCACATGGCTGGGAATACAGATAAGCATCTGTTGATCACAGATACCTAAAAAAAGATAGGGTGTGGATCAGAAAACCAGTCAGTATCTGGTGTGACTACCATTTGCCTCAAGCAGCGCGACACATCTCACCTTGCATAGAGGTAATCAGACTGTTGATTGTGGCCTGTGGAATGTTGTCCCACTCCTCTTCAATGGCTGTGCGAAGTTGCTGGATACTAGTGGGAACTGGAACGGAACACGCTGTCATACACGTCGATCCAGAGCATCCCAAACATGCTCAATGAGTGATATGTCTAATGAGTGTGCAGGCCATTCTAACCCTAACTCTAACTGGGACATTTTCAGGTTCCAGGCATTGTGTACAGATCCTTGCGACATGGGGCCGTGCATTATCATGGAGAAACATGATGTGATGGTAGCAGATTAATGGCAAGACAATTGGGCTCAGTATCTATTCAGAGTATTGTGTTCATTGTCCGTAGCTTATGGCTGCCCATACCATAACCGCACCGACACCATGGGGCAAACTGTTCAAAACGTTGACAACAGCGAACCACTCGCCCACATGATGGCATACACGTGGTCTGCGGTAGTGAGACCGGATGGACGTACTGCCAAATACTCTAAAATGACGTTGGAGGCAGCTTATCAGTGGTGTAAAGTACTTAAGTAAAAATACTTTAAAGTACTATTTAAGTTGATTTTTGGGGTATCTGTACTTGACCTTACTATTCATATTTTTCACAACTTTTACTTCACTATATTCCTAAAGAAAAGTATGTACTTTTTACTCCATACATTTTCCCTGACACCCAAAAGTACTCATTACATTTTGAATGCTTAGCAGGACAGAAAATAGTCAAATTCGCACACTTATCAAGAGAACATCCCTGGTCATCCCTACTGCCTCTGATCTGGCAGACTCACTAAACACAAATGCTGTGTTTGTAATAGATGTCTGAGTATCCCCCCCAAAAAATGTAAATACATTTTTCAATGACTGGTACTTTTACTTTTGATACTTAAGTATATTTTAGCAACTACATTTACTTTTGATACTTAAGTATATTTAAAACCAAATACTTTTAGTCAAGTGACTTTTACTCAAGTAGTATTTTACTGGGTGACTTTCACTTTTACTTGAGTCATTTTCTATTAAGGTATCTTTACTTTTACTCAAGTATGAAAATGGAGTACTTGTTACACCACCTGCGGCTCATGGTAGAGAAAGGAACATTCAATTATCTGGCAACAGCTCTAGAGGACATTCCTGCTGTCAGCATGCCAGTTTTACGCTCCCTAAAAACTTCTGACATCTGTGGCATTGTGTTGTGTGTTGTGTGACAAAACTTCACATTTTAGAGTGGCCTTTTATTCTCCCCAGCACAATGTGCACCTGTGTAATGATTGCGCTATTTATTCAGCTTCTTGATATGCCACGCCTGTCAGGTGGATAAATTATCTTGTCAAATGTGAAATGCTCAGTAACAGGGATGTAAACAGATTTGTGTACAACATTTGAGAGAAATAAGCTTTTTGTGTGTATGGACATTTTCTGGGATCTTTTATTTCAGCTCATGAAACATGGAACCAACATATTTTTGTTCAGTGTAGCAAACTTTCCCAATCTGGTTTTGGCATATGCTCTCTAGGTTTTAATAATTGGCAGCCAAGCACTGATCATCAGGTCACCAGCATTCAAATATAAGGCCACCCTTGATATTTATTTGAAATACGTGCACTTAACCTCCATAAGTTATGAAGTTATGAAATAAGTTATGAAGCTCATCATAACTTAATGAATCTAACTATGAACTTTGCATACTTTTACACGTGGTGGTGGTTGTACAACGTAACATATCTTCACATAACTCCACGGCTATTTTATCAACATTTGTGCATAAATGTGTTTCCATCACAGTTGTCACATCTATTTCACCAACCCAAAAAAGTGTCCACCCTTTTCTAACAGACCTATTTTGTTTAGTCGTCATTGGAAAATTTTACAGACAAATTAGCTGTTTCCATCAGCCCTGTCAGGGTCTCAACTTACTGTTGAGAGTTCAAATAGTAGAATACACAAGGTGCAATTTTGAAGTTTGGTTGTACAACAGCAGTTTTTCTCTTGTTATGCCATTCACTGACAGTCACTCAATTTGTCATGTCAGCTAACAATTTTTAGATTGGTAAGTTAGTCTAGTAGTCATGGCCGAATACCGACCAGGCACGCAGGGCATGCACCCAGGGGCCCTGACCTCCAGGGGGCTCCCATTGATTATTTTTGTCACTCTCACTCAGAGATCATTAACATAGCATAAGTCTTGGAACAATTGGTAGAATTGCAGGAAATTAGCTTTAAACTGCAAAAATGTCTCTCTGCCCCATGGCAAAATGTGTAGAATTGCAGAAAGCTTGCTTTAAAACTGCAACATTTTCTATTCTCCCCATGGCAAAATTTGTAGAATTTACTTTCAAAATTTAAAACAATTCTCTCCACTATCAAAATTGGGGCCACTAACATGTTTTTCCCGTGAGGTGTGGGGAGACCCTCAACCAAATCTTGAATTGGGCCCCCAAAGGCCTAGGGCTTTATGCATGTATGACTGGATAAAAGTGTTTGCTAAATGCCATATATTATATTATTTGTATTATAATATTGTATCATTATTTCAAAACATGCTGATTGGTGTCAGTTGAACACCAAGGCAATGGTTCGTTTGAGAGTGTGTGGGTGTGTGTATAGATGTACACAGTGTACTCTCCGTGAGAGAGTTTGTGTGTATAAAGGGAACTCTAATCCTAGGCTGTGTGTGTGTGTGTGTGTGTGTGTGTGTGTGTGTGTGTGTGTGTGTGTGTGTGTGTGTGTGTGTGTGTGTGTGTGTGTGTGTGTGTGTGTGTGTGTGTGTGTGTGTGTGTGTGTGTGTGTGTGTGTGTGTGTGTGTGTGTGTGTGTGTGTGTGTGTGTGTGTGTGTGTGTGTGTGTGTGTGTGTGTGTGTGAGAGAGATTGGGAAAAAGGCAGAAGACACATTTTCTGTTTTAACCAAGTATCTCTCCTCTCCACTCCTGTTCTCTAAAGGTGGGCTACTGTGTGCGTGTTCAATATTCTGTATACACCTTTGCATTGAGGTGACAGTGTTTCCTGTAGCCTGTGTGTCGTCACTAGGTTTTGTCCAGGCGTCAATATAATCGACCAAGGTTACCAACCTCCTTTAAAGGAGAACAGACCGAGACAGAGGCTGTGTTGAGTTTCCATCCTGAATACCCTGCATGTCATTGTTTATTCTGGATACTCCATCTCTGTAAATGTTCTCCTGTAGAAGTGATAGCCATTTCAATATACAGTATTTGCACATCAAAAAGCAGAGCATCATAAACTGTCACTGTGTTATCATGCTTTTAGGATTTTACAATACTTGGCCTTGAATGTAGCCTTAATAAATACCCTGACCTTGTTTTTTAAACTGGTGTGTGTGTGTGTGTGTGTGTGTGTGTGTGTGTGTGTGTGTGTGTGTGTGTGTGTGTGTGTGTGTGTGTGTGTGTGTGTGTGTGTGTGTGTGTGTGTGTGTGTGTGTGTGTGTGTGTGTGTGTGTGTGTGTGTGTGTGTGTGTGTGTGTGTGTGTGTGTGTGTGTGTGTGTGCGTGCGTGCGTGCGTGAATCTGTTTCGGATGTATTTCCTCTGCCTGGCTGTCACAAGCTCAAGCTACCCTGAATTCCCTCAAAAACACTGAAGATGCTCCCACTTTCTGTTTTTTCAGGGCATTCCCTTGACGACCCAGTCAGCTGTCAGGAGTGTGCAGAGCTGGACCAGGATCTGGAGCTCATTCATATACATTTGTAGGATCTTAATTTGAGCCAGTTTGCTACAGCAGGAAAATAATCCTGTAGCAACAGGAAATGTGAATTATTACGTGGATTATAGTTAATGGACAATTTTGTAGGGGTTGATATATTTTTCGTAAATGGAAATGACAAACTTCAGAAGTCTTTTTCAACCCGCGAATACACTGCATTGCAAGAAATTCTCCTGCAACAGGGTGATAAAATATAGATCCTACATCTGTATCTATTCAACCAGTCTGTTTATTTATCTATTTGTTTATCTATTTGTTCGCAGATTCCCATTTTTGTTCGAATCTGGGCCGTGCATAAAGGGGACACGATAGGCTTTTGAAAATGTAGCTCAGAATGTTCTTTTGCGTTGATCACCCATGTCTATCTCTATCCCACATTATCCCTTAATCTCTCTTCGTGCTGTGTGGGAGTTATAGGGTGAAGTCTTCAGCTCTTCAGCTTTTCATAAATGTGCAGTGAAGAGGACATTATTTTTAGAACAGCATAAGCGTAATTTCTTGCAAACAGATCTTTCAGAAGTTTATTTGTACAATTAAAACAAAAACAACTTGCCCATATAGAAAGAAGTCACCTTTGAGAGTGAAGTCTCTGCCGTCACCTGTAAAAAGGTAGCCTATTGAATGCAATGTGCTTTCATTTATGATAACGGATAATAGCGCATTGCTTTGTAAGAAACATACTGTATATAGTTAAGAATATTGCAACTAAACCTCAACTGAGAACCAAATAGTAAAAGTATCAAGTTTGATTTTGTGTAATAGAAACACCTCAACTGTTACACTTAAAATGTTGAATGCTCCCTGTATTGAACATGGAATGAATAATAAATAGACAGTGAATATATGATACAGTGGAAATACAATTTGTATTGTCTTTCAACTCAAAATGTGTACTGGTAGTTGTGTAGTAGAAGTGATAGTAGAATATGTACTAATATAGGTGATTGGAATGGTTGGTGGTAGGTAGCTGAATTAGTCTCTCTATTAGTGGTAGTTGTAGCTAGAAATAACAATTCATAATTGAGAAAACAGTATTTTTCAGCACATAATGCACTTCAGTTATATGCTGGATTCTGGAATCATCTCTGGATGCAGAATAAACTCAATCTAATTAACAAACTAGAAATATCAAAAGAAAAACACTCTATTTGTTGTCCCTTCCAAGTGCTGTCTATGTGTGTTTTAAATTAAGGGCAGTGTGTAGCTGGTAGTACTGTTGCCACACTGTTACAGCGGTCAACTACAGTAGATGCCAGTGGCATGACATGCGTACAGTATCTACGAGTATTGTTACTGAACTCCTTAGGTATCTGCCATGGTATCTTCAACGCAGCCATCTGCCCAGTCTTGTCCAGGCTTAACAGTTTTAACTTAACTCTTCTGCCAATAACAGCAGACAGGTACCAGTGTCAATACAGTGACAGTATATAAGTGGGGACCAGGTTAGTATATCAGGGGCGTTTTAACTGAAATCCTCAGGTATCTGCCCAGGTATCCTGAAGCCAGCCATCTGCTGCCCAGTCTGGTCCAGGGTGTTCCTGGGGCTGGATGTGCAGGTAAAGCTGGCTCTGGTCTCCACCGTACAGCTGGTCCTCTGGAGGAACTGCAGGAAGTTCTCGTGGGCCGAGCCCTCGTGGCTGCTGGATATGGCCAGCTCGACAGGCCGGACAGAGTAGCAGCGCCGCAGCTTACACAGCTCCTCCCTGATCTGGCGGTTCAGCAGCCCGTAAAAGAAAGGGTTGACGGTGAAGGAGGAGAACGCCAGCCAGGTGACGGCCTTCTCTAGGTCGGCGGGGATCTTGGGCTGGTTTTTGATAGTCAGGTGCAGGTGGAAGGAGAAGTAAGGCAGCCAGCAGAGCAGGAACTGGCCCATAATGACCACCAGGGTGAGGGCGGCCTTGCACCCACCGAAGGGCCTGTGGTGGTGCAGCCTCCTGGGGGCACTGCGGGTGGTGATGATTGTGGTCTGGCTGCTGATGGAGTCAGAGCGGTGTTTAGGATGACTGGCCGTCCAGGATGGTAACGGTCCATGCTGTCTAGCCGCCATGCGGGCCACTTTATAGACATTACTGTACACAGCGAAGATGACCGCAGCAGGCAGGCAGAAACAGGCCACTGTGAAGAGGACAGAGAAGGCCCGGCGGTGGCCGCTGTGGCTCCAGTGCAGGGAGCAGTGGGCGGCACTGATGGAGCTCAGGTTGCTGTAGCTGGGCCAGCCGAACACAGTGGCCAGCCCCAGCAGGCCTGAGGCCACCCAGACCAGGACCATGACGGCTGTGGCCAGCTTCAGGGTCATCTTCACCTCATAGCGCATGGGGTGGACAATGTAGTAGTAACGCTCCACGCTGATGGCCGTGATGGTGAAGATGGAGGCTGTAATTCATATCAAACTTTATAAATGGCTACACACAGTACAAAAATCAATGGAAAGTGATAAAAAGAAACAGAAGAGACTATAAAAAAGAGATGAATATAAGAACATAAAAAACATAATAGTAAACCCACTGATTGATTAAAGGCCATGTGTCCAAAATGGCACCCTTTCCACTGTATAGGCCTAGCCTACCAAAGCTCTGGTCAAAAGTAGTGCACTATATACAGAATAGGGTTTCATTTTGGATGCATACCTAAATTCTGTCTGTCCCTTGTACTGTACCTGCGATGAGGAACACGTTGAGGAAGACGTACACCTGGCACTCCAGCACTGTGAACACCACGCTGGCGAAGTACGGCGAGTTGGACACAATGCCCAGGGGCATGAGCAGTACGGCACATAGCAGGTCCACCGCACACAGGTGGCACACAAAGACAAACTTCCTGAATTGAATGGAATTAACTGTATTAATCCCCAGAGAGGAAACAATATACACATGATACCTTCACTACAACAAATTGAATTTACTGATGTCTGGTGAAACAAGTAGAATACATGAGATACAGTACCTAAAATATTTCATAAATTAAACTCTAATTCAAGAGTATAAGCAATATAAACAAGGGAATTGTGCATATAAAATCAGTGCATTAGAAAATCATAGTTCTTATCATTGATCTGTTTGATCATAATCTGGTGTATATTTAACCTGCCTGCTGGCCAAAATGAGGACCACAATGGAAATAAATTGTTAAACTTTTTGGATTATCCGTGTTGATTATGCATTGTGGTTGAATTGTGTTATTAACTGGTAAAAAAAAATAAAAAATCAAAAAGTACCAAGTACCTGAGGTGCGGGGCCTTGACCACCACCACCAGCACGGCTGTGTTAGCCAGAAGGGCCACCACGTTCAGGGTCACCATGAACAATATCCCTGACAGGTCCTTGAAGCGGGTCTGGGCGTTGGGCAAGGTGCTCAGCTGTTTGCTAGGGGCCGAGGCGAAGGGCGACCCCAGCCCCCACCCCAGGCTGTCATTGGCTGTAGTATCACTGAGGTTGGGGGTCAGAGGTGAACCAGAGTGTTCCATAGTTCACAACGAGAGTTTCAGAAGAGACATCATGAGCGTTCCATTAGGGCTAGACCCCATTTTTCACTGTGGTGAGCCAGGTGATTCATTCTGCTCAGGAGTCAAACGGTTATACTACTTTTCCCTGTTGGAAGAAAAAGGACGACGACATCAACTAATTGGGAGTGTTTTGGGGATAGTTTTATATTCACAGTAAATCATCATAGGCCATGTTTTGTAGGCCATTACATCTTCAAAGACACAATTGTAAAAACAACACAAACACTGATATCAAAGTTTACCATTGCAAGAGCCAGCCAACAGTAGCTCAAAGTTATTTAATGTTTGCATGTGTAAGCTTAGTTAAACCCTGTTCTGTTTTAATGATTGCAATGTCCCACTTAATACTGTCAAGGGATAATAACAACAATTGTATGTCAATTCCACAACGGAAGTGACATTTTTCTGTTATTTAGGAATATGTTCTGTTTTCCTTATTCCTTGTGTTCACAAGTATCCATAATAAACCCATCTATGTTGTTACTGCCTATTAGTTTCATCACAGTTGATTGGCACAGGTGTCTACCATCTACCCAAAAGCTATGGAATAGGACATCTATAACATTTATAATATTATATTAGAATATATATTTTTTTTAAAGGATGCTCTCTCTCCATCTCCCTCCCCTCCCCCTCTCTCTCTTTCTGTAAGAGGAGAGGAGGACAGGGACCTGATCAATAGGAATAATTCATGGAGGAGAGGACACCCTCTCTCTCTCTCTTCTCTCCTCCATCCTTCCCTAACCTTTTGAAATGAGAGATAATGAGCTTGCTTGTTTTAGCAATGCAGCTGCAGGGGACTGACCCTGTTGATTAGTATGAGCAGCTTGCCGATCGCTGCAGCTGTACACAGCCCATCTGTAAATAGCCCATCCAACTACTTACCTCATCCCCATATTGTTTTTATTTACTTGTTTAAACTCTTTTGTACACCAGTATTTCTACTTGCACATCATCATCTGCACATCTATCACTCCAGTGTTCATTTGCTAAATTGTAATTACTTCGCTACTATGGCCTATTTATTGCCTTACCTCCTTACGCCATTTGAACACTGTATATAGATTTTTCTATTGTGTTATTGACTGTACTTTTGTTTATCCCATGTGTAACTCTGTGTTGTTGCTTTATCTTGGCCAGGTCGCAGTTGTAAATAAGAACTTGTTCTCAACTGACCTACCTGGTTAAATAAAGGTGAAATATATATATTTTTTAAAGTATGTGCCCTGTGTCAACCTGCCTGTGTAGGGCCATGCAACCTCTTACCAGGACAGACTTGATCTCCTGATCCCAGCGACACACACAAAGCCACTGCTCTTCTACCCAGACTACATCAAAAACAATATAGTTCAATGAACACTGTCTTTTGGTAACATGAATGCACAACATAGGCCCAGTCACATTGATATTTCCCATGCTCCTGTTCAAAATGTTTCTCAGAGCCTGTGGATGTCTGTGTGTTTGTAACTTTGGAGGTAGTGGATTTACTGTACCTCTAAACCTAAATGTCAGGCATAGAGTTACATCAGGTGTGTGACTTCAAAGCAACTTTATCTCCATCCACACAGCTCACATATTATGCCCTTCTCCCCTTTGTGTGTGCCATGATCACACACACACACACACACACACACACACACACACACACACACACACACACACACACACACACACACACACACACACACACACACACACACACACACACACACACACACACACACACATACACACACACACACACACACACACACAGTCACCTGAATCACTGCTGTGCTAGGAGCATCATCCATTTCCCAGAACCTATGACTAATGCATTCTGTTCTGTCTTATTACCATGTCTTCCAGACTACCATACTAGACCAGTGCTTCTCTACTGATGCTCTCTGTGGCTGAAATCTGCTCTGGTGTCCGGACAACAGATTGGCATGCCATGTTAACTAGGCAAGTCAGTTAAGAACAAATTCTTATTTTCAATGACAGCCTAGGAACAGTGGGTTAACTGCCTTGTTCAGGAAGTTTTGTTCAGGGGCAGAACGACAGATTTTTACCTTGTCAGCTCGGGGATTCAGTCCAACGCTCTAACCACTAGGCTACCTACCGCCCCACAGCACAGGAAGGACTAGTCAGTGCATGTACAGTACATTCTCGTGTGCGTTATGTAATGTTGTCCCCATTTTCATCCTGTCCTAGTATTAGTCCTACATACAGAATATGGCTTCTCCTTTTGAGGCATAAACTAGGTTTCTGAACTGGCCGTTTTCAGCCATGCAATAGCATTTGGTTGAATATCACTACATTCTTAGGAAAATGACTTACTAAAAAATATTTTATTTAGAAATCTACTTCACCAGTATTTTGCCCATCAAAAAGTATGATTTTCTTAAAATGTATAAACTCGGACAATTGAAAATGACTGTCAGTTACAGAAGCGCAAGAGGGTATTCACAAGTCTATGTACTTGAACATGTGATCTAGTATCATTTGATTGAAATGAAAACATCTGCCACAAATAAATCGCACCTCTTTATATGAGACATTCTCTTTATGTACCACAGCAGGAAAATTCTAGTTCACATCAGCATACAACTCTTCTAGACTGTTTACTGTATCGATTAAACCCGACGCACTGAGCTCCAGCTCAATAATAGGCTACCTGAGCTTATTTCAACATGTAAGCTAAGAGTTTTCATATAACTAAAATCTAATTACACAATAAGTATCAATAGTATTTATTTCAGTGTATACCAGGCAAAACATCTAGGTAATAAATTACTTTAAACCACTTTAAATGTAAATCAAATCAAATTTGAAATAATTAAATCACTACTCACCTGACATGAATTGTGAGTGTGTATCATAAATCCTTTATAAAATCCTCCTGTCACACTTTCACTTCATTTGAGTTAAAAGGGTACAACTACCTCAGAAGATGCTGGTGTTTTCTGTCCAAGTGGAACTCTATTACAGTATGTCTCCAGGCCAGCTGTGAGGCTCTGGTGTCTGGGTCAGCTCCAACAGACAGTAAAACAGGTGCACCTGTTCCTAACCCTACAGACTTCTCTTAGTACCCATCAACCTCTCGAGTTGACCCCAGGGACAACTCACTAAGGCTGGTTGCTCCTTCTATTACCCTGGTTCCTGGCAGTCTTGGTCCTTGGGTTGATAAGTATCCCTGATGGATGGGTGTCCTGTGGGAAGGACTTCTGGTTAGGACCGGTGAAGGTGTCAGAGGAGAGTAGTGATAGACTGATAGATGTACAGACTAGGGTCTTCAGAGACACAACAACTGGCTGGGGGAGGGGCTAGCCATAGGTCACCGTTAGAAGCACATCAACAGAGGATCATTGGTGAG
This sequence comes from Salvelinus alpinus, assembly GCF_045679555.1. Classification (NCBI taxonomy): domain Eukaryota; kingdom Metazoa; phylum Chordata; class Actinopteri; order Salmoniformes; family Salmonidae; genus Salvelinus; species Salvelinus alpinus. Next base: position 38,287,426 of record NC_092097.1, read on the forward strand.
GATGCTTTTGTGAAACCACACCCACCCTCATTGTCCCGCCCACACTTTCTCTCATCTCTCAGTCAGTTTATGGCTGTGATTCCTCAGCCTACACACACACACATTCTCTGTCCTCCTCCTGTCCCTCCAGGACTGCCCTGGGTGCTAAGAGTACAGACACATACAGGTAGGGGTTTAACGTGTTTTTTTTATATAAATAAAAAATGTCATTTAATAGCATTAGTGAAACAAGATTGGATGTTGTGAGATGAGTGGGAATCAGAAAGACATTTATTTAACAGGCACAATCATTATAGAATAATGTGTTGTTAAGGCTACTATGTGAGTGAATCTATCACAAATGTAATCTATAATATGTGTAGTCTACAGTACTCTTAAATCATACAAAGTCAATATCCTTCTGATCAAAAGTAACATCAACCAACTAAACTGTCTAAACACTGACATCTGTTGGTGGAATAAAACATTACAAGACAGAATACAGTAATTACAATGTAAACAATTGTGTGATTATAACCTGGTATTTGGTTATTTAAATTTTTTTGACTGGAGATTTAACGGATCCCAAGTCTCTTCTTCAACAGTTTGTCTTCGTTATTTAACTTTGTTCTGACGGCAGCTCGAATCGCACTGTAATCCACACCAAACTTTATCCTCACGTGATCTAGAAAAAATATAATTTAAACATGTATTATTGATATCTTTTATCATTAGAAATAAAAAACATACAGCGCCTTCAGATTCAGATTTGTGTCACTGGTCCACATACAATACACCATAATATGAAAGTGTAATTGTGTTTTTAGACATTTTTACAAATTAATAAAAAATGAAAAGCTGAAATGTCATGAGTCAATAAGTATTCAACCCCTGTTATGGCAAGTCTAAATAAGTTTTGCTTAACAAGTCACATAATACAGTGCCTTCACAAACTTTTTCCACATTTTGTTGTGTTACAGCTTGAATTTAAAATTGATGAAATTTAGATTTTGAGATTTTGTCACTGGCCTACACAATACCCCATAATGTCAAAACAAAATAAACATTTTTTTTTATACAAATTGATAAAAAATTAAAAACTGAAATGTCTTGAGTAAATAAGTTCAGGAGTAAAACTGTACTTAACATAACAAGTCACATAATAAGTTGCATGGACTCAATAATAGCAATAATAGTGTTTAAGATGATTTTTGAATTACTTCATCTCTGTACCACACACATACAATTATCTGTAAGGTCCCTCAGTCAAGCAGTGAATTTCAAACACAGAATCAACCACAAAGACCAGGGAGGTTTTCCAATGCCTCACAAAGAAGGGCACCTATTGGTAAATGGGTAAAAATAAAGAAAAGCAGACAATGAATATCCCTTTGTGCATGGTGAAGTTATTGATTACATTTTGGGTGGTGTATCAATACACGCAGTCACTAAAAAGATACAGGCGTCCTTCCTAACTCAGTTGCCGGAGAGGAAGGAAACTTCTCAGAGGTTTCACCATGAGGCCAATGGTGACTTTAAAACAGTCACAGTGTGTAATGGCTGTGATGGGAGAAACTGCAGATGGATCAACAACATTGTAGTTACTCCACAATACTAACCTAAATGACAGAGTGAACAGAAGGAAGTCTGTACAGAATAAAAATATTCCAAAACATGTATCCTGTTTGCAATAAGGCATTAAAGTAAAACTGCAAAAAATGTGCCAAAGAAATTAACTTTATTTCATGTATACAAAGTGTTATGTTTGGGGCAAATCCAACACAACACTGAATACCACTCTTCATATTTCCAAGCATGGTGGTGGTTGAGTTTTTTAGTATAAAAATAAATGGAATAGAGCAAAGCACAATCCTAGAGGAAAACCTGGTTCAGTCTGCTTTCCAACAGACACTGAGAGACAAATTCATGTTTCAAAAGGATAATAACCTAAAACACAAGGCAAAATATACACTGGAGTTGCTTACCTAAACCACATTGAATGTTCCTGAGTGGCCTAGTTAAAGTTTTGACTTAAATCAGCTTGAAAATCTATGGCAAGACTTTAACCTAACTAAAGCATTCAATGAATATCAGCACAACTGGACAGTTTTAGTGTTTTGGGAACCTCTCTCTTGTCATAGCCCCACAACCTAAAGAAACATTCTAGGAATCTTCAAAGAACAGACTAAATATGTTCTGGAAACATTATTGTAATGTCAAGTGAATGTTTTTTGCACCCTAAAAGAAACATTGTAGAATCATCGACACAACTGGATCGTTTTTGTGTTTTGGGAACATATATTTTCTGACGTCCCCACAATGTTCTCACCATTCTGTTCCCACAACCTAATGAAACATTCTTGGAACCTTTAAAGAACAGATTAAATATGTTCTAATCATCAGCACGACTGGACATTTTTTTGTGTTATGAGAAGATTTGCAGCAAACTAACAAATGTTCCGGGAACTTTCACAAAACCAATTTTGGTTTGCTGGAACGACTTTAAATTAAGGTTGAATAAAATAGACAGCAATAAGAAATAGACAAAGTACAGTACCTAGAAGGCCTCTCATGATGTCAGGGGGAAGTTGAGGTTTCTGGGTTTCCTCTTTGGCGATGTTACACCTCCTGCCCTGCAGACTGTGTGTGCCCAGCGTCTCCCTGTCAAACAGCACCATCAGCATGGCTGAGATGTACTTCTTGAAGTCCATGATCTCTGAGATCCCCTTGTACAGATTCCTCTGCACTCTCAGACCCCCGGGGAGGTGGATATAGTTAGCGTCCTGCTAAAGTTAAAGACAGAACTGAAGTGTCCATTGTCAGAGAACATTGCAAAGTTGATTTGTCAGAGACATATCTAGTTTTATTTTAGAGAGATACTTTAATTGAATTGCTGTATTTTATGGCCAGCAATGTTTGGATATTGTGTATCTCCTTTCATCAGAAGTACTCCTAGCCTGGTTAAATTAGACTGCATGATGCACTTACCATTTTTTCAGCTGTAGGTGGAGCATTTGGTCTGGTTTAACCCGGCTAAAGTAATCCTAATGCCATATCTCAGGTCGTTTGTCTGAACCCAGGCAAACATGAGGCTATATACATCATTTTCTTGAGAGGACAAGTTGAATGTGACAGTAGCAGCAACTACATTGTAGAATGGCCTGATGGGGGTGGTGACCTCACCTCTACCTCCTGTGACACCACCTGTGACATCTGAACTGGCACGTCCGCATAAGAGATGCTCTGCCCCTCACAGCTTTCTGGGGTGACAGCGTCGTTCACAACATCGTTCACATCATTCCCCTGCTGCCCCCGGGCATGGTCCAGAACAGTCCTCAGGTCATGGGCAGTGTGTCTCATCTGGGTCATCAGGTCATTCATCTCTGACAAAGTATTACAAGAGAGTATTATACACTCAGTGAACAAAACATTAGGAAAACCTTCCTAATATTGAGTTGCACCCCCTTTTGTCTCAGAACAGCCTCAATTTGTATGGGCATGGACTCCACAAGGTGTCGAAAGCATTCCAGAGAGATGCTGGCCCATGTTGATTCCAATGCTTCCCACAGTTGTGTCAAGTTGGCTGGATGTCCTTTGGGTGGTGGACCATTCTTGATACACACGGGAAACTGTTGAGTGTGAAAAACCCAGCAGCGTTGGAGTTCTTGACACACTTAAAATCGATGCGCCTGGTCCCTTCTACCATACCCCGTTCAAAGGTCAGTCTGCATCATGGAAAGAGAAGGTGTTCCTAATGTTTTATACACTGTGTATATAGACCTCTCATGAGCAATCCACCTAACTGATCAACCTTTTCCAATTTATATTTTCAAGATAACTGAGAACATTGGCAGGTCGTTCATCTCTGACAAAGTATCAGAAAATAATCAGCAACACCCATTTGACCAATGAGAATCGATTATTCAGTCAAGCCATGTTATAAAGATAGATAATCAGCAATCACCCTAACTGATTAGCTTAACCTTTTTCAGTGCATCATTGCAAGATAACGGAGTACATTGACAGTGGTGTTTAAAATACTTGCAGTATCTGTCATGATAAGAAGTCTTTTTAAAAGTTAACACTAAAAAAGTTTAAGGTTGACGCCAAAAAAATTGTCTATTTGGGTAACTTTGAATACCCATTAAATACGATACAATGAGTGTAGTTTTACAACATACCTTTCATCTGTTTCAGTTCCCTCTCAGCCAGCTGCCTGCATCTGCGCTCATATTTCAGTTCTGCTTGGAGCTGATCAATTTTCATCAGGAGAGTTATGGTGTCGGTTCTCGTTTCAGGACTTTGATCGTCTTCTTCCTCGAAGGTGATTGGTTCACCCTGAGAGAAACAAAGTACGACACTGTAAAATACAGTACAGTTACTACAGCACATCAACCATACAGGATATTGTACATGGGCCATAATCCTTACTGATACTGCAGGGTGGAAAAGTAAGGGGTAAAGTATTCCGTGAAACAAATTAAATTAGATTGTAACCTGTGGTGGTAATCTGCAGTAATTGTTAGTAACTGATCATCAATTAAATAACCTCTCTCACCTCTATGGGTGAATATCCATCATCTGGTATTCTGTACTTCTCCTCTATTACCTCACCAAAATCCTCCAGAGAATGATCCATGCCAATCTTCATCATTTTGACAGAAGAGCCTGTGTGGACACTGACAGAGTGTGTTGTTGTTGCTGCCCGCTTTGGTGCCATTACTCAGGTGGGCAAACGCCCTGATAAAATATATAACACAGGCACAGAAAATAAGTACATTTGACTAAATATACAAAAATTATTTTCATCAGGTCTGGAGCACTATAATTGTGTATTTGAATAAATAAAATATAAATATTGAAACTGTACATTACTTTTTTCCATCAACTTTTAAGACCATTAGCTTCACATTGGGATTATATTTAAATAGGTTATTACTACATTGATGATGCTGTATGCGCTGCAATAACGTTAGCCACAAAGAGACTCATCTCTGTGGACGCCATATCAGGTCCTTTACAGAACGTGAGCTCTGCGCTGGCAGTTTTTGGACATTTCCCAATATTGTACAAATTAGCCAATTTCAGGCAACACATTACAGATTTTAACACATCATATTACAGCTAACGTTACCCACCTGTGTATTCAATTTCGTTGCTGAGATCGCAGTGAGAATGGATGCAAATCTTTCTCAGTACATGGAAAAGTACTAGCTGGTACTAGCTAGTAGCTAGAGGAAGTAGTACTGCAGTACTGCGGTGTATTTGGTCGCATTAAGTATTTCAGTGTGTGCTTGATGGCAGTGAAAATATATTCGATTTTTTAAATAAAACGAGATAATTAAAAAAAAATAGGTTTGTGCTTAACATGTAACCTCAATGTAAAATCATTATTTCATCCTTTTAATTTTTACTTGGTTTAACTGCGTTCTGGAAGGAACCATTTGTCAGGATCACATCTTTTGGGGAAAGATTTTTCCCTGCACATGTTTCCTTCTGAACTGGCAGGCCTTCTCAGCCAATCAAATTTAGACTTTAGTTCCTACTTGCTCGGGGAACCAGTGAGAGCTCTGTATTTGTGGGCGGGACAAACACATGCCGCGATATTATCAAATCAACACCTCCATTTCAAACCTTGGGTCTGTGGAGTCTATAGTTTGGTTGCATCAGAACGGGAGAGAACCCATGTGTGTCTAATGTTGATTTGCGTGGTCAAAATGTGTGCTAACTAGTGTAAAGATTTACTAACTCTGAAGCACTGTTGAAACAATCTAAAGAATATAATCATGTCGTCTTTCTTCATAAAGAAAAAAGGACCTCTAAAGGTTTTCAAAAAGAGCGAGAATTCAGCCGGTTCCAAACGAAAGGTAAGGAGGTAGTTAGCTAACGTTAGCTAGCTATCTACGTAACTATTACAATGATGGCTAAATTAACTTTCTTCTGATCTGTGATGCTTGTGTGTTGGTGGTTTAGAATGATGGAGACATGGGAAACAAACTCAAGAAGAAATTAAATGCAAAGCACAATGAAGAAATCTCCAGCGACTCTGAAACTGAAGGGTAGGCTTACTTACTCAGTGTAGTTGACTGGCTTCACAGATGGCTATGTAAGTTGGCGAACAAACTGATTTTATTTTGAGCTGTATGAGTTGAAACAATATATTTATGTAGCCCTGCAGTGCACAGAAAAAGGAGGGCCAATGTCGAAGAAGAGTTTGATGAGACTCCACAGGAAAAGAAACTACGATTAGCAAAGCTCTACCTTGACCAATTGAGGGATGAGGGTAAGGGAGTAACGTTAGCTAGCTACTGTAACTATTAATTGAGCTGTGCTAAATTGTTTTCTTTAACTTTATATTTAAGTGCTTATTTGGAATCTGATGCTTCACTGTTCTGTCTTCATGTCTTATCAATAGAAGAAAAGAAAGCAGAGGAAGAGTCTTTTGAGACTGACCTGATAGCTGGAAGACTTCAAGAAGAAGTGGTAAGTGTACTAGCTACAATTTGCAATTGTGATTATAAACTGGGTGGTTAGAGCCCTGAATGCTGATTGGCTAACAGCCGTGGTATATCAGACCGTATACCACGGGTATGACAACATTTATTTGTACTGCTCTAATTATGTTGGTAACCAGTTTATAATAGCAATAAGGCACCTTGGGGGTTTGTGGTATATTGGATATATACCACCCGCTCATACCTTAATGCTTAATTATAGCCCTAATATATATCACAAGTCCTTTTATGAATATGGTATTGCCCTCATAGTGAACAAGTTCTCTTTTCCTCAGCTTGAACAGAAAGGAAAGCTTCAACGGATGGTTGCAAAAGATGTGAGTATCTTTGTTGTGTGTCTCTCATATAAGCACTCTGTGCATGTCCATCCAGTATCCTCACCATATGAGTTTTCTATGGCCCATAGTGAGCTGTGTAACATGAAGGCTGTGGTCATTTTGTAGGTTACATTGAAAAAGTGTTTTTGATTGGACCTACCCATTTCTGTCCACTTCTGTTTTGTGCCTACTAAACACAACTGCTATGTTGTCATGGTTTTCAGCTCCTGCCACCAGACACGTCAGATATTCGTCTGTTGAGAGGCCACAAGCTGCCAGTCACCTGTCTGGTCATCTCTCCTGATGACAAGCACATCTTCTCTGCTGCCAAAGACTGCTCCATCATCAAATGTGAGTCAACATTTATATTTGTTTGTTTACTTTCTTCTCCAAAATAATCAAAGATAAGTTTGTTGTACTGAAATAGACTGTGCAAAATCAGTCCCATGCTGCCTGAAATGCAAAAGTCAAAGTGAGCTTATGTATTCTCCCATTTTCTTCTGTAACTGCAGGGGATGTAGAGAATGGTAAGAGACTGCACACAATAGCTGGTGGGAGGAAAGGAACAGATGATCGCCATGTTGGACATACAGCCCATGTACTGTGTATTTCCATATCGTCGGACGGCAAGTACTTGGCAACGGGAGACATGAATAAGTTGATCATGATTTGGGAGGCAGCAACATGTAAACACCTGTACAAGTTCACAGGACATAGAGGCCCTGTGTCGGTAAGCTCTTCTTGCTTTAAAATGTGCTTTCTTTTAAATTCTTATTTTTGTTGCACCCTCTCTCAAACTGAGCCATCTATTCTCCACAGGGCCTGTCCTTCAGGAGGGGCACTCATGACCTGTACAGTGCCTCTCACGACCGCTCCATCAAGGTGTGGAACGTGGACGAAAACGCCTATGTGGAAACCCTGTGAGTAGCTGACTAGTAATATCTGTGTGTTTCTTCAGGTTGGCATGAGAATTGTGTTTGTGTTTTATTGACTGTGTTTTATTGACTGTGTCTCCCTAGATTTGGTCACCAGGATGTGATCACTGGGCTGGACAGTGGGAGTCGGGAGCGCTGTGTGACTGCAGGGGGGAGGGACCGCACTGTGAGGGTGTGGAAGATTGCCGAGGAGTCCCAGCTAGTGTTCCATGGCCATGAGTGAGTCTTCCTGGACTCCTTTCTCTCTTTTTCTCTGTATTAGTCAGTCTCGCAATACTGTATAGTCTCTGTTGGTCCGAGAGTGTCTATTATCCTTGTGTGTTAACCTATTGGGATGCTCCTCCCACTCTCGCTCAGGGGCTCCATCGACTGTATCCAGCTCATTAACGAAGAACACATGGTAACAGGTGCTGATGATGGGTAAGTGTGTGGCTTTATACTCCACTGGGTGTCGTCGTACTCCACATCTGTAGAGGTTCTGTAACCACTTCTCCCCAAACGGCACAGGATGGTCTATTACAAATGTTTTCAGTAGTCAAAAAAGATTTCTCTTCCTCACCTCAGTTCCGTCTCCCTCTGGAGTGTGAACAAGAAGAAGCCCCTCAGCACGGTGAAGGCAGCCCACGGTCGGCATGGCGACTCGGGGCTGGAGCAGCCCTACTGGGTGGCAGCCGTGGCGGCTCTGCAGAACTCTGACACCGTAGCCTCAGGTAACAACTGCTGTGCGAGTCACCAGCTTTATAACACGCATCTATACACACACACAGCACTGCAGAACTATTGACACTGTAGCTTCCACTGTGAGTCCTCTTCACCAGCTTTGCTATACACCGTCTCATCTATACACATCTGTACACACCCTGTGTGGGTTATTAGTAATGATCAACCCCAAACTTCCACCTCTCCTTACTATAAGGCGTACTGTAAACCTATAGTGTGATGCTCTACATTAGTGCTCAATCCTTGGTCCTATACACCCCCCTCCATATTTATTTGGACGGTGAAGCTAAATTTTGTAAATTTGGCTCTACTCTAATAACCAAGTTTGTATAGTCAAAAGCTTGATGTAGTCATTGCGTGCTAGGAATATGGGAGCAAATACTGAACTTTCGACTACTTTGTCCAAATTCTTATGGAAAAACAACTTCTTCAAATGGGGGGTGTGATGCATAAAGTGCTGTAATTTCTAAACAGATAAATGTGTTAAAATACTGTACTGTCACCTCATATAAAACATTTGATCTCAAATCCAAAATGCACCGATTTTAGCTTCACTGTACAAATAAATATGGGGGGAGTGTATTAGGCGTTGACGCTAATATTGACCTGCCCAATTGATGATGCTGGAATTGAATAACTGTTGTCACTTGACAGGTTCACACAACTCTAAGGTGCAGCTGTGGAAGTGTGGCCAGGGGTTCCGTCACCTGGAGCCTCTCTTCAGCATCCCTGTGGTAAGCAAGTCCCAGCTACACACCTAATACATCCATAACTTGCGTTGCATTCAATCATTGTGTAGCATGACAATATGTGGTAAACACCATTGGATGTCATTTAGACATTACGCATTCAGCCTATTTGTATAGGCCTATGTGTATGATCAACTGACTAGTACAAGTGTTCTGCACTAAAACATCTGTCTTCTCACTAAAGTGTTTTCTGACTGTCTCCTCTCTCTTAGACTGGTTTTGTCAACAGTCTGAAGTTCTCTAGCTCTGGGAAGTTCCTAGTGGCAGGAGTAGGACAGGAGCACAGGTATATACCCAGCTACTTACCTGTCATACATAGATACAGCCCAGAGCATACTTACTATCATTATACACTCATTGCTGACTGGTCAAAAGCCTCACTATATTGATCATATGCTCTGGGCCTACCCTTTGAGTTAAGCCTGTTTTCAGTGTTCTGTATGAAAGTAGTTTCAATGAGGTCAGGTGCCCACAAGGTGGCACTTATTTCACTCCCAAATCCTACGACTCCCTCGACTGCTTGGGGCAGTGATGACAATTTACATTTTACATTTAAGTCATTTAGCAGACGCTCTTATCCAGAGCGACTTACAAATTGGTGCATTCACCTTATGATATCCAGTGGAACAACCACTTTACAATAGTGCATCTAACTCTTTTAAGGGGGGGGGGTTAGAAGGATTACTTTATCCTATCCTAGGTATTCCTTAAAGAGGTGGGGTTTCAGGTGTCTCCGGAAGGTGGTGATTGACTCCGCTGACCTGGCGTCGTGAGGGAGTTTGTTCCACCATTGGGGTGCCAGAGCAGCGAACAGTTTTGACTGGGCTGAGCGGGAACTGTACTTCCTCAGAGGTAGGGAGGCGAGCAGGCCAGAGGTGGATGAACGCAGTGCCCTTGTTTGGGTGTAGGGCCTGATCAGAGCCTGAAGGTACGGAGGTGCCGTTCCCCTCACAGCTCCGTAGGCAAGCACCATGGTCTTGTAGCGGATGCGAGCTTCAACTGGAAGCCAGTGGAGAGAGCGGAGGAGCGGGGTGACGTGAGAGAACTTGGGAAAGTTGAACACCAGACGGGCTGCGGCGTTCTGGATGAGTTGTAGGGGTTTAATGGCACAGGCAGGGAGCCCAGCCAACAGCGAGTTTATAAGACCTCCCATGTTTTCTTATTACAAGATTAAATGGCTTCTTAGACTGCGTTCACGTGCTAGTTGAAAATTCGGAAATGTCAGACTTGCTAACTCGTTGTAGACAGAGGATCCCGCGTTTCCCACTCAGAATCAACCAATGGGTAGATCTACGCATTCATTTTAACTCGGACACGTATTTATATACTGCATCATTTTACTCATAACTTTATTCATGAAATATCTATTTTGTCAATGAGGTTTTTTTTGTTAATAAAGTCTTTGTTTTCAGGCTTGGTCGGTGGTGGAGACTGAAGGAAGCAAAGAACGGACTCTACATTATTCCTCTGAAAAGACAACAGCCAGAGCAGGAAGGGGTCCAGAATGGAGAAGAGAATGGGGTTTAGTTGATCTATGAATGCCTTAGCCTGTGTATGAACATTATTCAGATTTTGTCAATTAAATTCTTTACACAAATGCTCTTTGTTACCATCTATCAATTAACTGCAGTAAACAGTTTCTGTTAAGGGTGGAGCAACTTTTACAAATTTCACTTTAGGTCTAGAACCGTTTTTGTGCTCTGCCTGCATCTCATCTCTGTGTGCAGATGGGCTCCGATTCCGAGTTAAGCGTGCTAAAAGGAACGTAATTCCCTTTATGCACTTCGCTCTATGCGTATTTTGAACTTAAGCATGAGATGAGCGTGCAATTTGTTTTGGATGGAGAGTGAATAAATGAAGGTGCTTCTACAGATATGCCATATTCTGACCGTGACTTAATTCCCTAATAATTTCACCACCTTTACACATGAGGAAACCATGAATAAGGTCTCGCGAACCTGCCTGTTCCAAGTGGAAAAAGTATCCAAGAAAAATGTCCCCCCCATAGAAATAACACCATTCTGCATGCACTGTAATTTTCAACATGATAAGAGCTGGGTAAATGATTAAGGGAATTGTGAATATAAATGACTAATTTTAGATCTTTTACAATCACTGGAGACCAGTGGTGGGGGAAAAAGTTGAGAAAGTATAGATACCTTAATAGAAAGTTAGTCAAGTGAAAGTCAGCCAGTAAAATACTACTTGAGTAAAAGTATTTGGTTTTAAATATACTTAAGTATCAATAGTAAAAAATTATTTATTTAACCTGGTAGGCCAGTTTAGAACAAGTTCTCATTTACAACTGCGACCTGGCCAAGATGAGGCAAGGCAGTATGACACAAACAACAACACAGTTACACATGGAATAAACAAACGTACAGTCAATAACACAATAGAAAACTCTATATACAGTGTGTGCAAATGAGGTAAGATTAGGGAGGTAAGGCAATAAATAGGCCGTAGTGGCAAAGTAATTACAATTTAGCAATTAAACACTGGAGTGATAGATGTTCAAGTAGAGATACTGGGGTGCAAAGGAGCAAAAAAAAAAAATGGGGTTGAGGTAGTTGGCTGGGCTATTTACAGATGGGCTATGTACAGGTGCAAGGATCTGTAAGCTGCTCTGACAGTTGATGCTTAAAGTTAGTGAGGGAGATATGAGTCTCCAGCTTCAGTGATTTTTGCAATTCGTTCCAGTCATTTGGCAGCAGAGAACTGGAAGGAAAGGTGGCCAAAGCAGGATTTGGCTTTGGGGGTGACCAGTGAAATATACCTGCTGGAGTGTATGCTACAGGTGGGTGCTGCTATGGTGACCTAGCAAAGACTTCTAGATGGCCTGGAGCCAGTGGGTTTGGTGACGAATATGAAGCGAGGGCCAGCCAACGAGAGTATACAGGTCGCAGTGGTGGGTAGTATATGGGGCTTTGGTGACAAAACGGATGGCACTGTGATAGACTGCATCCAATTTGCTGAGTGTTGGAGGCTATTTTGTAAATGACATCGCCGAAGTCAAGGATTGGTAGGATAGTCAGTTTTATGAGGGTATGTTTGGCAGCATGAGTGAAGGATGCTTTGTTGTGAAATAGGAAGCCAATTCTAGATTTAATTTTGGATTGGAGATGCTTAATGTGAGTCTGGAAGGAGAGTTTACAGTCTAACAAGACACCTAGGTATTTGTAGTTGTCCACATATACTAAGTCAGAACCGTCCAGAGTTATGATGCTAGACGGGCGGGCGAGTGCGGGCAGCGATCGGTTGAAGAGCCTGCATTTAGTTTTACTTGCATTTAAGAGCAGTTGCAGGCCACGTAAGGAGAGTTGTATGGCATTGAAGCTCGTCTGGAGGTTAGTTAACACAGTGTCCAAAGAAGGGCCATATATATACAGAATGGTGTTGTCTGCGTAGAGGTGGATCAGAGAATCACCAGCAGCAAGAGCGACATCATTGATGTATACAGAGAAAAGAGTCGGCCCGAGAATTTAACCCTGTGGCACACCCATAGAGACTGCCGGAGGTCCGGACAACAGGCGCTCCGATTTGACACACTGAACTCTGTATGAGAAGTAGTTGGTGAACCAGGCGAGGCAGTCATTTGAGAAACCAAGGCTGTTGAGTCTGCCGATAAGAATGTGGTGATTGACAGAGTCGAATGCCTTGGCCAGGTCGATGAAGACGGTTGCACAGTATTGTCCTTTATCAATGGCGGTTATGATATCGTTTAGGACCTTGAGTGTGGCTGAGGTGCACCCATGACCAGCTCTGAAACCAGATTGCATAGTGTAGAGGGTACGGTGGGATTCGAAATGGTTGGTGATCTGTTTTTTAACTTGGCTTTCGAAGACCTTAGAAAGGCAGGGTAGGATAGATATAGGTCTGTAACAGTTTGGGTCCAGAGTATCTCCCCCGTTGAAGAGGGGGATGACCGCGGCAGCTTTCTAATCTTTGGGGATCTCAGACGATACGAAAGAGAGGTTGAACAGGCTAGTAATAGGGGTTGCAACAATTGCGACGGATAATTTTAGAAGGAGAGGGTCCAGATTGTCTAGCCCAGCTGATTTGTAGGGTCCAGATTTTGCAGCTCTTTCAGAACATCAGCTATCTGGATTTGGGTGAAGGAGAAATGGGGGAGGCTTGGGCAAGTCATTAATCCTTATTAAGCAAAGCAGATGGCACCATTTTCTTGTTTTAAAAATGTACGGATAGTCAGGGGCACACCCCAGAGATTATTTACAAAAGATGCATTTGTGCTTAGTGAGTCCGCCATGCCAGAGGCAGTAGGGATGACCACATGTTCTTTTGATAAGTGTGTGAATTTGACTATTTTCCTGTCCCGCTAAGCATTGAAAATGTAACGAGTACTTTTGCTTGTCGGGGAAAATGTATGGAGTAAAAAGTACAATATTTTTGTTAGGAATGTAGTGAAGTAAAAGTTGTCAAATATAAATAGTAAAGTACAGATATCCCTAAAAACTACTTAAGAAGTACTTTAAAGTATTTTTCCTTAAGTACTTTACACCACTGCTGGAGACAAATGTAAAACCAGTCATATGGGAGAAAATTGAAGCATATCAACTTAACCACAGAAAAGTTTAGGAAATGTTGTGCCATTGTGTAGCATTTACATTGTACGGCCTTAACTTGCAGGAATGGGCACTGTCAAATATCTTAATTATAGGCTACCCTGACTTTCTATGTCGTATTTCTATCATGTTAAATATTAGCCACTTTCAATATCGACCATAACCACATATTCAACTGCCAATTTACTGTTATTTCCGTTTAGTTAGTATAGCCTACATTATTATTACATTGTTTAGTTTACCTTCATTTGCCTTTTCTGTAAACACAGTCACATCTGTGTGATTGTTGCTGAGGATCGTTAGTAACAGTTGATAATATAAAGAAATGTAGGCGAATTAAATCGTTATGGAGTGGAGCGCAGACCAAACCATAACAGTTTGAAACTGACACATAGCTCAGTACTTGGTTGTCATCATACAGTTCCAGGGTTAGTGCAGGCAATAGACTAAGGTATAGCCTACTATTGTACACTATTCTCCCTAATATAATTCTACCGTACCAGTCAAAAGTTTTTCTTTATTTTTTATACATTGTAGAATAATAGTGAAGACATCAAAATGATTAAATAACACATATGTAATCATGTGGTAACCAAAAAAGTATTAAACAAATCAATATATATCATATATTTTAGATTCTTCTAAGTAGCCACCCTTTGCCTTGATGACAGCGTTGCACATTTGTTTAACACTTTTTTGGTTACTACATGATTCCATATGTGTTTTTTCATAGTTTTGATGTCTTCACTATTAGTCTACAATGTAGAAAATAGGAAAAATAAGGAAAAAACCCTTGAATGAGTAGGTGTGTCAAAATGTTGGACTGGTACTGTAAGTACACGAATCTTCTGAATGTGGCAATTTTCAGAATGAATCAAACCACCTTTTTCTTACATGTGTAAAGGCTCTCCAAACCTGTTTTTTATGATTCATAAATACTTTCCTAAACATTGGTGCTGAAATGGAGACAAATAAGCATATATATTTAAAAGGCTTTCTTCCATTGATCGCTAATATTCTGAACCGTTCTCTCGATATTATAGTCTGTCAAACTAAAACTAAAAAGTGCACTGTATTTAAAGGGTCTTAAGATAAATGTACCAAAAATGAATGAAAACTCCCCAAGTGCGAGGATTTTCAGCAGTTGAAAGAAATGTATTTAGAGCGCGCGAGGTAGCCACTCCTGCAGAGCGCGTTACGTGACTGAATGTGTGTAGGAAAGGCATACGTTCCTAAATCGGGATCGGCCCTTGACGCATGTCTAGCTGTCAGCTACACAGCTTGTGGCATGTTGATTGAGGAATCCCCTGAGATTTGGCTATTTGAAAATGAAATGCTTCTAACAGCTTTTGCATCAGTAAACTTCTGAAACTCCTAAAATGAAACCTAAGTTTACTTTGATAGATTGGCCTGATGCCATGTAGTCAGTAGCCACCACTCCGACCATAGGGCTTTAAAACAACACTAGATTTTTAATAGGCAATGCTAATAGGTGTTAATAATCAGTGCGATTGGAATGCTGAAACTGGAAGAGAACTTTTCCGTGCAACAATGTCTCTGGAAAACTTCCCACATTATTTCCAGGATTATCTGCTTCGATAACCGAGACACCAGACCAGCTCGGCGGTAGAGTGACGAGTTAGTTGCAATCAGGTCAGTGTGGGACAAGTGGGTGGACCGCCTTCCCCTGTTTTACAACCCTGGGCCCAACGTTACTGTTGATGAGCAGCATATGCTATTTAGGGGCTGCTGCCCCTTCAGGCAGTACACACTGTCTAAACCCGCAAAATATGGAATCAAGATCTGGGCTGCCTGTGATGCTGCTTCATCATATGCGTGGAACTTGCAAGTGTATACGGGGAAGCCAGATGGAGGAGCCCCTGAGAGGAACCAAGGGATGCGGGTTGTCCTGGACGTCACACACGGACTCGCATGCAATAACATTTTTACTTCGCACAACCTGGGACAGGAGCTCCTCAACAGGAAGCTGACGATGGTAGGAATAGTATGAAAAATCAAGCCAGAGCTCCCACCTTAGCTGTAGAATACACAGAACAATGTGGTACACATGAGTACACTGCATAAGAATGGGAGAATCGGTGGGCAGGGACATCAAAAAACAGAAATCATAATGGATTACAATGCCACAACAGGGGTGGACAATTTAGACAAGCTGGTGACTGGCTACAGCTGAAAAAGAAGAACCCTACACTGGCCCACTTGTGATATTCTTCAACATGTTGGACATCTCGGTGTACAATGCGTTTGTCATCTGGGTGGCGTTGAACACAGATTTGAACAGGGGGAAGGTCCAGAGAAGACGGCTCAGGAGCTGGGCAAGGCATTGGTAAGACCTCAAATCCAGAGGAGGCAACATATCCCAAGAAGATTCAGGAGGAGGTTGCCAGCCCCATCCACCTGACCCACAGAACCAACAACTCCAAAAACTGAAGTGTGAGTGTTGTTGTTGCATGTGTGTGTGTGTCTGACTCTCCTACCTTGGCCTGCTGTAACTATATATATGAGTGAGTGAGTGAGATGTTAGTAAAATTCCTGAACTAAGTGTTTTCATAATTCTAGATTGCAACCGGTAGCAACAAGAAGCGCTGGGATGTGTGTGGACCCAAGAAGGACAGAAAGACACAGTACACATGCATCAAGTGCAAGAAATACATTTGCAGCACACACACACAGTAAAACTCATGTGGTGTGTAGTCCGGCCTTAATTTGTGTTCAATGGGGCTCATTTATCATTTCCATAAAATACTGTATGTAAAATTTGTCCTTCAGTTCAAAGCAATAAACATCAATAGGGATGAAAGCCTTGTTTAATTTATATTTGTTCAAGATAAACATGATTTATTCCACCCGTGTCTTGATTATAATTGATTATTGTTTCAAAAATCCCATTTTATTAACAAAATACAAATAGTGAATTTATTGATAAATGTAATCTAGCAGAGGTAAATGGCAAATATTAACCATGTATGCTGTCTTTATTGCTTATAATTGATATGTCAACTAAGTATTAAGTATTTTTACAGAAATCCATCAGACCCGCGAACATTGGGTGAATAACAAAAACATGAACACCACACGGGTTAAGGAAAGGAGAATAAATTTGAGGTGATTAAGACAAGCTAGCTGCTCTTCTACAGTTCATTGCTGCGGTCTCAGAAACCACTGTGAGAGAGAATATGTAGGCATGTAGATGTTACATCCAATAGTCATTTCAAACAGATTGGGTGCAATGTTTCTCTAGGTGCCTGGGCTGGGATGATGTTCACTGGTGTCTGAGACGGTTAGCTAATAACACTGATTTAGTCCATTGCTAGTTGTAATTTAAGCAGTACCAAAGGAGTAAGGACCCGAGCCTGCCAGTCCCTGGCAAAAATGAGGTTGAGAAACACTAGTGTAGACTGCTTCTTCCCGGAACACTTGATGTATGTACAAATACCCATCGGCAATGATTGCTTTAATCCACCCTGTCGAGCTACCACCAAAACTGCCTAGAGACTTCTGTGAACAAAATACACAATAGCATTTTATGTTTTAATCATTAAAAAATAACACAATTTATTTACATAAATTACAAGAAAGCACAAACTGGTTCACCAAAGTCTACATTAAAACATTGTCCTTTATACTGATAGTAGGCTAGTTTTTAATCATCACTTTCACTATGGTTCATCTCATATTCAAATGTAGTTTAAAAACAAGGGGCCAAATGAATTCAATAAGTGTTATGTATTAATAATATTCTAGTCAAAGAGAAAAATTATATTTTGATATCGCATTCACAGCACTGTAAGGACAAGATAAGAACAACCTTTTGTTATGACACCATGATCGCTTCACATGAACCACCTCATTCATAAGACTGATTCTCTGTACTGACAGCAAGGCATACAGCAGTGCATTCAACGACGAGTCTATCTTGAAACCAAGTAAAATCAATCACATACTGTTAAATCTATGCAAAAATGCTTTACAGTCCTACATTACGTCACACTCCTAAGTATAGTCACATAATTTAGCTTTCACAGTTAAGTGCATCCTGGCCTCCCTCTGTCCGAATAGACAGACTCTACTGGTCTCTACTGTAAATGGGACTTAGATATGACAGCAGCCTTGTTGTATGAGAGGGGATGAATTTGGATGGAATTGTGATTTGTGTTGTTCTCAGGACAGAGGAATGATACCAGCAGCTCAACCTTCTTCACAAAGAGGACGTAGTGGAGTCCACTACCTCACGACCGTTACAGACTGTTGTTACCGCTGTTGGCACACTGGTAGAGGCTGATGCTGGAAAAGAACGAGAATAGAGGATAACATATTTTCAATAAAATACCAAATTAACAGACTAGTTATAAAGTGTAGGTATGACTTTGATTTTCACATTGATTAAAGAAAAAAAATATTGAACCAAGGGATCTGTTTTTGAGAGAATTTTGTGGTGTTCTACTTTTCCATAGGCCTATAGTATGGCAAACACAACAGACTCGTCACACACTGTTTACAACAGGTATAAACGATGCAGCAAAATGCTTACTTGCAAGCTCCCTCAACAGTGCAGTACAAATATCAATATAATCTGAATATAATGAAATCATAAATAGCAGTAGATGTGCAGTATGTTTCAGTTGATGGCTCACCAAAAATGACTGAAACATTTAGCTGATTGTACGATTTATATGTGATGACAAAAATAAATGTTAATGGTTGTTTACAAAAAGATAAAAACCCATTTACCAGTGATAGAGACGTTACCTTTCCAGTAGCTAGAGCTGGGGGCAGACGCCGATACAGATTTGACTGTGGCCCCAAAACGGTTGGCAGCCACTCTCAGCGTTGTCACGTTCTTCTGGGGCTGGAATAGGATGATGTGGACCTTAGGAGCAAAGAGACAGCCCAGCACCACCGACCCACTCAGACTGACAGAGATGCACATGGTGGTGGTCTGAACCTGTACGGGGTAGAGGGAGAGAGAGGAGGTTGGGTTAGAGTGAACGGGACTCACTGGACATTTTGAGGCAGCCCAGCCAGCACCACAGAGCCACTCGGACTGACAGGACTAGTAATAGATTAAATCAATAGCCTTGAGTTTAAGAGAGAAGCGAGAGAAAGGGAAGGAGAAAGCAGGAGAGAGCGAGGAAAACTAGAAAATGCATGTTATTTCCTACTAACTTTGCTGATAAATATTTTGTTGAGAGAAAATATACTTGATACGATTGTGATGTGTTGTTATCTCACCTAGTTATCTTAAGATGAATTCACTAATTTCAAGTTAGTCTGGATAAGAGCGTCTGCTAAATGACTAAAATGTCATGTAAATGTTGCTGGAAGCACTGGCTGAAATAATGAATGTCCATCTGGGAGACTCCAGGTTCATCACAATTGAATGAACAAGGCAGCTTGTTTTTCATGTGAGAATATATCTGCAATTTTTTATCTAAACCATATTTAAAATGCAGGAAGCCCAGCCCAACTGCTGGTATTTTTAATGGCACACAAACAGAGATCAAAGCATCAAGGTTTCTATTGCAGAGCCAAAATTGTGTCTACCAAAGCTCCAACATGAACACTAATCATCTATATTCAATATGTACACATTATTATACTGTTCATTTGTTCAGTCTGTCACTCCTTTCACACCCCTTTCTCAAATGTTTCTCTTTCAAATCAGGTATTGCTAGTGTTGACATTTATTTTTCTCAAAGTTTTTTTGCTAGTAGATGGATAAAGCACCGTTGAGATGATAAGGAGATGTCCTGGGGAAGCTCATAATGCATGGCCAATGTGATTCTACCCCTTACTCTCTCCCTCCTCTGTCTGTACAGCCAGAGCCCAGTGGCACACCAACAGAAACCGGACAGGCAGTAGACTAGACTAGATTCAGCCTTGGGTCACAGTTATAATACACCCTGGACTAAACTGTCCTGTCCGTTTTATACACATTGTCTCTCTTTATCTTGCTTACATGGCAACAAAGGCTTCATAGGCCTGACGCAAGGTGGTGAAAGCCCTATGTGGGCCTTGAAGCTATTCTTCATTGCCAAACGCATGTGGACACCCCTTCAAATGAGTGGATTCGGCTATTTCATCCACACCCGTTTCTGCCAGGTGTATAAAATCGAGCACACAGCCATTCAATCTCCTTAACCAAACAATGGCAGTAGAATGGCCCGCACGGAAGATCTCAGTGACTTTCAAAGTGGCACCGTCATAGGACGCCAGCTTTCCAACAAGTCTGTTACATTTCTGCCCTGCTAGAGCTGCCCCAGTCAACTGTAAGTGCTGTTATTGTGAAGTGGAAACGTCTAGGAGCAACAACGGCTCAGCTGTGAAGTGGTATGCCACACAAGCTCACAGAACAGGACTGCTGAGTGCTGAAGCGCGTAGCACGTAAAAATTGTCTGTCCTCGGTTGCAACAGTCATTGCAGAGTTCCAAACTGCCTTTGGAAGCAACGTCAGCACAAGAACTGTTCGTTGGGAGCTTCATGAAATGGGTTTCCATGGCCGAGCAGCTGCACACAAGCCTAAGATCACCATACACAATGCCAAGCATCAGCTGGAGTGGTGTAAAGCTCGCCGCCATTGGACTCTTTTGTGATAGAGTGAATCACACTTCACCATCTGGCAGTCCGACAGACGAATCTGAGTTTGGCGGATGCCAGAATAACGCTATCTGCCCGAATGCCTAGTGACAACTGTAAAGTTTGGGGGAGAAGGAATAATGGTTTGGGGCTGTTTTGCATGGTTTGGGCTAGGCCACTTAGTTCCAGTGAAGGGAAATCTTAATGGTACAGCATACAATGACATTCTAGACAATCTGTGCTTCCATCTTTGTGGCAACAGTTTGGGGAAGGCCCTTTCCTGTTTCAGCATGACAATGCCCCCATGCACAAAGCGAGGTCCATACAGAAATGGTTTGTCGTGATCGGTGTGGAAGCACTTGACTGGCCTGCACAGAGCCCTGACCTCAACCCCATCGAACACCTTTGGGATGAATTGGAATGCTGACTGCGAGCCAGGCCTAATCATCCAACATCAGTGCCCGACCTCACTAATGCTGTTGTGGCTGAATGGAAGCAAGTCCCCGCAGCAATGTTCCAACATCTAGTGGAAAGCCTTCCCAGAAGAGTGGAGGCTGTTATAGCAGTAAATGGGGGACCAACTACACATTAATGCCCATGATTTTGGAATGAGATGCTCAACAAGCAGGTGTGCACATACTTTTGGCCATGTAGTGTATATTTGTATACAGATATATACGGTACAGTAAATCATCTATCCTGTTAGGCTATGATGTGGTGTCATATAGGGCTCATCATCTGGGTGCTTATTTGTTTAACAGTAAAAAAAAATGTGGATGCTAAGCCTGTCTGTTGATGACTATCAATAATCTTAGACAATCTAAGCATTAGGCCCTGAGAAGCCCAGCTCCCATCCCTCCATCCCTCTATTCCCTCCTTCGAACTGATCTAAACTGAGAACAGGAAACTAAGCTGCGGCAGTATTAGATTAGTCTTCCTATCTAAATGCCATTTTAGTAGAGGGATGCTGAGAACAAGAGTCTTCCTATCAAAGACAGTGCAGTTTGAAGATGAAACTGCTTCACCAATAGAAATCTCAGATCACGCTTGTTGGCGATGATGAGATGGCGACATTGGCAAGATTAGCTCGTGCGTAGAAACAAGTCATCGGTCTAACAGTCGTCTCACGCCGAACTGTGCATGTGCAGGCCTTCAAATCAAAGGTCATTCGATTTATAAAGATGTTTTGGACAAAAATGAAAATGTGTCAGTTTGTCACTTTCACATGGTTGGAGTAATATGTTCAACTACTTAATTAAGACATTGGCTCGAATCTAGGTTGTGCCTTTAGATTTCCAGAACATTAACAACTAAGGAATCATTTTCACTTCTCTCTGACTTCTCAAACTGGTCTGTTTGGTCTTTTTCACAAGCTTTCCCGGAAGTCTCGCGATCTTGCGCCTCTGGTTTAAGAAACTCTGTGTTCCAACTAAATGCCCAATTACAGTGCCTTGCAAAAGTATTCATCCCCCTCGGCCTATTTCCTATTTTGTTGCATCACAACCTGTAACTTAAATTGATTTTTATTTGGATATCATGTAATAGACATACACAAAATAGTCAAAATTGGTGAAGTGAAATGAAAAACATAACTTGTTTCATAAAATTCAACAAATAAATAAATAAATAAAAAGTGGTGCGTGCATAAGTATTCACCCCCTTTGCTATGAAGCCCCGAAATAAGATCTGGTGCGACCAATTACCTTCAGAAGTCACATAATTGGTTAAATAAAGTCCACCTGTGTGTAATCTAAGTGTCACATGATCTGTCACATGATCTCAGTATATATACACTTGTTCTGAAAGGCCCCAGAGTCTGCAACACCACTAAGCAAGGGGCACAACCAAGCAAGCGGCACCATGAAGACCAAGGAGCTCTCCAAACAGGTCAGGGACAAAGTTGTGGAGAAGTACAGATCAGGGTTGAGTTATAAAGAAAATATCCGAAACTTTGAACATCCCACGGAGCACGATTAAATCCATTATTTAAAAATGGAAAGAATATGGCACCACAACAAACCTGCCAAGAGAGGGCCGCCCACCAAAACTCAAGGACCAGGCAAGGAAGGCATTAATCAGAGAGGCAACAAAGAGACCAAAGATAACCCTGAAGGAGCTGCAAAGCTCCACAGCGGAGATTGGAGCATCTGTCCATAGGACCACTTTAAGCCATACACTCCATAGAGCTGGGCTTTACGGAAGAGTGGCCAGAAAAAAGCCATTGCTTAAAGAAAAATTAAGCAAACATGTGGGAGACTCCCCAAACATATGTAAGAAGGTACTCTGGTCAGATAAGACTAAAATTTAACTTTTTGGCCATCAAGGAAAACTCTGTCTGGCGCAAACCCAACACCTCTCATCACCCCGAGAACACCATATGTTTTTCATATGCAGGGACTGGGAAACTGGTCAAAATTGAAGGAATGATGGATGGCGATAAATACAGGGAAATTCTTGAGGGAAACCTGTTTCAATCTTCCAGATATTTGAGACTGGGATGGATGTTCACCTTCCAGCAGGACTATGACCCTAAGCATACTGCTAAAGCAACACTCAAGTGGTTTAAGGGGAAACATTTAAATGTCTTGGAATGGCCTAGTCAAAGCACAGACCTAAATCCAATTGAGAATCTGTGGTGTGACTTAAAGATTGCTGTACACCAGCGGAACCCATCGAACTTGAAGGAGCTGGAGCAGTTTTGCCTTGAAGAATGGGCAAAAATCCCAGGGGCTAGATGTGCCAAGCTTATAGAAACATACCCCAAGAGACTTGCAGCTGTAATTGCTGCAAGAGGTGGCTCTGCAGAGTATTGATTTTTTTTGGGGGGGGGGGGTGAATAGTTATGCATGCTCAAGTTTACTGTTTTTTTCTCTTATTTCTTGTTTGTCTCACAAAAAAAAAAAATGTTTTGCATCTTCAAAGTGGTAGGTGTGTTGTGTAAATCAAATGATACAAACCCCCCAAAAATCTATTTTAATTCTAGGTTGCAAGGAAACAAACTAGGAAAAATGCCAAGGGGGTTGATTATTTTCACAAGCTACTGCAGAAGAGGGACGCTGGGAACAAGTCTTCCTTTCTAAATGCCTTATTAGAAAAGGGACATTGGGAACAAGAGTCTTCCTATCAAAATGCCCTGGTTGAATCTCCTGCACATTTCACTGTCGACATTAGAAGAGAGAAAAACATAATTACTTTTCAAATCGTAATATAAGGTATTGCATTGGCAATACTGCTGTTTTAGATTAGATACAGAAAATAATTTGGAGATTGTCTTTGTCTTCTCAGTAACAGTCGATGTGACTATACTATATGTGCCTATTAAGACTGGGGTTTAACGCCCACATAATCAAGACCGGGTATCTCTTTCTCCAGTGTCTTTGTTCTTGTCTTTAAAGCATCTCTACGACACATGAAAAGAAATACAGTCCTTTGAGGAGACACAGAGTAAGGTGATGATCAAAAGGAATGTATGTATGTCACCTAGATCCTTTGGTACGCTATGACACATTCAAGGACTTATAGATTTAAAAAAAATAATGATCTGGGAGAAAAGACACCCACTGTCATTCATATCGTACTGACCCTAGTGTTGATAAGCACAATTAACTAATTCTAGTCCCTCATTTCATTACAATATATTGGAGTTGGGGTTGCATAAATTATGGTAAAGTTACTAAAATTCCCAAGTTGTCCAAAATCCTGGTTAGAAGATTCTTGAACTCTGGAGGTAATAAGCAGGAAATCCGAAAACCTCCAACCAGGATTTCTGGAAAACCTGGACCCTTTGGAAAAGTTACCAGCATTTTTACAACCCTAATTCGAGTCTATTATTCCCACTCACCCTGTAGTCGCTGGCCGTTACGTAGAAGATGGGCTGGAAGGCCAGCCAGATGATACAGGTGGTGTACATGGTGAACCCAATGAACTTGGCCTCGTTGAAGTTCTCGGGGCACTTCCTGGTCTTGAAGGCGTAGACCGTACAGAGGACGATGAGGATGCAGTTGTAGGCCAGAGCAGCCAGCATGCTGGAGTCCTTGCTGTTGCACTTCAGGGTGACTATATCCCTCCTCTCGGGGCTCACCTCCATATAATTAAATAGAATAGAATAGTATTAGATATATTGAGTAGTGAAAAGTATATTAATATAGAGAAGTATTATATCTCTATGCTCTTGTGACAGGCATCACTGTCATTGTGCTTGCTTAACAGTATAGCTTCCGTCCCTGTCCCTCACTGGGATCCTCTGCCTTGCAAACACACATGACCGCCCGCTTGACAACACCTTATTACTCTATAGAAAAGCAAATGATTTGACAGCATGAGTGGAAACATTTCAGGCTGGGGGTTAGGAATCCAACTTTGTTATACCCACCTCCTTCCTGACGCCAGGCATCTCCACCAGGAGCCAGACCAAGGCCACCAGGAGCTGACAGGAGATCAGCCCGCCACAGATAGCCACCTGGGAGGCCGGGCTGATGAACCGTGGCCGTGTGGCCCCGTCCTTCACCCCGCTGAAGATCCGCGCAATGCGGTTGGTCTTGGTGAGGAGCGCCGAGTAGCACACGGCAAAGGAGGTGCCCAGGCCGAGTCGACGTAGGGTACACACGGCCGTGGAGGGCTTGGCGATGTAGATGAAGGTCATGCTGTAGCACATCAGGACCCCCAGCAGGAGGATGTAGGACAGCTCCCGCCCACTGGCTTTGACCACTGGGGTGTCGTTGTGCTTGAAGAACAGGCCCACCACGGAGAGGGTACACAACATGCCCAGGCAGGAGATGGTGACCGGCCCAATAGCCCAGGCATCCTAAATCAAATCAAGGTTAATTTAAAGTGTTATTTCACATGTATAAGTTGCAAAACACTTTACAGAATTTCTTTTTAAAAGGGAATAAAATAGCAGCAAAAGGAGGGAGAGGGAAAACAGTGACAGTACCTCCCAGCGGATGTACTCCTCTGGCAGGTCGAAACAGCCTGTCAGGTTGGCCTGAGGCCACTGTCCAAAGCTACAGTCTGCACAGGTGAACTCATCCAGCAGGTACTGGTAGGGCTGGCAGGGGGAAAGGAAGTGTATAGTCCCAAATAGATGGTTTGTAGATGTTCAGTAGTTGTTAAACTAACTATCGACAATATTTGATGAGCGCCTTTGGAACATCTACATTTAAAAAAGTCTAACAACTCAATTTAATATACACCATCACAATAAATCTATTATTTATTAGTCATTATGATATGAAGAAAATGTATTTCAGAAGAACAGACAGAATATGAGTTGGCCTACTGTATGTTAACTGGCTATGTTCAATGCCATACTCTGTTTGCTTGTTCATTTAGCAGACAAGATATGCTTAGAAGTCTGGTGCCATTACTTAGTTTTATCTGATTTTATAGTAAGAAGAATATCATTGAACTTAGCTGAATTAAATAGAAAGCAGCGAGTGAGCATATGAAGTGGCTAAATTGAGCATAAAAGTGATCATTTGAAACAGGTCCTATATGCTACATTTAGAGTCATTTGTCAACTTTAGTTGTGAATGATACAATCCTTAGAATGTCATATATGGGCTGCATGGTGCGACTATAGGTTATTGATGATTTTAGAAAGTGACAAAAAAAAGCTTGCGCTCTGTTCCTTGCCACAGGCTGCACAGCTGTTCTCTCATCAAGTGATCATATTTTCACCCATCAGACTACTCTCAACTTAATCTTGTCTTCACTAATATGTCAAATTAGTTTAGATTGAGAATGGCCCATTATCAAATGGGCAGGAACAGGGGCAGGGGCCTCCATTCGAACTCAAATAGCGAATGGAGGCCGCGCGCTTTCCTAACGGAGCTGTGCTTAATATGAACAACTGATATGAACAACTGAAAAATATAAGAATACTTATTTCCCTCCATGCATCAACCACTGTTTGAGGAGCATGCTCTCGCTGCCTGACAGGTGATACTCCGCCCAAACTCTGTTTGCCATGGCCTCTTCAACCTTGTTCCTGCAGCTACCCAGTGCTTCATTCTGCTCAGGAACATCAATAGTAACATGTTTTCGCAACTAAACATATTTCACTAAACTGTTGACAGTCTCTCTGCATGCTCAATAAAGGAATAAAGGAGAGGAGATGGAAACACATGGTGGTGAGATATTCTGTATAACTGAAGGTATCGTGTCACTCAATATGTTTTTCCCCCAGACTCATGGATAGAAATGTTGGAGCGTAGCATAAGGTAACCAGTCCATCCAGTATGCATAATAATACAGTCCACACTCAAAGGCTAGACCAATTATGTACCAAAGACATCTTAAATCAGTTTTGTTTTATGTTTTTCTGCCATGTGTAATATGCAGTTGGCTATGTATGGTATAAGGGCACAATCATCATTTTTATTCCGTTTTTTTGTTGGCTTAGGCTCATAAGCATATGCATATCAATAAGCTCTAATATGTGTTTTGAATTAATCATCACCTTAGAAAGCGCTGTCCATTTAGTTGTGTTATGCTTTGAAACAACATCCACAACAACCATGTTTTACACTGTTTCAACCTGCTGTTGAACTCCTTTCTTCAAATTGATCATCACAGTGAGGTGAGTTTTAAAATACTATAGGCCTACTGTTCTGATGTGTTTGATGTGATTTTCAAAGGCATTTGCATTGATGTCAGAGTGGTTAGAGGGACAATAGAGCCCTGAGTACCAGTCCATTAGGACCTAATGAAGGGACAATAGAGCCCTGAGTACCAGGCCATTAGGACCTGATGGAGGAACAATAGAGCCCTGAGTACCAGGCCATTAGGACCTGATGGAGGAACAATAGAGCCCTGAGTACCAGGCCATTAGGACCTGATGGAGGGACAATAGAGCCCTGAGTACCAGGCCATTAGGACCTGATGGAGGAACAATAGAGCCCTGAGTACCAGGCCATTAGGACCTGATGGAGGGACAATAGAGCCCTGAGTACCAGGCCATTAGGACCTGGTGGTAGTTAGCAAGTTGGGTACTACCAAAGCATGTCCAGAGTGCATAAAAGGATATTACCGTGACTCAATGGGCACACTTAATTTTACTGCAGTCATGACTCATCACTGCCAGTGTGGCGGTAACATGGTCACTGCAACAGCCCTATCCTAACCCTAAACTTAATCTTTAAAAAAATAAGGTAGTGTATTTTCAACTGGCAGAAATGAATGGTGCCGGGTAGAACACACCCTCAAAGTGAGCTACTGACTAACAGAAGATAAACTATACAATGACAGAATAGTGTAATCTCTTACACTCTTCTCTCCTTGCTTGTGGATGTATTACCTGGCAGGGGATGCAGATCCAGCAGCACACGTCTCCAGGCTGCATGCTCTTCACCTCGTTCTTCCTACAGGGGTCGCTGCACTGGGAGGTGGGAGGCCCCTCGCCCGGGCCCCTCCATGGCACCTGGCTGGTGTTTAGGATGAGGCCCTGGGCCCAGTAGCCCACCTTTAGAGAACAGGAGTGGAGAGGAGAGATACTTTGTTAAAACAGAAATGTGTCTTCTGCCTTTTTCCCAATCTCGCACACACACACACACACACACACACACACACACACACACACACACACACACACACACACACACACACACACACACACACACACACACACACACACACACACACACACACACACACACACACACACACACACACACACACACACACACACACACACACACGGTGAGAGGCACATGGTCAGCACCCCTGGATGGAGAGCTACATACCTTCCTGTACACGTATTTATCCTCCTCTTTGTGGTAGTGGAAGATGTTGTAGCGGCCCAGACTGTCTCCGTAGGCGTCAAAACGCACCATGTTCTCCGTGTCCGCAGGTCTGAAGGGAGCTGAGGGAAACAGAAGAGCGGATAATATTCAGCCAATCTTGCCTTGGACTGTCACAACTTCCGCCGAAGTCGGCTCCTCTCCTTGTTTGGGCGGCGTTCGGCGGTCGACGTCACCGTTCTTCTAGCCATCGCCATTCCACTTTTCATTGTTCCATTTGTTTTGTCTTGTTTCCCCGCACACCTGGTTTACATTCCCTAATTACACTACATATATATTCCCTCTGTTCCCCCCATGTCTTTGTGTGGAATTGTTTTTTTTCATGTTTTGTGTGACTCGCCAGGATGGTTTTTCCCTGGATACCGTGTTAAACCCGAAGTATGTTTAATTGTTAAACATTTGCATTATTGTGACTGTTGTCACGCTTTTCACTTTTGCCATTGGCTGGAGGTTTTTGAAGCAGTTGCGTCCGTCTGTTGTTGCTTCTGCCAAATAAAGTGTGCGCCTGATCACAACTCTCTGCTCTCCTGCACCTGACTTCTATACCAGTAGCGCACAACCTGACATGGACAATGGAAATAGATTTCAGAAATGCTTCTATATTGTTATTATTATTATTATTATTATTATTATTATTGTTATAGGGTGTGATGCCTTCTTCAGGGTTTCAGATGAGGGGAAACAGAAATATATAAATTATGACATTTAAGAGGAAAGAAAACCCTTCCTCTTTAGTTAGATATTGAGTTTAAATATGTAGTAAAACATTTGTCTCACATACTTAGATGTTATGTAAAAGTTTCCTTCATCGAATCCGTTTTCTTTTTAATTAATTCCTTTAATGCAAACATCCATTCGTGAGGCATGTTCTCAAAATACTGCAGGTTGCTTGCAAAGCATCTTACTCAGTCTCTATTTGTTACTGATGATCCCATAGATGTTAATTCATGTTTTATCACTACAAATTGAATCTTCACCACACCTTTCTCAACTCCACAGGGACACAACATCAACTGAAAAAACAATCTCATGTTCAATCCAGATTAGCATTTGTTTCAAATTGCCCCAATTTGCCAATATTCATGATTAAATAAAAAAATGTAATACTCAATTATATTTAGACATCAGTCTAGGAAAAGCTCAGGGTAATAATAGGATTACTCTGTGATTCTGAGTTGCTTGCAGAGCGCTTACCTTCTGTGTGTTATTACATTGAAAATAAGAAAAGTAAGAATAAAACATTTCATAAACATTATGAGTGGCAAAGATAGTTTCATTCTATAGTATATCTAAACTTGTGTGGTGAATGAAGTATAGGCTAACATTGTGATATAGACAGTAATCATGTCACCTGACCTTATATTGCTGTTAAGGCCATAAAAATGTAATTACATTACCCACAGAATTGGGTGCACTCAATATGGCCACCCGTCCACCCATTATGGAATATTTACAAGAATGATGATGGCCCCTTCTGGTAACGCTATTTCTATTATTTGACTGCTTCACTCACCATCAAACTTGGCCTTGAGGATGAAGTCTCTATAGAACCTCTTCCCGGTGCCTGGTTTCATGGCATCACATATCTTGGTGGCATTGGGTAGGCACACCGCCTGCCTCATATTATGCAGGGCATGAGCCATGGCATACACCGCGTTGACTACAAACATGATCTTGGACTCCTGCTCAAACTTGCCGTCCCGCAGACTGTGTTCGCTACAACCAGGCTCTGTGAGACTACAGTCGAAGCGGTGCTCCCAGAATTCTCTGAACCAGGGGTTCCGTGTGTTAGTGTAGGGGTTCAGCTTGGTGAAGTAGTCGGCAAACTCCCGGATGGGGTAGGAGGCCAGCTCGATGGTGAAGGCCCCCTCTGCTGCCGTCTCGCTTCCCCTCACCACGCTCTCCTGAAAATCATTCACATTTTATAATTAATTGGAATGAAAACATAACATTTCTTACTTAACTTACATCTGCAGTTACCAAAATTACAGTCACAAAACATGACATTTTATCGAAAACAGCAGTAAAATGACGGGAATCAATTATTATACAGGAATTGGTTCTATAATTGTTAGGGAATCGGGAATCAACTATTTTTGAATGGACTACCAGGCCCTACCTGCGCCCCCCAGCCATCGCTGGCCACCCAAGTGAAGGTGCTGTTCATGCGAGCGGCAGCCACCAGCAGCTCCCTGGCATCCTCACTGCGTGTGAACAGGATGACCACCTTGGCGTTGGACTTCTGCTGCAGCGAGCGGATCACCTGGTCGTAGCTGAACCGGTTCATCGAGCGGCTCACCTGTTTGACCAACAAATGAATTATGTACTAACTTATAATTATTGCATGTTACAATAAGACACAGTAGTCTTCAACACTATTGAATCATTTACACTATATTAATTATTTAGCTGTGATGGGGGCAACAACAACAATAACAGCAACGAACAAACAAATAACAACCGGCTGACCTTAGCCGAGGTGGCGATGCAGATTTGGCGGGCGCGGGCCTCCTGCTGGAAAGCATCGATGCCCGTCTCGCCGTAGTCGCCCTCAGATGCCACAGTGGACACGTAGGTCCAGTTGAAGTAGCGCAGGATCTCAGCGATGGCCTTGGCCTGGTAGAAATCAGGCGGCACGGTGCGGGCGAAGTAGTCGTAGCGAGACTTGTCACTGAGCTTGGCGCTGGTGGAGGCATAGCTGATCTGAGGGATCTGGAAGAGGCGGAGGAGGTTGGCCACCTGGTGAGGGAGGTAGGGAGGGATAGGGAGCGAGGGAGAGAGGTAGTGGGGGAGGGAGGGAGGGGGAGAGAAAGAGAGGGAGGGAGTGAAAGAGGGAGAGGGATGGATGGAGGGAGGAAGGAAGGAAGGAAGAGAAGTAGGGAGAGAGAGAGGAAGGGAGAGAGAGAGAGAGAGAGGAGGTATGGAAAGAGGGAGAGAGGAAGGTATAAACTATGTTAGGTAGTCCCAGACATTCATCACCTACACTTACATGTGCTAAACACCGTAAGAGAGCTTCTTTCTCATGTCAAATTCACACTGACTATAATCATCATAGTTCTCATTTAAATTACTCACACAGTGACAATGGCTACAGCCTCTGTATGGTTGTAGGAGATATATATGATAGACAGTGCCCGCCTTTGGTTAGGTGATCTCAACCGGCACACATATTTTACAAGTAAACTAACAAAACAACTACAGCACACCATTCTCTCTGTTTTCAGAGCAAATTTTTCAGGGAGTGATATCAGATCCGCAGCCCCAGTCCAAAGGTGTCTATGACTGCTTCCTAAGTGGCACCTTATTCCCTATATATTGGCTCTGGCCAAAAGTAGTGCACTATATAGGGAATAGGGTGCCGTTTGGTTTAGCAGACTCGCATAAATCTTTAATATCTCTACACCTCAGAGGACCCTCTTAAGAAAATCTTCTGGTGTCCAAAAATGTCTATCTCTACTGTATCTCTGTACCTCGGAGGATTCTCTTTTGAAAAGCTTCTGCTGTCTACAGGGCCGGTTCCAGGTAAAAGCAACATAAGTGACCACTTAGGGCCCCGCAGCCGCTAGGGCCCATGGCAAAATGCGTAGAATTGCAGGGAATTAACTCTAAAACATTTTTTTCTATCAAGTGCCTACCTGAGGGTTTGACATTGTAGATAGAGAGAGGTCACCAGCCAATGCCCCTTTCACAATCGAACACTATCAGCAACCCTGTCTACAATGTCAGTTATCCACATTACCTGGAGCAAGAGCCACCCATCCCAATACAGATGGAAGAAATGGATAACAACCATATCTGTTTAATTATGTGATAACAACCAGAACTTTGAGATAAGAACTTTAGACGCTTGTTTTACGCAGGGCCAGACACACTAAAGCCGCCAGATAGGCAGACTGAGGTGTGTGCGTGTGTTGTGGAATCTACCATTGATATTTCAACACCATAAGCTTATTATGCCCCAAATAACTCAGACATCATCTATTGATCTACCACGTGGAAGCTATTGAAAGCGGACGTTGCTGAGAGAGACATAGGCCTAATCACATAATTGAATAGAACAATATTATATTGTACCTCTGTGGAAAGCAGAACATGTTGAATATATAGTCAACATCGATTAGTGTGCGTGTGTGTGTCTATTTAGTTTTACTATCCTTTTGGGGTCCAGAAGTCCTCCCAAGTAAAACAAGGAAAATTGTGGGGACATTTCGCCGGTCCCCACAAGGAAAAAGGCTATTTAAGGCTTAGGGATTAGGTTTAGGGTTAGGGTTAAAATTAGGGTTAGGGTTAGGAGTTAGGGTTAGGTTTAGGGTTAGGGGTTTGGTGTTAAGATTAGGGTTAAGGAAAGGGGTTAGGGAAAATAGGACTTTGAATGGGAATCAATTGTTTGGTCCCCACAAAGAGAGTAAAACAAATGTGTGTGTGCGCGTGCTCGAGCATTCGTGTGTGTATGCCCATGTTTGTTCTTGTAATACCACTGTAACTACCACCTTCTCCCTCTAGCACATTAGGATGCCTAGGTGCTTCCACAGCCCTACCATTCCCATGGACCTCATTTAACTCATCACTCTTTCACACTAATCCACTTTCAGATTTTCATTATTTCACCTGCCTTCCCTTCCCAACACATGACAATAGAATAGTGACTTAATGGGAAAAGGAAGCCCAAAGCTTCATTTTTCTAACTTTTTAGTTTACTAATTAGTGGCCATCATCCCTTCAGTTTTTCGGCCAGTACATAAGAATATTATGAGACAGATATCCATCTTCATTTGAGGAGATTAATCCAGTATTTGATAGTTCTTGCACATCATTAATACACCAACACAGTTCTGTGTCTGTGCAGAATAGCCTGCAGTATACTGTATAATACTCTGTGTAGCATGTGTTGTGAGACGCCCCATGCCATGCTGTGTATGTTCCCATTACAAATGGAAAGTAGAAATGTCTTGAGTCATAAGTATTCAACCCCTTTGTTATGGCAAGCCTAAATAAGTTCAGGAGTAAAAATGTGCTTAACAAGTCACATAATAAGTTGCATGTTTGACATGATTTTTGAATGACTACCTCATCTCTGTACCCCACACATACAATTATCGGTAAGGTCCCTCAGTCGAGCAGTGAATTTCAAACACAGATTCAACCACAAAGACCACAGAGGTTTTCCAGACATTACATATACCTTTGAGCATGGTGAAGTTATTAATTACACTTTGGGTGGTGTATCAATACACCTAGTCACTACAAAGATACAGGCGTCCTTCCTAACTCAGTTCACAAAGAGCAGTGCATCTGCTCAGGGATTTCACCAATGAGGCTAATGGTGACTTTAAAACAGTTACAGAGTTTAATGGCTGTGACAAGAGACAACTCAGGATGGATCAACATCATTGTAGTTATTCCACAATACTAACCTAAATGACCAAGTGAAAAGAAGGAAGCCTGTACAGAATAAAAGTATTCCAAAATATGCATATTGTTTGCAACAAGACACTAAAGTAATACTGCAAAAATGTGGCAAAGCAATTATATTTTTGTCCTGAATACGAAGTGTTATGTTTGGGGAAAATCCAATACAACACATTACTGAGTACCACTCTCCATATTTTCAAACATAGTGGTGGCTGCATCATGTTATGGGTATGCTTGTTATCATTAAGGATTGGGGAGTTTATCAGGATAAAAAATAAACTGAATGGAGCTAAGCAAGGGCAAAATCGTAGAGGAAAACTTGGTTCAGTCTGCTTTCCACCAGACACTGGGTGTCACGATCGTCTTGATATGAGTGAGAGGACCAAGGCGCAGCATGATATGAATACATCTTCTTTTTTTATTATATTGAAGACGGAACACGAAACACTTATTCAAACTAACAAAACAACAAACGACCGTGAAACTACAAACGCAAGTGCACACACAAACTACTTACGTTCGACATAGACTAGACATAAACAATGACCCACAACAGCTAAAGCCTATGGCTGTCTTAAATATGGCTCCCAATCAGAGACAACAGTAACCAGCTGTCTCTAATTGGGAACCCATTCAGGCAACCATAGACTTTCCTAGACAACTACACACAACACTAAACCATCTATACTCCTTAACCCTCTAAACCATACAACCCCCTAGACAATACAAAAACACATACTTCATGATGTCACACCCTGACCTGACTAAAATAATAATGAACACAAAGATAACAAGGCCAGGGTATGAATACATCTTCTTTTTTTATTATATTGAAGACGGAACACGAAACACTTATTCAAACTAACAAAACAACAAACGACCGTGAAACTACAAACGCAAGTGCACACACAAACTACTTACGTTCGACATAGACTAGACATAAACAATGACCCACAACAGCTAAAGCCTATGGCTGTCTTAAATATGGCTCCCAATCAGAGACAACAGTAACCAGCTGTCTCTAATTGGGAACCCATTCAGGCAACCATAGACTTTCCTAGACAACTACACACAACACTAAACCATCTATACTCCTTAACCCTCTAAACCATACAACCCCCTAGACAATACAAAAACACATACTTCATGATGTCACACCCTGACCTGACTAAAATAATAATGAACACAAAGATAACTAAGGCCAGGGTGTGACACTGGGAGACTAATTCATTTTTCAGCAGGACAATAACCTACAACGCAAGGCTAAATCTACACTGGAGTTGCTTACAAGACGACAGTGAATGTTCCTGGGGCGGGAATGAGTTAAAGAGTTAACTTAAATCTACTTCTACTTAAATCTAAGGCAAGACCTAAAATGGTTGTCTGGCAATGATCAACAACCAATTTGATAGAGCTTGAAGAATTTTGAAAAGAATAATGAGCAAATGTAGCACAATCCAGGTGTGGAAAGCTCTTAGAGACTCACC
This sequence comes from Salvelinus alpinus, assembly GCF_045679555.1. Taxonomy (NCBI): domain Eukaryota; kingdom Metazoa; phylum Chordata; class Actinopteri; order Salmoniformes; family Salmonidae; genus Salvelinus; species Salvelinus alpinus. The sequence continues at coordinate 38,322,519 of NC_092097.1, forward strand.
CAGAAAGACTTACAGCTGTAATCGCTGCCAAAGTATTGACTCAGGGGTGTGAATTCATATGTAAATTAAATATTTCTGTATTTCATTTTCAATGAATTTACAAAAATGGCTAAAAACTTGTTTTCACTTTGTCATTATGGGGTATTGTATGTAGATTGGTGAGGAAAAATATATATTTAATACATGTTGAATTCAGGCTGTAACACAACAAAATGTGGAATAAGTCAAGGGGTATTAATACTTTCTGAAGGCACTGCATGTGTCTTTTTTGATGCTCTATGACTATACAACACTGACACTGGACTGATTACTTCTTCAGAGCACATATGGCCCATGTTCGTCTTGGTTATGTGATGTGATATGGTGTTCATTGTACTCTCTTAAGTCAGATAGGACTAGATTATATCCTCATGTGAAACCCAGCAATTCATTTTTTTACACTTTAATGGACATTGGGTTTTGGTCCGTATCTTTGAGGCCCATACAGTACATGCCACTATGTTAAGTCCTGTTGTTACTTTGAGAGGACATTATGGGCTTGTCAATGATATAACGTGTGGGGTTGTGACCTGGATAACTTTCTCTTCCTGGTTTTTCAAAATGTCTGCCAAACACAATCAGCACCTTTTATGTTAGTAGAAGGTAAATGTGTGTAATTCGGTAATTATAATTTTTGTAAGTTTGATATTCAAATTGCTAAGTAAATATCTCAGGAATAGTGTGGTGAGTTTTCAGGGCAATGTACTATTTTTATAACAGCTTCTTAATGTCCTTTGTAGTGGACATCAGGATGTGCTAACAGTTTTTTTCTGTAAAGTTAAATTGTTCATATTTACTGTCACGGCCGTTGTAAGAAGTGGACCAAGATGCAGCGTGGTGAGCGTACATTTCTCTTTTTATAAAAAAAATGTTGCCAACAAAAAAACAAACGAAAAACAACCGTGAAGCTTACAGGGCAAGCTTACAGGGCATAAGTGCCACAAACAAAGTTAACTACCCACAACGAAAGGAGGGAAAAAGGGCTACCTAAGTATGGTTCCCAATCAGAGACAACGATAGACAGCTGTCCCTGATTGAGAACCATACCCGGCCAAAACATAGAACCACAAAATCATAGGCAAAAAAACATAGAATGCCCACCCCAAATCACACCCTGACCAAACCAAATAGAGACATAAAAAGGCTCTCTAAGGTCAGGGTGTGACAGTACCCCCCCCCCCCCCCCCCCCAAAGGTGCGGACTCTGGCCGCAAAATCTGAACCTATAGGGGAGGGTCTGGGTGGGCATCTATCCGCGGTGGCGGCTCAGGTGCGGGACGCGGACCCCGCTCCACCTCTGGCTCACCCCACTTTGGTGGCAACTCTGGTGCGGGGACCCTCGTTGCCGATCCCGGACTGGGGACCCTCGTTGCGGGCCCCGGACTGGGGACCCTCGCCGGAGGCTGCGGACTGGAGAACGTCGCCGGAGGCTCCGGACTGGAGAACGTCGCCGGAGGCTCCGGACTGGAGACCGTCGCCGGAGGCTCCGGACTGGAGGCCGTCGCCCGAGACTCCGGACTGGAGGCCGTCGCCCGAGGCTCCGGACTGGAGGCCGTCGCCCGGGGCTCCGGACTGGAGAACGTCGCCGGAGGCTCCGGACTGGAGACCGTCGCCGGAGGCTCCGGACTGGAGGCCCTCACTGGAGGCTTCGTGCCATGGATCATCACTGGAGGCTTCTTGCCATGGATCATCACTCGAGGCTTCGTACCATGGCTCATCACTGGAGGCTTCGTGCCATGGCTCATCACTGGAGGCTTCTTGCCATGGATCCTCACTGGAGGATCTGTCACGGCCGTCGTAGTAGGAAGAACTGGACCCAAGCGCAGCGTTGTGAGCGTACATTTTCCTTTATATTTAAAAAATGTCACCAGCAAAACAACAAACGAAAGAAACAACCGTGAAGCTTAACGGGCATTAGTGCCACAAATAAAGTTAACTACCCACAACGAAAGTGCACATACAATTACAAATTATTAAAAGAAGGGGAGAAGGGGAAGAAACAGGGGTCATATGGGGAGAAATGGGGGATACAGTAAAAAGAGAAAGAGAGAGAGAGATCAATACATGTCATTTTTTAGTGAACATCAGGATGTGCTGTTTTTTTACCTACTCTAAAGTTGACTGTATAGTCATATTTACTATAAACCAATTCCTTATTTTCAATACAGTGCACATAGAACAAAACATTATAAAAACTATTTATCACTTAATAAATACAGTTGAAGTCGGAAGTTTACATACACCTTAGCCAAATACATTTAAACTCAGTTTCACAATTCCTGACATTTAATCCTAGTCAAAAATCCCTGTCTTAGGTCATTTAGGATCACCACTTTATTTTAAGGATGTGAAATGCCAGAATAATAGTAGAGAGAATGATTTATTTCAGATTTTATTTCTTTCATCACATTCCCAGTGGGTCAGAAGTTTACATACACTCAATTAGTATTTGGTAGCATTGCCTTTAAATTGTTTAACTTGGGTCAAACATTTTGGGTAGCCTTCCACAAGCTTCCCACAGGCCAAATGCTCCTGACAGAACTGTTGTAACTGAGTCAGGTTTGTAGGCCTCCTTGTTCGCACACGCTTTTTCAGTTCTGCCCACAAATGTTCTATAGGATTGAGGTCTGGGCTTTCTGATGGCCACTCCAATACCTTGACTTTCCTTAAGCCATTTTTCAACAACTTTGGAAGTCTGCTTGGGGTCATTGTCCATTTGGAAGACCCATTTGCGACCAAGCTTTAACTTCCTGACTGATGTCTTGAGATGTTGCTTCAATATATCCACATCATTTTCCTGCTTCATGATGCCATCTATTTTGTGAAGTGAACCAGTCCCTCCTGCAGCAAAGTACCCCAACAACATGATGCTGTCACCCCCATGCTTCACGGTTGGGATGGTGTTCTTTGACTTGCAAGCCTCCCCTTTTTCCTCCAAACATAACGATGGTCATTATGGCCAAACAGTTCTATTTTTGTTTCATCAGACCAGAGGACATTTCTCCAAAAAGTACGATCTTTGTCCCCATGTGCAGTTGCAAACTGTAGTCTGGCTTTTTTATGGCAGTTTTGGAGCAGTGGCTTCTTCCTTGCTGAGCGGCCTTTTAGGTTATGTCGATATAGGACTCATTTTACTGTGGATATAGATACTTTTGTACCCGTTTCCTCCAGCATCTTCACAAGGTCCTTTGCTGCTGTTCTGGGATTGATTTGCACTTTTCGCACCGCAGTACGTTCAACTCTAGGAGACAGAACACGTCTCCTTCCTGAGCGATATGACGGCTGCGTGGTCCCATGGTGTTTATATTTGCGTACTATTGTTTGTACAGGTGAACGTGGTACCTTCAGGCGATTGGAAATTGCTCCCAATGAGCAACCAGACTTGTGGAGGTCTACAATGTTTTTTCTGAGGTCTTGGCTGATTTCTTTTGATTTTCCCATGATGTCAAGCAAAGAGGCACCGAGTTTGAAGGTAGGCCTTGAAATACATCCCCAGGTACACCTCCAATTGACAAATATTATGTCAATTAGCCTATCAGAAGCTTCTAAAGCCATGACATTATTTTTGGGAATTTTCCAAGCTGTTTAAGGCACAGTCAACTTAGTGTATGTAAACTTCTGACCCACTGGAATTGTGATACAGTGAATTATAAGTGAAACAATCTGTCTGTAAACAATTGTTGGAAAATTACTTGTGTCATGCACAAAGTAGATGTCCTAACCGACTTGCCAAAACTATAGTTTGTTAGCAAGATATTTGTGGAGTGATTGAAAAACTAGTTTAATTGACTCCAACCTAAGTGTATGTAAACTTCTGACTTCAACTGTATGTTCAAAAAGTTTTTTTTGCTGAGTCTCAGAAAGATAATATGCTAATAAGCAGAGTATACTCCTAAAAGAAGTATTGCCATTTGTGTCAGAAATAGAAAAAACACAAACAAAACAATTAAATAAAAACAAAACAATAGTTTCATAATAAATGTACTGATTACTGCCTACCTACACTGTAGTCAACATTTCTACAGTCCTATGGATGGCATCTTACAGCTGATTGAGAGATTTTGTCCTCCAAATATCTGGGGTATTTCATCTCAAGGACACTGTTCCATAAATAAACATCAGTGCACCAAAGTGGATGGACATAAGGCAAGCTGGAGAGAGCAGAGAGATCAGCTAGTATGGTGAGTGCAACACTAACATACTCTGTGGAGTGTGCCTCCCTAGAGGGTTTCTCTATAAACTGACCGTAGAGTTGGATAGAGGGCACACTTCACACAAAAACCTCATGGGGCTGTCCATACTGTTACAGAAGTGATAATGGCAAAGATAAGGGATGTTCTCTCTTCCTACCTCGATGGAGTTGACTGACATTAACACTGATCTCAGAACAGTCTTGCGCTTAACCCACTCTGACAGTTCCATTTAAAACGCCCTGTATACCACAGGCCTGGGGGAACAGCAGGCACACTACTGGTTCAAGGGGACAAATTGAGTAAATATGACGTATTTAGACAAGCAAAGTGCAATGCTCACTCTGGATAACAGCAATCCATTCCATGTCCTCTTTCTGTGTAGACGCAGGGGCATCTACACTACTGTACGTACAGTACCAGTCAAACGTTTGGACACACCTACTTATTCAAGGGTTTTTCTTTATTTTTACTAATCTCAATATTGTAGAATAATAGTGAAGACAAATCAAAATATCTATTTTATTTTCGAGATTCTTCAAAGTAGCCACCCTTTGCCTCTATGACAGCTTTGCACACTCATCAGACCAAAGGACAGATTTCCACCGGTGTAATGTCCATTGCTCGTGTTTCTTGGCCCAAGCAAGTCTCTTCTTATTATTGGTGTCCTTTAGTAGTGGTTTCTTTGCAGCAATTTGACCATGAAGGCCTGATTCATGCAGTCTCCTCTGAACAGTTGATGTTGAGATATGTCTGTTACTTGAAGTCTATGAAGCATTTATTTGGGCTATAATCTCTGAGGCTGGTAATTTATTCTCTGCAGCAGGAGTAACTCTGGGTCTTCCTTTTCCGTGGCGGTCCTCATGAGAGCCAGTTTCATCATAGTGCTTGATTGTCTTTGAAATTTCTTGAAATTTTCCTCATTGACTGACCTTCATGTTTTAAAGTAATGATGCACTGTTGTTTCTCTTTGCTTATTTGAGCTGTACTTTCCATAATATGGACTTGGTCTTTTACCAAATAGGGCTATCTTCTGTATACCACCCCTACATTGTCACAACTCAACTGATTGGCTCAAATGGAATAAGAAGGAAAGAAATTTCACAAATTAACTTTTAACAAGGCACACCTGTTAATTGAAATGCATTTCAGGTGTCTACTTCATGAAGCTGGTTGAGAGAATGCCAATAGTGTGCAAAGCTGTCATCAATGCAAAGCGTGTCTCCTTTAAAGAATCTCAAATATAAAATATATTTTGATTTGTTTAACAGTTGTTTTGGTTACTACATGATTCCATATATTATTTCATAGTTTTGATGTCTTCACTATTATTCTACAATGTAGAAAATAGTACAAATAAAGAAAAACCCTTGAATGAGTAGTTGTATCCAAACTTTTGACTGGTACTTTATATAGTGCGGAGCCGAAGATGGACTGAAATATGAATCCACTAAGAGCATTAAACTGTAACATATCATTAATACAGCACTAAATACAACTGAAGGTCTTGTTAATTGAAGGTCATGTTAACTTGAATAAATCCATTTTACTATAAATTGGCAACTTCTATCAATACATAAGATACAGTAGCCAACATTGATTATAGTTGCTTGTATTGGTTACCTGTCTTTGCAACTGTATTAAGCACAAGAGTGTACTAGGTAGCATGGACAAACAATGACATCGACAGCTCTCATTATGCTCTCATTATCTGACATTTTTATACTTTATTCCACTGCATGTATCCGACTACACTGAGGCAGGTAGTCACATATGCATGGGTCCCACATCCTCCACCACTCTCAGACAGACAGTGAAGTGTCAGTTAGCTGTCACCAGCAGAAACTGAAAAAGGATCAGGATACCACTGGAGTGTGTGACAGTAACTGTCTGTGTATGCCTTTCTGCACTCACTCTACTCTCCATTTCTCCTTTATCTCACTCTTTTTATCGCTCTCATTATATCTATCTCTCTCCCTGTCTTTCTCCCTCTTTCTGTCTCCTTCCGAGGGGCAACTAGGAACACCTCAGCTGCCTTAGACCCTTATAAATTGATCAATTAAATCTTAGTTTCCAAAAATCTAATTTTCAGCAACTTAACCTTTAATTGACCTAATTTCTTTATTCAATTTGTACTTAAACTCTGCTAATATGATTAGGATAGACTGTATTATTGAGACAGAGAGTTTAAAATGCTAGCTGTGAGTAGCATTCCACTTACTGCTGCTTTAACCCTGGCCAGGTTCAAAGGGGGTTACATACTGTATTTCTTTATGTAAGAGTGGAATCATAGCAAGAGCAGTTCCATCACCACACCTCTGGCAACCTTCAGTCATTTCAGGTGTTAAATGTTGATATGAAAATGAATGTGCAGAAGTCTATATATATTCCCCAGAGTAGACTTTATATTACTATGTGTTGCAGCAAATATGTGTTGCAAAAACCAACTAATGGGATTTAAAATATAATTACTAACAAACTCCCTGGTTAGCTTTTAAGCATAACTGATAGAATGTGAGAATGCAGCTTATAAATCCATCACTGACATTGCAGTCCTTTAAGGGTTGAAAGTTTGAGTTATACATTGCTTCCCTATACATACATGAGACTACATAGACATAATGCTCCAGAGACTGTTTGAGAGCTAAGAGTTCCAGTTATAGGTACAATAAAGTCTCACGCAATTGGTCAGCTCCTCGATTAAGTTCTGTGTCCATACCTGTTAAGAGAAGAGATGAAGAGATGCTAGAATGAGGAGCGGAACCGGAATGTGGAGTTGTCCCCTCCTCTTCCGAAATTCGAAAGATGCTAACACCTGCAAAATTATGATTTGTTCAAATAATGCATAACAAAAAACCCAAACCCAAACCCTGGAACTACTGCTGCTCGTTATCCCACACATCCCATTCCTTCCCAACAGATACTATGGTACCAGTTATGTTTACGTGGCTCTGTCCATGAGAGATTATAGGTACAGGTATGATTCCATATACAAAGAAGACTACAGTTCCAGTTAAGGTTTCTGTATCCCAATGAACAGGATGCATCTATACATCGATATATACACCCATCTATACATCCATCTATACATCCATATATACACCCATCTATACATCCATCTATACATCCATATATACACCCATCTATACATCCATCTATACATCCACCTATACACCCATCTATACATCCATCTATACATCCATATATACACCCATCTATACATCCATCTATACACCCATCTATACATCCATCTATACATCCACCTATACACCCATCTATACATCCATCTATACATCCATATATACATCCATCTATACATCCATATATACACCCATCTATACATCCACCTATACACCCATCTATACACCCATCTATACATCCATCTATACATCCATCAATACATCCATCTATACATCCATATATACACCCATCAATACATCCATATATACACCCATCTATACAGTACATTCATATATACACCCATCTATACACCCCTCTATACATCCAACTATACATCCATCTATACATCCATCAATACATCCATATATACACCCATCTATACACCCCTCTATACATCCAACTATACATCCATCTATACATCCATCAATACATCCATATATACACCCATCTATACACCCATCTATACATCCATATATACACCCATATATACATCCAACTATACATCATCTATACATCCATCTATACATCTGTATATACATACATCTATACATCTATCTATACATCCATCAATACATCCATATATACATCCATCAATACATCCATCTATACATCCGTATATACACACATCTATACATCCATCTATATATCTATCTATACATCCATCAATACATCCATATATACTCCCATCTATACATCCATCTATACATCCGTATATACACACATCTATACATTCATCTATATATCCATCTATACATCCATATATACGCCCATCTATACATCCATCTATACACACATCTATATATCCATCTATACATCCATATATACTCCCATCTATACATCCATACATACATCAAACTATACATCTATCTATACATCCATCTATACATCCATCCATCCATCAACCTATACATCCATCAATACATCCATCAATACATCCATATATACATCCACGAGAGACGGTTTGATGAGAAGTCACCTCTTCAGAGGAGATAGGAGCAGAGAAGGGGCTGAGATAGAGGACATATGTACATGAGACAGCCTGGGTGCGGGCGAGTGGCAGCTCTTACTCATCCACACGTATGTCATGATTTTTTCAACATGGAAAGCCCATCTGTACATCCCAGAGGGCCATGCCAAGCATGAAGACGGGATGACGAGGAAGGAGGGAAAGCTACAGATCCACTATAGATGAAATGTAGAAGAGAGCAACTCCAGCCTGTCTATTGGCCTCTCCTCTCCAACCAACCTTCTACCATTGGAACGCACGCATGCACACACGCACACACACACACTCTCAATCCATGCATCCATCCATCCATCCATCCATCCATCCAGCCTTCTATCATGGGACCATACAAGCATGTGCATGATCGTATCAAATGCAGAGACATTGTAACTGAATGTAATTATACTGTTAATGCACTGTCAGTCAATGTCAGATATTACAATAATTTGATTGACAATGAGATGATGTAAATTGTTACTTTTTTTCTTTATCTCAATCTTGTTCTCTTTGGCAGTCTCTATGGCCATTAAGATCTGTGTCTCCATTGTCCAAGGCAATGGTGCTTATCTTTGCCTGGTTCATCATAATCAAAACCATGCCAGTATATATCATACACACTACAGGAGTGAAAAAGTCCAGTCAGTCAGTATTGACCGAGAGAGGCTGCATGATGTCTGGCTGTCTATTGATGACACCTTATCAATTTGTGTGTCAATGAAAAGTAGAAGTGTGCTGAAGAAATCAGTAGAGTGCTCAACATTGAAATAACAACACCTCACAACCTCAGCATTGGATCAAGACTGGGGCAAATATACTGAACAAAAATAAAAACTCAACATGTAACATTTTCAAAGATTTTGCTGAGTTATAGTTCATATAAGGAAATCTGTCAATTTAAATGAATTCATTAGGCCCTAATCTATGGCCCTAATCTGGGGAGCCAGGCCCAGCCAATCAGAATGAGTTTTTCCACACAAAAGGGCTTTATTACAGACGGAAATACTCCTCCGCACCCCCCTGCTCCCTCCTCTGACGATCCCGCAGGTGAAGAAGCCGGATGTGGAGGTCCTGGGATGGTGTGGTTACACGTGGTCTGCTGTTGGATGTACTGGCAAATTCGCTAAAATGACATTGGAGGTGGCTTATGGTGGAGAAATTAACATTCAGTTCTCTGTCAACAGCTCTGGTGGACATTCCTGCAGTCAGCATGCCAATTGCGTGCTCCCTCAAAACTTGAGCCATCTGTGGCATTGTGTTGTGTGACAAAACTGCACATTTTATTTTTGCCTTTTATTGTCCCCAGCACAAGGTGTAATGCTGTTTAATTAGCTTCTTGATATGCCACACCTGTCAGGTGGATGGATTATACTTTTGACCAGAGCCCTATAGGCCATATATAGTGAATAGGAAAAGTAGTGCATTATATAGCGAATAGGGTGCCATTTCAGATGCAGACTGTGAGATGTTGCCTGATCTGCGGACATTGGTCTTTACCAGGAGGACACCCACAGACAAATCCACCACATGTTAATTACCTCTAACACTTCCTCCATCCTCCACACCAACAACAATGCAAGGCTCTGAGTGAGTGACCTCAAAAACCACCTTGATAAACACACCTACTCACACACACACACACAGCTATACACACATGCCTGTGTATTCTGGTTCTCTCCCTAGTCTCCTGTAAAGCGGTACCAATTTTAAAAAACGTCAGAAATGACTCCAGCACCTTTTCATATCATTATAGCTGATACCAGAAGATATAAGCATGTCATGCATATTTATGAATACACAGTGCCTTTAGAGAGTATTCACTACCCTAGACTTTTTGACATTTAGTTGAGTTACAGCATGACTAAAAATGTGATTAAATTGAGATGTTTTGTCACTGGCATACACACAATATCCCATAGTGTCAATGTGGAATTATATTTTTTCAAAATGTATACAAATTAATAAAAAATGAAAAGCTGAAATGTCTTCCGTCCATAAGTATTCAACCCCTTTGTTATGGCAAGCCTAAATAAGTTCAGGAGTAGAAATGTGCTTACCAAGTCACATAATAAATTGAATGGACTCACTCTGTGTGCAATAATAGTGTTTATCATGATTTTTGAATGACTACCTCATCTCTGTACCCTACACATACAATTATCTGTAAGGTCCCTCAGTCGAGCAGTGAATTTCAAACACAGATTCAACCACAAATACCAGCGAGGTTTTCCAATGTCTCTCAAAGAAGGGCACCTATTGGTAGATCAGTAAAAAAAAAAAAGCAGACATAGAATATCCCTTTGAGCATGGTGAAGTTATTAGTAACATTTTGGATGGTGTATCAATACACCCAGTCACTACAAAGATACAGGTGTCCTTCCTATCGCAGTTGCCAGAGAGGAAGGAAACCACTCAGGGATTTCACAGTGAGGTCAACGGTGACTTAAAAACAGTTACAGAGTGTAATAGGTGTGATAAGAGAAAACTGAGGATGGATCATCAACATTATAGTTACTCCACAATACTAATCTAATTGACAGAGAAGAAAAGAATAAAGCCTGTACAACATAAACACATTCGAAAACATGCATCCTGTTTGCAACAAGGCACTAAAGTAATACTGCAAAAAATGTGGCAAAGCAATTCACTTTTTGTCCTGGATACAAGTGTTATGTTTGGTGCAAATCCAATACAACACAATACTGAGTACCACTCTTCATATCTTCAAGCATAGTGGTGGCTTCATAATGTTATGGGTAGCTTGACGAATTTTGAAATGAATAATGAGCAAATATTGTACAATCTAGGTGTGCAAAGCTCTTAGAGACTTACCCAGAAAGACACAGCTGTAATCTCTACCAAAGGTGATTCTAACATGTACTGACTCAGGGGTGTGAATACTTATGTAAATTAGATATTTCTGTATTTCATTTTCAATAAATAAGCCAAAATGTCAAAGAGTATGTGTGTAGATGGGTGAAAAAAAAAAAATTTAATCAATTTTGAATTCAGGCTGTAACCCAACAAAATGTGGAATAACTCAAGGGGTATGAATACTTTCTGAAGGCACTGTAATTACATGTACAATGCAGTGTGGAACACCCACAGGTTCTGAACAAATATATGACAATTCATTCCATGTCACCTTGTGAGAAAGGGAAAGAAAATAAAACAACTTCTCTGGGAGATTGGAGCGATAAAAGTGTGTGTGAGTGTGTGTGTTTGTGTGTGTGCACATGGAAATCGATTGGCTGGCATTATTACGGGGTGGCAGGTAGCCTAGTGGTTAGAGCATTGGGCCTGTAACCGAAAGGTTGCTAGATCAAATCCCTGAGCTGACTAGGCAAAAATCAGTTGTTCTGCCCCTGAACAAGGTAGTTAACCCACTGTTCCCTGGTAGGCCATCACTGTAAATAAGAATTTGTTCTTAACTGACTTGCCTAGTAAAGGATCTGACACTTTTTTCAAATTTTGCCTAAAATGACTAATCTAACTGCCTGTAAAATCTAGCTGCCTGTAACTCAGGCCCTGAAGCAAGGATATGCATATTCGTGGTACCATTTGAAAGGAAACACTTTGAAGTTTGTGGAAATGTGAAAGGAATGTAGGAGAATATAACACCGAAGAACTGTAATATCTTATATTTCACAGAGTCGTGGCTGAACAAGGACATGGATAACATACATCAAGCTGTTTTTCTATTTTACCTCCACAAACTGATGCTGGCACTAAGACCGCACTCAACTGTATATGGTCATAGGCAAACAAGAAAAGGCTCCTAGTGGCTGGTGATTTTAATGCAGGTAACTGAAATCTGTTTCTACTGTATGTCTACCAGCATATCACGTGTGGAACTAGAGGCGAAAACAACTCTACATCACTTTTACTCCACACACAGAAAAACGCATACAAACCTCTCCCTCCATTTGTCAAATCTGACCATAACTCTGTCCTCCTGATTTCTGCTTAGAAGCAAAAACTCAAACAGGAAGTACCAGTGGTGCGCTCAAAATGGACATGGTCTGATGAAGCAGATGCTAAACTACAGGAAACGCTAGCGCAGACTGGAATATGTTCCGGGATTCATCCGATGCTATTGAGGAGTTTACCACAGCAGTCACCGGCTTCATTAATAAGTACATTGATGACATCTTCCCCACAGTGACCTTATGTACATATTCCAACCAGAAGCCATGGATTACAGGCAACATCCGCACTGAGCTACAGGCTAAAGCTGCCACTTTCAAGGAGCAGGACACTAATCCGGACGCTTATAAGAAATGCCGCTACGCCCTGTGACGAACCATCAAACAGGCAAAGCGTCAATACAGGACTAACATTGAATCCTACTACACTGGCTCTGACACTCGTCGGATGTGGCAGGGCTCGCAAACTATCATGGATTACAAAGGGAAACTCAGCCACAAGCTGCCCAGTGACGCGAGGCTACATTGACCTTTTTTGCACACCCTTTTTTCTCTAATCACATACTCTGCTGCTAATGTTTATCATCTGTCACTTCATTCCTAGTTATATGTACATATCTACCTCAAATACCTCATACCCATGCACATCGACTCAGTACTGGTATCCCGTGTAATATAGCCAAATGAGTGTTACTCATTGTCACGCCCTGACCGTAGAGATCCTTTTTATGTCTCTATTTTGGTTGGTCAGGGCGTGAGTTTGGGTGGGCATTCTATGTCTGGTGTTCTATGTTGTCCTTGTTTTGTATTTCTGTGTGTTTGGCCTGGTATGGTTCTCAATCAGAGGCAGCTGTCTATCGTTGCCTCTGATTGAGAATCATACTTAGGTAGCCTGTTTTCCCACCTGTGTTTGTGGGTGGTTGTTTTCTGTTTAGTGTATGTTACCTTGCAGAACTGTTTCGTTTTCGTTTTTTCCTCGTTGTTATTTTGTGTAGTGTTCAGTTGTGCTTAAATTATTTTATCATGAACACTTACCACGCTGCATTTTGGTCCTCTTCTCCTTCTCCAGACGAAAATCGTTACAGAACCACCCACCAACAAGGGACCAAGCAGCGTGGTGGAATGGACTCCTGGACATGGGAGGAAATTTTGGACGGCAAAGGACCATGGGCACAGCCGGGAGAGTATCGCCGTCCGAACAAGGAGCTGGAGGCAGCTAAGGTGGAGCGGCGACGCTATGAGCAGTTGGCTTGAGGAGAAGTGCACGAGAGGCAGCCCCAGAATTTCTTTTGGGGGAGGCACACGGGGAGATTGGCGGAGTCAGGTAGGAGACCTGACCTAACTCCCCGTGCTTACCGTGGCGAGCGTCGTACTGGTCAGGCACCGTGCTATGCGGTGGAGCGCACAGTGTCTCCAGTATGTGTGCATAGCCCGGTGCGTTACATCGCAGCTCCAGTGCGCCTCCACGGCCCAGTGTATCCGGTGCCTCGGCCAAGGACAAGGCCTCCTGCATGTCTCCCCAGCCTGGTGAGTCCTGTGCCTGTGCTAAGCTCTAACCCTCCTGCATGTCTCCCCAGCCTGGTGAGTCCTGTGCCTTCTCCCAGAGCCAGGCCTCCGGTGTGTCTCTCCATACCAGTGAAGATCCATGGCAAGAAGCCTCCAGTGATGATCCATGGCACAAAGCCTCCAGTGATGATCCATGGCAAGAAGCCTCCAGTGATAATCCATGGCACGAAGCCTCCAGTGATGATCCATGGCACGAAGCCTCAAGTGATGATCCATGGCACGAAGCCTCCAGTGATGATCCATGGCACGAAGCCTCCAGTGATGATCCATGGCACGAAGCTACCAGTGATGATCCATGACACGAAGCCTCCAGTTATGATCCATGGCACGAAGCCTCCAGTGATGATCCATGGCACGAAGCCTCCAGTGATGATCCATGGCACGAAGCCTCCAGTGAGGATCCATGGCACGAGGCCTCCAGTGAGGATCCATGGCACGAAACCTCCAATGAGGAGTTATGGCAGGAGGCCTCCAACGAAGGACGCTAGTCCGGAGCCGCCAGCGTCGCCCTCTAGTCCGGAGCCTCCAGCGACGCCCTCTAGTCCGGAGCCTCCAGCGCCGCCCTCTAGTCCGGAGCCTCCAGCGACGCCCTCTAGTCAGGAGCAGCCAGAGTCTCCCTCCTGTCCGGGGCCCGCTATGAGGGTTCCCGGTCCGGGGTCGGCGGTAAGGGTCCCCGCTCCAGAGGCGCCACCTAAGTGGGCTCAACTAAGGTTGAGCGGGGTCCACGTCCCACACCAGAGCCGCCACCGCGGTGAAATGCCCGCCCAGACCCTCCCCTATAGGTTCAGGTTTTGCGGCCGGAGTCCGCACCTTTGGGGGGGGGGGGGGTACTGTCACGCCCTGACCGTAGAGATACTTTTTATGTCTCTATTTTGGATGATAAGGGCGTAAGTTTTGGTGGGCATCGTTAAAATCGTTACACTCATTGTGTATTTATTATTACTTGTATTAGTACGTGTTTTACTTTTATATTATTTCTCTATTTTCTTTCTCTCTGCATTGTTGGGAAGGTCCCCAATAAGTAAGCATTTCACTGTTAGTGTACACCTATTGTTTATTTTGATTTGATTTGAATCTGATGTCGTCCGACCTTCCCATCCTCTCACATTCTCTTCACTTCTAAACACCACTAATTAATGTGCCGCACCGTGGCTGCCAAAAACATCCAGTTTAAAAATAACAGATTCAGCGAGGAGAAGGTGGGAGGAGGGAGGGAGGCACAAGACGAACAATACCTTTTTTGAAGTTCACACCAAAGGAGAAATATGTTTCACCCTGTATTGCAATCTCTGTGTGAAGCTCAGTTGAGCTCAAAACACAAACACACACAGTGATCTGTCCACCTTCCTATCCACCCAGTATGACACTAAACCTACACTCCTATATCTTCCTCATAATCTTCATTATCCACTCTGAAATAACAACACCCCACCACCTCAAAATCACAGTGGACCTCCTTCCTCAAACACCACATATTAATGCCTCCAGTGATGAGTTATAAAACAGAAGATGTGTATCCTGTTTAATGGCTGTACATACTGCCATTTGTTTTGTGTTCCTCTAATTAAAAGCCACCATCTGGAACAAGGCTTAAAGGTCCAATGCAGTTGTTTTTTATGACAATATCAAATCATTTCTGGATAACAATTAAACGAAAGATTCACCCATTTTGAATGCTATATTATTTGTGCGCGTCTCTGAGCGATGTTCTAGTGAAACAAATCAAATCAAACTTTATTTGTCACATGCGCCGAATACAACAAGTGTAGACCTTACCATGAAATGCTTACTTACAAGCCCTTAACCAATTTACCGCCTGGTGATGTCACCAGACAGGCCAAAACTCCATCACACCACAACAGGCAGAAATGACAGCATGACTTTCAAGGACAAAAGAGACAGAGTTAAGATTAAAACTTAGATTTTGGCAATGTTGTGACACATATATACAGTAACAGGGCACCAATCAAGTGATATAATATTATGAAGAAATCACCATAGAGAAACCATATGAAATTATTATCTGTTCTATGTTAAAATAATTTCATTCTGTATGGACGATAGACGTGTGCTTGCTATACCTGGGAGACAGAGACACAAGGCGGCAGTTTTAATGTTCTAGAAGAAAACTGTAGCCTGCTAAGCACAGTCTGTGCCTTCCGTTGCTTTGAAATTACTATTTTGCACTTGGATCGTGTTCCTTATCTGTCGGGTTATCCCTATATGTGGATTACAAAACAGATCGCAAAGAAAGTTTCATGAGTGAGGATGCGCCTTCAAAAAAGTGTTGGGTTTATTGAAATACATATTACTGAACTGATAAATCCCCTACTACGTTCCCATCGTTTTTTCTTGCTATAAGTCCTGTTGAATTTTGGGAGATATGTGATTATGTGATAGAGTGTGCAGCGTCTCTCTTTATAATTTGTTTCTCATTATTTTATTAATATCCAGCACCTGCTTTAAGACATTTACCTAAATATGTAAAGGTTTATTTAAGTTGACAAATACAAATATTTTCAAGACTATTCACATGGAGTATGGTGTTTACTTGTGAGGAGTTCACGCAAAACCTTCTGTCTGAATACAAATACATGACCACAGAATGCTCAAACTAATATACAAACAGACCACCTCAGTAGAAGTCTGTCGGGTACTGTAGAAAGACAGGTATGGGAAGTAAGAGTGTGCTGTAGAAATAGCCCCAACTCTGACCACAACAAGCACCACACATACAGATTACATTTCTAGTTGTGGTGGGTTTACAGTAGCAACATAATTCATATAAAGCGCATCATGATAATGTTATAAAATGTATAGGCTATGCCATTATCATTTGCACCCATGCATAAGTAAATTCCAAACAGATTACATTTTTCTACTTGTGGTGGTTGGTTAGTAACAGCACAATTCATAAAGCCTAAAGAGCATCATGGAATTAAACTTTTCAGATGCTTATATCATCATTTGGCACCTGAACTAAGTGTCATTTAGGCCATAGTTACCCCTTGCATTAACATGTGGTTGTCGTCATCCAATCAAGATGTACACTATCTGATCGAGATTTGTTTCTTGTAGCAGGCATAGGTCTGTCTGTGACGGCCAATACAGCACGGCTTGGAAGCATTAGCATCGAGGATCCCCAAAAAAGTTTTAGAAATGGTAATAAAACGTGTCTCTATTCTGCACACTGTGTCCGCATTGCGACCAGATTCCATGGTCCCTCCCTATATGCAAATTAATCCAACCTGCCTTGGACCTACCCCTATGACACAAGCTATATAAATTGACAGAAAATGACACACTTTTGTAGTCAATAGTTGTATACTCTCATCATTACAGCCTACTTTTGTTATCCAATGATTTAAGACTTGGTGTAATACTGTCCCGATAACCTCAACCTGTCCACAGCCGTACATATAAATATTCTGTGAAACTTTCCCATCAATCAAAAAGTCGACACACAAACGAGCTGAGTATCTGGATGTGTACAATTACAATTAATGCACAGCATAAATAAAGATGACACTTAGGCCCCAATGCTCACAGCAGAAACAGAAACAAGTTAAGTTACAGAGTACCATCTCCGAATGGTTCAACGCATTTATCCAAAAAGGTCTCTGTACAGGGTTGATCTTTACGCATGAGTTGTTAACATACGTTGTCTTTAAATTATTGTAATCTTGTATTGAAAGTAACCTTTGACATTGCTATTTTGTGAAGTTGTCTCCACCTCTATTTTAACGCAATGCTAACTTCCACAACAATGCTGTTTGAGAATGACCTGCCTTCTTCTCCAGTGGCAGATAATCATATGCACTGAACATGTTGGGAAAAGGTCAGCTCTTTGTTTTACTACGAATGATTTGCAATCGTGGAAGTGGCCTCACTCATGCTTTAAAGCTATGCATCAGTTTGGACATCTTCTGCACTTTATTGCTAGCGATTTATCTGGAAAATGCTAAAAGATTCACAGAATATAATATAATAGAATATCATACACTCTAAAAGGATTGCATTATATTCCAGAGGTCAGATTATTATTCAGTAGGCCTACAGGCCTAAACAGTTTTACCAAAGCAACAAAAGAGTAACATGCTGGGAGAACGACCGTGTTTGGTTTCCTCCAAATCATTGATCAGTGATAATTCAGTAACGGAGGCTCTTTCACTCATCGCGGGTTGATAAACTAACATACTAGCAGTACAGAATTTAAACTAAACTACACATGTATTGGGGGATGCATGGCGGATTATGATGGAATCACAGCAGGAGAGAGCAGTGTCTACAAGTGTAGGGCAAGGTATAATGTAGGCCTAATTTCCCCCTGTACCTTTAGATCTAGCCAGAGTAGACTTTTATAACATTTCCATAGACAAGCCACTGTATTATAATACCACTGTAGCCTATTAATTTCATATCTGATATAGCAACTGAATTAAGACAATTCTTCACATTCCCCCAAAAGTTGAAAAATCATTCAGCAGATCAATATCTCCATTATCCACAGCGCTGTCCAGAATGAACGGTGGGATGGTCACCTGATACCACGTCCAGCTCTGAATAAAATTGCCATTGGGTTCTCCCGTTCACACTCCTGCTATTAGAGACCATCCTGGCCTTTCTGTACAATGTTTTCAAATATTAGATTTTGCGCTGGCATTAGACGTGGGAACAGCAGAACCCTTTTTTCTCACATACTTCTATATGAGTTATCTAATTTCGATTTGACTGTGGCATCCGACCACAATGTCAGTAGGCAGTTGGATTCCAACACCATGATCTTAATTCTGGAACAATTGTAGAGGTATCATAACCCACAATTACTAGCTCAACTGGCCGGTGTGATTTCTTTTTACAGGGCGGGAGAACCGTCACAGAAAGATTTATACGCTTTTGCTGTAAAGATTTGTTTACACTTCAAGGATATTCGTACAAGATGGTTCTTTGACTACACTACCGTTCGAAAGGGTTTTTCTGTATTTTCACTATTTTCTACATTGTAGAATAAAGGTGAAGACATCAAAACTATGAAATAAGAATCATGTAGTAACAGAAAAAGTGTTAAACAAATCAAAATATATTTTAGATTTGAGATTCTTCAAATAGCCACCCTTTGCCTTTATGACAGCATTGCAAACTCTTGGCATTCTCTCAACCAACCTGGTTGAGTTCCCACATATACTGAGCACTTGTTGGCTGCTTTTCCTTCACTCTGCGGTCCGACTCATCCCAAACCATATCAATTTGGTTGAGGTTAGGGGATTGTGGAGGCCAGGTCATCTGATGCAGCATTCCATCACTCTCCTTCTTGGTCAAATAGCCCTTACACAGCCTGTGTTGGGTCATTGTCCTGTTGAAACACAAATGATAGTCCCACTATGCCCAAACCAGATGGGATGGCGTATTGCTGCAGAATGCAGTGGTAGCCATGCTGGTTAAGTGTGCCTTGAATTATAAATAAATCACAGACAGTGTCACCAGCAAAGCACCCCCACACCTCCTCCTCCATGCTTCACGGTGGGAAATACAATTGCAATGCAGAGATCATCCGTTCACCCACACCGCAACACACAAAGACACGGTGGTTGGAACCAAAAATCTCCAATTTGGATTCCAGACCAAAGGACACATTTCCATCAGTCTAATGTCCATTGCTCATGTTTCTTGCCCCAAGCAAGTATCTTCTTCTTATTGGTGTCCTTTAGTAGTGGTTTCTTTGCAGCAATTCGACCATGAAGGCCTGATTCACATAGTCTCCTCTGAACTGTTGATGAGCTGCAATTTCTGAGGCTGGTAACTCTACTGAACTTATCCTCTGCAGCAGAGGTAACTCTGGATCTTCCATTCCCGTGACGGACCTCATGAGAGCCAGTTTCATCATAGTGGTTGATGGTTTTTGCGACTGCGCTTGAAGAAACTTTTAAAGTTCTTGAAACTTTCCGGATTGACTGACCTTCAAATCAAATCAAATCAAATTTTATTTGTCACATACACATGGTTAGCAGATGTTAATGCGAGTGTAGCGAAATGCTTGTGCTTCTAGTTCCGACAATGCAGTAATAACCAACAAGTAATCTAACCTAACAATTCCACAACTACTACCTTATACACACAAGTGTAAAGGGATAAAGAATATGTACATAAAGATATATGAATGAGTGATGGTACAGAACGGCATAGGCAAGATGCAGTAGATGCTATAGAGTACAGTATATACATATGATATGAGTAATGTAGGGTATATAAACATAAAGTGGCATAGTTTAAAGTGGCTAGTGATACATGTATTACATAAAGATGGCAAGATGCAGTAGATGATATAGAGTACAGTATATACATATACATATGAGATGAGTAATGTAGGGTATGTAAACATTATATTAAGTGGCATTGTTTAAAGTGGCTAGTGATAAATTTTTACATAATTTCCATCAATTCCCATTATTAAAGTGGCTGGAGTTGAGTCAGTATGTTGGCAGCGGCCACTAAATGTTAGTGGTGGCTGTTTAACAGTCTGATGGCCTTGAGATAGAAGCTGTTTTTCAGTCTCTCGGTCCCTGCTTTGATGCACCTGTACTGACCTCGCCTTCTGGGTGATAGCGGGGTGAACAGGCAGTGGCTCGGGTGGTTGTTGTCCTTGATGATCTTTATGGCCTTCCTGTGACATCGGGTGGTGTAGGTGTCCTGGAGGGCAGGTAGTTTGCCCCCGGTGATGCGTTGTGCAGACCTCACTACCCTCTGGAGAGCCTTACGGTTGTGGGCGGAGCAGTTGCCGTACCAGGCGGTGATACAGCCCGACAGGATGCTCTCGATTGTGCATCTGTAGAAGTTTGTGAGTGCTTTTGGTGACAAGCCGAATTTCTTCAGCCTCCTGAGGTTGAAGAGGCGCTGCTGCGCCTTCTTCACAACGCTGTCTGTGTGGGTGGACCAATTCAGTTTGTCCGTGATGTGTACACGAGGAACTTAAAACTTTCCACCTTCTCCACTACTGTCCTGTCGATGTGGATAGGGGGGTGCTCCCTCTGCTGTTTCCTGAAGTCCACAATCATCTCCTTTGTTTTGTTGACGTTGAGTGTGAGGTTATTTTCCTGACACCACACTCCGAGGGCCCTCACCTCCTCCCTGTAGGCAGTCTCGTCGTTGTTGGTAATCAAGCCTACCACTGTAGTGTCGTCCGCAAACTTGATGATTGAGTTGGAGGCGTGCATGGCCACGCAGTCGTGGGTGAACAGGGAGTACAGGAGAGGGCTCAGAACGCACCCTTGTGGGGCCCCAGTGTTGAGGATCAGCGGGGTGGAGATGTTGTTACCTACCCTCACCACCTGGGGGGCGGCCCGTCAGGAAGTCCATGACCCAGTTGCACAGGGCGGGGTTGAGACCCAGGGTCTCGAGCTTGATGACGAGTTTGGAGGGTACTATGGTGTTAAATACTGAGCTGTAGTCGATGAACAGCATTCTCACATAGGTATTCCTCTTGTCCAGATGGGTTAGGGCAGTGTGCAGTGTGGTTGCGATTGCGTCGTCTGTGGACCTATTGGGTTGGTAAGCAAATTGGAGTGGGTCTAGGGTGTCAGGTAGGGTGGAGGTGATATGGTCCTTGACTAGTCTCTCAAAGCACTTCATGATGACAGAAGTGAGTGCTATGGGGCGGTAGTCGTTTAGCTCAGTTACCTTAGCTTTCTTGGGAACAGGAACAATGGTGGCCCTCTTGAAGCATGTGGGAACAGCAGACTGGGATAAGGATTGATTGAATATGTCCTTAAACACACCAGCCAGCTGGTCTGCGCATGCTCTGAGGACGCGGCTGGGAATGCCGTCTGGGCCTGCAGCATTGCGAGGGTTAACACGTTTAAATGTTTTACTCACCTCGGCTGCAGTGAAGGAGAGCCCGCGGGTTTTGGTAGCGGGCCGTGTCAGTGGCACTGTATTGTCCTCAAAGCGAGCAAAAAAGTTATTTAGTCTGTCTGGGAGCAAGACATCCTGGTCCGCGACGGGGCTGGTTTTCTTTTTGTAATCCGTGATTGACTGTAGACCCTGCCACATACCTCTTGTGTCTGAGCTGTTGAATTGCGACTCTACTTTGTCTCTATACTGGCACTTAGCTTGTTTGATTGCCTTGCTGAGGGAATAGCTACACTGTTTGTATTCGGTCATGTTTCCGGTCACCTTGCCCTGGTTAAAAGCAGTGGTTCGCGCTTTCAGTTTCACGCGAATGCTGCCATCAATCCACGGTTTCTGGTTTGGGAATGTTTTAATCGTTGCTGTGGGTACGACATCGTCAATGCACTTTCTAATGAACTCGCTCACCGAATCAGCATATTCATCAATGTTGTTGTTGGACGCAATGTGGAACATATCCCAATCCACGTGATCGAAGCAGTCTTGAAGAGTGGAATCAGATTGGTCGGACCAGCGCTGAACAGACCTGAGCGCGGGAGCTTGCTGTTTTAGTTTCTGTTTGTAGGCTGGAAGCAACAAAATGGAGTCGTGGTCAGCTTTTCCGAAAGGAGGGCGGGGGAGGGCCTTATATGCGTCGCGGAAGTTAGTATAACAATGATCCAAGGTTTTACCAGCCCTGGTAGCACAATCGATATGCTGATAGAATTTAGGGAGTTTTGTTTTCAGATTAGCCTTGTTAAAATCCCCAGCTACGATGAATGCAGCCTCAGGGTGTGTGGTTTCCAGTTTACAAAGAGTCAGATAAAGTTCGTTCAGGGCCATCGATGTGTCTGCTTGGGGGGGAATATATACGGCTGTGATTATAATCGAAGAGAATTCCCTTGGTAGATAATGCGGTCGACATTTGATTGTGAGGAATTCTAAATCAGGTGAACAGAATGACTTGAGTTCCTGTATGTTGTTATGATCACACCACGTCTCGTTAATCATAAGGCATACACCCCCGCCCCTCTTCTTACCAGAAAGATGTTTGTGTCTGTCGGCGCGATGCGTGAAGAAACCAGCTGGCTGCACCGACTCCGTTAGCGTCTCTCGTGTGAGCCATGTTTCCGTGAAGCAAAGAACGTTACAGTCTCTGATGTCTCTCTGGAATGTTACCCTTGCTCGGATTTCATCAACCTTGTTGTCAAGAGACTGGACATTGGCGAGTAGTATGCTAGGGAGTGGAGCGCGATGTGCCCGTCTCCGAAGCCTGACCAGAAGACCGCTTCGTTTGCCTCTTTTACGGCGTCGTTGTTTAGGGCTGGGATCAGATCCATTGTACTGGGTGGAAGGCAAAACACAGGATCCGCTTCGGGAGAGTCATATTCCTGGATGTAATGATGGTGAGTTGACGTTGCTCTTATATTCAGTAGTTCCTCCCGACTGTATGTAATGAAACCTAAGATTACCTGGGGTAGCAATGTAAGAAATAACACATAAAAAAACAAAATACTGCATAGTTTCCTAGGAACGCGAAGCGAGGCGGCAATCTTTGTCGGCGCCGGAAGTAAGTCTTAAATGTCTTAAAGTAATGATGGACTCTCGTTTTTCTTTGCTTATTTCAGCTGTTCTTGCCATAATATGGACTTGGTCTTTTACCAAATAGGGCTATCTTCTGTATATCCCCCCACCTTGTCACAACACAACTGATTGACTCAAACGCATTAAGAAGGAAAGAAATTCCACAAATTAACTTTTAACAAGGCACACATACTAATTGAAATGCATTCCAGGTGACTACCTCATGAAGCTGGTTGAGAGAATGCCAAGAGTGTGCAAAGATGTCATCAAGGCAAAGAGTGGCTATTAGAAGAATCTCAAATATAAAATATATTTTGATATGTGTAACACTTTTTTGGTTACTACATGATTCCATATGTGTTATTTCATAGTTTTGATGTCTTCACAATAAAGAAAAACCCATGAATGAGTAAGTGTTCTAAAACTTTTGACCGGTATTGTACCTCCGGAGGTGGTCAGGAAGATCTAATCACAATCAGTTCACAATGCATATTTTGCTTCTCTACACCTGTCGACAAATGTGAGCACAATCAGAATGTGGACAAGATCTGGACAACTGACGCATGTTAGAACCAGGTATAAACGGGGCTCCTGTCATCAGTGATGCTTCGCCCCAAGTCTTATCCAGATGGCCATACAACCTTTTCACATCAGTGTGAGAAAAACCAGCTAATCTATACGGAATGATGCTATGCCATGTGTTCTCTGTCTGAGTGTCCTGTTATAGCCTATGGCTACATCCCAAATGGAACCCTTTTCCCTATATAGTGCACTACTTTTAATAGGGCTCTGGTCAAAATTAGCGCACTATAAAGGGAATAGGGCGTTCCATTTGGGATGCAAAATGGGCTTTTATTCTGGGCGGTGAATGACTGGGTAATAGCACAAACAGAAGGCCAGCACATCACACAACCCCCTCTCAGGCAGCAGTTGGCACCAGTGACAGGCATCCAGGCTGAGGCAGCATCGCTGCATCGTCCCCCCACCCCTAGTCAGGTGGACAGGTCTGTGCCAAGATTCTGTGTTTCTATGTGGCCCTGTTGCACCCCACAGATGGGAAAAGCAAAGCTTTTCCTCTGAAGGATGCAGGCAGCACCATAGAATTGAATAACATTCTAAATTAGTGTTATATTGTAACTCTATGGGCAGAGCTCTCCTGGGGTGTCATTTCACATCAAATCAAATCAAAACCAAATCAAATGTTGGGGGGGGCAATGCAAATAGTCTGGGTAGCCAGTTGATTAGCTCTTCAGGAGTCTTATGGCTTGAGGGTAGAAGCTATTTAGGAGCCTCTTGGACCTCGACTTGGCGCTCTGGTACCGCGGTAACAGAGAGAACAGTCTATGACTAGGGTGGCTGGAGTCTTTGACAATTTTTTGGGCCTTCCTCTGACACCGCCTGTTATACAAAGCATTACATGGGCTTGCTCCTACCTATCTTTCCGATTTGGTCCTGCCGTATATACCTACACGTACGCTACGGTCACAAGACGCAGGCCTCCTAATTGTCCCTAGAATTTCTAAGCAAACAGCTGGAGGCAGGGCTTTCTCCTATAGATATAGATCTCCATTTTTATGGAATGGTCTGCCTACCCATGTGAGAGACGCAGACTCGGTCTCAACTTTTAAGTCTTTACTGAAGACTCATCTCTTCAGTGCGTCCTATGATTGAGTTTAGTCTGGCCCAGGAGTGTGAAGGTGAACGGAAATGCTCTGGAGCAACGAACCGCCCTTGCTGTCTCTGCCTGGCCGGTTCTCCTCTCTCCACTGGGATTCTCGGCCTCTAACCCTATTACAGGGGCTGAGTCACTGGCCTACTGGTGCTCTTTCATGCCGTCCCGAGGAGGGGTGCGTCACAGTTACTGACGTCATCTTCCTGTCTGGGTTGGCGCCCCCCCTTGGGTTGTGCCGTGGCAGAGATCTTTGTGGGCTATACTCAGCCTTGTAAGTTGGTGGATGAAGATATCCCTCTAGTGGTGTGGGGGCTGTGCTTTGGCAAAGTGGGTGGGGTTATATCCTTCCTGTTCGGCCCTGTCCGGGGGTATCATCGGATGGGGCCACAGTGTCTCCTGACCCCTCCTGTCTCAGCCTCCAGTATTTATGCTGCAGTAGTTTGTGTCGGGGGGGCTAGGGTCGGTTTGTTATATCTGGAGTACTTCTCCTGTCTTATCCGGTGTCCTGTGTGAATTTAAGTATGCTCTCTCTAATTCTCTCTCTCTTTCTTTCTCTCTCTTGGAGGACCTGAGCCCTAGGACCATGCCTCAGGACTACCTGGCATGATGACTCCTTGCTGTCCCCAGTCCACCTGGCCGTGCTGCTGCTCCAGTTTCAACTGTTCTGCCTGCGGCTATGGAACCCTGACCTGTTCACCGGACGTGCTACCTGTCCCAGACCTGCTGTTTTCAACTCTCTAGAGACCGCAGGAGCGGTAGAGATACTCTTAATGATCGGCTATGAAAAGCCAACTGACATCTACTCCTGAGGTGCTGACTTGTTGCACCCTCGACAACTACTGTGATTATTATTATTTGACCATGCGGGTCATTTATGAACATTTGAACATCTCGGCCATGTTCTGTTATAATCTCCACCCGGCACAGCCAGAAGAGGACTGGCCACCCCTCATAGCCTGGTTCCTCTCTAGGTTTCTTCCTAGGTTTTGGCCTTTCTAGGGAGTTTTTCCTAGCGACCGTGCTTCTACACCTGTATTGCTTGCTGTTTGGGGTTTTAGGCTGGGTTTCTGTACAGCACTTTGAGATATCAGCTGATGTAAGAAGGGCTATATAAATACATTTGATTTGATAGAGGTCATGGATGGCAGGAAGCTTGGCCCCAGTGATGTACTGGGCCGTATGCACTACCCTCTGTAGTGCCTTGCGGTCGGAGGCCGAGCAGTTGCCATACCAGGCAGGGATGCAACCAGTCAGGATGCTCTCGATGGTGCAGTTGTAAAACCTTTTGAGGATCTGAGGACCCATGCCAAATCTTTTCAATCTCCTGAGAGGGAATAGGTTTTGTCGTGCCCACTTCACAACTGTCTTGGTGGGCTTGGACCATGTTAGTTTGTTGGTGATGTGGACGCCAAGGAACTTGAAGCTCTCAACCTGCTCCACTACAGCCCCGTCGATGAGAATGGGGGCGTGCTCGGGTCCTCCTTTTCCTGTAGTCCACAATCATCTCCTTTGTCTTGATCATGTTGAGGGAGAGGTTGTTCTCCTTGCACCACACGGTCTCATTGTCTCGGTGATCAGTCCTGTGTGACCACTGTTGTATCATCAGCAAATTAATGATGGTGTTGGAGTCATGCCTGGCTGTGCAGTCATGAGTGAACAGGTAGTACAGGAGGGGACTGAGCACGCAACCCTGAGGGGCCCCCGTGTTGAGGATTAGCGTGGACGGATGTATTGTTACCTACCCTTACCACCTGGGGGCGGCCCTTCAGGAAGTCTAGGATCCAGTTGCAGAGGGAAGTGCTTAGTGATGAGCTTTGAGGGCACTATGGTGTTGAACGCTAAGCTGTAGTCAATTAATAGCATTCTCACATAGGTGTTACTTTTATCCAGGTGTGAAAGGGACGTGTGGAGTGCAATAGAGATTGCATCATCTGTGGAATTGTTGGTGCGGTATGCAAATTGGAGTGGGTCTATGGTTTCTGGGATAATGGTGTTGATGTGAGCCATGACCAGCCTTTCAAAGCATTTCATGGCTACAGAAATGAGTGCTACAGGTTGGTTGTCATTTAGGCAGGTTACCTTAGTGTTCTTGGGCACAGGGACTATGGTGGTCTGCTTGAAACATGTTGATATTACAGACAGGGAGAGGATGAAAATGTCAATGAAGACACTTGCCAGTTGGTCAGCGCAAGTTCGGAGTACAAGTCCTGGTAATCCGTCTAGCCCTGCGGCCTTGTGAATGTTGACCTGTTTAAGGGTCTTACTCACATTGGCTGTGGAGAGTGTGATCACACAGTCGTCCGGAACAGCTAATGCTCTCATGCATGTTTCAGTGTTACTTGCCTCGAAGCGATTATAGAAGTTATTTAGCTCGTCTGGTAGGCTCGTGTCACTGGTTAGCTCTCGGTGGTGCTTCCCTTTGTAGTCTGTAATAGTTTGCAGGCCCTGCCACATCCGACACACATCAGAACCGGTATAGTACGATTCGATCTTAATCCTGTATTGCCGCTTTGCCTGTTTGATGGTTCGTCGGAGGACATAGTTGCATTTCTTACAAGCTTCCGGGTTAGAGTCCCATTCCTTGAAAGCAGCAGCTCTACCCTTTAGCTCAGAGCGAATGTTGCCTGTAATCCATGGCTTCCAGTTGGGGTATGTACGTACAGTCACTGTGGGGACTACGTCCCCGGTGCACTTATTGATAAGGCCAGTGACTGATGTGGTGTACTCCACAATGCCATCGGAAAAATCCCGGAATATATTCCAGTTTGTGCTAGCATCTGCTTCATCTGACCAGTTTTTTATAGACTGAGTCACTGGTGCTTCCTGCTTTAATTTTTGCTTGTAACCAGGAATCAGGAGGATAGAATTATGGTCAGATTTGCCAAATAGAGGGCGAGGGAGAGCTTTGTACGTATCTCTGTGTGTGGAGTAAAGGTGGTCTAGAATGTTTTTCCCTCTGGTTGCACATTTAACATGCTGATAGAAATGAGGTAAAACTGATTTAAGTTTCCCTGCATTAAAGTCCCCGGTCAGTAGGAGCGCCACCTCTGAATGAGCGTTTTCCTGTTTGCTGATGGCGGTATACAGCTCAATGAGTGTGGATTTAGTGCCAGCATCGGTCTATGGTGGTATGTAGGTAGATAGTGTGGTCTGCAGCTTATCATGAGATACTCTACCTCAGTCAAGCAAAACCTCGAGACTTCCTTAGATATCGTGCACAGTGTTGTTTACATAAATGCATAGGCCCACACCCCGTGTCTTACCAGAGGCTGCTGTTCTGTCCTGCCAATAGAGTGCATGTTCTTTATGTCGTCGTTCAGCCACGACTCGGTGAAACATAAGATATAACAGTTTTTAATGTCCCGTTGGTAGGATAAACGTGCTTTCAGTTCGTTCCATTTATTTTCCAGCGATTGAACGTTAGCTAGCAGGACGGAAGGCAAGGGCAGATTAGCCACTCGTCGCCTGATCCTCACAAGGCACCCTGATCTCTTTCCGCGAAATCGCTTGTTTCCTTTCCTTGAAGAAGAACTCTTCGTTCAGTTTGAGGTAAGCAATAACAGTTCTAATGTCCAGAAGCTCTTTTCGGTCATAAGAGAAGGTAGCAGTAACATTATGTACAAAACAAGATATGAACAACGTGAAAAAAAAATTAGCATGGTTGGTTAAGAGCCGATAAGACTGCAGCCTTCCCCTCCGGCTCCATCACTAACCGGCCCTGGTGGTGTCCATCTATACTATACTTTGCCTCTGATTCTGTGGCACAGTGGGACAAACTGGGTAAGCATAAACACATATACAAACATCTCTGCCTCTGATTCTGTGGCACAGTGGGACTTACTGAGTAACATAAACACATATACAAACATCTCTGCCTCTGAGATACAGTGGGACTGAGTATGTAAGCAGCCGCCCTCCTTCTGACAAAACCCACCACAGGTTCCTCAGTCATCACTACTCAAAAAGGAGTGAGGCAATGAAAGGGACCTGGAAGTATAGGGCCACTGCCAACAGAACATTGAACCCCAATTACATTATGACAGTACTGTAAGCATGTATTCTAATTCTAATCCATATGG
This sequence comes from Salvelinus alpinus, assembly GCF_045679555.1. NCBI lineage: Eukaryota > Metazoa > Chordata > Actinopteri > Salmoniformes > Salmonidae > Salvelinus > Salvelinus alpinus. The sequence goes on from NC_092097.1 coordinate 38,351,638, forward strand.
AAACACTCAAAAGCTCAGTTTTTTCCAAAACCTTTATGTGTGACCGTCTAGTAAAGTGTCCCTCTCTGTCACCCTTTCTCACACACGGTGAAGTATCCACTTCCTTTCAGCTCTCCTGTCACTGACTGTCACTGACCACAAAAGGGGCCGGGGATCCATACATCTCTACTCTCTCAGTAGGGAGGCTTTGTGTTCACTGCTGCCTCAATTGACTAGACTGGAGTGTATAATGCAATCCCTGCTGTGTTGTCTGGTGTTTCTCTAAAGTACCACACTGAGAGGTATAGACCAGAATGCACTTTATGTAGACACTGAACACAAGCATAAATTAGAAATCTTAAAAGTTAGAAATAGAATACAGAATAAAATAAAAAAATGCAGTCGCTGGAAATATGCTACAGATTGATCCTGTCATTTTACAACAAAAAAAATGTAATGGAGGATGTCATAATGAATGATCCTTTTCCAGATAACTTAATGACTTCATGAGCAGAAGCTTTATCATTCATTAAGCAAATAGAAACTACTGCTCTTCCTCATCACATCTGACAGAGAGTCATCTATCAAGGGATTTGTTATAACGTCCAGTTAAGAGTTGCTAGGAAGCATGGCAGAAGTGAATACTTTACATGATAAATCGATCCAGAAGTAACTTGTCGTGGACTACGTCTGCTTCCCAATGGCACCCTTCTCCCTATGTAATGCACTACTTCTGACTATAGCCCTATAGGCCCTGGACAAAAGTAGTGCACTACATCGGGAAAAGGGTGACATTTGGGAAGCAAACTATGTTTCACCAAGGCTTGGCACTTTACAAAAGCCTCCCCATGAAGTCACAGCTCATAAGTGTGATCATATTGTGATCTGAACCGTACATGTTTTGACTGGCATGGTGCTGATGGATTATGTAGCAGACATGCTGCAACACTCCCTGATGACACGTTCTGTCTGTGGGATCACTTCATCATAAGCAATACACACACGCCCACATGCACAAACATGCACTCAAACACATACACACACACGCATGCACACTGTACACACTGTACACACACACACACCTCTCTATCAGCCCCATCGTTGACATGATCAATAACTAACAACGTCCCTCCCAGTGTAACGCCCCGTCTCTGAATTATACAATTATTCACGCTGGCCTCCTCTCCTTTACGCCTAGTGCATCATGGGTAATTACAGTAGCCCAAACCCTGGGAGTGGAGAACAGGCATTAATTAAGTAGCTACGTCTCTGACTCCATGTCGCCGCAGGCTCCTCTTCATAGGTGTGGAGAAAGGTCAGCGTTCCCGCGTTGCGGACGGAAGTATTCGCGCTGACAATGTGACGGAGGTCCCTGTGAACGAATCCCGTGGCGGAGGAGAGCTTTAAACACCTACTGCAGGCAGCTACTGCAAGCCTCCCAGATTGATAATTATTCCAGCCCGACCAGAGCCAAACAAAACTGTTAAAGCTGGAGCTAGAGGAAAGTTCCTATGGCTCAGCGGAGGTAGGCAGCTAGGTGGGGATAGGATGCCATCCACTTCTGGTGACTGTTTTCTTCTTCTTTTTAAAAAGTTTTTTGAAATTTTGAATTTTGAACAAGAAAGCATCTCAAAGACATAGTGTACACACTTATAGACACAGCAACCCACTCCAACATAAACACACACACACAATCAAGCACACACACACACAAACAAACGCAGTATGTGGAGTACTAACTAATGGAGAGGAACACGACAACATCTCAGCTGGAACCAATTAGTTAGAGAGCTTTGATTTGTCAGCGAGAACTGAGAGCTCTATTCAATCTCTCTGTTTCAGCTCCATTTCTCTCTGCCACTCGTGAAACCTGAATACTGATCAATGTCAGCATCAACATCCTGTTAGCAACACGTCTCTACCGGCACGTCTCACATATGACCATGTGATCCTGCTGATCACCAGCAGGTATACAGATGTAGGATCTTCATTTTAGCCAGTTTGCTACAGCAGGACAATAATCTTGCAGCAACAGGAATTGTGAATTAATTATATTATTAATTATGTGGATTATAATTCATGGCCATTTTTTGTAGGGGTTGATACATTTTGTGTTAGGGCAAATCAAGTCTGACATTTTAAAGTGGAAATTTCAAACTTTAGAAGCCTTTTGAAACCTCAAGTTAAGATCCTACATCTGTGTGCAGGCATAGGCACAGAAAAAAAACATTTAAACACCAGATACCTAATGTGCAAAGGAATAATTATGTGTGGCTAACAGGTAAAAATACTGCATATCTGCATTGTCCAAGGCTCGTTTTGGAATCTGTGATGACTGAAAGAACCTGAACGAAACTTAGTCGTCCTATCTGCTGGTGGGTACGGGTAGCCTACCTTACGGTCAACTGTTTGTAATGTGTCATATAATAGGCATAATCAAAAATCACATTGTATGTGGATTCATTCATAGTATGAATCACACTAAAATGACACAAAGGGGACACCTTAGACTGCTATGGGTGAGATGTGAGTCGACAAGGTGTAAAAGTACTTGTGTGGACCATAGACTGTATAGAAATAACTGGACACAGTCATAACCAGCTAATGAATAGATTCCTATGAGAAACGTACCTGGATAGACACGTCACTGTAGGAGCCCCCGATGACTCCAGATATGGCCAGAGGGACGTCATCCTGGATGGGGTTGGATCCGTCTGGGCAGATGAACCCCGGCTCATGGACCTTGGTGAGGGAGGCTCGTACGAACTCCAGGCTTTGCTCCAGAGCATAGGTGTCCTTAGAGCAGGTGTCTAGGATGTGGGCTCCCAGCCTGAGACCCGGCAGCAGCCGCTCGTCCGCGTTGATCTCATCCAGCGCTAACAGCATCGCCTCCAGTCTCTGGATCCCTCTCTGCTCGTTGATCTTCCCACAGTCCTCCGCCACCTCGCCCTTCTCATGCACCGGGAACAGACCGCCGATTACCAGGTCCCCATCGATGGTGATCTCCCTCTTGGTGGAAGGAGGGAATCTGTTGTTAGGGCTGGGCAGGGCCTCTGGGATGAGCAAGTCAAAGAGGAGCAGGTGGAGGGACCACCATGGGGCAGCCTTGGCCCAGAGCCCGGGGCAGAGGAGGCCGGAGGTGGGCATGGTCAGGTCGGGTAGCTGAGGTCAGTGTGGTGGGTGGTGGGTAGAGGAGTGGGACACAGGAGGTTCTTACAGGGGCTGGGGCTGGGTGAGGTGGATCGCTCTAGAGCCCTCTCTCGACACTCGTGGCATCTTGGTTACTCGTTGCAAGTGGAGGAGAGAAGATGGAACAATATATCATTATTCATGTTACTGTGCATCAATATTGTGGTATTTCAGTCATAAAAGTAATTCATTCACATTTGTAATTCAAATTGTATTTTTGCCCCCTTTAAAATAAAATAATATAATTTATTCCAAACTATCACAGATGCTATTTGCTCCTACTTCTCATGGGAGGAGGGTGTGAACATCCAGACTTTCCTCTCTACCTCCAGTCCAGTTTAAGGTGTAAAGGGAAAAGATGGCTTCATTTCCCCATCAATCTTTCAACAACCTTTAAAGGTTGCTTTACAGCCCTTCTATAAGAGCTCTCTATCTTAAAGACTGGCTACTGGCGGTCATGGCTCTCGGCGCATTCCTCAAGCAGCACTTCATCCCAGCAACTTGTCTTGGGCCACACAACCAGACTGGCAGCCATCTCAACAGATGAGTGAGTGTGTCGCCCTTCCTCGGCAAGCCACTGTGTGTGTGTGTGTGTGTGTGTGTGTTCATGTGTGTCTGTGTGTGTCTGTGTGTGTGTGTGTGTGTGTGTGTGTGTGTGTGTGTGTGTGTGTGTGTGTGTGTGTGTGTGTGTGTGTGTGTGTGTGTGTGTGTGCGTGCGTGTGTGTGTGCGTGAGTGAGTGAGTGATTGCATGCATGTTGGAGACAAGAAGGACTGGATTATTTTACTGCTCTGCATGGACTTCCCAGCACCCCAATCTACTGCCCTCTAGCTCTAAGATTTTTAAATACCTTCATTCTCCCATTTTTACTAATTCCTCATATATTTTTCTCTCTCTCTCTCTCTCTCTCTCTCTCTCTCTCTCTCTCTCTCTCTCTCTCTCTCTCTCTCTCTCTCTCTCTCTCTCTCTCTCTCTCTCTCTCTCTCTCTCTCTCTCTCTCTCTCTCTCTCTCTCTCTCTCTCACACACACACAGTCTGTCTGTCTGTCTGTCTGTCTGTCTGTCTGTCTGTCTGTCTGTCTGTCTGTCTGTCTGTCTGTCTGTCTGTCTGTCTGTCTGTCTGTCTGTCTGTCTCTCCCATCTCACCTTTTCTACTATGTTGCTCATAATGATGCTTCAGTTAAAGGACCGCTGGTTAATGAGGTCCCTGTTAGCCTTATAGTCTTGTCTGCGTCTTAAATGGCACCATATTCCCTATATAGTGTGCTACTTTTGAACAGGGCCCATAGGACACTAGTCAGAAATAGTGGACTATGTAGGAAATAAGGTGCCATTTGGGATGCACAACTTGTAATCTGTCCTTTATAATGCTCACTGAGCATGTTAACCTTTCCATGTGTTTGTGCCCTTCATTAAAATATGATAGAAAGTCAAATTCTGGGCAGTCCAATTGATCATCTATGTGTGTCATTTCTTGATAGATATCACACCCTTAAAGTCTTGCCTGACTACCCAGACTCCTTGCTCTGACCAAACTCTATGCCACGCCCACGGACGTTAGTTTCTTCTAAGCAATGAGTCTAGATCTGAGTACCTTCCCAACGCTTCACAGAATGCGGACACATTGGCACCATCTGATTGGTCCAGAAACCGATAGGTTGGGCCAGAGCTACAACACACGTGGGTAAAGCGGCGGTTTGAAAACGTGTCATTGGCTTTGATACTCTGATTGGTTATAGACGATCCAATCGCTGATGACTTTGTTTTGTACAACGCCCCTCGTCACCACAAACGACTTCAATGATGGCAATCTCAGACTGAAGAATGTAGCGAGCATAGAGCAGTGGAAGAATTTAGTTTGAGTCGTTAGGCTATGCATTTTCCACATGTTTATTGATTGTATTTCTTAGCAATAGCAGTTGGAAAGCCTCTGCTCTTAAAAAAAGGTCAGAACATTTACAGTGGTCATAGCCTACTTCAAGTGAAGCTAATCGAAGACGAATCGGTAATGAAAAAGCTGAATCAAACATTTACAGTACAGCATCATGGAGTATGAACCATATTACCCAAGAACTATCATCAGCTTGCCGTGCCTTACAAAGAGATATTCTCACACTTGGAAGTGCTCTCTTCTTCGCTAACTGAGGTTGCCATGGAAACATTGTGGGTAAAAAAAGAGGATGGTGGTATTGGTGGGTGGGGGAGGGAGGGGTAGTGGGCAGTATGACAAGAGTATTGCTGAAATAAATTCTCACCATGTTGAGGTTATATATCTGGTATATTAGGGGTTGAAAGTATATTTTGATTGGAGGTACAGGGAGAGGGAGAGAGAGATAAGGAGAGGGATAAAGAGGGAGAGAGAGAGTGCTACATGGGTTTGTCAAACAAAGCAATGAAGCATTTGTAATGAATAGGAAAATATATTGAGAGAATATTATCTTGATATTCAGAAATAGACGTTCAGGATATAAATGAATGACCATTTAATATAGACTCAACTGTGAGCAAAAGAAAGATGATAGCAGGCTCCCTGTATAGGATATAAAGGGCTGGGTCCTAAATGGCATCCTATTCCTTATAGTGCACTACTTTTGACCAGGGCCTATAGGGAATAGTGTGCCATTTGGGACGCAACCACAGTAGTGATCAACACAATATCAACAAGAAACAATCAATTTACACTAAGGAAGCATATAAGGAAGTGGTCTGACACATACACCACTTTCTCTTGTGATTTCTATTTCACAATCAACATTCAATTTCAAACTATGATTGATCATCGGAGAACTTTCTGAAGGAAAGCTGAGGTAATCAGTCACATTAGCTGCTGGACACCACCTCTTCACTGATGCGAGATAGTAGCTATAGCTGTTAGTTGAAGGTGTGGCAATCAACCATCTCACTCATAGGGGAGAGTGGGGTGAAGTTGAGCAAAAGGGGTAAATTCAATTGAGCCACCCTTGTTTCTAGGAAACCATACACAAATTGAATAATTTGACCAAATATTTAGGAAGAAGTCATCATTTCATGGAGTCTGTGAAGGATGAAACCACATGGAAAAAGTGGTAAGCAAGTTAAATTAATTTATTGTGTTAGAGGTTTCATGATGCTTGTATCTAAACCGAAGTACATACTCTTAAGATTGTTCTATACATCAGTTGGGGTGTGAATGTGCATCCTTGTAGCTGGGTGGGCTAATATAGTCAAAATGTTTGCGTTGGGGTAAGTTGAGCTAATGGTTGAGCCAATGGCAAGTTGAGCATATTAAAGTGTTTTCTTTCCAGGCGTAATGCAAAGCATTATCGCTGGGATAAGAGGTACAGTAATTGTTCAGCCTGTATTAAAAGATGCTTAAAAATATAAAAAGACAAAACACGATTGGGATTGTGTTGAATTGTGTTCTGGAAATAAAGATAGACATGTTTTTTTTTATTCCGTAGTGGTAATATTTAATTCTGTACAGAAATGTGTATGCGACTTAACTTACCCTGTCCTGCAGATCAACTTAACCCATACCTGGGTTAAGAGACCCCTTTATTTGGACAAGCTAACCTTTTGCCGTCAGAACCGCCTCAATTCCTCAGGGCATGGACTCAACAAGGTGTCGAAAGTGTTCCACAGGGATGCTGGCCCATGTTGACTCCAGTGCTTCCCACAGTTGTGGCAAGTTGGCTATATGTCCTTTGGGTGGTGGACAATTCTTGATACATACGGGAAACTGTTGAGAGTGAAAAACCCAGCAGCGATGCAGTTCTTGACACTAACCGGTGGACCTGGCACCTACTACCATACCCCGTTCAAAGGCATTTAAATATTTTGTCTTGCCCATTCACCCTCTGAATGGTACACAATCTATGTCTCAATTGTCTCAAGGCTTAAAAATAATTATTTTACCTGTTTCCTCCCCTTCAGCTACACTGATTGAAGTGGATTTAACAAGTGACATCAATAAGGGATCATAGCTTTCACCTGGATTCACCTGGTCAGTCTATGTCATGTTTTGTATATCAGTGTATATGTAAATATATTTGTTAGAAAGAATACTATATTTCCCTTAAGGGAGTGATGCTGAATGTAAAAAGGGCTCAACTTACCCCACTCTCCCCTACATGCTGTTGCTGAACCTTACCCAGTTATAAATACATAATTTCAACCAGTTTTGCAGTTGAATTGATGTCCTGTCGACCAGTTTTGTTCACTGGTATAGGCTATAAGGGTACTGATGTTGATCAACTTTGCCTAGCTCTGATCCATTGTAGTAGACATTACACTGTCATGACACTGTTTGTCATGACAAACTTCTTCATCTTAAACATTTTCTAAATAACGTAGTGCAGTACACTGTGTAATGTTAAACTTCCCTATAAAAGTACTTTGCATTTCTAGTACAGAGGGAATGTGCCCACCTACTCCTCTAGCTAGGCTAAAGTTAGTAATAACTTATGGTCACAGTGTGAGTATGTAACATATATAATTTCCTGTCACTCTTCCTGTGTGTGGGCCCCTGATGCATCTCTTGTGTGTGTGCGTGCGTGTGTGATAGTGTTCAGCCACACCCCAGCAGCAGACACAGCAACAGACAATGAAGCAAATTAGCCGGAACAAGTACAATGATTGCTGCTGAATATGCCATCTCTACAGAAGCTCACCACTACGTAAGGGATAATCAAGGAGGGGCTATGTGTTCTATGGAAAATAATGAATCACGTGAAAGGTGTTCCACAACGCGCTAGCGGAGAACGCATAGAGCCCCGAGTTGATTATCCCTTTATACCATGGCTATAATTTAACTCATTTGCTCCTAGAAATGTGTTCATTTGCCGGTAGAAATTTGTTCAAAACCCACTGAAGTAGCTACTAAGTTTACAAGATAGCTACAGTAGTTGCCTTGGTATCCAAACAAACAGACGTTAGCTAACCAAACCATCAGTCCTACGTTGCTGTTATAAAAATTGAATTCAACAATGCCAATACTGTTTTCAATTCAACTTTTGCTTTCAAAAGCAGCTCGAATATAGAACATGTAAGAATGATCTATAGCCATTGAATTCTACAATGCAGATATAACATGCATTATAGGGAAATAATGCATGCTTTAGAATGCCCCTCAAGCCAATCAGATATGAATATTCAACAATGCAAAATAAATTCCAAATATATAAATGTCTTTATAAACTGGGCGGTTCGAGTCCTGAATGCTGATTGGCTGACAGCCGTTGTATACCAGACCGTATACCACAGGTATGACAAAACATGTATTTTTACTGCTCTAATTACGTTAGTAACCAGTTTCAAAGAGCAATAAGGCACCTCGTGGTTTGTGGTATATGGCCAATGCGTCGTGCCTACGAACAGCCCTTAGCCGTGGTATATTGGCCATATACCACACCCCCTCGTGCCTTATTGCTTAAGTAGGCTGTTGGAGACAGAGAACATATGGTGCATTGACAAAAACCTCTTCTCGACTGAAACTGTCTGTGCAACATTTTCAAGACAGTGATCCACGCTCAATCAAAAGAGTGTGAGGAGGACACTTACAATGTACAAAACTTCATACACAACCATGCTACTCTTGTCCAAATCTACCTTCCATATCATTGTAAAAGACAAAGTGGACTGAGTTGACTCTTTTACAATGCTACATTTTATCCTTCTTAACTTCTTAAGTGTTGTATAGCTCTTTAGACCTGTTAAGGCAAAACCAGGCATGTTGTTTAGTGTAGTGTAGTGTAATGTAATGTACTGTAATGTAGAGTAGTGTAGTGGAGCAGGTGTTTAGCATGGCTGTATTTGTATTTATTAAGGTACCCCATTAGCTGCTGCCAATTTAAAATATTACATGACATTACATTTCATAACACTTTTCACAACACATTAAGTGTGTGCCCTCAGGCCACTACTCTACTACCACATATCTACAATACAAAATCCATGTGTAGGAAGGGAAAGGGGAATACCTAGTCAGTTGTACAAATGAATGCCTTCAACTGAAATATGTCTTCTGCATTTAACCCAACCGCTCTGAATCAGAGAGGTGCGGGGGGCTGCCATAATCAACATCCACGTCTTCGGCAGCCAGGGAACATTGGGTTAACTGCTTTGCCCAGGGGCAGAACGACAGATTTTTTACCTTGTCAGCTCGGGGATTCGATTGTGTGTAGAGTGCGTGTCTTATCATGTGTATGTGTAAGCGTGTGTCTGTGCCTGTGCCTGTGTGTGTGTCTCTTCAAAGTCCCCGCTGTTCCATAAGGTGTATTTTTATCTGTTTTTTAAATCTGATTCTACTGCATCAGTTACCTGATGGGGAATAGAGTTCCATGTAGCCATGGCTCTACGTAGTACTGTGTGCCTCCCATAGTCTGTTCTAGACTTTGGGATTGTGAAGAGACCTTTGGTGCCATGTCTTGTGGGGTGTGCATGGGTGTTTGAGCTGTGTGCTAGTAGTTTAAACAGACAGCTCGGTGCATTCAGCATGTCAATACTTCTTACAAAAACAAGTAGTGATGAAGTCAATCTCTCCTCTCCTTTGAGCCATGAGAGATTGACATGTATATTACTAATGTTATATTTCCATGTACATTTAATCGTGCTGCCCTGTTCTGAGCCAATTTAAATTTTCTTAAGTCCCTCTTTGTGGCACCTGACCACTTGTCTGGACAGTAGTCCAGGCGTGACAAAACTAAGGCCTGTAGGACCTGCCTTATTGATAGTGTTGTTAAGAAGGCAGAGTAGCGTTTTATTATGGATAGACTTCTGCCAATCTTAGCTACTAAGCATCAACATGCTACTATCTTAGCATCAACATGTTTTGAGGTGACAGTTTAGTCTCCACAACTTGCTGAATTTCCACATTACTCATTTCAAGATTAAGTTGAGGTTTAGGGTTTAGTGAATGATTTGTCTCAAATACAATGCTTTTAGTTTTAGAAGTACTTGTATTTAGGACTAACTTATTTCTTGCCACCCATTCTGAAACTGACTGCAGCTCTTTGTTAAGTGTTGCAGTCATGTCAGTCGCTGTAGTAGCTGACGTGTATAGTGTTGAGTCATTCTCATACATAGACACACTGGCTTTACTCAAAGCCAGTGGCATGTCATTAGTAAAGATTGAGAAAAGTAAGGGGCCTAGACAGCTGCCCTGGGGGAATTCATGATTCTACCTGGATTATGTTGGATAGGCTTCCATTAAAGAACACCATCTGTGTTCTGTTAGGCAGGTAACTCTTTATCCACAATATAGCAGGGGGTGTAAAGCCATAAAAAATATGTTTTTCCAGCAGCAGACTATGACCAATAATGTCAACAGCCGCACTGAAGTCTAACAAAACAGCTCCCACAATCTTTTTATTATCAATTTCTCTCAGCCATGCATGTTGAATGTCTTTCCCTATAAGCGTGCTGAAAGTCTCTTGTCAATTTGTTTACTGTAAAATAGCATTGTATCTGGTCAAACACTATTTTTTCCAAACATTTACTAATGGTTGGTAACAGGCTGATTGTTCGGCTATTTGAGCCAGTAAAGGGGGCTTTACTATTATTGGGTTGCGTAATGACTTTTACTTCCCTCCAGGACTGAGGGCTTAGATTGAAGATATGGGAAATTAGAGTTGCAATATCGTCCGCTATTGCCCTCAGTAATTTTCCATCCAAGTTGTCAGAACCAGGTGGGTTATCATTGTTGATAGACAACAATCATTTTTTCACCTCTTCCACACTCACGGAAATCAAAATTACAACGCTTGTCTTTCATAATTTGGTCAGTTATACTTGGATGTGTAGTATAAGCATTTATTGCTGGCATGTCATGCCTAAATTTGCTAATCTTGCTGATGAAAAAATCATTAAAAGTTGTTACGGCTAGACGTTCCGCTAGCGCAACCCCTCGACAACATCCGATGAAATGACAGAGCGCCAAATTCAAATTAAATTGCTATAAAAATTTTACTTTCATGAAATCACACATGCAATACACCAAATTAAAGCCACACTTGTTGTTAATCCAGCCAACGTGTCAGATTTCAAAAAGGCTTTATGGTGAAAGCAAACCATGCGATTATCTGAGGACAGCACCCCACCAAACAAACACATACAGTGAGGGAAAAAAGTATTTGATCCCCTGCTGATTTTGTACGTTTGCCCACTGACAAAGAAATGATCAGTCTGTAATTTTAATGGTAGGTTTATTTGAACAGTGAGAGACAGAATATCAACAAAAAAATCCTGAAAAACGCATGTCAAAAATGTTATAAATTGATTAGCATTTTAATGAGGGAAATAAGTATTTGACCCCTCTGCCAACAAGGGTTTTGCCACCAAGTACTAAGTCATGTTTTGCAATCACAGAGGTCAGATGTTTCTTGTAGTTGGCCACCAGGTTTGCACACATCTCAGGAGGGATTTTGTCCCACTCCTCTTTGCAGATCTTCTTCAAGTCATTAAGGTTTCGAGACTGACGTTTGGCAACTCGAACCTTCAGCTCCCTCCACAGATTTTCTATGGGATTAAGGTCTGGAGACTGGCTAGGCCACTCCAGGACCTTAATGTGCTTTTTCTTGAGCCACTCCTTTGTTGCCTTGGCCGTGTGTTTTGGGTCATTGTCATGCTGGAATACCCATACACGACCCATTTTCAATACCCTGGCTGAGGGAAGGAGGTTTTCACCCAAGATTTGACGGTACATGGCCCCGTCCATCGTCCCTTTGATGCGGTGAAGTTGTCCTGTCCCCTTAGCAGAAAAACACCCCCAAAGCATAATGTTTCCACCTCCATGTTTGACGGTGGGGATGGTTTCTTGGGGTCATAGGCAGCATTCCTCCTCCTCCAAACACGGCAAGTTGAGTTGATGCCAAAGAGCTCCATTTTGGTCTCATCTGACCACAACACGTTCACCCAGTTGTCCTCTGAATCATTCAGATGTTCATTGGCAAACTTCAGACGGGCATGTATATGTGCTTTCTTGAGCAGGGGGACCTTGCGGGCGCTGCAGGATTTCAGTCCTTCACGGCGTAGTGTGTTACCAATTGTTTTCTTGGTGACTATGGTCCCAGCTGCCTTGAGATCATTGACAAGATCCTCCTGTGTAGTTCTGGGCTGATTCCTCACCATTCTCATGATCATTGCAACTCCACGAGGTGAGATCTTGCATGGAGCCCCAGGCCGAGGGAGATTGACAGTTCTTTTGTGTTTCTTCCATTTGCGAATAATCGCACCAACTGTTGTCACCTTCTCACCAAGCTGCTTGGCAATGGTCTTGTAGCCCATTCCAATCTTGTGTAGATCTACAATCTTGTCCCTGACATCCTTGGAGAGCTCTTTGGTCTTGGCCATGGTGGAGAGTTTGGAATCTGATTGATTGATTGCTTCTGTGGACAGGTGTCTTTTATACAGGTAAGAAACTGAGATTAGGAGCACTCCCTTTAAGAGTGTGCTCCTAATCTCAGCTCGTTACCTGTATGAAAGACACCTGGGAGCCAGAAATCTTTCTGATTGAGAGGGGGTCAAATACTTATTTCCCTCATTAAAATGCAAATCAATTTATAACATTTTTGACATGCGTTTTTCTGGATATTTTTGTTGTTATTCTGTCTCTCACTGTTCAAATAAACCTACCATTAAAATTATAGACTGATAATTTCTTTGTCAGTGGGCAAACGTACAAAATCAGCAGGGGATCAAATACTTTTTTCCCTCACTGTAACATTCATATTTCAAACCGCCAGGCGCGACACAAAACGCAGAAATAACGATATAATTCATGCCTTACTTTTGAAGATCTTCTTTTGTTGGCACTCCAATATGTCCCATAAACATCACAAACGGTCCTTTTGTTCGATTAATTCTGGCGTTATATCTCCAAAATGTCCATTTATTTGGAGCGTTTGATCCAGAAAAACTGACTACAAAATATCTAATAAGTTACCTGTAAACTTGTTCCAAACATTTCAAACAACTTTCCTAATACAACTTTAGGTATTTTTCTACGTAAATAATCGATCAAATTTAAGACGGGAAATACTGCGTTCAATAGGGGATAAAAACGAAGTGGAGCGAGCTTTCAGTTCACGTGCCCCTAACAAACAGTACACTACACTCGACCCTCATTCTGAACTGCCCTACTTCTTCATTTCTCAAAGGAAAGACATCAACCAATTTCTAAATACTGTTGACATCCAATGGAAGTGATAGGAACTGCAAGCAAGTGCCACAGAAATCTAGATCCCCATAGAAAACTCATTGAAAAGAGAGTGACCTCCATTTTTTTCCCCTGGATGGATTCTTCTCAGGTTTTTGCCTGCCATATCAGTTCTGTTATACTCACAGACATTATTCAAACAGTTTTAGAAACTTTAGAGTATTTTCTATCTCAATCTACCAATTATATGCATATCCTAGCTTCTGGGCCTGAGTAGCAGGCAGTTTACTTTGGGCACGCGTTTCATCCGGAAGTGAAAATACTGCCCCCTAGCCCGAAAAGGTTAAAGTAGTTGGCAATATCAGTGGGTTTTGTGATGAATGAGCCATCTGATTCAATGAATGATGGAGTTTGCCTTATTGCCCAAAATTTCATTTAAGGTGATTCAAATCTTTTTACAATCATTCTTTTTGTATAGTTTCTTCTTCTTTGTGATTGGCATGGTGAGATCATGAAGCCTACATATATGCCAGCCAGATCTTTCTTCCTGCCTCATATTGTGCATTCCAATAATATCTCCTTTCTCTCAAAGTGTGTACTTCTTCACTAACCTTCATACATTTGAAGGATATGGCTGGTATATGATAACTCCCTCTAGCCAATGCCTAACACCAATCCAATGCTTAAAACGGTGTGGGGAGTAGTGAACAAGATTATTGGGACTGAGCCACAGTCTTCCAGCATGAGCTACGGGGTAGCTCCAGGTGACCCAAAACAGTTTTATTGATGTTAGAAATCGAATCATCACGCTCGACTGTCACTTGGACCAGATGGGTTCGGTGGGGGCTCTCAATTCGCCGAGCCCATCAGAGAATGGGAGTTTAATGGACGAATCAGTGCCAAGCAGGAAGACCAAGAAGGGACAGGAACTAGGCCAAGGTAAGGTCTAAGGACTGACTGGCATAGATGCTAAAAGTCTCCTACAGATATAGCATGCTGACACATGATTGCTCCACCAGATACCTTTAATTTGGCTCAGTTATACAACATTTTGATCCAAGAGTGGATTTTTGTCTGGTGATAGCTAACAAAGTGCTACCACAAATCCCCCAGGTGTGTGTTGAAGAGATTTGGGGACACACAAGCTTGAAGATTGGAGGTAGGTAGATATATCAAATTATATTTGTGACAATATTAAGGAAACATTTGCCACTGAGCAGAGGCCATACTTAACATTTTCCTGAACCAGGAGATAGATAACAGACAGAGAAAACCAAGAGTAATTTGACGTGATTTGGAGCTGCTGCTACGACTGTCAACGCTCACTCCGCCTCCTCTTAGTTCTTAGGTATCTTCTATCAGGCCTTGATCACATTAAATCTGGCTCGTGGCAGAATCGGCCGTCACGATTGCACTCGGCAGCCAAGAGAGCCGCTTCCTCCCTACCCAGCTGTCTCTGCACAATTATTCCCTGTGAAACAGGAGTTCAAAAAGAGAAAACAGTGTGCCTTGCTCCGCTTTGAACCCTCAGCTAGCCAGATAGCACACACATACAGTACCCACCCCACATCAGCCTCACATCACGTGCATGGAAAAGCTGTTTGTCTCTCCAACTCAGATCACTCTAGCAACATAGGCTACATTAGTCAACCGCCTCCAATACAATGTACCTCTCTCTTGGATCCAAATAACAACCAACTATTGAGTGACTAAGTACAGTTGTTGCTTTGAGCATGTGTTTCAACCAAACACAGGTCTTGAAGATCATACAGATGACAGTTGGTACAGTATAGTTCACTGGCTTCAACTGTACAAAGAGTCCCAGTTAAGCTTCTGTTTGCATCAACTGTGGGCAGCAGAAGCTTGTGAATACATTGATGTAGAACAGTCTAGAATAAATTCTACTGTGCTGGACATTCAGGTCAAATAGATTGCAGCTTGTCATCTTGGTAAATGGTGCATGATGGAACCTTCATATGGACGGTGATGTATAATTTTTATGTTTTTATTTATTGAACCTTTATTTATCCAGGTGAGTCGTTTAAGAACAAATGATTATGTCCTCTTGGAAGATAATGGTGTGTGGCACCTTTACATGGGTGTTGATGTCCTTTTGGTAAAAAGAGCATGGCATCTTCATATGAACGTTAATGTTATCTTGGAGCATGACACCTTCATTAGTTGGTAGATGTCCCCATGCTGTGTCAAGTGACACCCTGATCAGGTGATGAGATGTCAGACAGCAGCCAGTGTTGAAAGGACTGACCCCACCTCCCTAATGGACCTGAACACCATCATACAACACATGGTGGAGCCAGAAGGAGCCTAAGCCTTGTTAGCCCTCAGACAGAGAGCCCAGCTGCTCAAGCCACTGCTCAAATACAGCCTTCATAGATTAAATATGTCTGATTTTGTCTATCATAACATTGGTAATATAATGGGTATTACCATTGGTATACGTATGATTGGCCGGTGTGAGTATACTAAGTATTATATAGTCATTGGTTTAAGTATGATTGATGCGCAGTCTGTAATGTGAAAATGATGGCGTAGGTTCTTAATTTGTTTTAACATTTCAACGAAGAAACAATTAAGCAATTCATGCTAAGATGGATATAAATATTTAATACAAAATACATACAGTGCCTTCAGAAATAATTCATACCCACATTTTGTTTGGTTACAGACAGAATTCAAAATGGATTAAATGGATGTTATTTCTCACCCATCTACACACAATACCCCATAATGACAAAGTGAAAACATGTTTTTAGAAATGTTCGATAATTTATTGAACATGAAGTACAGAAATATCAAATTTACATAAGTATTAACACCCCTCAGTCAACACTTTGTAGAAGCACCTTTGGCAGCGATTACAGCTGTCAGTCTTTCTGGGTAAGTCTCTAAGAGCTTCGCACATGTAGATTGTACAATATTTGAATATTTTCTTTAAAAAAGTTGGTTTTTGATCATTGCTAGACAGCCAATTTCAAGTCATGACATATATTTTCATAACTGTAACTAGGCCACTCAGAAACATTCAATGTCATCTTGGTAAGCTACTCTAGTGTATATTTGGCCTTATGTTTTAGGTTATTGTCCCACTGAAAGGTGAATTTGTCTCCTAGTGTCTGTTGGAAAGCAGACTGAACCAGGTTTTCCTCTCGGATTTTGACTGTGCTTAGCTCTATTCCATTTATTTTTTATCCTAAAACACTCCCTAGTCCTTGCCGATGACAAGCATACCCATAACATAAGGCAGCCACCACCATGTTTGAAACTCAGTGACGTGTTGTGTTGGATTTGCCCCAAACATAATGCTTTGTACTCAGGACATAAAGTTAATTTCTTTGCCACATTTTTTGCAGTTTTACTTTAGTGCCTTATTGCAAAAAGGATGTATATTTTCTACAGGCTTTTTCATTTTCACTCTGTAATTACGTTAAGTATTGTGGAGTAACTACAATGTTGTTGATCCATCCTCAGTTTTTTCCTATCACAGCCATTAAACTCTGTAACTGTTTTAAAGTTACCATCAGCTTCATGGTGAAATGCCTGATATTCCTTCCTTTCCGGCAATTGTTAGGAAGGACGCCCGTATCTTTGTAGTGACTGGGTGTATTGATACACCATCCGAAGTGTAATTAATAACTTCACCATGCTCAAAGGGATATTCAATGTCTGCTTTTGTTTAACCCATCTACCAATAGCTGACCTTCTTTGCGAGGCATTGGAAAACATCAATGGTCTTTGTGGTTGGATCTGTGTTTGAAATTCACTGCTCAACTGAGGGAGCTTACAGATAATTGTATGTGTGGGTACAGAGACTATTTAGTCATTCAAAAATGATGTTAAACAGTTTTATTGTACATAGAGTGAGTCCATGCAATTTATTATGTGACTTGTTAATCAAATCTTTACTTCTGAACTTATTTAGGCTTGCCATAACAAAGGGGCTGAATATTTATTGACTCAAACATTTCAGGTTTTCATTTTTTATTCATTTGTAAAACAAAAAATATCTAAAAACATAATTCCACTTAGACATGATGAGGTAATGTGTGTAGGCCAGTAACGCAGAATCGACAACAACATGTGGAAAAAGGCAAGGGGTGTGAATACTACTGAAGGTACAATCACTCACCCCCTAAAACAACAATAGACACCTTGTGTTGATGAATGGGAATAAGACCTGTAATCATAAGGGGATAACACTTCTTATTCTAGACAGATAAGCTTAAAGGTGGAATCTATTTGTGACTGGGAAATAATCATGATTTAGATTTACCCATGTGATACAGCACCTTTCCAGCTTTCTTATCTCTCCAAGTGACTAGTTATGTTTCAGTGCTCCATTTCATCTCTCAATCCAAACACACGCATGCACACAAACCCCCCAAAAATGCTGATCAATTCCAATTTTCCTCAAAATGAGCCAAAATGTTAACTTCAAGTCCTTCCCCCGACACTCATCTCTGCGTTGCTAGGGGATTTTCACCAGCACAGTGTGAGAATGTCCATGACTCAATGGGCTTCAAAATGAACTGAAAAAGGTCCGCGGCTGAATCCAACTCACATAGGTACTTCAGATTTCAAGTAGCTCTCACACGGCGACATTCAGACGGACAACTGGTGTTTTTGTGTGAACGTATCAAAAAGCTGCACTCCATAAACAGAAGCCTATTCAAACCAAATTGTGTGATTGAATAGCCATTGTAGGCTACAATATAGTGCATTAGTGACTGCGTGTCAAATTCACACAGGAGGGTTTTGGGCTCAATCCAAAAAGAAGACCTCCAACTAGGACCTACTTTCAGTGGGGTGATAAGAGGCTTTTGACTCTTTCTACATGAAATGAATGGGGCTATTGGTGCTGTATAGTGAGAAGAGACACAACACACAATGGGTGCCACTTCAAAAAAGGAAGGAAGGTATTTTGAAGGTGTTTCATGAAGAGGAATGGAGCTCAATAAAAATGAATCACATTTACATATGCCTATAGAGGATCTATGTCAGTTTCTGAGGAGAGTAAAAGCTGTCCTTCAGCAGATTTCCCTAAATCAATCATTGCACAATAATGTCATATTGCTCATGGCAATAATTTCTGTGGCATACATGGACATTTGAATTTAGTGAAGTGATGTTCAAGAGGAAATAATACATTTGGACAAATTATAAGACCTAGGCAAGCGTACTCAAATCATCACGCTCAAAAGCTTGCCCTGTGAAATCAGCAGAAAGTAATTTGTCGCAAACCTCCAACACACCGGTTGGTCATTTCGACCGACGAATGGTTCGTTTTATATATGGAAATAACACCCACGGTAAAACTTTCTACGCATTCTCTCGAGACCAAATAATTCCCTTCTATTTAGATGATGACAGAATTAACCGAGAAGACAGAGAGGACAGAGAGGACAGAGGTAGTGGCCTACAGCTAGAAGAGAAACCAGACAAAATCCAATTAGCCTCAGCAACATATTAAAGTCAAATCCTACCTGTTCACCACATAATGTTATCTAACAATATATTAATATAGTGCCTGTTGCTACCCTATGGTGACCTATATGCCTACCTTATCTGCTGCTATGGTGACCTATAGGCCTACCTTATCTGCTGCTATGGTGACCTATAGGCCTACCTTATCTGCTGCTATGGTGACCTATAGGCTTACCTTATCTGCTGCTATGGTGACCTATAGGCTTACCTTATCTGCTGCTATGGTGACCTATAGGCTTACCTTATCTGCTGCTATGGTGACCTATAGGCCTACCTTATCTGCTGCTATGGTGACCTATAGGCCTACCTTATCTGCTGCTATGGTGACCTATAGGACTACCTTATCTGCTGCTATGGTGACCTATAGGCCTACCTTATCTGCTGCTATGGTGACCTATAGGCCTACCTTATCTGCTGCTATGGTGACCTATAGGCCTACCTTATCTGCTGCTATGGTGACCTATAGGCCTACCTTATCTGCTGCTATGGTGACCTATAGGCCTACCTTATCTGCTGCTATGGTGACCTATAGGCCTACCTTATCTGCTGCTATGGTGACCTATAGGCCTACCTTATCTGCTGCTATGGTGACCTATAGGCCTACCTTATCTGCTGCTATGGTGACCTATAGGCCTACCTTATCTGCTGCTATGGTGACCTATAGGCCTACCTTATCTGCTGCTATGGTGACCTATAGGCCTACCTTATCTGCTGCTATGGTGAGCATTACATTTTAGAACAGATATTTGACATCTCATGTAGTGTGGCTATTATTGTTTGGCACCGGCAGTTTTTTCTGTGTGTTCATTAATTGGTATATTTCTCTGTTTGTAGGCTACAGCTCGGCACTCAATAAAATAAAAATAAAATTCCCTGCTCTAAATAACAAGTTATCATCATAACTCTTAAATATTTGCGTCGTAAACCTGTGTGTAATTTCTATATAGCCTACTGGTTTGCAATAACTTGGCTATAATTATGTAATAAACAATGGACCGTCTAAGAAAATTTCATTCAAAAAATATACTGTTTTAAGTAATTATTCAGACCTGTCACACTTTGTATTAGATAATGTGCCTGTAGAACAATAGAGCCTTGACTCCAGTGGGAGTGGCAGCTACATGTGCCTGTGTTTATTATCAATTGATTCAAAATTATATTCAAACAGCTTGTAAATTCATAATCTTTCTTAGAATCGAAAATAGTTTATGTGTAGGCTATTTCCATAAATTGCATAATGTTGCCATATAGCATAGGGCTAGAATGCGTAAACCTATATTGATATGGTGGTAAAATAAACTGCTATTTGTGCCAAGACAGTCAGCTACAGACCGTAGCTATCCTGTTCTTTATTCCCTGTATTCTTAACAATCCACATGTTGTAATAGCGCTGTTATCATCAGACTATCATGTATTGTAGGCTATAGAGATGTAGAAAGAGCATTAAATAATGTGCGTGTAAGCAATGCGTCAGCTCATGCTAAATAGATGCAAAAGCATTTGTGATCTGGAGCGCTGTGAGTAGCCTAGCCTAAAACAGGAGAGTTAATTTCTTACCTGGTAGCATTTATTAAAATCTTGTCGTAGCCTTATCAAGACTTCGAGGTTCAGTCATCCGATCCCATCAAAATGATGATCCTTCAAGTCCCTTCTTTCCAAAGTTGTGTGGACCTATGACTTTTGAAATAGTATAAGAACTTTTAAGACAAATTGAGTCCGGAAGTCGGGAAACCTCGCGCGTCGGTCTCCCAGGTGGAGCAGGTGGGAACTGTCCTTGGTTCTGAAATCGAGTTCAGATTGACACGGGTAGCAAATTCCTCTACGTTGTTGACCACATAGTTGTGATCAAAGTTACACGTGCCGAGTGTATAGAGTAGGCTACTATGACTTTAAACGGACAGACCGACCAGAGTAGATAGTCAAGTAGGCCTATACAGTTACACAATTCAAAATGTTCCTAAATGTCTCAGCAAGCGCTATTCAAAACCACGAAGCATTATGCTGTGTAAAATATTCTAAAGCTTAGAATTCTCATTAGCAAATGTACACATCACGCGCCATTTAATAATACGATTATAACATTCTTGCCTATTGTGTCACATCGAATGAAATACCTTCATAGCAGAAAGAGGGAGAGAGAGATCCTTCTATGCGCTGGAGTTCATCAGGATCAACTTAGAAACAGGCACACACCCTGACTATTGAGGAGGACAGTGGACACGCGATGTTGATAATCTTCAGCTCAGACCAACCTCTGCTTTGTAGTCTCGGGCGCAAGTTGCTTGGTGTATAGCAGTTGTGCTTGGAATGCAGGTTGCAGTCTGTTATTACTATTCATAAAATACTAGTTGTACATTTATATACAGTACCAGTCAAAAGTTTGGTACTGTTTTCTACTATTTTACTATTTTCTACATTATAGAATAATAGTGGAGACATTAAAAATATGAAATAACACACATGGAATCATGTAGTAACCCAAAAAGTTTTAAGCAAATCCAAATATATTTTATATTCTTCAAAGTAGCCACCCTTTGCCTTGATGACAGCTTTGCACACTCTTGGCATTCTCTCAACCAGCTTCATGAGGAATGCTTTTCCAATAGTCTTGAAGGAGTTCCCACATATGCTGAGCACTTGTTGGCTTCTTTTCCTTCACTCTGCGGTCCAACTCATCCCAAACCATCTCAATTGGGTTGAGGTTGGGTGATTGTGGAGGCCAGGTCATCTGACGCAGCACCATCACTCTCCTTCTTGGTCAAATAGCCCTTACACAGCCTGGAGGTGTATTTGGGGTCATTATCCTGTTGAAAAACTAATGCCAGTCCCACTAAGCGCAAACCAGATGGGATGGCGTATCGCTGCAGAATGCTGTGGTAGCCATGCTGGTTAAGTATGCCTTGAATTCTAAAAATCTCAAATTTGGACTCATCAGATCAAAGGTCAGATTTCCACCAGCCTAATGTCCATTGCTCGTGTTTCTTGGCCCAAGAAAGTCTCTTCTTCTTATTGGTGTCCTTTAGTAGTGCTTTCTCTGCAACAATTTCGACCATGAAGGCTTGATTCACGCAGTCTATGTTGAGATATGTGTGTTACTTGAACTCTGTGAAGCATTTATTTGGGCTGCAATCAGAGGTGCAGATAACTCTAATGAATTTATCTTCTGCAGCAGAGGTAACTCTGCTTCCTGTCTTCCTTTACTGTGGCGGTCCTCATGAGAGACAGTTTCATCATAGAGCTTGATGGTTTTTGCGACTGCACTTGAAGACATTTTCAAAGTTCTTGAAATCTTCCGGATTGACTGACCTTCATGTCTTAAAGTAATGATGGACTGTCATTTCTCTTTGCTTATTTTATCTGTTCCATATTATGGACTTTTGGTCTTTTACCAAATAGGGCTATATTCTGTATACCACCCCTACTTTGTCACAACACAACTGATTGGTTCAAACGCATTAAGAAGGAAAGGAAATTCCACAAATTAACATTTAACAAGGCACACCTGTTTATTGAAATGCATTCCAGAGGAGCACCTCATGAAGCTGGTTGAGAGAATGCCAAGCGTGTGCAAAGCTGACATAAAGGCAAAGGGTGGCTACTTTGAAGAATCTCAAATATAAAATATGTTTTGATTTGTTTAACACTTTTTTGGTTACAACATGATTCCATATGTGTTATTTCATAGTTTTGATTTCTTCACTATTATTCTACAATGTAGAAAATAGTAAAAATAAAGAAAAATCGTGGAATGAGTAGGTGTGTCCAAACTTTTGACTGATACTGTACATAAATCGTTGCTGCTGTAAATATTAATTTAGGTCCTTCATGGAATGCCTTTCCAATAAGAAATTATAGAATCCCCCTCTCATTAAATCCGATATCCACCAAATGCCTTTGATGGTCTTTATCGATGTGCTACTAGGCTACTCTTATAACATTAGGCTGTTAATAACCGCAATACATTCATGGCAAGAACTTTATTCCAATTTCTGAATCTCATGTCTCTTCTTAAGCTTCAAAGACTTCCCAAACTTCAGTATTTAAATGCACATTATTTCAAGAATCTTTGCCTGGCTTGGTTACTATGCAGACTGGACTGGTGTCCTTCCATTTCCATTCGATTACAGGACTGTAGCCTATAGGACTGCTGCCTTCTGTTAGTTAGTGTGAAGAGGTTCCGTTGGCTGTGTTTAATGAGTGCCTGTTCAGTGCACTGTCATGGATAGGCTACCAACTACCATCAGGGCAACTACCCCCCCCCCCCCTTCCTATCTAAATTGAGTGGATTCTTTAACAGGAGGAGTGGAGTCACCATGCATACGGAAGGGTAGCCTAGCCTACTATCATATCATAATTGTCAGAAGTCTTCCGTCAGCTGTCTAAAGACATGCCATTTTAGAACACAAATGAGTGTGAGGTGAAGTGCTTATACTCCCTTTATAGATTAGTTATATTTGATTAACACCAATAATGTATAAATCACACACCATTCTGTGGTTTTGAGTAGTAGTGTTATCTCATCCATTGTTCACACACACACGCACGCACACACATACAGATGTTATTAATATACAACAAGTGTGAGTTGTGAGTGTACTTGTCACTGGACATTGTGGTCAGAAAACTGAGAGGGGAGTGGCTTATTGCTCATCTTCGTAAGCTGTGGTCAGAAAGCTGAGAGGGGAGTGGCTTATTGCTCATCTTCGTAAACTGTGGTCAGAAAACTGAGAGGGGAGTGGCTTATTGCTCATTTGCGTAAATATATATATATATTTCTACTGTATTATTGACTGTATGTTTATTTATTCCATGTGTAACTCTGTGTTGTATGTGTCAAACTGCTTTGCTTTATATTGGCCAGGTCGCAGTTGTAAATGAGAACTTGTTCTCAACTAGCCTACCTGGTTAAATAAAGGTGAAGTAAAAAAATTAAAAAGTTATTTTTAGCTCTCTACTTCCGTAATGACACAAATTCATGGGGATAGGGGAGCAATGGAGATAGAGAGGTAGACAGAGATAGACAGAGAGGTAGAGAGGTAGAGGGAGACAGAGGTAGAGAGGGAGACTAAGAGGTAGAGAGGGAGACTAAGAGATAGAGAGGGAGACTAAGAGATAGAGAGGGAGACTAAGAGATAGAGAGGGAGACAGAGAGGTAGAGAGGGAGAGCGAGAGAGGTAGAGCTTGTAGGTGGCAGGTGGATAGAGGACTTTGTCTGTTTGGGCCACTCAATGGTGCAGCTGTTGTGAACAGCTGTTTGGATAGGCTGGGACTGGATGAGGTGTGGCGGATTCCCACCAGAATGTCCTGAACACAATCAGGAGAAGTAAGAGCGAGAGAGAGGGAGAGAGATAGAGAGTTTATCACTGTATTAGAATTCTTTAAAGACTACAGACTTTGACCTTAAAAACTTGATGATATTGTCTCAGTCGGTCCAGAGCCGGATGAGATACTTTTTCATAACACTTTTGTTGAATTTCTTCAATGGTGTTATAACACCTACCGGTATAACATCAACCAAATGACTGTTGCATAATCTGTCACAGAGGAAGTGCTCATGAAGTCCTCATCCCCCTCTCTTTCATTCTGTCTTTCCTCCCCTTCTCCAGTCGTCTTTTGTTGTCAGCTCGTCTGAATGGGGACACAACCAATTAAGAGAAAATCTGGAAACAAGAACAGGAAGCAACATAAGAAAACCAAATCATTCTATCTCAAATGATCTTACTTCATTACCTATCTCTCTCTTTCCTGTCTCTCTTTCTCTCTCGCTCTATTTTCTCACCTCGGGACAAACGGAAAAGTTTGTTTTCAGTTGGAAAGAGAGAGAGAGAGAGACAGACAGTGAGAGAGAGAGAGGTAATTCAAATGACAAGGGGTTGGTATTTGTTTGTTGCATAATTCCCTCTCTGCTAACACAAAGGGACCAATTTCCTCCTGAAATAGACTTTTAGTTTAACGTTACAATGTCAGGGAGCTCTGGGGAGGAGTAGGGAGAGAAAGAAGGATGGTAGATAGAAGCATGTTGATTAATGTCCTGGGGGATTATAGAAAACGGTCTGTTATCAAAGACTTCCTGTCCAGTGGTCACTCACTGTCTGATGAAACATCTAGATGTTATATTAGGCTAAGAACCAAAAAGTAGGAATAACAAAAAAAACTCTGTGTCTTTGTGTGTGTCTCTCTCGCTCTCTCGCTCTCTCTGTTGTTCCATCATTTGGAGAAGGATGAATGCATGTTGTGGTAGGTGGGTCATGAAAAATGCAAGTACATTTTTATCCAAAACATATCTCTGCTTGCACTTATTAATTAATTTACTTACCAAACCATCCATATTGCATACAGTACGTGTTCTTTCATATCAATGGTTACAGTATAATTGAGCTGGCAATGTGTACCAGGTGGCGTGGCGAGAATCTGTCTCCGCACCACGTGCTCTCACCACTGGTGTCCCCCAGGGCTCTGTTCTAGGCCCTCTCCTATTCTCGCTATACACCAAGTCACTTGGCTCTGTCATATCCTCACATGGTCTCTCCTATCATTGCTATGCAGACGACACACAATTAATCTTCTCCTTTCCCCCCTCTGATAACCAGGTGGTGAATCGCATCTCTGCATGTCTGGCAGACATATCAGTGTGGATGACGGATCACCACCTCAAGCTGAACCTCGGCAAGACGGAGCTGCTCTTCCTCCCGGGGAAGGACTGCCCGTTCCATGATCTCGCCATCACGGTTGACAACTCCATTGTGTCCTCCTCCCAGAGTGCTAAGAACCTTGGCGTGATCCTGGACAACACCCTGTCGTTCTCAACTAACATCAAGGCGGTGACCCGTTCCTGTAGGTTCATGCTCTACAACATTCGCAGAGTACGACCCTGCCTCACGCAGGAAGCGGCGCAGGTCCTAATCCAGGCACTTGTCATCTCCCGTCTGGATTACTGCAACTCGCTGTTGGCTGGGCTCCCTGCCTGTGCCATTAAACCCCTACAACTCATCCAGAACGCCGCAGCCCGTCTGGTGTTCAACTTTCCCAAGTTCTCTCACGTCACCCCGCTCCTCCGCTCTCTCCACTGGCTTCCAGTTGAAGCTCGCATCCGCTACAAGACCATGGTGCTTGCCTACGGAGCTGTGAGGGGAACGGCACCCCCGTACCTTCAGGCTCTGATCAGGCCCTACACCCAAACAAGGGCACTGCGTTCATCCACCTCTGGCCTGCTCGCCTCCCTACCTCTGAGGAAGTACAGTTCCCGCTCAGCCCAGTCAAAACTGTTCGCTGCTCTGGCACCCCAATGGTGGAACAAACTCCCTCACGACGCCAGGTCAGCGGAGTCAATCACCACCTTCCGGAGACACCTGAAACCCCACCTCTTTAAGGAATACCTAGGATAGGATAAAGTAATCCTTCTAACCCCCCCCCCCCCCTTAAAAGAGTTAGATGCACTATTGTAAAGTGGTTGTTCCACTGGATATCATAAGGTGAATGCACCAATTTGTAAGTCGCTCTGGATAAGAGCGTCTGCTAAATGACTTAAATGTAAATGTAATGTAAATGCAATGGCAGTACCAAGCTCAGCCACAGTGGGGTGCTTGTAACTCTGGACTTTGCACTGTTCCAGGGTGAGTTACTACAGATATGTCCCAAATGGTACCCTATTCCCGATTTAGTTTACTACTTTTGACCATGGCCCATAGGGATGGATATAGGGTACCTTTTGGGACGCAACCATCCTTTCCCTCTTCACTATTTCTCACTTTATTTCACCAGACACTGTAGGGCATAGCAGGCTGGTGGGGGGAGCTATAGGAGGACGGGCTCATTGTAATAGTGGATTGGAATGAGTGGAACGTTATCAAATTCATCAAACATTTGAAAACCACGTTTGACTCTGTTCCATTAATTCCATTCCAGCCATTACAATGAGCCTGTCCTCCTATAGATCCTCCCACCAGCCTCCTCTGCTGTAGAGTTCATCAATTTAATCACACAATTCAGAGAATGCTCTATAAATTACTATGAATTGATCTGAGTTACCTAACTTTTAGCTATACTTGTTTGTTTGTTCAGACCAAGCAAAAACCTATTGCTAGCAATATACTGTACCGTAGGGCTAATTAACATATTCATTTGTTTAGCTTGAGGTTAGAAACAATTGGGACATTTGAAACACCTTATGAACAGATTTCATTATTAAATGGTGAGGATGCAAGCCTGTGAAAATATATAATATATTTTGGAGGCCTGTTACACGACCAAAACAAGGAGGAAATATTCATATTCACACACACACACACACACACGCACACGCACACGCACACGCACACACACACACACACACACACACACACACACACACACACACACACACACACACACACACACACACACACACACACACACACACAGCTCCCAAAGCAGTATTTAGCATAATGACAAAACACAACATTGCATGTCTTCTCTGACATATAACCTAATTTGTCTTATGTTCCTACAGTAGAACAGTATACCACATGCAATGTTCCTAATCTAGACAATAAATATTAGCAATTAGACCAGAAAGGCAAATACACACTACAGATCTGTACCAAATGGTATCCTAGTGCCTATGGTCAAAAGTAGTGCACTAGAGGGACTAGGGTGCCATTTGTTTAATCGGATTAGTACAACTTGTGCCAGATCAGAGGTTCTCTCTCAGGCCCTGTACACACATAGGTTGTACAACTAGGGTTGCATAATTCCAGGAACTTTCAATAAATTCCCTGGTTTTCCAGAAATCCTCATTCCGGATTTCCTGCTTATTCCCTCCTGAATCTAGGAATCTTCCAACTGGGATAAAAAAAAACAGGGGATTTATTGACATTTTCCAGAATTTTGTAACCCAATGTGCAACTGATGTACAAGGCATTTGACACCATAGTTGCGATACACAACTGCTATTCTTAAGATGCAACAGAGAGTTTGTCTGCACAAACATATTTACACAACCATTGTGTGGTGTCTCCAAAACTTTCCGATTTATTAAAACAGTTGTGTCCAATGCTTTGGACATCAGTTGTATAACTAGAGTGTGTATAGGGCCTCTCAGTCTGTCTTACTGGGTCCAACATTTGAGTCTTGCTCTCTGAGGCAACTAATATATAACTGAATATTTAGAAATTGAGTGAACATAGAAATGACTTATGTTGTGACCCTTAAAGAAATAGCAGAACTGTGTTTGTTGATACACATGTTTTATATGCTCATCATTTGCATTCACTCTTGGGAGAACAGTGTTGTTTACCAGAGCTGCAAAAATGGGCAAATCAGTTTGATATCAGCATTATCAGCATTCAGACCCTCAAAATGTCATCTCCCTCTGGGTCGGTATCAACCTTGTCATTATGGTCTAAGTACTAAATTGTTGACTACATTTGACCAGAGCCTTAGGGTGCCATTTGGATGCACACTGTTCATCACATCACATGCCAAATAGACATCCTCAGTACACCTACCCAGAGGGGGAATGTCCACACCTGCACCTAGTGAACCTATGGGAAAAACATGTTTAACTAAGTGCACCTGCACACAACCTGAGTGTACAAAACATTAGGAACACCCTCCAAATATTGAGTTGCACCCCTTTTGCCCTCAGAACAGCCTCCATTCGTCAGGCATGAACTCTACAAGGTGTCAAAAGTGTTCCACAGGGGTGCTGGCCCATGTTGACTCCAATGCTGGTGGACCGTTTCTGAACCTTTCTATTCTCATAGTTTCTACAGATTGTAAATTAAATAATTGTTTTTGCTAAGAGTAAGTTTATGTTATTGATCAATTGACTATGACTTTTAGAATGACACTGCAGTGTTATTTGCAGAGTTAGCTCCAAGTAGATGTTGCAATTGTTTTGCTATCCCCGAACCTGCGACCAAAAACAGGCTACATACTGTATGGCAGTACCAAAAACAAGTCACCTAATGATTCTGTCTCTTCGCAGCAAAATATGCAGAGCTGGGATGGTTGTATATGACATTATATTGGTTGCAAGAATTTTGTATAATAATTTACATAGAAAAACTCAACTTTTTTTAATCCGGCTTCGTTTTGTATCAGTTCATAAACCATGTGCCATGGAATCGGTACATGGGAAATCTCTTCCCAACTATGTTGTAACCTGTATGGTGCAGCTGTACATTTTTTGGTCCTTAAATGAAACTGACATACTTTTTTTATTTATCACAATTGTGGTCTTTAATGCAGGGCCAACAGTCAAGTTCCTTACCCTTTCCTCATTCCACTTGCCTCCTGCATTGTTGCGGTAATGTTGCAATCGGTTGTAATTTTGGATAGAGCAGACATTTCCATATATTTTTGTTCACTGCATGTGAGACTTAACTCCACCAGTCCTATTTATTCATAAAGATTATTATTTAAGATTATTTTTTTTTCATTTTTTTTTATCAATTAGTATATTTGAGTTTAACCATACTGTGATATTTGTTATAATATTTGTTCAGTTTTTTTCCTGGTGGATTAAACTGAAATTGCAGCCAGCTTTATATGGCTCGTTTAAAAATAGCGATATTTTGGAGATTATCTGAATGAAGGTAAAAATGCCATTCTTACTAATCTGCTAGAGAACCAGTTTGGATTTAAGTATAGTTTTTGTATGACTGAAGCCTTTAGTGAGAGGTGCAATGCTTTAATATTTAATAATTTCTGCCCTTCCGAATTCATATTCATTATATAAATAGGCACGTTTAATTTTGTCTGGTTTGCCATTCCAAATAAAGAGGAATATTTTTTAGTCATATAATTTAAAAAACAAGTTGTTAGGCAGGGCCATGTAAATCTATATCTGATTTTTCGTCAGCGTACAATGACAGCTTTGTTTTTAAGCCCTGGATTTCTAAGCCATTGATATTGTTGGATCTGATTTTAATAGCTAATATTTCGATGGCCATAATAAATAATATACCGATAGTGGACAATTTAATACTTTCTGAAAAGTAGTAAATATTTACTATTTTACACAGGTGGTAGATCATTCTTGATACACACAGGAAACTGTTGAGTGTGGAAAAACCACCATCTTTGCAGTTCTTGACACACTCAAATCGGTGCGCCTGGCACCTACTACCATACCCTGTTCAAAGGCACTTAAATATTTTGTCTTGCCCATTCATCCGCTAAAACATGTGACATCAATAAGGGATAATAGTTTTCACCTGGTCAGTCTATGTCTTGGAAAGAACAGGTGTTTCTAATGTTTTGTACACATTGGAAATAATTGACAGCAACATAAAAAATGTGGGTATACATTGCAAACAGGGCTTGTATCAGTATCAGAGTGGGTGGTTGCAGCACTTTGACGTTTGCCAACTAGCCTTGATTTCACTGAGGAGTGGAGAAGCAAGTGAACTGAACAACCTAGAGGAAAGTTGTTGTGATGGATAAAACAATGGATGGATCAAGCTTTGGTTGATTGATGATCTTTTGAAGAAAGTGGTATGTGTGTGTCTATGTTCTTTTCTCACATATTCTCTTTTATAGAATGACAAAAGACAGAAAAAATATATAACATTTCATACATGTCTGTTGGAGTGGAGGCTCCTCAGAGAAAGGGTAGGACCATCCTCCTCAGTGAACTTCATTAAAATAAAAATGGTAAAACATTGAAAAAGATATCCTTTTTAGATAAAACTATACGAAATATATTCATGTCACCAAATAATTGATTAAAACACTGTTTTGCAATGAAGGTCTACAGTAGCCTCAACAGCACTCTGTAGGGTAGCACCATTGTGTAGCCGGAGGACAGCTAGCTTCCGTCCTCCTCTTGGTACATTGACTTCAATACAAAACCTAGGAGGCTCTTGGTTCTCACCCCCTTCCATAGACTTATACAGTAATTATGACAGCTTCCGGTGGACGTCCTCCAACTTATCAGAGCTCTTACAGCATGAACTGACATGCTGTCCACCCAATCAAAGGATCAGAGAATGAATCTAGTACTGAAAGCATAAGCTACAGCTAGCTAGCTAGCACTGCCGTGTGCATAAAATGTGGTGAGTAGTTGACTCAAAGAGAGAGAAAGACAACAGTTCAACAGTTTTCAACAAATTAATTTCTTCAAAAATGAAGCAGAAGCAAGAGAGAGATTTAATTTTTTTCAGTTTCAAATCAAATCATATTTTATTTATCACATTACTGTGAAATGCTTACTTACAAGCCCTTAACCAGCAATGCAGTTTTAAGAAAATACCAACAAAAAAAGTCAGAGATAAGAAAAACAAATGATTAAAGATCAGCAGTAAATAACAATAGCGGGGCTATATACAGGGGGTACAGGTACAGAGTCAATGTGCGGGGGCACCGGTGTCGAGGTAGTTGAGGTAATTATGTACATGCAGGAGGGTTATTAAAATGGCTATGCATAGATGATAAGAGAGTAGCAGCAGCATAGGTGGGTGGGTGGGGGGAGGGGTGCAAATAGTTTGGGTAGCCATTTGATTAGCTGTCTTATGGCTTGGGGGCAAAAGATGTTTAGAAGCCTCTTGGACCTAGGCTTGGCGCTCTGGTACTGCTTGCCGTGCGGTAGCAGAGAGAACAGTCTATAACTAGGGTGACTGGAGTCTTTGACAATTTTTAGGGCCTTCCTCTGACCCTGCCTGGTATAGAGGTCCTGGATGGCAGGAAGCTTGGCCACGGTGATGTACTGGGCAGTTCGCACTACCTTCTGTAGTGCCTTGCGGTCGGAGGCCGAGCAGTTGCCATGCCAGGCAGTGATGCTTTCACTTACTTAGCTAGCAAATGCAGCTGAATAGTTTAGTTACTCAAAAACCCGGCTCAAACAGAGGGATGCAATGTTAGCTAGCTGGCTACGACTATCCAACACAACACTTGAACTCTTCCAAGTCAAGGTAAGCTTTTGGTTTTATTAATTTATTGTCACCGGGGCCCACCGGTGTAACTGTTTACTGGCTATACACTGTAACGTTACTGCATGATTGTAGCGGGTTTGCTAATGCATTAGTTCTATTAGCTATGTTGACTAGGATGTTACTTTGTGTGTAGCGGTTATGACATGGTTTGGCTTGGAAAGGTTATTTTGCTTGGTCACATACAGTACAGTTGATGTGTTGTTCATTGAAGTCCACAAACGAAGGGAAAAGGTGAGAGGAGGAGTGCAAAGAGGCTAGAATGAATACAATGTGGTTGCCATGATCAGGGGTGTATTCATTACGCCAATTCTGTTGAAAAACGTTTCTTAAAACAGAAGCAAACGAAACGGGGATAAAAATACCTGAATTCGTCCAATAAAAAACTCTAATTTGCAACTGTTGGACTAATAATTACACCCTATATCAGCTAGATGCAGGCACGAGTATGCAAGGTGGCATTGAATGTGTCACTGTCTGTCCATATGTCACTGTCTGTCATCTCAAAATGTTCTCTCGACTTGTGTGCACCTACGTTGTAAACTTTTATTCATAGGCTAGGTTGTAGCAACCTCATGATGGGTATAGGTAAAATTTGAGTATCATGTAGTAGCCTAAACCTATCGATGTTACATTGAACTGGATGAATGGAACATGAATGACAGTCACCCAACATGCTGTAACAGAAATTAGGAAATGCTCATGAAAAAATTATCGTCCTCCCTCATCATAAACAGCACTGACCGCCACTGTCTGTTGTTATATAGACTTTCATAGTACTTATCATGATTGTGTTTTACAACGCAATATGCTGGGGAACAGTTAGCATATTGTAACTGTCTGTCATGAAGTAGACACAGGAAAAGGAAGACAAAATGTACATGTTGGTTGATTATATACACTGGGTATGTCACGCCCTGACCTTAGAGATCCTTTTTATGTCTCTATTTGGTTTGGTCCGGGTGTGATTTGGGGTGGGTATTCTATGTTCTTCAGTTCTATTATTTTTATTTCTATGTTTTGGCCGGGTAGGGTTCTCAATCAGGGACAGCTGTCTATTGTTGTCTCTGATTGAGAACCATACTTAGGTAGCCCTTTTTCCCACCTGTCTTTGTGGGAGGTTAACTTTGTTTGTGGCACATAGCCCTTTAGCTTCACAGTTGTTTTGGATTGTTTATGTCAGCGTCATATAAATAAAGGAATATGTACGCTCACCACGCTGCGCTTTGGTCTACTTCTGTTGACGGCCGTGACAGGGTATCGTAAGTTTTCACCTCCCTTGGATAATTTTATTTTTTTGCACTACAAAGTGGGATTCTTATAGACGTATATTTTTTTGTAATTGATCTACACAAAATATTCCATAATGTCAAAGTGAAAAGAAAATTCTACAAATTTGTACAAATTAATAAAAACTAAACTAAAATATAGTCGTTGCATACGTATTCAACCCCTTCGTTTAGGCAAGCCTAAATTAGTTCAGGAGTAAAATTTGGCTTAACAAATCACATAATAAATTACATGGACTCACTCTGTGTGAAATAACAGGGGTTGACTTCCACTTTCATAGACGCTAACTGCTTCAGCTAACACAAACTCCTTTTTGCACAAACTCTTTTGGCTCATCACATACGCTGCTGTTACTGTTATTATCTATCCCATTGCCTAGTCACTTTATTCCTACCTATATGTACATATCTACCTCAATTACCTCGTACCGCTGCACATTGACTCGGTGCTGGTACCCCGTGTATATAGCCAAGTTACCATTACTCATTGTGGATTTCTTTATTTCTCTATTTATTACGATTTATTTTCCTACTATTTATCTTTTCTTTCTCTCTGTATTGTTGGGAAGGGCTCGTCAGTAAGCATTTCACTGTTAGTGTACACCTGTTGTTTACAAAGCATGTGACAAATAACATTTTATTTGATTATTCACAATAGTATCTCCTGACTGGGGGAGTTGTGTTAAGAGTCTGAACGCTTTCTCTAAACATTGCCACACCACTTCCAGTATGGTTTTGGACACATAAGGAACATATCTTTCATATCAGTGAGAAATCATAATAAAATAAAAAAGTTTCAATTACTACACACCTTTACAGGGTTAGGGTTCCCACACAGCCATATTTCCATGACACAGAGCTTGTTTCCAGAAAACAGATGGAAGACAGTGTACTACCTGTGCTAATTAGCTATCTTTGTCCGAACACCTGTGTGTAAACGAAAGACTAATGCCAAAAACATGTTGTCACTGAAAAATACTGTTTGCTGCAACTGTGTTAAAACCGGTTAAGACATTAAGTAGCAATGCGCATGCCCCGCCCACCTGAGGATCTGTCTTTTTCAGCCATCTATTTCCTGTGTCCGAGTGGTGCAAAATCCACCTGTCACATCTCACTGGATTGATTGCTTTCATTTTACTCCTGCGACTCTCTCATACTCTTGCTTGTGTGATATTATGTCTGATCTCACAAATCAAGTAAAGTATGCATAGATAGGTGTAATCTCGAGGCAAGAGTTGATTTTTAATCTGAGGATATCCTGCTAATGACACTTCAATCAGTAATTAATTAGGCGGTCTAGACAGCGGAGGTGAGCGCAGGTAGGCTTAGACCAATACAAAGCAAGTTTTTTGGTGGTTGCAGCCCTGTTCCACCCCTTTATAATAATATACAAATACACAGTGTATTTATGCAAATTAGGCACATTGTCACGCCCTGACCATAGAGCGCTGTTTATTCTCTATGTTGGTTGGGGTGTGATAGTGTCTAGGGTTGGTCATCTAGGTGTATTGTATTTCTATGGTGGCCTGATATGGTTCCCAATCAGAGGCAGCTGTTTATCGTTGTCTCTGATTGGGGATCATATTTAGGCAGCCATTTCCTCATTGTGTTTCGTGGGATCTTGTCTACAGATAGTTGCCTGTGTGCACACCAGTAGCGTCACGTTTCGTTTGTTCTTGTGCTTTATTGTTTTGTTTGAGTTCCAATTTATTAAAATATGTGGAACTCTACGCACGCTGCGCCTTGGACCAATCATTATGACGAACGTGACACGCATATAATTTTGGGTAACACTTTATCTACTGTGTGATTTGTATTTTTTGTATTTATTATGGATCCCCCAGCAAAATTAAAGCAGTTTATACAATTTTAAAACATTAAAATACATTCACAGATTTCACAACACACTGTGTGCCCTCAGGCCCCTACTCCACCACTACCACATATCTACATTTCTAAATCCATGTGTACGTATAGTGTGTATGTTATCGTTCGTGTGTGTGTGTGTGTGTATGCATGTGTCTGTGCCTATGTTTGTGTTGCTTCACAGTCTCGGCTGTTCCATAAGGTGTTTTTTTATCCGTTTTTTAAAATCGAATTTTACTGATTGCGTCAGTTACTTGATGTGGAATAGAGTTCCATGTAGTCATGGCTCTATGTAGTACTGTGTGCCTCCCATAGTCTGTTCTGGACTTGGGGACTGTGAAGAGACCTCTTGTGGCATGTCTTGTGGGGTATACATGGGTGTCCGAGCTGTGTGCCAGTAGTTTAGACAGACAGCTCGGTGCATTCAACAAGTCATAAATAAAAGTAATGATGAAGTCAATCTCTCCTCCACTGTCAGCCAGGTGAGATTGACATACATATTATTAATATTAGCTCTCTGTGTACATCCAAGGGCCAGCCGTGCTGCCCTGTTCTGAGCCAATTGCAATTTTCCTAAGTCCTTTTTATGTGGCACCTGACCACACAACTGAACAGTAGTCAAGGTGCGACAAAACTAGGGCCTGTAGGACCTGCCTTGTTGATAGTGTTGTTAAGAAGGCAGAGCATCACTTTATTATTGACAGACTTATCCCCATCTTAGCTACTACTGCATCAATATGTTTTGACCATGACAGTTTACAATCTAGTGTTACTCCAAGCAGTTTAGTCATCTCAACTCGCTCAATTTCCACGTTGTTTATTACAAGATTTAGTTGAGGTTTAGGGTTTAGTGAGTGATTTGTTACAAATACAATGCTTTTAGTTTTAGAAGTATTTAGGGCTAACTTATTCCTTGCCACCCACTCTGAAACTAACTGCAGCTCTTTGTTGAGTGTTGCAGTCATTTCAGTCGCTGTAGTAGCTGACGTGTATAGTGTTGAGTCATCCGCATACATAGAAACTCTGGCTTTACACAAAGTCAGTGGCATGTCGTTAGTAAAAATTGAAAAAAGCAAGGGGCCTAAACAGCTACCCTGGGGAATTACTGATTATAACTGGATTATATTTGATAGGCTTCCATTAAAGAACACCCTCTGTGTTCTGTTAGACAAGTAATTCTTTATCCACATTATAGCAGGGGGTGTAAAGCCATAACACATATTTTTTTCCAGCAGTAGACTATGATAAATAATGTCAAGAGCTGCACTGAAGTCTAACAAGACAGCCCCCATAATCATTTTATCATCAATTTCTCTCAGCCAATCATCAGTCATTTGTGTAAGTGCTGTGCTTGAGTGTCCTTCCCTATAAGCATGCTGAAATTTTGTTGTCGATTTGTTTACTGTAAAATAGCATTGTATCTGGTCAAACACAATTTTTTCCAGAAGTTTACTAAGGGTTGGTAACAGGCTGATTGGTCGGCTATTTGAGCCAGTAAAGGGGGCTTTACTATTCTTGGGTAGCGGAATGACTTTAGCTTCCCTCCAGGCCTGAGGGCACATGCTCTCTAGTAGGCTTAAATTGAAGATGTGGCAAATAGGAGTGGCAATACCGTCTGCTATTATCCTCAGCAATTTTCCATCTAGATTGTTAGACCCTGATGGCTTGTCATTGTTGATAGACAACAATCATTTTTTTCACCTCCTTAACACTGACTTTACGAAATTCAAAAGTACAATTCTTGTCTTTCATAATTTGATCCGATATACTTGGATGTGTAGTGTCAGCGTATGTTCCTGGCATGTCATCCCTAAGTTTACCTATATTGCCAATGAAAAATTAATTTGTTTGCAATATCAAAGTCAGTAGTTTACAATATCAGTGGGCTTTGTGATGAATGGGCCGTCTGATTCAATAAATTAAGGAGACGAGTTGGCTTTTTTTCCCAAAATGTCATTCAGTTTTACTCATCAATCTACACACAATGCCCCATAATGACAAAGCAAAAAAAGTTTAAGAAATGTTTGCAAATGTATTAAAAATAAAAACAGAAATACATTATTGACTTAAGTATTCAGGCCCTTTGCTATGAAACTCTAAATAGAGCTCAGGTGCATCTTGTTTCCATTGATCGTCCTTGAAATGTTTCTAAAACTTTATTGGAATCCACCTGTGGTAAATTCAATTGATTGGACATGATTTGGAAAGGCACACCTGTCTATATAAGATCCCACAGTTGACAGTGTATGTCAGAGCAAAAACCAAGCCATGAGGTCGAAGCAATTGTCAGTAGAGCTCCGAGACAGGATTGTGTCGAGGCACAGATCTGGGGAAGGGTACCAAAACATTTCTGCAGCATTGAAGGTCAACAAGAACTCAGTGGCCTCCATCATTCTTAAATGGAAGAAGTTTGGAACCACCAAGACTTTTCCTTGAGCTAGCCAAACTGAGCAATCGGGGGAGAAGGGCCTTGGTCAGGGAGGTGACCAAGAACCCCTTGGTCACTCCGACAGAGCTCCAGAGTTCCTCTGTGGAGATGGGAGAACCTTCCAGAAGGACAACCATCTCTGCAGCACTCAACCAATCAGGCCTTTATGGTAGAGTGGCCAGATGGAAGCCACTCCTCAGTAAAAGGCACATGACAGCATGCTTGGAGTTTGCCAAAAGGCACATAAAGGAATCTCAGACCATGAGAAACAAGATTCTCTGGTCTGATGAAACCAAGATTGAACTCTTTGGCCTGAATGCCAAGCGTAACATCCAGCAAACCTGGCACCATCCCTACTATGCATTATTATTAGTATTGGATAGAAAACACTCTGAAGTTTCTAAAACTGTTTGAATTATGTCTGTGAGTATAACAGAACTCATATGGCAGGCAAAAACCTGAGAAACTCCAAACAGGAAGTGGAAATTCGGAGGCTGGTTGATTTTCAACCAAGATCCTATTGAAATCACAGCGAGATATGGATGAGTTTGCACTTCCTACGGCTTCCACGAGATGTCAAAAGTCTGTAGATCCTTGTCTGATGCCTCTACTGTGAAGGGGGGCCGAATGAGAGGAGAATTAGTCAGGTCTGCCATGACCTGACCATTCTTTGACATGCGCGTTTAAATGAGAGGGTTGGAACGGTTGGAACGTTATTCAAGATTTATGTTAAAAACATTCTAAAGATTGATTCAATACATCGTTTCACATGTTTCTACTGACTGTTACTGAACTTTTGGACATTTCGTCAGCTTTTGGTGAACGCGCTTCCTGACGTTGGATTTGTTTACCAAACACGCTACAAAAATAGCTATTTGGACATAAATGATGGACATTACCGAACAAAACAAAAATTTATTGTGGGAGTCCTGGGAGTGCATTCCCGACGAAGATCAGCAAAGGTAAGTGAAAATTTATAATGCTTTTTATGAGTTTTGTTGACTGCACAATTTGGCGGGTAACTGTATGGCTTCCTTTTGTGGCTGAACGCTGTTTTCAGATTATTGAATCTTGTGTTTTGCCGTAAAGCTTTTTGAAATCTGACACAACGGTTGCATTAAGAACAAGTGTATCTTTAATTCTATTTAAAACATGTATCTTTCATCAAAGTTTATGATGAGTATATCTGTTATTTGACGTGGCTCTCTGCAATTTCTCCGGATATTTTGGAGGCATTTCTGAACATGGCGCCAATGTAAACTGAGGTTTTTGGATATAAATATGAACTTAATCGAACAAGACATATATGTATTGTGTAACATGAAGTCCTATGAGTGTCATCTGATGAAGATCATCAAAGGTTAGTGATTAATTCTATCTCTATTTGTGCTTTTTGTGACTCCTCTCTTTGGCTGGAAGAATGGCAGAATTTTTCTGTGAGTTGGTGGTGACCTAACATAATCATTTGTGGTGCTTTCGCTGAAAAGCCTATTTGAAATCGGACACTTTGGTGGGATT
Organism: Salvelinus alpinus; assembly: GCF_045679555.1. Lineage (NCBI taxonomy): Eukaryota > Metazoa > Chordata > Actinopteri > Salmoniformes > Salmonidae > Salvelinus > Salvelinus alpinus. Next base: position 38,390,450 of record NC_092097.1, read on the forward strand.
AACAACAAGATTACCTTTAAAATGGTATAAGATACATGTATGTTTGAGGAATTTTAATTATGAGATTTCTGTTGTTTGAATTTGGCGCCCTGCACTTTCACTGGCTGTTGTCATATCGCTCCCGTTAACGGGATTGCGGCCATAAGAATTTTTAAGCAAGGCTCTTTACCCTAATTGCTCCTGTAAGTCGCTCTGGATAAGAGCGTCTGCTAAATGATAACATTTTTAAAAAACTAATTAAGTATTAACTCAGGGGGATATATTCGTGCTTTATTTTTCACTAATCTTTAAAAAAAAATCTGATTGTTTACTTCCACTTGACATTAGTGTTTTGTGTAGATTGTTGACAAAAGCCTATTTTTATTTATTTTTTTATTTAACCTTTATTTAACCAGGTAGGCAAATTGAGAACACGTTCTCATTTACAATTGCGACCTGGCCAAGATAAAGCAAAGCAGTTCGACACATACAACAACACATAGTTACACATGGAGTAAAACAAACATATAGTCAATGATACAGTGAAAAAAAAATAAGTCTATATACAATGTGAGCAAGTGAGGTGAGATAAGGGAGGTGAAGGCAAACAAATATATGTATAAATAAATAAAAATATAAAAAGGCCATGGTGGCGAAGTAAATACAACACAGCAAGTAAAATAAAACTAAAAACACTGGAATGGTTGGTTTGCAGTGGAAGAAAGCGCAAAGTAGAGACAGAAATAATGGGGTGCAAAGGAGCAAAATAAATAAATAAATACAGTAGGTAAAGAGGTAGTTGTTTGGGCTAAATTATAGATGGGCTATGTACAGGTGCAGTAATCTATGAGCTGCTCTGACAGCTGGTGCTTAAAGCTAGTGAGGGAGATAAGTGTTTCCAGTTTCAGAGATTTTTGTAGTTCGTTCCAGTCATTGGCAGCAGAGAACTGGAAGGAGAGGCGGCCAAAGGAAGAATTGGTTTTGGGGGTGACCAGAGAGATAAACCTGCTGGAGCGCGTGCTACAGGTAGGTGTTGCTATGGTGACCAGCGAGCTGAGATAAGGGGGGACTTTACCTAGCAGGGTCTTGTAGATGACCTGGAACCAGTGGGTTTGGCGACGAGTATGAAGCGAGGGCCAGCCAACGAGAGTGTACAGGTCGCAGTGGTGGGTAGTATATGGGGCTTTGGTGACAAAACGGATGGCACTGTGATAGACTGCATCCAATTTATTGAGTAGGGTTTTGGAGGCTATTTTGTAAATGACATCACCGAAGTCGAGGATTGGTAGGATGGTCAGTTTTATGAATCCAAGATGGCGTAGCAGTCAGATGTCCTTTGTCCTCGTCCTGTCCCGTGTATATATTTTTTATATATTTTTCTTCGCATTTCTTTTTATATATATATTTTTTCTTCTTAAAAACTCAACTTCAAAACACTCTCCTGCAACCTACCTCACCAAATGTGGTGCGGATGTGTTTTTTTTTCTCCTTAAAGGTATTATTCACCTCGTATCCGAAATCTAACAACAAAATGCTAGCCAGAAGTTAGCCAGCTCACAAGCTAACGTGAGTAGTTCAGCTAACCACAGCTAGCGCTTATCAGCTATCCTTTAGCTCGGAAAACTATTGCCAGTTTTGTACAACGCGACTCAGACCAGAGCATACCAGACCTATTTTCTCTCCATATCCCCGGATTTTTACCGCAAGCTCTGGACATTTACACCTGGATCTTGCAGCTAACTAGCTGCTATCCGAGTGACTATTGGCTAACATCAATTCCGGAGCAAACACCAATTATCCCGGAGCTAGCCAGCTGAAGAGTTCCATCAGCCACTCCTGGGCTACAATCACCTATCCGGACCCGTTTTACTGCCGATGCGGAGCCCCACCGGGCCTTCACGACTGGGATACCGACGTTATCTGCCCGAGGGAGTTATTCATCTAGCCAGAAGTTAGCCAGCTCACAAGCTAACGTGAGTAGTTCAGCTAACCACAGCTAGCGCTTATCAGCTATCCTTTAGCTCGGAAAACTATTGCCAGTTTTGTACAACGCGACTCAGACCAGAGCATACCAGACCTATTTTCTCTCCATATCCCCGGATTTTTACCGCAAGCTCTGGACATTTACACCTGGATCTTGCAGCTAACTAGCTGCTATCCGAGTGACTATTGGCTAACATCAATTCCGGAGCAAACACCAATTATCCCGGAGCTAGCCAGCTGAAGAGTTCCATCAGCCACTCCTGGGCTACAATCACGTATCTGGACCCGTTTTACTGCCGATGCGGAGCCCCACCGGGCCTTCACGACTGGGATACCGACGTTATCTGCCCGAGGGAGTTATTCAACTGGCCCCTCCATCGCGACGTAACCTGAACGCCCATATGCTAACTGCGGCCCGCTAATCGTTAGCTGTCTTGAGCATATCGGCTGCTATCTGAACAGGTCTATCGAACAATCTTACGCCGCGGGCTAGCTTAGTGGAGGCCTCACTGCTCCATCTACGGCTGCCCCCTGGACACTATGATCACTTGGCTACATAGCTGATGCTTGCTTGACTGTCCATTAATTCACGGTACTCCATTCCGTTTATTTGTGTTTTATCTGTCGGCTCTGTGCTTTAACTCAGGATCTGTGTGTAGTTAATCCGACCCGCTCTGCCTAGCCGTCGCCATTTTTACCTGCTGCTGCTGTGTTAACTGACTAGCTGCTGTTATCTCACCTGTTGTTTTAGCTAGCTCTCCCAATCAAGACCTGCAATCACTTTATGCCTTATTGTATGTCTCCCTCAAATATCAATATGCCTTGCATACTGTTGTTCAGGCTAGTTATCATTGTTTTGGTTTGCAATGGACCCCGTAGTTCCACTCTCCGTACCTCCGATACCCCCTTTGTCCCACCCCCCACACATGCGGTGACCTCACCCATTGAGACCAGCATGTCCAGAGATACAACCTCTCTTATCATCACCCAGTGCCTGGGCTTGCCTCCGCTGTACCCACGCCCCACCATACCCCTGTCTGCACATTATGCCCAGAATCTATTCTACCACGCCCATAAATCTGCTCCTTTTATTCTTTGTCCCCAACGCTCTAGGCGACCAGTTTTGATAGCCTTTAGCCGCACCCTCATCCTACTACTCCTCTGTTCCTCGGGTGATGTGGAGGTAAACCCAGGCCCTGCATGTCCCCAGTCACCCTCATTTGTTGACTTCTGTGATCGAAAAAGCCTTGGCCTCATGCATGTCAACATCAGAAGCCTCCTCCCTAAGTTTGCCTTACTCACCGCTTTAGCACACTCTGCCAACCCTGATGTCCTTGCCGTGTCCGAATCCTGGCTTAGGAAGGCCACCAAAAATTCTGAGATTTCCATACCCAACTATAACACTTTCCGTCAAGATAGAACTGCCAAAGGGGGAGGAGTTGCAATCTACTGCAGAGATAGCCTGCAAAGTTCTGTCATACTTTCCAGGTCTATGCCCAAACAGTTCGAACTTCTAATTTTTAAAATTAATCTCTCCAGAAATAAGTCTCTCACTGTTGCCGCCTGCTACCGACCCCCCTCAGCTCCCAGCTGTGCCCTGGACACCATCTGTGAATTGATCGCTCCCCATCTAGCTTCAGAGTTTGTTCTGTTAGGTGACCTAAACTGGGATATGCTTAACACCCCGGCAGTCCTACAATCCAAGCTTGATGCCCTCAATCTCACACAAATCATCAAGGAACCCACCAGGTACAACCCTAAATCCGTAAACATGGGCACCCTAATAGACATTATCCTGACCAACCTGCCCTCCAAATACACCTCTGCTGTCTTCAATCAAGATCTCAGTGATCACTGCCTCATTGCCTGTATCCGCCACGGGTCCGCGGTCAAACGACCACCCCTCATCACTGTCAAACGCTCCCTAAAACACTTCTGCGAGCAGGCCTTTCTAATCGACCTGGCCCGGGTACCCTGGAAGGATATTGACCTCATCCCGTCAGTTGAGGATGCCTGGTCATTCTTTAAATGTTACTTCCTCACCATATTAGACAAGCATGCTCCGTTCAAAAAATGCAGAACCAAGAACAGATATAGCCCTTGGTTCACTCCAGACCTGACTGCCCTCGACCAGCACAAAAACATCCTGTGGCGAACTGCAATAGCATCGAAGAGCCCCCGCGATATGCAACTGTTCAGTGAAGTCAGGAACCAATACACGCAGTCAGTCAGGAAAGCAAAGGCCAGCTTTTTCAAGCAGAAATTTGCATCCTGTAGCTCTAACTCCAAAAAGTTCTGGGATAATGTAAAGTCCATGGAGAACAAGAGCACCTCCTCCCAGCTGCCCACTGCACTGAGGCTAGGTAACACGGTCACCACCGATAAATCCGTGATAATCGAAGACTTCAACAAGCATTTCTCAATGGCTGGCCATGCCTTCCTCCTGGCGACTCCAACCTTGGCCAACAGCCCCGCCCCCTCCGCTGCTACTCGCCCAAGCCTCCCCAGCTTCTCCTTTACCCAAATCCAGATAGCAGATGTTCTGAAAGAGCTGGAAAACCTGGACCCATACAAATCAGCTGGGCTTGACAATCTGGACCCCCTATTTCTGAAACTGTCCGCCGCCATTGTCGCACCCCCTATCACCAGCCTGTTCAACCTCTCCTTCGTATCATCTGAGATCCCCAAGGATTGGAAAGCTGCCGCGGTCATCCCCCTCTTCAAAGGGGGAGACACCCTGGACCCAAACTGTTACAGACCTATATCCATCCTGCCCTGCCTATCTAAGGTCTTCGAAAGCCAAGTCAACAAACAGATCACTGACCATCTCGAATCCCACCGTACCTTCTCCGCTGTGCAATCCGGTTTCCGAGCCGGTCATGGGTGCACCTCAGCCACGCTCAAGGTACTAAACGATATCATAACCGCCATCGATAAAAGACATTACTGTGCAGCCGTCTTCATCGACCTGGCCAAGGCTTTCGACTCTGTCAATCACCATATTCTTATCGGCAGACTCAGTAGCCTCGGTTTTTCTAATGACTGCCTTGCCTGGTTCACCAACTACTTTGCAGACAGAGTTCAGTGTGTCAAATCGGAGGGCATGTTGTCCGGTCCTCTGGCAGTCTCTATGGGGGTACCACAGGGTTCAATTCTCGGGCCGACTCTTTTCTCTGTATACATCAATGATGTTGCTCTTGCTGCGGGCGATTCCCTGATCCACCTCTACGCAGACGACACCATTCTATATACTTCCGGCCCTTCCTTGGACACTGTACTATCTAACCTCCAAACGAGCTTCAATGCCATACAACACTCCTTCCGTGGCCTCCAACTGCTCTTAAACGCTAGTAAAACCAAATGCATGCTTTTCAACCGTTCGCTGCCTGCACACGCACGCCCGACTAGCATCACCACCCTGGACGGTTCCGACCTAGAATATGTGGACATCTATAAGTACCTAGGTGTCTGGCTAGACTGCAAACTCTCCTTCCAGACTCATATCAAACATCTCCAATCCAAAATCAAAGCAAGAATCGGCTTTCTATTCCGCAACAAAGCCTCCTTCACTCACGCCGCCAAACTTACCCTAGTAAAACTGACTATCCTACCGATCCTCGACTTCGGCGATGTCATCTACAAAATAGCTTCCAATACTCTACTCAGCAAACTGGATGCAGTTTATCACAGTGCCATTCGTTTTGTTACTAAAGCACCTTATACGACCCACCACTGCGACCTGTATGCCCTAGTCGGCTGGCCCTCGCTACATGTTCGTCGTCAGACCCACTGGCTCCAGGTCATCTACAAGGCTATGCTAGGTAAAGTGCCGCCTTATCTCAGTTCACTGGTCACGATGGCTACACCCACCCGCAACACGCGCTCCAGCAGGTGTATCTCACTGATCATCCCTAAAGCCAAAACCTCCTTTGGATGCCTTTCCTTCCAGTTCTCTGCTGCCTGCGACTGGAACGAATTGCAAAAATCTCTGAAGTTGGAGACTTTTATCTCCCTCAACAACTTTAAAAATCTGCTATCCGAGCAGCTAACCGATCGCTGCAGCTGTACATAGTCCATCTGTAAACTACCCACCCAATTTACCTACCTCACCCCCCATACTGCTTTTATTTATTTACTTTTCTGCTCTTTTGCACACCAGTATCTCTTCTTGCACATGATCATCTGATGATTTATCACTCCAGTGTTAATCTGCTAAATTGTAATTATTCGATTTATTGCCTACCTCATGCCTTTTGCACACATTGTATATAGATTCTCTTTTTTTTTCTTTTTTTTTTCTACCATGTTATTGACTTGTTTATTGTTTACTCCATGTGTAACTCTGTGTTGTCTGTTCACACTGCTATGCTTTATCTTGGCCAGGTCGCAGTTGCAAATGAGAACTTGTTCTCAACTAGCCTACCTGGTTAAATAAAGGTGAAATAAAAATTAAATTAAAACAAGGGTATGTTTGGCAGCATGAGTGAAGGATGCTTTGTTGCGGAATAGGAAGCCAATTCTAGATTTAACTTTGGATTGGAGATGTTTGATGTGAGTCTGGAAGGAGAGTTTACAGTCTAACCAGACACCTAGGTATTTGTAGTTGTCCACATATTCTAGGTCAGAGCCGTCCAGAGTAGTGATGTTGGACAGGCGGGCAGGTGCAGGCAGCGATCGGTTGAAGAGCATGCATTTAGTTTTACTTGTATTTAAGAGCAATTGGAGGCCACGGAAGGAGAGTTGTATGGCATTGAAGCTCGCCTGGAGGGTTGTTAACACAGTGTCAAAAGAAGGGCCAGAAGTATACAGAATAGTGTCGTCTGCGTAGAGGTGGATCAGAGAATCACCAGCAGCAAGAGCGACATCATTGATGTATACAGAGAAGAGAGTCGGTCCAAGAATTGAACCCTGTGGCACCCCCATGGAGACTGCCAGAGGCCCGGACAACAGACCCTCCGATTTGACACACTGAACTCGATCAGAGAAGTAGTTGGTGAACCAGGCGAGGCAATCATTAGAGAAACCAAGGCTGTCGAGTCTGCCGATGAGGATGTGGTGATTGACAGAGTCAAAAGCCTTGGCCAGGTCAATGAATACGGCTGCACAGTATTGTTTCCTATCGATGGCGGTTAAGATATCGTTTATGACCTTGAGCGTGGCTGAGGTGCACCCATGACCAGCTCTGAAACCAGATTGCATAGCGGAGAAGGTATGGTGGGATTCGAAATGGTCGGTAATCTGTTTGTTGACTTGGCTTTCGAAGACCTTAGAAAGGCAGGGTAGGATAGATATAGGTCTGTAGCTGTTAGGGTCAAGAGTGTCCCCCCCTTTGAAGAGGGGGATAACCGCAGCTGCTTTCCAATCTTTGGGAATCTCAGACGACACGAAAGAGAGGTTGAAAAGGCTAGTAATAGGGGTGGCAACAATTTCAGCAGATAGTTTTAGAAAGAAAGGGTCCAGATTATCTAGCCCGGCTGATTTGTAAGGGTCCAGATTTTGCAGCTCTTTTAGAACATCAGCTGACTGTATTTGGGAGAAAGAGAAATGGGGAAGCCTTGGGCGAGTAGCAGAGGGGAGGGCAGTGCTGTTGTCCGGGGTAGGGGTAGCCAGGTGGAAAGCATGGCCAGCCGTAGAGAAATGCTTATTGAAATTCTCAATTATAGTGGATTTGTCGGTGGTGACAGTGTTTCCTATCTTCAGAGCAGTTGGAAGCTGGGAGGAGGTGTTCTTATTCTCCATGGACTTTACAGTGTCCCAGAACTTTTTTGAATTTGTGTTGCAGGAAGCAAATTTCTGCTTGAAAAAGCTAGCCTTGGCTTTTCTAACTGCCTGTGTATACTGGTTTCTAGCTTCCCTGAAAAGTTGCATATCACGGGGGCTGTTCGATGCTAATGCAGAACGCCATAGGATGTTTTTCTGTTGGTTAAGGGCAGTCAGGTCAGGAGAGAACCAAGGGCTATATCTGTTCCTGGTTCTAAATTTCTTGAATGGGGCATGCTTATTCAAGATGGTGAGGAAGGCATTTTTTAAAAATGTCCAGGCATCCTCTACTGACGGGATGAGATCAATATCCTTCCAGGATACCTCGGCCAGGTCGATTAGAAAGGCCTGCTCGCTGAAGTGTTTCAGGGAGCGTTTGACAGTGATGAGTGGAGGTCGTTTGACCGCTGACCCATTACGGATGCAGGCAATGAGGCAGTGATCGCTGAGATCTTGGTTGAAAACAGCAGAGGTGTATTTGGAGGGCAAGTTTGTTAGGATGATATCTATGAGGGTACCCGTGTTTACGGAATTGGGGTGGTACCTGGTAGGTTCATTGATAATTTGTGTGAGATTGAGGGCATCAAGCTTAGATTGTAGGGTGGCTGGGGTGTTAAGCATGTTAACATTTAGGTCGCCTAGCAGCACGAGCTCTGAAGATAGATGGGGGGCAATCAGTTCACATATAGTGTCCAGAGCACAGCTGGGGGCAGAGGGTGGTCTATAGCAGGCGGCAACGGTGAGAGACTTGTTTTTAGAGAGGTGGATTTTTAAAAGTAGAAGTTCAAATTGTTTGGGAACAGACCTGGATAGTAAAACAGAACTCTGCAGGCAATCTTTGCAATAGATTGCAACACCGCCCCCTTTGGCCGTTCTATCTTGTCTGAAAAACTTGTAGTTGGGGATGAAAATGTCAGAATTTTTGGTGGTCTTTCTAAGCCAGGATTCAGACACGGCTAAAACATCCGGGTTGGCAGAGTGTGCTAAAGCAGTGAACAAAACAAACTTAGGGAGGAGGCTTCTAATGTTAACATGCATGAAGCCAAGGCTATTACGGTTACAGAAGTCATCAAAAGAGAGCGCCTGGGGAATAGGAGTGGAGCTAGGTACTGCAGGGCCTGGATTCACCTCTACATCACCAGAGGAACAGAGGAGGAGTAGGATAAGGGTACGGCTAAAAGCTATGAGAATTGGTCGTCTAGAACTTCTAGAGCAGAGAGTAAAAGGAAGTTTCTGGGGGCGATAAAATAGCTTAAAGGAATAATGTACAGACAAAGGTATGGTAGGATGTGAATACAGTGGAGGTAAACCTAGGTATTGAGTGATGATGAGAGAGATATTGTCTCTAGAAACATCATTGAAACCAGGTGATGTCATCGCATATGTGGGTGGTGGAACTGTGAGGTTGGATATGGTATAGTGGTCAGGGCTAGAGGCCCTACAGTGAAATAGGCCAATAAACACTAACCAGAACAGCAATGGACAAGGCATATTTACATTAAGGAGAGGCATGCTTAATCGAGTGATCAATAAGGGTCCAGTGAGTAGAGGTTGGTTGGGGTCACGGCGATCCAGACAGCTGGCCGGGTAGATGGCTATCGGTAGCAAGATAGCATAGTATGGAAGTCTATTTGTAGATACCTCGTGCGTTTCCGTCGGTAGGTTAGTGGGGTTCCGTGTGGTAGAGGGGATCAATCCAAATTGGCAAAATAGATATAGTGACCCAAGAAAAAAATAAATAAATAATAATAATAATAATAATTGTCCGATATACTTATTCAGATAGCAGCCGATAAGACAGCTAACGGTTAGCGGGCCCCAGATGAGCGTTCAGGTAACGTCGGGACGGAGGTGCCAGTTGGATAACTCCCTCGGGCAGATAACGTCGGCAGTCAGTCGTGAAGGCCCGGTGGGGCTCCGTATCTGCAGCAACAACAAAACAACAAAAAACGGGTCCGGATAGGTGGCTGTAGCCCAGGAATGGCTGATGGAACTCCTCAGCTGGCTAGCTCCGGAATGATTTGAGTTTGCTCCGGGATCGACGTAAGCCAGTAGTCACACGGTTTATTAAATAAATCAATTTGAATCCCACTTTGTAACATAATAAAATGAAGAAATCAAAGGGGGGTGAATATTTATGATATCCACTGTATGGCAATAGTGTGCTCTACGCTGACAAATGGTGAGTAATGTATCATCCACAAGGTTGTGTCTAGAAAGACATCCATTCCAGGACTAAAGCAGACAGGGTATGTGTAACAAACACCCTATTCCCTACATAGTGCACTACTTTTGACCAGAACCCTATGGGTCCTGGTCAAAGTAATGCTCTACGTAGGGAATAGGGTTCCATGAGGCACACTCAGGGTTAGTAACAGGAATGAACTGAAGTGGAGATTCTTCCCTGCCTGCCTTGTATTATTAATCTCTCTGAGAGTGGAATAAACAGTGTGATCTTGAAAATACTTTAACACTGCTGCTCATGAATATACATAACCGTTTGCATAAAACGTGGATTTCTGGTCTCCCAGTTATTTAATTACAGATGCATACATCCCTCTGTGTCGTCTGGACACTCCCAATTCCTCCCTCTTTCCTTCTCACCCCTCCCTTCTTAATCTCTCCCATTTTTTCATGCACAGCTGAGCATAGCTAAGCATGACAGCCCAAAGTCATACGACAACAGGCAAGTCAATTTTTTTTTATTTTATTCAACCAATAATAAACATAGGTACATTCATTAGATAAAACAAGATATCAACACCCAAAGGCCTGTCAGAGTAAAGGGTATTGAGTGAGGTGTATGGTTGTATGCTTCTAAATACTCCATCTAGAATCCATAATAAAACTGTTCATAGAATTAATGTATAAGATTTTTTTTTAATAACTATATATATATATATATACACAGTGGGGAGAACAAGTATTTGATACACTGCCGATTTTGCAGGTTTTCCTACTTACAAAGCATGTAGAGGTCTGTAATTTTTATCATAGGTACACTTCAACTGTCCAGAAAATCACATTTGTATGATTTTTAAGTAATTCATTTTAAGTAATTAATTTGTTTGGTCAGATTGAAAGGATGGGAAAAATAAACAGTATGGGAAAAACATTGAGCACTTTTACATACCCAAACAAACATATTCTAAATAGTTTTTTTCTTACTCAAAAGAAAAACACTATATAATAATCAAAAGTAAGATCATCTCAAATATAGATACACTACAGTTTTACTGCAATTATAGGATAAAGGTCAAAACATCAATCAGTCACAAGGGATGATAATCATCATTTTAATAGTAAAAACATAACAATCAAGTAAAAAAAGCAATCTAAAATGCATCCAAACACACTTGTTCACCATGCACCACTTTGCTTATCATATCAATTAAGTACTTAAAAACAAACATGGATTTCAAGAAACTCAGGTTACCTGACGTATTTCTGATAGTTTTTTCTTCTTCAAGTAGGCTATTTTCTGTCAGCCAACCGAAAGAAGGAAATCATTTCCCCTTTGGAACTCTGCCTGACCAACAGCTCAACACAACACACTCATCAGACTAACTCATCACCTTAAAATAGGTTTGGGAATGTAAAAAAACTCTACTTGTAGGAAGACACAATGGCTCTCTCAATAAGTCTTTCTGTGATTCCCTGCATCCTATTTCCTCACCTCAACCATATTGGAGGAGACAGTGCAAAATGGGAGGATTCAAGGAAAGACTAATTGAAAAAGAGCCATAGAAAACTGCACATTTAGAATTCTCTCCTCCTCCCCCAACCTCCACTTCTTCTTCTCCCCCCTCCATTCTCCCTCACTCCTCCCCCCCGACTACAACCCCTCTCTCCTCTGTGGTCGTCTCTAGGTGCTTGTTGCAGGGGGCGTCGCTAACTTGCTCTGTCCCTGCTTCCTCCTCCTGTCCGTCTGGGAGTTCCAGGTCCAACTCCTCAAAGGAGGAGGAGCTCCTGTCACTGCGGTCTTCACCTCCTCCTCCTCTGTAGTGTCGGATCAGGGAGGGGACGCTGGATGGGGCTAGGGAGGTCTCTCTGCTGTCTGACAGGAAAATACCACTCCCTGAACTGCACTCACTATTGGAGTCCTCACCTAGTGAGACAGGGAGAGAGAGAGTAAGAATAGTTAGAGGCCGCACTTAGGGAGAAAAAGACATGGGGAGAACAGGTAAGACTAAGGAGAATGCATACCTTTTTGTTGGCACTGTGTTACTAAGCAAAATGAATGAAAATGATGAGCATAACATATGTGAATCAACAAAGACAGACAGACACAGACAGACAGACACATAGACAGACGAGACCTAGATAGACAGATAAATAGATGGATAGACAATACATATAGACGGACATACAAGACACTTTAAACAATGCCACTTTAATAATGTTTACATATCTTACATTACTCATATCATATGTATATACTGTATTTTATACCATCTATTGCACCTTGCCTATGCCGCTCGGCCATCGCTCATCCATATATTTATATGTACATATTCTCATTCACCCCCTTTAGATTTGTGTGTATAAGGTAGTTGTTGGGGAACTGTTAGATTACTTGTTAGATTTTACTGCACTGTCGGAACCAGAAGCACAAGCATTTTGCTACACTCGCATTAACATTTGCATGTGACAATTAACATTTGATTTGAGTGGCCAGACGAAAGCCACTACTCAGTAAAAGGCACATGACAGCCCGCTTGCAGTTTGCCAAATGGCACCTAAAGACTCTCAGACCATGAGAAACAAGATTCTCTGGTCTGATGAATACCTATGGTGAAGCATGGTGGTGGCAGAATCATGCTGTGGCGATGTTTATTTGTCACGTGCGCTGAATACAACAGGTGTAGACCTAACAGTGAAATGCTTACTTACAGGCTCTACCCAATAGTGCAAAAAAGGTATTAGGTGAACAATAGGTAGGTAAAGAAATAAAACAACAGTAAAAAGACAGGCTATATACAGTAGCGAGGCTATAAAAGTAGCGAGGCTACATACAGACACCGGTTAGTCAGGCTGATTGAGGTAGTATGCACATGTAGATATGGTTAAAGTGACTATGCATATATGATGAACAGAGAGTAGCAGTAGCGTAAAAGAGGGGTTGGCGGGTGGTGGTTGGGACACAATGCAGATAGCCCGGTTAGCCACTGTGCGGGAGCACTGGTTGGTCGGCTCAATTGAGGTAGTATGTACATGAATGTATAGTTAAAGTGACTATGCATATATGATAAACAGAGAGTAGCAGCAGCGTAAAAAGAGGGGTTGGGGGGGGCGCACAATGCAAATAGTCCGGGTAGCCATTTGATTACCTGTTCAGGAGTCTTATGGCTTGGAGGTAAAAACTGTTGAGAAGCTTTTTTGTCCTAGACTTGGCACTCTGGTACTGCTTGCCATGCGGTAGTAGAGAGAACAGTCTATGACTGGGGTGTCTGGGGTATTTGACAATTTTTAGGGCCTTCCTCTGACACCGCCTGGTGTAGAGGTCCTGGATGACAGACAGCTTAGCCCCAGTGATGTACTGGGCCGTACGCACTACCCTCTGTAGTGCCTTGCGGTCAGAGGCCGAGCAGTTGCCGTACCAGGCAGTGATGCAACCAGTCAGGATGCTCTCGATGTTGCAGCTGTAGAACCTTTTGAGGATCTGAGGACCCATGCCAAATCTTTTTAGTTTGCTGAGGGGGAATAGGCTTTGTTGTGCCCTCTTCACAACTGTCTTGGTGTGTTTGGACCATTCTAGTTTGTTGTTGATGTGGACACCAAGGAACTTGAAGCTCTCAACCTGCTCTAACTACAGCCCTGTCGATGAGAATGGGGGCGTGCTCGGTCCTCCTTTTCTTGTAGTCCACAATCATCTCCTTAGTCTTGGTTACGTTGAGGGATAGGTTGTTATTCTGGCACCACCAGGCCAGGTCTCTGACCTCCTCCCTGTAGGCTTTCTCGTCGTTGTCGGTGATCAGGCCCACCACTGTTGTGTCGTCTGCAAACTTAATGATGGTGTTGGAGTCGTGCCTGGCCATGCAGTCGTGGGTGAACAGGGAGTACAGGAGGGGACTGAGCACGCACTCCTGGGGAGCTCAAGTGTTGAGGATCAGCGTGGCAGATGTGTTGCTACCTACTCTCACCACCTGGGGGCGGCCCGTCAGGAAGTCCAGGATCCAGTTGCAGAGGGAGGTGTTTAGTCCCAGGATCCTTAGTTTAGTGATAAGCTTTGAGGGTACTATGGTGTTGAACGCTGAACTCTAGTCAATGAATAGCATTCTCACATAAGTGTTCCTTTTGTCCAGGTGGGAAAGGGCAGTGTGGAGTGCAATAGAGATTGCATCATCTGTGGATCTGTTTGGGTGGAATGCAAATTGGAGTGGGTCTAGGGTTTCTGGGATAATGGTGTTGATGTGAGCCATGACCAACCTTTCAAAGCACTTCATGGCTACAGACGTGAGTGCTACGAGTCTGTAGTCATTTAGGCAGGTTGCCTTTGTGCTCTTGGGCACAGGGACTATGGTGGTCTGCTTGAAACATGTTGGTATTACAGACCTAATCAGGGACATGTTGAAATTGTCAGTGAAGACACCTGCCAGTTGGTCAGCACATGCCCGGAGCACACGTCCTGGTAATTCGTCTGGCCCCGCAGCCTTGTGTATGTTGACCTGTTTAAAGGTCTTACTCACGTCGGCTACGGAGAGCGTGATCGCACAGTCGCCTGGAACAGCTGATGCTCTCATGCATGCCTCAGTGTTGCTTGCCTCGAAGCGAGCATAGAAGTGATTTAGCTCGTCTGGTAGGCTCGTGTCACTGGGCAGCTCGCGGCTGTGTACATCAACTTTATATGGCCTTATTTCCGAGTCTTGGTGGAAAGTTTTTGGGGACATGACAAAAACTAGAGGGATAACTAGCCAGGCTACAATATATGTTTTGAATTAGCTACCTAGTTAGTCTGTTTCTATCATATTTTATAGGCTAGGCCTGCCTGCTGCTAAAATGTCTAACTGTAGTCTCTCCTTGAGCGATGGCCCACTTGCACACATGCAGGTGATATGTCCACATACTGTACGGACACGCTAAAATGTCATATTCTGATACTGGCTGATATGTTAATTATTATGTGATTGATCAAATATTTAAAAACTGTGCCTAATAAATTATATTAACAGAAATTATGAGATACATTTCTGACCTGAGAAACAATTTTGTATGAACACTGCCCTGAGAACATGTATATATCACTCTCTGTATGAGTGGTGGGCATAAGCTCAAGAAGGGACACTTCAAACTCAGCATTTCTAAGTGATAAATACAACACAAATCGTTTTGCGTTTCAGTTTTTAGTGTCTATGTCAGTGTTTTTGCAGCAGAGTGATGGTTTGGTTTGTTAGTTCTCCAGTGTACCTAATAGCAGATAGGACAGACAGGATCCTTCCAAATGTTTATTTATCTCATTCTGTCACAGTGGCTCACACACACCACCCAAGGACAAAGAGGGAGAGAGAGACCAAGAGAAAAAGACAGAGTGAGAAAGATAGGCAGAGAGAGAGAGATGAAGTTGAAGCTGATAGGAAATGTCAGACTCACCAAAGACTGAGCTGTTGACAGCAGTTTATGTTAAAGGGTTTACCACCTGTCTATCTCTTTCCATATCATTCCAAATTGACCAATGTGCAACTAATGAAATGACACCAAACAACACTGTCAGGACAATAAGTCAAGACCCTTTCCTCCTGTGTGACTTCAGTTAGCCTACACTTGGCGACATGAGTAAAATTATAGTAAATAGCTATGAAACAAAGCTAAGCAGAAAAAATGTGCTCTACACACAGACACAAACTCACAACCAATGGTTTTTTGTCTGAATAAAACTGCCTCATTGCAGTGCAACTGAAATCTAGCCAAGAGCTGTCGCTGATTAATTCACACTAGACTAATTTACATGTGATGGATAGGAAATAGTGGAAACTGAAATCCGACAGTGAACAGCACGCACGCACGCACATACACACACAAGCTTAGTCACATTGGCTTCTGCCTGGCTTAAATTTGAGAGGAAATGTTCAGTGGTGCCTTCAGGCTACCAGCTAGCTAGTCTTCCCACCCTTCAAAACTATAATCGATCCATTATTGCTACTTGCTTATAGAGTATGTGAAATATTGTGTGGAACTTTTAGCTTGTTACCATTTAATGTGCTTTCTCCAAAGGATTTTTAAAAAGCATTCTCAAAAAGCCATAGGCAATACTGAGCAGTGAGATACAGGCTAACACAGCTATATGTCACAGAGTCTCTGGGTTCGCGCCCAGGCTCTGTCACAGCCGGCCGCGACCGGGAGGTCTGTGGGGCGACGCACAATTGGCCCAGCGTCGTCCGGGTTAGGGAGGGTTTGGCCGGTAGGGATATCCTTGTCTCATCGCGCTCCAGCGACTCCTGTGGCGGGCCGGGCGCAGTGCGCGCTAACCAAGGGGGCCAGGTGCACGGTGTTTCCTCCGACACATTGGTGCGGCTGGCTTCCGGGTTGGAGGCGCGCTGTGTTAAGAAGCAGTGCGGCTTGGTTGGGTTGTGCTTCGGAGGACGCATGGCTTTCGACCTTCGTCTCTCCCGAGCCCGTACGGGAGTTGTAGCGATGAGACAAGATAGTAATTACTAGCGATTGGATACCACGAAAATTGGGGAGAAAAGGGGGGTAAAAAAAAAAAAAACACAGCTATATGTCAGAAACTATGAAAAGAAACTAGCAGGAAAATGCAAGTGCAAATCCATACCATGTCCACCCACTCTTCAGTGCACCCTTACATGTTAGTAAAAGACAGAGGAAAGGGTGACTTTGAGATGGAAGGGAGGCTGACAGAGGGAGGGGAGGCGGGGTTGTGGAGTTGGCTGGCCCTGTCACAAATACAGGGGTCGATGGTCCGAGAAGGCTCCTTGTGTTCCGCTGACCTCTGTGAGATGAGACCAGTCAGTGATAAGACCATGGGTACCTGTCACAATATCATCACAAACACACACACACACCCACCGTCAGCCGGGGACACAGGGAATAGAGAAGAGCAGGATTTGTCACTGTTACTCAACATTCAGTAGGTCTGCAGCCATGTGTGGAGGGGACAGAGAGAGAGAGAGATTACATATTCTGGTTGCCATGAGTGTCATGGGTGTGTGCACATGCTTGTGTGTGTGTGTGTGTGTGTGTGTCTGTGTTGCACATTTTACATCCCAATCTCCTACTGAAGATCCTAAGTCGTGTAGACAGAAGGGTGTTGAGTTATTCCCAGCTGAAGCCCCAGTCTCTGTGCTTGCCTTGGAGGACTTTTGTTGTGGAGTTAGATCAGTTAGATAACTGGGTCCAAGTCCCAGTTTGTCTCTGTGTAAGTGTGTGTGTGTGTGTGTGTTGGCCAGCAGGCAGCTAGATTAGGCTGGCTTTACAGGAAAGCTTTGCCTCAGCCCAGTTTCTCACAGCCTGTATGGGCTAAGTCTTCCTACCACAGACATACTGCCACACTGCTCTCCTCTCCTGTATGTGTGTGTCTATGTGTGTCTGTACGTGGTGGAAAGTTGAGGTGAAAGTATCAGTGATTGAATGCAAAATAAAGTGTGTGTGTGTGTGTGTGTGGTGTCATCTGTGTGTGTGTGTATCTGTTGCATGTGTGTGCAGAACTGAGGTCCCACTGGTGTATTAGGCTGGAAAATGTGATTCCTCACGGTGAGAGAGGACAGGTCATCAAACATTGAGAGGGTCCACACACACGACATCCCACTGGTACCCTGCACGCACGCACGCACGCACCCCCACCCACCCACCCACCCGCACACCCCTGTTACTGCTCTCTTCCTCTGTTGTCTTAGATCACATCAACACAGCATGGCCCTGCCATGGGCTACTACATTGACGAAACGCTGCAGCCGCAACAATTATATTTCTCTCTGTTTGTAGTCACCCCCCAATGTGCACAGGTATTCACAACCACACACACATACATGTTTAGATGGATAATTCTGCCTGCACACACATTTCACCCTCAGGTTTTCTATCACCCACTCTCCATGCATTTACACACACTACATCTGTCCACCCCCCAACACACACCTGCTGTAGGTCCATCCCCCAGCCCACCACGCTGTGCCCCGCCCCGCTGCGTGCCTGCAGGTCCATCCCCCAGCCCACCACGCTGTGCCCCGCCCCGCTGCGTGCCTGCAGGTCCATCCCCCAGCCCACCATGCTGTGCCCCGCCCCGCTGCGTGCCTGCAGGTCCATCCCCCAGCCCACCATGCTGTGCCCCGCCCCGCTGCGTGCCTGCAGGTCCATCCCCCAGCCCACCATGCTGTGCCCCGCCCCGCTGCGTGCCTGCAGGTCCATCCCCCAGCCCACCACGCGGTGCCCCGCCCCGCTGCGTGCCTGCAGGTCCATCCCCCAGCCCACCACGCTGTGCCCTGCCCCGTGCCTGCAGGTCCATCCCCCAGCCCACCACGCTGTGCCCCTCCCCGCTGCGTGCCTGCAGGTCCATCCCCCAGCCCACCACGCGGTGCCCCGCCCCGCTGCGTGCCTGCAGGTCCATCCCCCAGCCCACCACGCTGTGCCCCTCCCCGCTGCGTGCCTGCAGGTCCATCCCCCAGCCCACCACGCGGTGCCCCGCCCCGCTGCGTGCCTGCAGGTCCATCCCCCAGCCCACCACGCTGTGCCCCGCCCCGTGCCTGCAGGTCCATCCCCCAGCCCACCACGCGGTGCCCCGCCCCGCTGCGTGCCTGCAGGTCCTTCCCCCAGCCCACCACGCTGTGCCCCGCCCCGCTGCCTGCCTGTAGGCCAGGACCAGGCCCAGGCTGCCTCCCCTCCCTTCCCTTGTGGCTGGAGTAAAGTTAATGGCTCACTTGACAGGTTAAGAGCTGAGTGGAAGATGATTTAAAGGGAAATCAGGCAAGCTGAAGCAGTAGGCCAAGCTCACGGCTCCTGGAAGCATATCTCTCAGAGATATAGCCTTCGCGGTCTATGGTAGATATGAAGTCACAGC
This sequence comes from Salvelinus alpinus, assembly GCF_045679555.1. Lineage (NCBI taxonomy): Eukaryota > Metazoa > Chordata > Actinopteri > Salmoniformes > Salmonidae > Salvelinus > Salvelinus alpinus. The sequence continues at coordinate 38,409,183 of NC_092097.1, forward strand.
TATGTGTTGATTTAGATCACTGAACTTTCTCATCTTATCAGTTTGTGCAGAGTCATCCATGGAATTAGGTCTAGGCAAATATGTGGCCCTCAATACCTACTATAGGAATCTGCCAAGAGTCAAACAGCCTGACATACAGGTCTGATGTTCTCTTTCTGTCAGACACTGACACCCCCCCCCATACACTCCCACAGAGACAGACAGACAGTGTGTACAACACCTCCATGACACACCCACAGCAACAAATTCTATCCCTGGTGATGTTTGGGTGGAGACTAATCTTGTGCACCATCTCACTATAACGTGTTATCTGCAGCTCTGTCTCTCGCTCGCTCTCTAAAACATGAATTGTCTATTTTGGCTCCCCTCCAAGTCTCACTTCTAGTCTGACCCCTCTTTATTTCCTTTAAAATCACCTTTTTGACTATGTTCTGCATCAAAACTACCTGCATGAGTTTCTGTCCAAATTATTTGGACAGACACTCATGAGCCAATATGTCCAGTCATTCCTAAACATATCCTCATAAAGCAGTTACATTGGCTGTGTCTCAAATGGTCCCTATATAGCCTATAGGGCTCTAGTCAAAAGTAGTGCCTTATGGAAGGCAATAGGGAGCCATTTGGGATGCAGACACTGTTAGTATTCATAAACCTCATCTCTCATTCTTGCTGTTGATTAAACATTAGGTGCCATGCCACAGTGTTAATGGAGCCCAGAGGACTCTGCTACAGCCCAGCCCAGCCCAGTCTAGTATGGGTGAGCACTGAGCAGCATCAGGCCATACATATGGTGGTGGTGAAGGACAGACCCTGAGTAAGTGACGTCTACCCAGGTGTGTGTGTTTTATGGGCATATGGTGGTGGTGGTGGCTGTGACCAGCCCCCTGGTGAGTGACAGCAGTGTTCTGTGGGTCTTAGCCTTTCATTAGCACCTGACAGGGTGTCACTCACAGGATACAGTGTGTGTGTGTGTGTGTGTGTGTGTATATGTGTGTGTCACTCACAGGACAGGAGCACACCCTAGGAGCTCATAAACACAGGCACACTACGACACACCGTGGGGATTCAGCTCATAAACACAACCAACAATCAACAAGGTCCAAATCCCTTTGGTACCAATTGGAAATTGAAATGATGCGACAATAACACACAAAACATATACTGCATACGTTTTGAACATTATTGTCCAGTTGAATTATACAAAGTTTTTGTAGTTTTTCAAAAATACACTATTCTCTGCTAATACCATGGAGTGACCTGTTATTCTGTGGTCACCATTACATTCACATTATGTGTATTTCTCTGCCAACTAGCTATCTGTGTTCTAACACCTTCCAATGTGGACAGTCATATCCATTATTACTAGTGATTCAATCAGTTAACAAAGAAGCATAGGTCTACTGGTTCCCCTGCTTATTGACTGGGCAATGGCCTCAAAGACAAAGCGGTGAGCTCCCAATCCATATGAGGATTGTGCTTCCATTGATACAGTATGTATTCCTTAAAATATATAGTACAGTATGCCCATGGATGTAATAATGTAGGGCAGGGGTATTCAACTCTTACCCTATGAGGTCCAGAGCATGCTGGTTTTCTGTTCTACCTAATAATTGCACCCACCTGGTGTCTCAGGTCTAAATCAGTCCCTGATTAGAGGGGAACAATGAAAAAAAGCAGTGGAACTGGCTTCAAAGTCAAGAGTTGAATTTGACGGATGTAGGGTGTCCAATCAAAAACGCATCTTTTGACCTATGGGAAAAATAAATGTTTAAAATTGTCTTTCTGTTTAAAATTTATAGAAGTTTTTTCCCCTGTAGGATGGCCAAAATTAAGCGGACTAAATGAATGGAGCCTAGAGAGAGAAAAAAAGGTCAAAAATCTGGAAAATAGCGTCAGCTAGGCTGGATACTGTGCTAGAATAAAGGCTAACTGACAGGCTCAGCGTTGAACTTGTCATCCTTCTCGAATCCGGAAGACATAAAACAACAGAGATCGATATCGTTTTTGAGACACGACATGTAGGCTTATGGTAGAGAAATTAAAATTGAATTCTCTGGCACCAGCTCTGGTGGACATTCCTGCAGTCAGCATGCCAATTGCACGCTCCCTCCAAACTTGAGACATCTGCGGCATTGTGTTGTGTAACAAAACTGCACATTTTAGACTGGTCTTTTATTGTCCACAGCACAAAGTGCACCTGTGTAACAATCACGCAGTAAAAAAAAATGTGTGCACAAAATTAGAGAAATAAGATTTTTGTGCATATGGAACATTTCTGGGATCTTTAATTTCAGTTCATGAAACCAACATGTTCATATTTTTGTTCAGTGTAGCTTTTTGCAACCCATGGAAACAACTTTGCAGACTACCACCACAACATGTAAAATCCCCAAAAGTCGCTGTGAGAAAGCTGCACTGCTCCTCCACATAGCTCGGTGCTTATTATCGGATGTAGTAGGTCACGAAATCTGACTTTTAGGATATAATGTTAATGATATTTTAGAGAGAGACCCCGCTGAACTATTCAGAACATGAAGAATCATATTTGTCTTGGTAAAATGCATTTTATAATATAAGGAAGTGAAATTATCACCACCAAAGCTGGCTCACTGCAGGGACAACAAGCATTACAGAACACATGACGAGAGACAGAGAGTGAGAGACAGTGAGAGAAAGTGCATGAGCATGTTCATTTTCACCCACTCTGGGCAGAGTGGGTGGACACCCCAAATAATGTTCTCTACTTGTACAGTACTAGGTATAGCCCAGTGGAGGGTGTGTGTGTGTGTGTGTGTGTGTGTGTGTGTGTGTGTGTGTGTGTGTGTGTGTGTGTGTGTGTGTGTGTGTGTGTGTGTGTGTGTGTGTGTGTGTGTGTGTGTGTGTGTGTGTGTGTGTGTGTGTGTGTGTGTGTCTAAGGCAGGGATCTCTAACCCTGTTCTTGGAGAGCTACCCTAATCTAGTGCACCTGGCTGATTAAGCTGAATCAGGTTAGTTACAACTGGGGTTGGAGGAAAAATCTACAGGAGGGTAGCTCTCCAGGAACAGGGTTGGAGAGCCCTGGTCTAGGGCCTACTGTAGTGTACCTGTGATGTCGGTCCCTCTGTCCTCCTCAGAGTCATTGTCTCCCAGCAGCCTCCTGTCCGGGTCCTGACGGACCTCTGGTACGTAGAAATCTCCCTGGCGAGCCAGAGGACTCATGTAGTGGATCAAGTCATCTCTGTAGATCTCCAGGCATGGGTGTGCACACAACTTCCTCTCCTGGGGGGAGAGCGGGAGGGGGGGGGGGGGGGGGGAGGGAGAGAGAGAGGGAGGCAACAAACAAAGGTGAGAAACAAGGGAGCTTACATTACACAGGATTATACAAGTCATGGGAAATGGGGGCCTAGCTGCACGGACACATGCATACGCACACACACGCTAGCACACACACACACACTTATGTATGGTGGTATTATAATTTTTTTTATTTTATTTTTTATTTCACCTTTATTTAACCAGGTAGGCAAGTTGAGAACAAGTTCTCATTTACAATTGCGACCTGGCCAAGATAAAGCAAAGCAGTTCGACACATACAACAACAGAGTTACACATGGAGTAAAACAAACATACAGTCAACAATACAGTAGAAAAATAAGTCTATATACAATGTGAGCAAGTGAGGTGAGATAAGGGAGGTGAAGACAAAATACAAATAAAAATATATATATTAATATAAAAAAATAAAAAAAAGGCCATGGTGGCGAAGTAAATTCAATATAGCAAGTAAAACACTGGAATGGTAGAAATAATGGGGTGCAAAGGAGCTAAATAAATCAATAAATACAGTAGGGAAAGAGGTAGTTGTTTGGGCTAAATTATAGATGGGCTATGTACAGGTGCAGTAATCTGTGAGCTGCTCTGACAGCTGGTGCTTAAAGCTAGTGAGGGAGATAAGTGTTTCCAGTTTCCGAGATTTTTGTAGTTCGTTCCAGTCATTGGCAGCAGAGAACTGGAAGGAGAGGCGGCCAAAGGAAGAATTGGTTTTGGGGGTGTCCAGAGAGATATACCTGCTGGAGCGCGTGCTACAGGTGGGTGCTGCTATGGTCACCAGCGAGCTGAGATAAGGGGGGACTTTACCTAGCAGGGTCTTGTAGATGACCTGGAGCCAGTGGGTTTGGCGACGAGTTTGAAGCGAGGGTCAGCCAACGAGAGCGTACAGGTCGCAGTGATGGGTAGTATATGGGGCTTTGGTGACAAAACGGATGGCACTGTGATAGACTGCATCCAATTTATTGAGTAGGGTATTGGAGGCTATTTTGTAAATGACATCACCGAAGTCGATGATTGGTAGGATTACCTAGTTTTACAAGGGTATGTTTGGCAGCATGAGTGAAGTATGCTTTGTTGCGGAATAGGAAGCCAATTCTAGATTTAACTTTGGATTGGAGATGTTTGATGTGAGTCTGGAAAGAGAGTTTACAGTCTAACCAGACATCTAGGTATTTGTAGTTGTCCACATATTCTAAGTCAGAGCTGTCCAGAGTAGTGATGTTGGACAGGCGGGCAGGTGCAGGCAGCGATCGGTTGAAGAGCATGCATTTAGTTTTACTTGTATTTAAGAGCAATTGGAGGCCACAGAAGGAGAGTTGTATGGCATTGAAGAGTCCAAAGAAGGGCCAGAAGTATACAGAATGGTGTCGTCTGCGTGGAGGTGGATCAGAGACTCACCAGCAGCAAGAACGACATCATTGATGTATACAGAGAAGAGAGTCGGTCCAAGAATTGAACCCTGTGGTACCCCCATAGAGACTGCCAGAGGCCCGGACAACAGACCCTCCGATTTGACACACTGAACTCTATCAGAGAAGTAGTTGGTGAACCAGGCAAGGCAATCATTTGAGAAACCAAGGCTGTCGAGTCTGCCGATGAGGATGTGGTGATTGACAGAGTCGAAAGCCTTGGCCAGGTCAATGAATACAGCTGCACAGTATTGTTTCTTATCGATGGCGGTTAAGATATCGTTTAGGACCTTGAGCGTGGCTGAGGTGCACCCATGACCAGCTCTGAAACCAGATTGCATGGCGGAGAAGGTATGGTGGGATTTGAAATGGTCGGTAATCTGTTTGATGACTTGGCTTTCAAAGACATTAGAAAGGCAGGGTAGGATAGATATAGGTCTGTAGCAGTTTGGGTCAAGAGTGTCCCCCCCTTTGAAGAGGGGGATGACCGCAGCTGCTTTCCAATCTTTGGGAATCTCAGACGACACGAAAGAGAGGTTGAACAGGCTAGTAATAGGGGTGGCAACAATTTCAGCAGATAATTTTAGAAAGAAAGGGTCTAGATTATCTAGCCCGGCTGATTTGTAGGGGTCCAGATTTTGCAGCTCTTTCAGAACATCAGCTGACTGGATTTGGGAGAAGGAGAAATGGGGAAGGCTTGGGCGAGTAGCTGTGGGGGGTGCAGTGCTGTTGACCGGGGTAGAGGTAGCCAGGTGGAAAGCATGGCCAGCCGTAGAAAAATGCTTATTGAAATTCTCAATTATTGTGGATTTATCGGTGGTGACAGTGTTTCCTATCTTCAGTGCAGTGGGCAGCTGGGAGGAGGTGTTCTTATTCTCCATGGACTTTACAGTGGAATTTGTGTTGCAGGAAGCAAATTTCTGCTTGAAAAAGCTAGCCTTGGCTTTTCTAACTGCCTGTGTATATTGGTTTCTAGCTTCCCTGAAAAGTTGCATATCACGGGGGCTGTTCGATGCTAATGCAGAACGCCATAGGATGTTTTTTGGTTGGTTAAGGGCGGTCAGGTCTGGAGAGAACCAAGGGCTATATCTGTTCCGGGTTCTACATTTCTTGAATGGGGCATGCTTATTTAAGATGGTGAGGAAGGCATTCTTCAAAAATAACAAAGGCATCCTCTACTGACGGGATGAGATCAATATCCTTCCAGGATACCCCGGCCAGGTCGATTAGAAAGGCCTGCTCGCTGAAGTGTTTCAGGGAGCGTTTGACAGTGATGAGTGGAGGTCGTTTGACCGCTGACCCATTACGGATGCAGGCAATGAGGCAGTGATCGCTGAGATCTTGGTTGAAAACAGCAGAGGTGTATTTAGAGGGCAAGTTGGTTAGGATGATATCTATGAGGGTGCCCGTGTTTACGGCTTTGGGGTGGTACCTGGTAGGTTCATTGATAATTTGTGTGAGATTGAGGGCATCAAGCTTAGATTGTAGGATGGCTGGGGTGTTAAGCATGTTCCAGTTTAGGTCGCCTAGCAGCACGAGCTCTGAAGATAGATGGGGGGCAATCAGTTCACATATGGTGTCCAGAGTACAGCTGGGGGCAGAGGGTGGTCTATAGCAGGCGGCAATGGTGAGAGACTTGTTTTTAGAGAGGTGGATTTTCAAATTGTTTGGGTACAGACCTGGATAGTATGACAGAACTCTGCAGGCTATCTTTGCAGTAGATTACAACACCGCCCCCTTTGGCCGTTCTATCTTGTCTGAAAATGTTGTAGTTAGGGATGAAAATTTCAGAATTTTTGGTGGTCTTCCTAATCCAGGGTTCAAACACGGCTAGAACATCCGGGTTGGCAGAGTGTGCTAAAGCAGTGAATAAAACAAACTTAGGGAGGAGGCTTCTAATGTTAACATGCATGAAACCAAGGCTATTACGGTTACAGAAGTCATCAAAAGAGAGCGCCTGGGGAATAGGAGTGGAGCTAGGCACTGCAGGGCCTGGATTCACCTCTACATTACCAGAGGAACAGAGGAGGAGTAGGATAAGGGTACGGCTAAAAGCTATGAGAATTGGTCGTCTAGAACGTCTAGAACAGAGAGTAAAAGGAAGTTTCTGGGGTGATAAAATAGTTTCAAGGTATAATGTACAGACAAAGGTATGGTAGGATGTGAATACAGTGGAGGTAAACCTAGGTATTGAGTGATGATGAGAGAGATATTGTCTCTAGAAACATCATTGAAACCAGGTGATGTCATCGCATGTGTGGGTGGTGGAACTGAAAGGTTGGATAAGGTATAGTGAGCAGGGCTGGAGGCTCTACAGTGAAATAAGCCAATAAACACTAACCAGAACAGCAATGGACAAGGCATATTGACATTAAGGAGAGGCATGCTTATTCAAGTGATCATAAGGGTCTAGTGAGTAGAGGTTGGTTGGGGACACGGCGATTCAGACAGCTAGCCGGGCCATCGGTAGCAAGCTAGCATAGGAAGGAGGTCTGTTTTTAGCCACCTCATGCGTTTCCGTCAGTAGATTAGTGGGGTTCCGTGTGGTAGAGGGGATCAATCCAATTGGCAAAATAGATATAGTTATAGTGACCCAAGAAAAAATTGTCTGATAGACCTATTCAGATAGAAGCCGATAAGACAGCTAACGATTAGCGGGCCGCAGATGGGCATTCAGGTAACGTCGCGACGGAGGGGCCAGTTGGATAACTCCCTCGGGCAGATAACGTCGGTAGTCCAGTCGTGAAGACCCGGTGGAGCTCCGCATTGGCAGTAAAACGGGTCCGGATAGGTGATTGTAGCCCAGGAGTGGCTGATGGAACTCTTCAGCTGGCTAGCTCCGGAATAATTGCTCCGGGATCGACGTAAGCCAATAGACACATGGGTAGCAGCTAGCTAGCTGCGAAATACAGGTGTAAATGTCCAGAGCTTGCGGTTGAAATCCGGGGATATGGAGAAAAATAGGTCCGGTATGTTCTGGTCTGAGTCGCGTTGTACAAAAGTGGCGATAGATTTTCGAGCTAAAGGAATAACTGATGACCACAAACCGTGGTTAGCTGAAATACTAACGTTAGCCAGTAAACTGGCTAGCTTCTGGTTAGCTTCTGGCTAGCTTCTATTCTAAAAAAATATATTGGTGAGGCGGGTTGCAGGAAAGTAAAATATATAAAAGATATGCAAAGAAAGGTGTAAATATATATATATATATATATATATATATATATATACGGGACACGACAAGAAGAGGACAAAAAGACGTCTGACTGCTATGACATCTTGGACGATATGCATGTGGTAAATGTGGTATTGTAGATATGAAGTGGTGTAATAATGTTATATGTACTGGTTTATTTTTGTCTTAATTCGTTTGGACCCAAGGAAGAGTAGCACACACACACACACACTTCCTGTCGAGGGTGGACTTAACGGGGCTGAGGCCCGTCTTGTCCTATCAGTAAGATGGCTACATTGTGGCGCATCGCTCTAGGAAACCGAAACACAGAAAACAAACATACTGAGGTACTATAGTTGCTCCTAATATTAACGCATTTCCAATAAAATGTCATGACAACTTTAACAACAACTGGACAAAGACAGTGTATACATGTACAGTATGTATTCTCTGTAGACACACAGTGGGGTCTGAAATGATTGACACCCTCGATAAAGATGAGTAATAATGACTGTATAAAATAAATAATACAAATACTAAGCTATATTGTATGAAAACCAATTGGATAAATTATATGTTATACCAATACAACAGTTCAGAGAAAGATTTTGTTTCACAAGTAATACTTTTTGTCTCAAAAAGGTATGCGTCAAAATGATTGACACCTCTTATAAATAAAGTAGTCAAAGGTTTAGTCCTATCTGACATGAGTTGGAGGCTGAAGGACACATGACCTCTATAGTAACTGCTATGTTGTGTTACTTTAATCAATTTTTCTAGTAATGCCAGTGTACATAAAACCGTTAATAACAGACAAGGCTTTGAAGGTCTAGTCACATGCAGTGAGCCTAATAAAAATGGATGATGCCTGAAGTGTCTGTACTACATGTGCATACGTATGCGTATGTGTGCCCAATGCCCGCTTGTGGATGTGTGTTTGTGTGAATGTGTGTGTGTTTATGTGTGTGTGCGTACGTTCATATGCTTTTAGATAAATGTACCAATTGGAGAATGATCAGGCTGATGTACAAGAGAGACTGGCAATAAGTCACTACTTAATATCAGAGCTGGGAAACTGAGTCGTCCTCTGTCCCTCCTCCCCCCTACACCATGGCTTTGATCCTCTGCTCTGTCTTTAATGTACGAATAACCTATCTGGCTTTAACCAGGCAGGCAGGTATGCAGAATGAAAGCCCTGTATGTTGTTCATCCCCTTCTCCTGTCCTCTATACTCTTCCCCCTCTCCTGTCCTCTATACTCTTCCCCCTCTCCTGTCCTCTATACTCATCCCCCTCTCCTGTCCTCTATACTCTTCCCCCTCTCCTGTCCTCTATACTCTTCCCCCTCTCCTGTCCTCTATACTCTTCCCCCTCTCCTGTCCTCTATACTCTTCCCCCTCTCCTGTCCTCTATACTCTTCCCCCTCTCCTGTCCTCTATACTCTTCCCCCTCTCCTGTCCTCTATACTCTTCCCCCTCTCCTGTCCTCTATACTCTTCCCCCTCTCCTGTCCTCTATACTCTTCCCCCTCTCCTGTCCTCTATACTCTTCCCCCTCTCCTGTCCTCTATACTCTTCCTCCTGTCCTGTCCTCTAGAAGAGAAGTGGAGGGGAGATCCCCTGCTTGTTAACTTTTAATGCACACAATTTTCTTATTCTGCTCACACAAGCCAGACCAGGCAGATGGCTGCCGTTTTTACTTTGCATGCACGGTCAACAATCATACATTGGCATGGCATCTTCGCTCACACACACACCCACACACCCAGGCCCACCCGATGGGCCCGTGGAGGGGGGCTCCTTAAAAAACACCTACACTACACAATCTCATCTTTCTGCCCAACGGTCTTTCAGCCTACGTACTGTAGTGACAACAGCAAGGTTCCCCCTCTCTTCATAGCTGCCAGAGCCCTCCAACGGTCAGTAATTAAATTAACCTATTAAATATTTATGTATTTTCTCTTCAAAAACATCAGAATACCTCTGTTTTGTGGGGGATTATGACAGGAACTCTCTCTCTCACACACACACACAGTTTGTGAGATTTGAAAGGTGTCACGTGTCAGTTCTGTCCAGTTTCAAACATGTTTTCCTTGAAAAGGAAAGGATTTCTTCATCAGTTCAGGTGGGATTCATCAGTTCAGGTGGGATTCATCAGTTCAGGTGGGATTCATCAGTTCAGGTGGGATTCATCAGTTCAGGTGGCATGCATTGAAACGCATGTCCTTACCATGGCTTTCTTTGGCAAAATGACTCTGAATTAAAGGACTTGTTTTCGAAAATAATCAATTGTACACACCATATTAAGGTGGGACGTTCAGTGTATGACAAGAAAAAAATAGCAGGTCTATTTTGCTCAAGGAGATAGCACATTCTGTCTGTCCACGATTCATTGTGGGAACATGGCGGCTCTCAATCCCGATTAAAAAAAAACAGTATTTGTCAATATATGAGCTGTTGGCAGCTGCATAGGCTATTCTCGTTGTGTGTGGCAACATAATATTAACGTTTTATCCACAAGTCTCTGTCATCACCATTGTAATCTACGGGGAAACCAAAATGTTCCCAAACTTGAGATTAATACAATGATGGAGGATCCTCCAATTCTGGTTTATCAGCCTAGTGTTTTTATTTTGTATTTTTAATTTTTTAAAATAAAATATACACACACACATACATATATATATATATATATATGCATACACATATACAGTTGAAGTCGGAAGTTTACATACACCTTAGCCAAATACATTTAAACTCAGTTTTTCATAATTCCTGACATTTAATCATAGTAAGAATCCCTGTCTTAGTTCAGTTAGGATCACCACTTTATTTTAAGAATGTGAAATGTCAGAATAATAGTAGAGAGAATTATTTCTTTCAGCTTTTATTTCTTTCATCACATTCCCAGTGGGTCAGAAGTTTAAATACACTCAATTAGTATTTGGTAGCATTCACCTTTTAGCAGGACAATAACCTAAAATACAAGGCCAAAAGTTGCTTAAACAGCAGACAGTGAATGTTTTGACCTATTTCTGCTTTAAAAGACATGGAAATGGTTGTCTAGCAATGATCAACAACCAAATTGACAGAGCTTTAAGAATGTTGTTAAGAATTACAGTGCATTCGGAAAGTATTCAGACCCCTTCCCTTTCCACATTTTGTTACGTTACAGCCTTATTCTAAAATGGATTAAATAAATAAAACATCTCATCCATCTACACACAATACCTCATAATGACAAAGCAAAAACAGGTTTTAGAAATGTTTGCAAATGTATAACATTTTTAAAACTGTAATATCTTATCTGGCTGTTAGCCAGCCTGCCAGCTTAGTGGAGTCTGCCACTAGCATAGTCAGTGTAGTCAGCTCAGCTATCCCCATTGAGACTGTGTCTGTGCCTCGACCTAGGTTGGGCAAAACTAAACATGGCGGTGTTCTCCTTAGCAATCTCACTAGGATAAAGACCTCCTCCATTCCTGCCATTATTGAAAGAGATCATGATACCTCACATCTCAAAATAGGGCTACTTAATGTTAGATCCCTCACTTCAAAGGCAGTTATAGTCAATTAACTAATCACTGATCATAATCTTGATGTGATTGGCCTGACTGAAACATGGCTTAAGCCTTATGAATTTACTGTGTTAAATGAGGCCTCACCTTCTGGTTACACTAGTGACCATATCCCCCTTGCATCCCGCAAAGGCGGAGGTGTTGCTAACATTTACGATAGCAAATTTCAATTTACAAAAAAAAAAATGACGTTTTCGTCTTTTGAGCTTCTAGTCATGAAATCTATGCAGCCTACTCAATCACTTTTTATAGCAACTATTTACAGGCCTCCTGGGCCATATACAGCGTTCCTCACTGAGTTCCCTGAATTGCTATCGGACCTTGTAGTCATAGCAGATAATATTCACATTTTTGGTAATTTTAATATTGATATGGAAAAGTCCACAGACCCACTCCAAAAGGCTTTTGGAGCCATCATCGACTCAGTGGGTTTTGTCCAACATGTCTCTGGACCTACTCACTGCCACAGTCATACTCTGGACCTAGTTTTGTCCCATGGAATAAATGTTATAGATCTTAATGTTTTTCCTCATAATCCTGGACTATCGGACCACCATTTTATTACGTCTGCAATCGCAACAAATAATCTGCTCAGACCCCAACCAAGGAGCATCAAAAGTCGTGCTATAAATTCTCAGACAACACAAAGATTCCTTGATGCCCTTCCAGACTCCTTCTGCCTACCCAAGGACGTCAGAGGACAAAAATCAGTTAACCACCTAACTGAGGAACTTAATTTAACCTTGCGCAATACCCTAGATGCAGTTGCACCCCTAAAAACTAAAAACATTTGTCATAAGAAACTAGCTCCCTGGTATACAGAAAATACCCGAGCTCTGAAGCAAGCTTCCAGAAAATTGGAACGGAAATGGCGCCACACCAAACTGGAGGTCTTCCGACTAGCTTGGAAAGACAGTACCGTGCAGTATCGAAGAGCCCTCACTGCTGCTCGATCATCCTACTTTTCCAACTTAATTGAGGAAAATAAGAACAATCCAAAATTTATTTTTGATACTGCACGGCACGGTACTAAAAAGCAGCATTCCCCAAGTGAGGATGGCTTTCACTTCAGCAGTAATAAATTCATGAACTTCTTTGAGGAAAAGATCATGATCATCATCATTAGAAAGCAAATTACGGACTCCCCTTTAAATCTGCGTATTCCTCCAAAGCTCAGCTGTCCTGAGTCTGCACAACTCTGCCAGGACCTCGGATCAAGAGAGACACTTAAGTGTTTTAGTACTATATCTCTTGACACAATGATGAAAATAATCATGGCCTCTAAACCTTCAAGCTGCATACTGGATCCTATTCCAACTAAACTCCTGAAAGAGCTGCTTCATGTGCTTGGCTCTCCTATGTTGAACATAATAAACGGCTCTCTATCCACCGGATGTGTACCAAACTCACTAAAAGTGGCAGTAATAAAGCCTCTCTTGAAAAAGCCAAACCTTGACCCAGAAAATATAAAAAACGAATTGGCCTATATTGAATCTTCCATTCCTCTCAAAGATTTTAGAAAAAGCTGTTGCGCAGCAACTCACTGCCTTCCTGAAGACAAACAATGTATACGAAATGCTTCAGTCTGGTTTTAGACCCCATCATAGCACTGAGACTGCACTTGTGAAGGTGGTAAATGACCTTTTAATGGCGTCAGACCGAGGCTCTGCATCTGTCCTCATGCTACTAGACCTTAGTGCTGCCTTTGATACCATCGATCACCACATTCTTTTGGAGAGACTGGAAACCCAAATTGGTCTACACGGACAAGTTCTGGCCTGGTTTAGATCTTATCTGTCGGAAAGATATCAGTTTGTCTCTGTGAATGGTTTGTCCTCTGGCAAATCAACTGTACATTTCGGTGTTCCTCAAGGTTCCGTTTTAGGACCACTATTGTTTTCACTATATATTTTACCTCTTGGGGATGTCATTCGAAAACATAATGTTAACTTTCACTGCTATGCGGATGACACACAGCTGTACATTTCAATGAAACATGGTGAAGCCCCAAAATTGCCCTCGCTAGAAGCCTGTGTTTCAGACATAAGGAAGTGGATGGCTGCAAACTTTCTACTTTTAAACTCAAAACAGAGATGCTTGTTCTAGGTCCCAAGAAACAAAGAGATCTTCTGTTAAATCTGACAATTAATCTTGATGGTTGTAAAGTCGTCTCAAATAAAACTGTGAAGGACCTCGGCGTTACTCTGGACCCTGATCTCTCTTTTGACGAACATATCAAGACTGTTTCAAGGACAGCTTTTTTCCATCTACGTAACATTGCAAAAATCAGAAATGTTCTGTCCAAAAATGATGCAGAAAAATTAATCCATGCATTTGTTACTTCTAGGTTAGACTACTGCAATGCTCTACTTTCCGGCTACCCGGATAAAGCACTAAATAAACTTCAGTTAGTGCTAAATACGGCTGCTAGAATCCTGACTAGAACCAAGAAATCTGATCATATTACTCCAGTGCTAGCTTCCCTACACTGGCTTCCTGTTAAGGCAAGGGCTGATTTCAAGGTTTTACTGCTAACCTACAAAGCATTACATGGGCTTGCTCCTAGGTAGGAGCAAGCCTATCTTTCCGCTTTGGTCCTGCCGTACATACCTACACGTACGCTACGGTCACAAGACGCAGGCCTCCTAATTGTCCCTAGAATTTCTAAGCAAACAGCTGGAGGCAGGGCTTTCTCCTATAGATATAGATCTCCATTTTTATGGAATGGTCTGCCTACCCATGTGAGAGACGCAGACTCGGTCTCAACTTTTAAGTCTTTACTGAAGACTCATCTCTTCAGTGCGTCCTATGATTGAGTTTAGTCTGGCCCAGGAGTGTGAAGGTGAACGGAAAGGCTCTGGAGCAACGAACCGCCCTTGCTGTCTCTGCCTGGCCGGTTCTCCTCTCTCCACTGGGATTCTCGGCCTCTAACCCTATTACAGGGGCTGAGTCACTGGCCTACTGGTGCTCTTTCATGCCGTCCCGAGGAGGGGTGCGTCACAGTTACTGACGTCATCTTCCTGTCTGGGTTGGCGCCCCCCCTTGGGTTGTGCCGTGGCAGAGATCTTTGTGGGCTATACTCAGCCTTGTAAGTTGGTGGATGAAGATATCCCTCTAGTGGTGTGGGGGCTGTGCTTTGGCAAAGTGGGTGGGGTTATATCCTTCCTGTTCGGCCCTGTCCGGGGGTATCATCGGATGGGGCCACAGTGTCTCCTGACCCCTCCTGTCTCAGCCTCCAGTATTTATGCTGCAGTAGTTTGTGTCGGGGGGGCTAGGGTCGGTTTGTTATATCTGGAGTACTTCTCCTGTCTTATCCGGTGTCCTGTGTGAATTTAAGTATGCTCTCTCTAATTCTCTCTCTCTTTCTTTCTCTCTCTCGGAGGACCTGAGCCCTAGGACCATGCCTCAGGACTACCTGGCATGATGACTCCTTGCTGTCCCCAGTCCACCTGGCCGTGCTGCTGCTCCAGTTTCAACTGTTCTGCCTGCGGCTATGGAACCCTGACCTGTTCACCGGACGTGCTACCTGTCCCAGACCTGCTGTTTTCAACTCTCTAGAGACCGCAGGAGCGGTAGAGATACTCTTAATGATTGGCTATGAAAAGCCAACTGACATCTACTCCTGAGGTGCTGACTTGTTGCACCCTCGACAACTACTGTGATTATTATTATTTGACCATGCGGGTCATTTATGAACATTTGAACATCTTGGCCATGTTCTGTTATAATCTCCACCCGGCACAGCCAGAAGAGGACTGGCCACCCCTTATAGCCTGGTTCCTCTCTAGGTTTCTTCCTAGGTTTTGGCCTTTCTAGGGAGTTGTTCCTAGCCACCGTGCTTCTACACCTGCATTGCTTGCTGTTTGGGGGTTTTAGGCTGGGTTTCTGTAAAGCACTTTGAGATATCAGCTGATGTAGGGACTCGAAATTGAGTTCAGGTACGTCCTGTTTCCATTGATCATCCTTGAGATGTTTCTATAACTTGATTGGAGTTCACCTGTGGTAAATTCAATTGATTGGACATGAATTAGAAAGGCACACAAAATGTCTATATAAGGTCCCACAGTTGACAGTGTATGTCAGAGCAAAAACCAAGCCAGAAGGTCAAATGAATTGTCCGTAGAGCTCCAAGACAGGATTGTGTCAAGGCACAGATCTGGGGAAGTGTACCAAAACATTTCTACAGCATTGAAGGTCCCCAATAACACAGTGGCCTCCATCATTCTTAAATGGAAGAAGTTTGGAACCACCAAGCCTCTTCCTAGAGCTAACCGCCAGGCCAAACTCAGCAATCGGGGGAGGAGGGCCTTGGTCAGGGAGGTTCCACTGTGGAGATGGGAGAACCATCCAGAAGGACAACCATCTCTGTAGCACTCCACCAATCAGGCCTTTATGGTAGTGGCCAGATGAAAGCCCCGCCACTCAGTAAAAGGCACATTAGAGTTTTCCAAAAGGCACCCAAACCATGAGAAACAAGCTTTTCTGGGCTGATGAAACCAAGATTGAACTCTTGGGCCTGAATGCCAAGCGCCACGTCTGGAGGAAACCTGGCAACATCCCTACAGTGAAGCATGGTGGTGGAAGCATCATGCTGTGGGGATGTTTTTCAGTGGCAAGGACTGGGAGACTAATCAGGATCGAGGGAAAGATGAACGGAGCAAAGTACAGAGAGATCCTTGATGAAAACCTGCTCCAGAACACTCAGGACCTCAGACTGGGGCGAAGGTTCACCTTCCAACAGGACAAAGACCCTAAGCACACAGCCAAGAAAACGCAGGGGTGGCTTCGGGACAAGTCTCTGAATATCCTTGAGTAGCCCAGAGCCCGGACTTGAACCCGATCGAACATCTCTGGAGAGACCTGAAAATAGCTGTGCAGCGATGCTCCCCATCCAACCTGAGAGAGCTTGAGAGGATCTGCAATGAAGAATAGGAAAAACTCCCCAGATACAGGTGTGTAAGCTTGTAGCGTCATACCCAAGAAGACTCGGGGCTGTAATCGCTGCCAAAGGTGTTTTATCAAAGTACTGAGTAGAGAGTCTGAATACTTACTGTATGTAAATGTGATATTTCAGTTCTTTATTTTTACTAGAGATCCTGGTTCGAGTCCAGGCTCTGTTGCAGCCTGGCCCGCGACCGGGAGACTCATGGGGCGGCGCACAATTGGCCCAGTTTTGTCCGGGTTAGGGGCGGGTTTGGCCAGCAGGGATGTCCTTATCCCATCGTGCTCTAGTGACTCCTGTGGCGGGCCCGGGCACATGCACACTGACACGGTCGCCAGGTGTACGGTGTTTCCTCCGACACATTGCTGTGGCTGGCTTCCGGGTTAAGTGGGCCGGCAGGTAGCCTAATGGTTAGAGCGTTGGGCCAGTAACCAAAAGGTTGCTAGATCGAAACCCTGAGCTGACAAGGTAAAAATCTGTCGCTCTGCCCCTGAACAAGACAGAACACTGTTCCTAGGCCGTCATTGTAAATAAGAATTTGTTCTTAACTGACTTGCCTAGTTAAATAAAGGTTAAATAATTATATATATTTTTTTTAAGCGGGTATTGTGTAAAGAAGCAGTTTGGCTTGGTTGGGTTGTGTTTTGGAGGACACACGGCCCTCTCCCGAGTCCGTACGGGAGTTGCAGCGATGAGACAAGACTGTAACTACCAATTGGATACCACAAAATTGGGTGAGAAAAAGGTAATAAAAAAATAAAAATAAATAAAAAAACACCCAGAAAGGCTCACAGCTGTAATCGAGGTGAAAGATGATTCTAACATGTGAATACTTATTTACCATCCAGATATCCCCAAAAATGTCATGATATTATTCAAATAATTTTACTATTTAAAATGCCCATCCCTACAGACAAAGCGATCCAACTTCTCCTTCGGTATGTTTATTATCCATGGTACCCATGGCCAAGTGTCACGTTCCTGACCTGTTTTCTGTTGTTTTGTATGTGTTTAGTTGGTCAGGACGTGAGCTGGGTGGGAATTCTATGTTGTGTGTCTAGTTTGTCTGTTTCTATGTCCAGCCTAATATGGTTCTCAATCAGAGGCAGATGGTAATCGTTGTCCCTGATTGAGAATCATATATAGGAGGCTTGTTTTGTGTTGGGATTTTGTGGGTGTTTGTTACCTGTCTCTGTGTTTGTGTTCTGCATCAGATAGGTCTGTATCGGTTTTGCACATTTGTTATTTTTATATTGTTGTTTGTAGTGTTTCACTTGTTTTGTATTAAACATGTTGAACACTAGCCGCGCTGCACTTTGGTCCAATCCTTGCTACTCCTCTTCGGATGAAGAGATGGAGGAAAGCCGTTACAGAAACACCCACCAAACCCGGACCAAGCAGCGTGGCAACGGGCAGCAGCAACAGCAGCAGCGGTACAAGGAGGAATGGACATGGGAGGAGATTCTGGACGGAGAAGGACCCTGGGCAGAGCCAGAGGAGTGTCGCCGTCCCAAAGCGGAGCTGGAGGCATCAAAAGCGGAGAGGCGGCATTATGAGGCGCTTGCAAGGCAGAGTGGCTGGAAACCCGAGAGGCTCACCCAAACATTTCTTGGGGGGAGGCTAAAGGGGAGTGTGGCGAAGCCGGGTTGGATACCTGAGCCAACTCCCCGGCCTTACCGTGGAGTGAGAGGGCGTCGTACTGGTCAGACACCGTGTTATGCGGTAAAGCGCACGGTGTCCCCAGTACGCGTGCTTAGCCCAGTGCGGGCTATTCCACCTTGCCGCACTGGGAGGGCTAGGTTGGGCATCGAGCCGGATGTCATGAAGCCGGCCCAACGTATCTGGCCTCCAGTACGTCTCCTCGGGCCGGCGTACATGGCACCAGCCTTACAGGTGGTGTCCCCGGTTCGCCTGCATAGCCCAGTGCGGGTTATTCCACCTCGCCGCACTGGCAGGGCTACGGGGACCATTCAACCTGGTAGGGTTGGAGAGGCTCGGTGCTCAAGAGCGCGTGTCCTCCTTCACGGTCCGGTATATCCGGCGCCACCTTCCCGCCCCAGCCCAGTACCACCAGTGCCTACACCACGCACCAGGCTTCCAGTGCATCTCCAGAGCCCTGTTCCTCCTCCCCGCACTCGCCCTGAGGTGCGTGCCCTCAGCCCGGTACCTCCAGTTCCGGCACCACGCACCAGGCCTACTGTGCGCCTCAGCAGGTCAGAGTCGGCCGTCTGCTCAACGCAGCCTGCACTGCCTGTCTGCCCAGCGCCGTCTGAGCCATCCGTCTGCCCAGCGCCGTCTGAGCTGCCTGCCTGCCCAGCGCCGTCTGAGCCATCCGTCTGCCCAGCGCCGTCTGAGCCATCCGTCTGCCCAGCGCCGTCTGAGCCATCCGTCTGCCCAGCGCCGTCTGAGTCATCCGTCTGCCCAGCGCCGTCTGAGCCATCCGTCTGCCCAGCGCCGTCTGAGCCATCCGTCTGCCCAGCGCCGTCTGAGTCATCCGTCTGCCCAGCGCCGTCTGAGCCATCCGTCTGCCCAGCGCCGTCTGAGCCATCCGTCTGCCCAGCGCCGTCTGAGCCATCCGTCTGCCCAGCGCCGTCTGAGCCGTCCGTCTGCCCAGCGCCATCTGAGTCGTCCGTCTGCCACGAGCCATTAGAGCCGCCCGTCTGTCCCCAGCCATTAGAGCCGTCCGTCAGTCAGGAGCCGCTAGAGCCGTCCGTCAGTCAGGAGCTGCCAGAGACGTCAGTCAGTCAGGAGCTGCCAGAGACGTCAGCCAGTCAGGAGCTGCCAGAGACGCCAGCCAGTCAGGAGCTGCCAGAGACGCCAGCCAGTCATGAGCTGCCCTACAGTCATGAGCTGCCCTACAGTCATGAGCTGCCCTACAGTCATGAGCTGCCCTACAGTCATGAGCTGCCCTACAGTCATGAGCTGCCCTACAGTCATGAGCTGCCCTATAGTCATGAGCTGCCCTACAGTCATGAGCTGCCCTACAGTCATGAGCTGCCCTACAGTCATGAGCTGCCCTCCAGTCATGAGCTGCCCTCCAGTCATGAGCTGCCCTCCAGTCATGAGCTGCCCTCCAGTCATGAGCTGCCACCCAGTCCGGAGCTGCCACTCAGTCCGGAGCTGCCACTCAGTCCGGAGCTGCCACTCAGTCCGGAGCTGCCACTCAGTCCGGAGCTGCCACTCAGTCCGGAGCTGCCACTCAGTCCGGAGTTGCCCCTCTGTCCTGAGCTACCTCTCTGTCCTGAGCTACCTCTCTGTCCTGAGCTACCTCTCTGTCCTGAGCTACCTCTCTGTCCTGAGCTACCTCTCTGTCCTGAGCTACCTCTCTGTCCTGAGCTACCTCCTAAATCATGTGGGGGCCTTGGGGAGGATTCTTAGGCCAAGGTCGTGGGCGAGGGTCGCCACTCAAAGGACGCTAAGGAGGGGGACAAAGACAGTGGTGGAGTGGTGTCCTCGTCCTGCGCCGGAGCCGCCACCGCGGACAGATGCCCACCCAGACCCTCCCCTTGAGTTTTAGGGGTGCCCCGGAGTTTTCACCTTGAGGGGGGGGTTCTGTCACGTTCCTGACCTGTTTTCTGTTGTTTTGTATGTGTTTAGTTGGTCAGGACGTGAGCTGGGTGGGAATTCTATGTTGTGTGTCTAGTTTGTCTGTTTCTATGTCCAGCCTAATATGGTTCTCAATCAGAGGCAGATGGTAATCGTTGTCCCTGATTGAGAATCATATATAGGAGGCTTGTTTTGTGTTGGGATTTTGTGGGTGTTTGTTACCTGTCTCTGTGTTTGTGTTCTGCACCAGATAGGTCTGTATCGGTTTTGCACATTTGTTATTTTTGTATTGTTGTTTGTAGTGTTTCACTTGTTTTGTATTAAACATGTTGAACACTAGCCGCGCTGCACTTTGGTCCAATCCTTGCTACTCCTCTTCGGATGAAGAGATGGAGGAAAGCCGTTACACCAAGGCAATTTGTCAAGCGAAGGAAATAACACCAATTTCCCTCAAATCTAATGATCTCATTATACACAGACCATATTTGACTATATCTGGACAATGCATCTCAATGTCTCCCAAACGTATTGAAGATCATAGATCAATTTTGCTTAAACGGTGAAGAGGGGGAGAGACATGGGAGAGGGGGGATAAAGACAACGACTAAAACTTAATGCTCCCTGAATCAATTAGCATTCACAGACAGGTTACCCTCTACAGTGTGCATGGCACTGTGTAATTGCCTATTATTCTGTCCGAGAACAAAAAAAGTATCAGAATATGAGATAATAATAAATGGTCATTAAAAGATTAAAAGATTAACCTGTGAAGTTTCACAGTTGCACTAATTCAAGTTAAAGTCGTTAAGGAAGAGAGGTGGAGAAGAAAGAAGGAAAGGAAGAGGAGAGGGTTAACTGTTAGGGAAGGGGTGTGAACGGTGAGTGGTTAGTCTGCAGTCATTCTTGATATTAACGGAAGTTGGAGCGAGCGGTCGCACTCGCACTTTGGTCCGCAGGTAGTATAACTTTTCATTACATTTCATTACATTTCATTATAGTACAACGGTTTAATTTGTCTAATCTTAGCAATTTCTTCTTAGCTAGCTACATAGCCGTCTTTGTATCAAAGATAATTGCGTAATTATCGTATTTCGTCGTCCTAACGCAGTCTACACTGCTATCTGCCATCTGCCCAGCAGCTAGCCAGCTAGCAAACGTCCACCGTCTACCGAATAGCAGCACTTTGGTCCGCAGGTAGTATAACTTTTCATTACATTTCATTACATTTCATTATAGTACAACGGTTTAATTTGTCTAATCTTAGCAATTTCTTCTTAGCTAGCTACATAGCCGTCTTTGTATCAAAGATAATTGTGTAGTCTAGAGCGATTTTCTAGGTTAGCTAGCCAGCTATTGTCGTTCTTTTAACGCAACGTAACGTAATCAACACTGAATTATAGCCCCCGAATAGCAGCACTGTAGATACTATTACACTCAACGGAACGACTTGATTAGTGTAGTGTCAACAACGCAGCCACTGCCAGCTAGCCTACAAAGTCAACAACTGCCAGCTAGCCTACAAAGTCAACAACGCAGCCACTGCCAGCTAGCCTACTTCAGCAGTACTGTATCATCTTAATCATTTTAGTCAATAAGATTCTTGCTACGTAAGCTTAACTTTCTGAACATTCGAGACGCGTAGTCCACTTGCCACTCCAATCTCCTTTGCATTAGCGTAGTCTCTTCTGTAGCCTGTCAACTATGTGTCTGTCTATCCCTGTTCTCTCCTCTCTGCACAGACCATACAAACGCTCCACACCGCGTGGCATCGGCCACCCTAATCTGGTGGTCCCAGCGCGCACGACCCACGTGGAGTTCCAGGTCTCCGGTAGCCTCTGGAACTGCCGATCTGCGGCCAACAAGGCAGAGTTCATCTCAGCCTATGCCTCCCTCCAGTCCCTCGACTTCCTGGCACTGACGGAAACATGGATCACCACAGATAACACTGCTACTCCTACTGCTCTCTCTTCGTCCGCCCACGTGTTCTCGCACACCCCGAGAGCTTCTGGTCAGCGGGGTGGTGGCACCGGGATCCTCATCTCTCCCAAGTGGTCATTCTCTCTTTCTCCCCTTACCCATCTGTCTATCGCCTCCTTTGAATTCCATGCTGTCACAGTTACCAGCCCTTTCAAGCTTAACATCCTTATCATTTATCGCCCTCCAGGTTCCCTCGGAGAGTTCATCAATGAGCTCGATGCCTTGATTAGCTCCTTTCCTGAGGACGGCTCACCTCTCACAGTTCTGGGCGACTTTAACCTCCCCACGTCTACCTTTGACTCATTCCTCTCTGCCTCCTTCTTTCCACTCCTCTCCTCTTTTGACCTCACCCTCTCACCTTCCCCCCCTACTCACAAGGCAGGCAATACGCTCGACCTCATCTTTACTAGATGCTGTTCTTCCACTAACCTCATTGCAACTCCCCTCCAAGTCTCCGACCACTACCTTGTATCCTTTTCCCTCTCGCTCTCATCCAACACTTCCCACACTGCCCCTACTCGGATGGTATCGCGCCGTCCCAACCTTCGCTCTCTCTCCCCCGCTACCCTCTCCTCTTCCATCCTATCATCTCTTCCCTCTGCTCAAACCTTCTCCAACCTATCTCCTGATTCTGCCTCCTCAACCCTCCTCTCCTCCCTTTCTGCATCCTTTGACTCTCTATGTCCCCTATCCTCCAGGCCGGCTCGGTCCTCCCCTCCCGCTCCGTGGCTCGACGACTCATTGCGAGCTCACAGAACAGGGCTCCGGGCAGCCGAGCGGAAATGGAGGAAAACTCGCCTCCCTGCGGACCTGGCATCCTTTCACTCCCTCCTCTCTACATTTTCCTCTTCTGTCTCTGCTGCTAAAGCCACTTTCTACCACTCTAAATTCCAAGCATCTGCCTCTAACCCCAGGAAGCTCTTTGCCACCTTCTCCTCCCTCCTGAATCCTCCTCCCCCCCCCCCCTCCTCCCTCTCTGCAGATGACTTCGTCAACCATTTTGAAAAGAAGGTCGACGACATCCGATCCTCGTTTGCTAAGTCAAACGACACCGCTGGTTCTGCTCACACTGCCCCACCCTGTGCTCTGACCTCTTTCTCCCCTCTCTCTCAAGATGAAATCTCGCGTCTTGTGACGGCCGGCCGCCCAACAACCTGCCCGCTTGACCCTATCCCCTCCTCTCTTCTCCAGACCATTTCCGGAGACCTTCTCCCTTACCTCACCTCGCTCATCAACTCATCCCTGACCGCTGGCTACGTCCCTTCCGTCTTCAAGAGAGCGAGAGTTGCACCCCTTCTGAAAAAACCTACACTCGATCCCTCCGATGTCAACAACTACAGACCAGTATCCCTTCTTCCTTTTCTCTCCAAAACTCTTGAACGTGCCGTCCTTGGCCAGCTCTCCCGCTATCTCTCTCAGAATGACCTTCTTGATCCAAATCAGTCAGGTTTCAAGACTAGTCATTCAACTGAGACTGCTCTTCTCTGTATCACGGAGGCGCTCCGCACTGCTAAAGCTAACTCTCTCTCCTCTGCTCTCATCCTTCTAGACCTATCGGCTGCCTTCGATACTGTGAACCATCAGATCCTCCTCTCCACCCTCTCCGAGTTGGGCATCTCCGGCGCGGCCCACGCTTGGATTGCGTCCTACCTGACAGGTCGCTCCTACCAGGTGGCGTGGCGAGAATCTGTCTCCTCACCACGTGCTCTCACCACTGGTGTCCCCCAGGGCTCTGTTCTAGGCCCTCTCCTATTCTCGCTATACACCAAGTCACTTGGCTCTGTCATAACCTCACATGGTCTCTCCTATCATTGCTATGCAGACGACACACAACTAATCTTCTCCTTTCCCCCTTCTGATGACCAGGTGGCGAATCGCATCTCTGCATGTCTGGCAGACATATCAGTGTGGATGACGGATCACCACCTCAAGCTGAACCTCGGCAAGACGGAGCTGCTCTTCCTCCCGGGGAAGGACTGCCCGTTCCATGATCTCGCCATCACGGTTGACAACTCCATTGTGTCCTCCTCCCAGAGCGCTAAGAACCTTGGCGTGATCCTGGACAACACCCTGTCGTTCTCAACCAACATCAAGGCGGTGGCCCGTTCCTGTAGGTTCATGCTCTACAACATCCGCAGAGTACGACCCTGCCTCACACAGGAAGCGGCGCAGGTCCTAATCCAGGCACTTGTCATCTCCCGTCTGGATTACTGCAACTCGCTGTTGGCTGGGCTCCCTGCCTGTGCCATTAAACCCCTACAACTCATCCAGAACGCCGCAGCCCGTCTGGTGTTCAACCTTCCCAAGTTCTCTCACGTCACCCCGCTCCTCCGCTCTCTCCACTGGCTTCCAGTTGAAGCTCGCATCCGCTACAAGACCATGGTGCTTGCCTACGGAGCTGTGAGGGGAACGGCACCTCAGTACCTCCAGGCTCTGATCAGGCCCTACACCCAAACAAGGGCACTGCGTTCATCCACCTCTGGCCTGCTCGCCTCCCTACCACTGAGGAAGTACAGTTCCCGCTCAGCCCAGTCAAAACTGTTCGCTGCTCTGGCCCCCCAATGGTGGAACAAACTCCCTCACGACGCCAGGACAGCGGAGTCAATCACCACCTTCCGGAGACACCTGAAACCCCACCTCTTTAAGGAATACCTAGGATAGGATAAAGTAATCCTTCTCACTCCCCCCCCCCTTAAAAGATTTAGATGCACTATTGTAAAGTGGCCGTTCCACTGGATGTCATAAAGTGAATGCACCAATTTGTAAGTCGCTCTGGATAAGAGCGTCTGCTAAATGACTTAAATGTAAATGTAAATGTAGTCCTGGTCTGTCTCCAGGGGGTTTGTCATCGTGACTGAGTGTAGACCAACAGCTGCTGCAGGTATACAGCTATTTCAGCCTCATCCCTAAATCCCCCACAGAGAATACACAGCCTCAGGCTCTGATCCTCCGCAGGTACACACAGATATTACCAAGAGGTAGGTTTGCACACATACACACTTATTACTAAGAGGTAGGTTTACACTAGAGGTCGACCGATTATGATTTTTCAACACCGATACCGATTATTGGAGGACCAAAAAAAGATTAATCAACTGATAAAAAAAACAAAAACTTTTTTTATTTGTAGTAATGACAATTACAACAATACTGAATGAACACTTATTTTAACTTAATATAATACATCAATAAAATCAATTTAGACTCAAATAAAATGAAACATGTTCAATTTGGTTTAAATAATGCAAAAACAAAGTGTTGGAGAAGAAGGTAAAAGTGCAATATGTGCAATGTAAGAAAGCTAATGTTTAAGTTCCTTGCTCAGAACATATGAAAGCTGGTGGTTCCTTTTAACATGAGTCTTCAATATTCCCAGGTAAGAAGTTTTAGGTTGTAGTTATTATAGGAATTATAGGACTATTTCTCTCTATACCATTTGTATTTCATTAACCTTTGACTATTGGATGTTCTTATAGGCACTTTAGTATTGCCAGTGTAACAGTATAGCTTCCATCCCTCTCCTCGCTCGAACCAGGAACACAACGACAACAGCCACCCTCGAAGCAGCGTTACCCATGCAGAGCAAGGGGAATAACTACTCCAAGTCTCAGAGCGAGTGACGTTTGAAACGCTATTAGCGCGCACCCCACTAACTAGCTAGCCATTTCACATCGGTTACACCAGCCTAATCTCGGGAGTTGATAGGCTTGAACCACAGCAAAGAGCTTCTGGCAAAACGCAGGAAAGTGCTGTTTGAATGAATGCTTACGAGCCTGCTGCTGCCTACCACCGCTCAGTCAGACTGCTCTATCAAATCATAGACACAGAAATACGAGCCTTAGGTCATTAATATGGTCGAATCCGGAAACTATCATTTCGAAAACAAGACGTTTATTCTTTCAGTGAAATACGGAACTGTTCCGTATTTTATCTAACGGGTGGCATCCATAAGTGTAAATATTCCTGTTACATTGCACAACCTTCAATGTTGTCATAATTACGTAAAATTCTGGCAAATTAGACGGCCCAAACTGTTGCATATACACTGACTCTGCGTGCAATGAACGCAAGAGAAGTGACACAATTTCACCTGGTTCATATTGTCTGCTAAGCTGGATTTCTTTTAGCTAAATATGCAGGTTTAAAAATATATACTTCTGTGTATTGATTTTAAGAAAGGCACTGATGTTTATGGTTAGGTACACGTTGGAGCAACGATACGCACCGCATCGATTATATGCAATGCAGGACACGCTAGATAAACTAGTAATATCATCAACCATGTGTAGTTAACTTCTTGTCAATAGGGGGGCGCTGTTTTCACTTTGGAAAAAATCGTGCCCAAATTAAACGGCCTCGTACTCTATTCTAGATCATACAATATGCATATTACTATTGGATAGAAAACACTCTGAAGTTTCTAAAACTGTTTGAATTATATCTGTGAGTAAAACAGAACTCATTTGGCAGCAAACTTCCATACAGGAAGTGAAAAATCTGAAAACGAGGCTCTGTTTCAGGGCCTACCTATTCAACTGGCTTTTATTTATCGATATGTATGCACTTCATACGCCTTCCACTAGATGTCAACAGGCAGTGGAAGGTTGAATGGGGTGTCTAGCTTGATCTGAGGTCGAATAAGAGCTTTTGGAGTGACAGGTCCGGTATTTTCTTTGTTTTCGACGGCGCACGGGGTAGCTCGACATTGTCTTCTGAAAAGCGTTCGGCTCTGATTTTATTTGATACATATGATAAAAACATCATAAAGTAGTTTTTTTCAACCAAGTTTTATCAGTTTATTCAACATTTATTGGGACTTTTGGAGTTTTCCGTTCTTTGCGCCAAGAGAGGATGGGAATGTTAGCAACCTTGGCTAGCATTGTGGCGCGAATTCGACAGAAGAAATGGACATTCTAAAACCAAACAACGATTTATTCTTGAAATAGGACTCCTTGTACAACATTCTGATGGAAGCTCAGCAAAAGTAAGAAAACATTTATGATGTTATTTCGTATTTCTGTGTAATATGTTGATGCCTATTCTCCGCCGTGTTGGTGAGCGCTGTCTCACAATAACCCAAGCTGTATGTTGTGGTAAAGTTATTTAAAAAAAAAAATAACACAGCGGTTGCATTAAGAACCAGTGTATCTTTCATTTGCCATACAACAAGTATTTTTATGTAAAGTTTATGATGAGTTCTTTGGTCAGATTAGGTGAGTGTCCAAAATATCTCCGGACATTCTGGGGAAATGTTGCTACGTATTCACAATGTATAACCACGATTTGCAGCTCTAAATATGCACATTTTCGAACAAAACATAAATGTATTGTATAACATGATGTTATAAGACTGTCATCTGATGAAGTTGTCCAAAGGTTAGTGATTCATTTTATATCTATTGCTGGTTTTTGCGAAAGCTACCTTTGCTGTGAATAAATGCCGTTGTGTGTTTGGCTATTGTGGTAAGCTAATATAATTCTATATTGTGTTTTCGCTGTAAAACACTTAAAAAATCGGAAATATTGGCTGGATTCACAAGATGTTTCTTTAATTTGCTGTACACCATGTATTTTGAATAAATATTTTATGAGTATTTATGTATTTCACGTTGCTCTCTGTAATTATTCTGGCTGCTTTGGTGCTATTTTTGATGGTGGCTGCAATGTAAAACTATGATTTATACCTCAAATATGCACATTTTCGAACAAAACATAAATGTATTGTATAACATGTTATAAGACTGCCATCTGATGAAGTTGTTCAAGGTTAGTGATTCATTTTATCTCTATTTTGTCGGTTTTGTGAAAGCTACCTATGCGGTGGAAACATGGTGAAAATATGCGGTTGTGTGTTTGGCTATTGTGGTTAGCTAATAGAAATACATAGTGTTTCGCTGTAAAACATTTTAAAAATCGGAAATGATGGCTGGATTCACAAGATGTTTATCTTTCATTTGCTGTATTGGACTTGTGATTTCATGAAAATTATATTATATGATATCCCTGTCCCGTTAGGCTATGCTAGTCAGCTTTTTTGATGAGGAGGATCCCGGATCCGGGAGGGTGATGAAGTAGAGGTTAACTTGTGATTATGATTGATTGATCGTTTTTTATAAGATACGTTTAATGCTAGCTAGAAACTTACCTTGGCTTCTATTGCATTTGCGTAACAGGCAGGCTCCTCGTCGAGTGCAATGTAATCAGGTGGTTAGAGCGTTGGACTAATTAACTGTAAGGTTGCAAGATTGAATCCCCCGAGCTGACAAGGTAAAAATCTGTCATTCTGCCCCTGAACAAGGCAGTTAACCCACCGTTCCTAGGCCATCATTGAAAATAAGAATGTGTTCTTAACTGACTTGCCTAGTTAAATAAAGATTAAATAAAGGTGTAAAAAATAAAAAATAATAATTTAAAAAAAAATCGGCCAAATCGGGGGGTTTGTTGTTATGAAAACTTGAAATCCGCCCTAATTAAATCGGCCATTCCGATTAATCGGTCGACCTCTAGTTTACACACACACATATTACTAAGAGGTAGGCCTACACACACATATTACTAAGAGGTAGGCCTACACACACATATTACTAAGAGGTAGGCCTACACACACAGTAAGGATGTGACCAACTACTAGATGGAGTGAAGGTACGCTAATTTAGTGATAATCAAGTATGATCTCCATGATGACCCATAAGATAAGATGAGAACGTTAAATGCCATGGAAAACTCCCAGTGGACTCTCAGTCACATGGGGGGGGGGGTGGGTGGATGGGGGGAGGGTGAGACAGAGAGGCAGTTGAGAGAAGAGATGTTTCTGAGAGAGAGGGAGAGGATGGAGGACAGGCTAGATAGATGATAAGGATGGCGCAGCAGCATCCTCCCTCTCCTCCTCTCCTTTCCAGGTTCCTAGTCTGGGGCAGAACAGCTGCCTAGAGAAAGAACATATATACCAGTTCAGTATATACCAACTGTAAAATCAGTTTACACTCAGCTGCACTCATTGGGAGAACTTAGCAGACCCCTAGCACCCATAGTACTGCGTCACACAGAGGAGACAGAGATTGAGTCTATAGATCCTTCTGCTAAATGTTCCAAGATGATTGGGCAGCAAATCTAAACGCACTCTTACCAGACTCCATTCTTGTGTTTGGGACATTATATAAAATACAGTTCAGCCCTCCTTGTCATGGACAAAGTATTTAATTTACAGGTTTGTGACACTTGGCCGGTTCCTGTGTGGTCTAATGGCTGTAATCTGTGGGATTACGGGGCACTGGGGGCAGACACAGTCTGAGACAGGAGATTATGGGGCAGACCACTCAAACTGAGATAGGGGTATAGGCAAGTGTCAAGTGGTGACAGGTCTCTGTCTCTCCTTCTCTCACCCTGTTGCTGCTATTCATCATTATCCCCACTCCCCCATCTCACTCTTCCTCTCTTCATTTAACAGCCTCTTATACCCAGCTACGTTCAGCCATGCCAAATGCACAAGAAGGCAACAGGAGTGTGTTTAGAAGTCACTGATCTGAGTAACAAGAGTACAGTGAAGATTCTTTATGTCTCCTATTTTCTTTAGCTAAATCACAGGGCCTTGTGCGAACTTGAACTGGAAGCCCCCACCTCCGCCTCATCCCACCCTGTAGTTGGACTCACTCATACTTGACTGGCTCCAAATTGCATTATGAATTGCTTTTCTGACAAATCCCTCGAGGACACTGGATAAAATCCCACGAATGTGGATTTCTTTCTATCTCAAAGAAGTGGCTTAGCAGGTTTGGCCACTTTGTCCAGCTATAGTATAGAAACGAGGCCACCTGAAACGTATTACACATATCAAACCAAAACGTTTTGCCACAAACCTTTTTACGCATTTTCTTTATATCTGAAAGGTATTGCCGGTAACAAAGCCTGTACTTTTATTTCCACCAACTGAGGTAGTCATGAATGCCTAATTTGAAGAAAAAAAACAAAAAAACACCAATGCCTCAGTATAAACGTCCCCTTTCTTCTTACCGGCTTTGGCACGCATTAAATCATGAACATTGTAATGTCCTTGTCATAATTTTTTTATTTAACCAGGTGGGCCAGTTGAGAACAAGTTCTCATTTACAACTGCAACCTGGCCAAGATAAAGCAAAGCAGTGCGACAAAAACAACACAGAGTTATACATAAACAAACATACAGTCAATAACACAAAAGAAAAATAGAAAGATCTATGTACAGTGTGTGCAAATGTAGAAGAGTAGGGAGGTAGGGCAATAAATAGGCCATAGAGGCAAAAATAATAACAATTTAGCATTAATACTGAAGTGATAGATGTGCAGATGATGATGTGCAAGTAGAGATACTGGGATGCAAAAGAGCAAGAGGGTAGGTAATAATATGGGGATGAGGTAGTCGGGTGTGCTATTTACAGATTGGCTGTGTACAGGTACAGTGATCGGTAAGCTGCTCAGACAGCTGATGCTTAAAGTTAGAGAAGGAGATAAGACTCCAGCTTCAGAGATTGTTGCAATTTGTTCCAGTCATTGGCAGCAGAGAACTGGAAGGAAAGGCGGCCAAAGGAAGTGTTGGAATTGGGGATGACCAGTGCAATATACCTGCTGGAGCGCGTGCTACGGGGGGGTGTTGCTATGGTGACCAGTGAGCTGAGATAAGACGGGGCTTTACCTAGCAAAGACTTGTAGATGACCTGGAGCCAGTGGGTTTGGCGACGGATATGTAGTGAGGGCCAGCCAACGAGAGCATACAGGTCGCAGTAGTGGGTATTATATGGGACTTTGGTGATAAAACGGACGGCACTGATAGACTACATGCAGTTTGCTGAGTAAAGTGTTAGGGGCTATTTTGTAAATGACATCGCCAAAGTCAGGGATCGGTAGCATAGTCAGTTTTACGAGGGTATGTTTGGTGACATGAGTGAAGGAGGCTTTGTTGCGAAATAGGAAGCCAATTCTAGATTTCATTTTGGATTGGAAATGCTTAATGTGAGTCTGGAAGGAGAGTCTAACCAGACACCTAGGTATTTGTAGTTGTCCACATATTCTAGGTCAGAACCGTTCAGAGTAGTGATGCTAGTCAGGCGGGAGGGTGCGGGCAGCAATCGGTTGAAGAGCATGCACTTAGTTTTTACTAGCATTTAGTAGTTGGAGGCCACGGAAGGAGTGTTGTATGGCATTGAAGCTCGTTTGGAGGTTTGTTAGCACAGTGTCCAAAGAAGGGCCAGATGTATACAGAATAGTGTTGTCTGCGTAGAGGTGGATCAGAGAATCACCAGCAGCAAGAGCGACATCATTGATATATACAGAGAAAAGAGTTGGACCGAAAATTGAACCCTGTGGCACCCCCATTGAGACTGCCAGAGGTCCGGACAACAGGCCCTCCGATTTGACACACTGAACTCTATCTGAGAAGTAGTTGGTGAACCAGGCGAGGCAGTCATTTGAGAAGCCCTGGCTATTGAGTCTGCCTATAAGAATGCGGTGATTGACAAAGTCGAAAGCCTTGGCCAGGTCGATGAAGACGGCTGCACAGTACTATCTTTATCGATGGCGGTTATGATATCGTTTAGGACCTTGAGCGTGGCTGAGGTGCACCCATGACCAGCTCAGAAACCAAATTGCATAGTCGAGAAGGTAGGTGGGATTCGAAATGGTCGGTGATCTGTTTATTAACTTGGCTTTCGAAGATTTTAGAAAAGGCAGGGCAGGATGGATATAGGTCTATAACAGATTGGGTCTAGAATGTCTCCCCCTTTGAAGAGGGGGATGACCGTAGCAGCTTTCTAATCTTTGGGGATCTCAGACGATACAAATGAGAGGTTGAATAGGCTAGTAATAGGGGTTGCAACAATTTCGGGGGATCATTTTAGAAAGAGATGGTCCAGATTGTCTAGCCCAGCTGATTTGTAGGGATCCAGATTTTGCAGCTCTTTCAGAACATCAGCTGTCTGGATCTGGGTGGAGGAGAAGCGGGGGGGGGTGCTGAGAAGTTGGCCGGGTTAGGGGTAGCCAGGTGGAAAGCATGGCCAGCCATGGAAAAATGCTTATTGAAATGATCGATTATCGTAGATTTATCGGTGGTGACAGTGTTTCCTATCCTCAGTGCAGTGGGCAGCTGGGAGGAGGTGCTCTTATTATCCATGGACTTTACACCGTCCCAAAACTTTTTGGAATTAGTGCTACAGGAATCAAATTTATGTTTGAAAAAGCTAGCCTTAGCTTTCCTAACTGACTGAATATAATTGTTCCTGACATCCCTGAAAAGTTGCATATCGCGGGGACTATTCGATGCTAATGCAGAACCCCACAGGATGTTTTTGTGCTGGTCAAGGGCAGTCAAGTCTGGGGTTAACCAAGGGCTATATTTGTTCTTAGTTCTATATTTTTTTGAATTGGGCATGCTTATTTAAGATGGAGAGGAAAGCATTTAGAAGAGAAACCAGGCATCCTCTACTGACGGAATGTGGTCAATATCCTTCCAGGATACCTGGGCCAGCTCGATTAGAAAATCTTGCTCGCTGAAGTGTTTTAGGGAGCGTTTGACAATGATGAGGGGTTGTTGTTTGAGCGTGGACCCATTACGCACGCAGGCAATGAGGCAGTATCAACACATAAATGGCATGACAACGCAGCAGCCTGGTCCAAATAGCAACGTTACCTACTCTATTTTTTGCACCACAAAACACATCTGTTGGGGGTTAGAAGGATTACTTTAGGATAGGATAAAGTAATCCTTCTAACCCCCCCCCCCTTAAAAGAGTTAGATGCACTATTGTAAAGTGGTTGTTCCACTGGATATCATAAGGTGAATGCACCAACTTGTAAGTCGCTCTGGATAAGAGCGTCTGCTAAATGACTTAAATGTAAATGTTGAAAAACATTTTTGGGATAGGCTATGTCAATCTAACAAGCCAGGCAACTAAAAGCAACTTTCTAGACAATGTTTTGGTTCCTTGGTAGCAAGCTATCTATCTATTTTCTCAACTGTATAAAAATAATAATAATAACATTTACATAAGTATTCAGACCCTTTACTCAGTACTTTGTTGAAGAACCTTTGGCAGTGATTATAGCCGAGTCTTCTTGGGTATGACACTACAAGCTTGGCACATCTGTATTTGGGGAGTTTCTCCTATTCTTCTCTGCTCTCAAGCTCTGTCAGGTTGGATGGGGACTTCGCTGCACAGCTATTTTCAGGTCTCTCCAGAGATGTTCGATCGGGTTCAAGTCCGGGCTCTGGCTGTGTCACTCAAGGACATTCAGAGACTTGTCCCGAAGCCACCCCTGGGTTGTCTTGGCTGTGTGCTAAAGGGTCGTTGTCCTGTTGGAAGGTGAACGTTCACCCAAGTCTGAGGTCCTGAGCGCCCAGGAGCAGGTTTTCATCAAGGATCTCTCTGTACTTTTCTCTGTTCATCTTTCCCTCGATCCTGACTAGTCTCCCAGTCCCTGCTGCAGAAAAGCATCCCAACAGCATAATGCTGCCACCACCATGCTTCACCGTAGGGATGGTGCCAGGTTTCCTCCAGACGTGATGCTTGGCATTCAGAGCAAAGATTTCCATCTTGGTTTAATCAGATCAGACAATCTTGTTTCTCATGGTCTGAGAGTCTTTACGTCCCTTTTGGCAAACTCCAAGCGGGCTGTCATGCACCTTGGTAGAGTGCTGCAGAGATGGTTGTCCTTCTGGAAGGTTCTCCCAGAAGCTCTTGAGGTCTGTCAGAGTGACCATTGGGTTCTTGGTCACCTCCCTGACCAATGCCCTTCTCCTTTGATTGCTCAGTTTGGCCGGGTGGCCAGCCCTAGGAAGAGTCTTGGTGGTTCCAAACTTCTTCCATTTAAGAATGATGGAGGCCACTGTGTTTTTGGGGACCTTCAATGGAACCCTACCCCCGAAGTCGATTGGTCGAAAGAACAGCTGTCTCTCGGGCAACCAAGATTATACTTTTTATGTTGGGGACAGGCCTTGTGTGGGTTATTATTTATTGTTTTATTGCTAGGTATTACTGCACTGTTTGAGCTGGAAACACAAGCATTTCGCTGCACCTGCGATAACATCTGCAAATCTTTGATTTTATTTGGAAAGATGCCGTGGGGGAAAGATCCCGAATCTCCCCATTGCTCCCCAGCAAAATGTGCCTACATTCAGGCTATTGTTTATATGTTGAGGTAAAAATTGAAGTATAATGCTTGTATGATGTCAACCCCAATGTACAGATCAACGTCACCAATCAACTGCATTACAGTTAAAAACGACATTGACTACCACCACCGACTTCTCTATGTTAGCTATGCTACCAGCTTATAAGAACGGGAGTTAGCATTTAGCAGTCACTACTTCTAAACCTGAAAAGGACTACTTCTAAATGTTATGCAGTGAAAAACATTCAAATCAGACTTTAGTAACCAGATTGTGGGCCTGTAACAGAACATCAATCATTTGATGAATATCAAGTTTGTTAGATCAGATTTGTTGAATATGCGCCAATCCAGCGTCCTTCTATCCCCCATGGTCTGTGTTTCATTGACCTCTTTACCACATCTATAGTATAGTGAGGAGGAAAATTACCCACCTACAGATGGGCTTGTTGAACATGTGCCAGGTAGCTTTGAATGGTTCACCGCAACCACGTGACCTAATCCTCTGCACTTCACTCAGTAGAAAAGGCTTAGGATCTTTGTGGTTCACAGACCCAAAGGCTCACAGCATAATAAGAAAAAACTATAGTGAGTATGAGACAATTTGAATGTGTTGTTGGTATTTTTACACATTCTGCCAAAAGTAGATGCCTGCACTATGACATTGATAAAAACTTCAACAGAGTTCACAGAGATACTAATAATCTTACCCAACTATGACATTGATAAGGCTTCCACGGTGTTCACAGAGATACTAATAATCTTACCAAACTATGACATGGAAGAGCCTTCAGCTATAAGCCTACCAGACTGGACGTTTTACTCTCCCTCTCGCTTGGCAACTAACAGGAGCAAACTGGTTACCAGGGAAACTGTCTATATAGATTCCCCACTTTTCTAGAGATGTTGGTTAAACTGATATTCCAAAGAGCAGAAGAAAGGGAGGATGGAGGAGTAGGAGAGGCTGTGGATGTGTCTCTCTATCTTATGTTAAGCTTCATTGGATACTGAGAGATGATGAACCAGAGGCAGCACACTAAGTAACTGGTAATCTCGTCTGCAGGTAGGGTCAAGGATTGGGCAACAGGTGCAATCTACTGCTGCTATTTCAACTAGGCCTAATACACATCATTCCATGAAGAACTGGCACTTTGGAATTTAATCTGGCCAGGTAAATCTATAGATTTCAGACCTGGGTTCAAATGTGTATTTGATTATTTGTTATTTAAATACTTATTTTCTGTGTATTTGAGTCTTTTCAAATAATGTGGCTCAAATCAACTACTTCTATTGGAAGTATTTTAAAATAATTTCCTATTAATAGCCTACAATTTGAATGTTTTTTCAGATACTTTTCAAAATACATTATTTCAAATACCAAACAGACCTGGTTCTGGCCTTATGAGAAGGAGAATTACTTAACATAGAACTGATCTGTTTGATTAAACTGTTACACTCTTCACAGCATCTTCAGCGGGGAAGACAATAATGGCCAGGCAGGCAGAGTGTGATAATTGGTTCAAAACCATCAGTCCAAAACTATTTCCAAATAAAGCACAGAGGGGGAAAGTCAGTCTGCATTCTGCAATCTCTGTGGGTTGTTGGAATAGATAGACAATTTCCACCTCAGAAGAGTTCCAGCTAGCAGGTTTGTAAAACATCGGCAGGCTTTAACACCATTCTATTTAGCACAGCTTCACCTTACACACAATAACAAAAACATTACACAAACAGAAATTAGCCATGCGTCAGAGTCAGGAGAGAATGATAATCTCACACCTCTCTATTTAAAACCTCCAAAACAAAGAAACTGTTCATCTTCATTGCAAAGAAGGAAAAAGTAACAGGTGGGAACCCAGACAATACAAGAAAATTCATTTTCCTAATACTGGAAATCTGTGACTTAAAACCACTGTGGCGTTTCAAGCTATTGTTCTGGGTGTGGAGGCTGATTAACACAACCTTCTCAGAGAGTGTTAATGTGGGGAGAGAAAGAGATGGAGACAAAGGGAAAGAGAGACAAAGGGAGAGAGAGAGAGACAGAGAGAATGGGGAGACAGTGAGGGAGCGAGAAAGAGTGAGCGATAGGAGCAGTGAACACCAAAGGTCCGGACTGAACACTTCCTCACACCACACACGTAGCCTCCCCAGCGCCCACGGCCGCGATGCCCGCCAGCTGCACACCACAACACACCACACCACACACGTAGCCTTCCCAGCGGCCGCGGCCGCGATGCCCGCCAGCTGCACACCACAACACACCACACACGTAGCCTTCCCAGCGGCCGCGGCGCCTGCCAGCTGCGCACGACACCACACAAGTAGCCTTCCCAGCGGCCGCGGCGCCTGCCAACTGCGCACGACACCACACACGTAAGCGCCCACAGTCGCACACTCCACCGAGCAGGGTATTATGATGGGGCTGTTGTAGGGCCTGATACCTGGAGGATTAGCTCTCAGCACAGGTTGCAGAAATCAATGTTTATCTTCTGAGATATGATCAACAACAAGATACCTAACTTATGCAGACTTCACTACGGTTAATAAGGGGTAAGAAAACATGGAGGACTTAGAACTGGTAGACAGGCTGTGAGTACTAGATGGGGTATGGCTGTAGAGTGAGTCTTATTAAGTTTGATACACACAAAAAACACAAGACGCCAGAGCCCCCCAGGCCTACTACTATGAACCAATGACTACACAGTATTGGCAACATACACTATATATACAAAAGTATGTAGACACCCCTTCAAATTAGTGGATTCGGCTATTTCAGCCAAGTTGTGGTTTTCATGAACGCAGAGAGCTCCGTTACTTTCAACATGGCACCGTCATAGGATGCCACCTAACCAACAAGTCAGTTCGTCAAATTTCTGCCCTGCTAGAGATGCCCCGGTCAACTGTACAGTAAGTGCTGTTATTATGAAATGGAAACCACAGGAGGTTGGTGGCACCTTAATTGGGGAGGATGGGCTCATGGTAATGACTGGAGCGGAATCAGTGGAATGTTATCAAATACATCAAACACATGGTTTCCATTCCATTTACTCCATTCCAGCCATTATAATGAGCCGTCCTCCTGTCAGCAGCCTCCACTGGTGGAAACAGCTAGGAGTCACAAAGACTCAGCCACAAAGTGGTAGGCCACACAAGCTCAAAGAACGGGACCGCCAAGTGCTGAGGCGCGTAGCATGCAAAAATCCTCTGTTGCAACACTAACTACCGAGTTCCAAACTGGCTCTGGAAGCAACGTTGTCGGGAGCTTCATGAAATGGATTTGCGTGGCCGAGCAGCCGCACACAAGCCTAAGATCACCATGCGCAATGGCAAGCGTCGGTTGGAGTGGTGTAAAACTCACCGCCATTTGATTCTGGAGCAGTGGAAACGGATGCCAGGAGAACGCTACCTGTCCCAATGCATAGTGCCAACTGTAAAGTTTGATGGAGAAGGAATAATGGTCTGGGGCTGTTTATCATGGTTCAGGCCCCTTAGTTCCTGTGAACAGAAATCTTAACACTATAGCATACAATGACATTCTAGAAAATTATGTGCTTCCAACTTTGTGGCAACAGTTTGGGGAAGTCCCTTTCCTATTTCACCCCCATGCACAAAGCGAGGTCCATACAGAAATGGTTTGTTGAGATCGGTGTGGAAGAATTTGACTGGCCTGCACAGAGTCCTGACCTCAACCACATTGAACACCTTTGGGATGAATTGGAACGCCGACTGCAAGCCAGGCCTAATCGGCCAACATCAGTACCCAACCTCACTAATGCTCGTGGCTGAATGGAATGTTTCAACATCTAGTGGAAAGTTTTCCCAGAAGAGTGGAGGCTGTTATATTTGTAAAAATTTACATATAAATATATATATACATATATTTAACTAGGCAAGTCAGTTTGGAACAAATTCTTATTTACAATGACGACCTACCCCAGCCAAACCCGGACGACGCTGGGCCAATTGTGCGCCGCCCTATGGGACTCCCAATCACGGCCGGATGTGATACAGTTATAGAAGCAAAAGGGGGGGGACCAACTCTATATTAATGCCCATGATTTTGGAATGAGATGTTCGACGAACAGACATGGTGAGTGGGAGGAAAAGGCACGGCCCCCATTGTGCGGAGCCTGGTCCTGGGGACATGGAAGAGTTTGGTGTGGCTTGAACGTAGGGTGTGTGGAGTTTCATAGGGGGATAGTAGGTCTGACAGGTAGACGGGTCCGATGCCATTTAGGGCTTTGTAGACGAGGAGGAGAATTTTATAGTTAATTCTTTGAGGAACAGGTAGCCAATGGAGATCAGCAAGGATGGGGTTGATGTGGGCAGACTTTTTTTTATTTTTCTATCAGAATCCTTGCGGCACTGTTTCGGATGAGCTAAAGTTTATGAATTGAATTTGGAGGCAGGCCCCCCAAGTACTGCATTCCCATAATCAATTCAGGAGAAAATTAATGCATTGATTAGCTTTTCAGCATCAATTGTGGCGAGAGAGGGAACTGGTGAGATTGAAACATAACCTTACTATTCACTTTCTAATCCACAAAGGATATGCACTAACATCTGACATTCACTCCAAGACGCATCTTCCATCATGATCAAATGATCAACTGTATCACCTTCGCTGCCTTCTCATCTCAGGGTCAACTGAAAGGTCAACTGCCACACTAATGAAGTAGGCAACATGAAGTGAATGTTTGAGGGGACATTTCCCTGAGGGAAGAAACATTGCGAATAAGGGACAAATGAAGAGGGACAGAGATGGGGAGGAGTATAGGAGGGATACAACCTCCTCTGCCTCCGCTCCACCTCTCCACCTCTCCACCCATCTCTCTCTCTCACCCAACAAACATCTGTATCATAGTCACTTTATAACTCCAGCTAACCATCCTATCTGTATGGGCCATAAAACAGCTCTCTTTCCACAGTAAATGGGTAGTAAATATGCTGGTGCACCCCTCCTGCCTGATCTTCATTCAGAGCGACAGCCGTCTGGAATAAAATCTACATCGGATCAATCATATTCAAATGTGACATTTAGCGCTAACAAATGTCTTTGGATTCCCTGTGGCCAGATGACTAAAGTCATGTTTGAGCACTTGACTGGCGGGGTCCACACAGCCCCGTGAGTGAGTGCGTGATTGTGTGAGAAAAAGAGCGAGCGAGAGAGAAAGGACCTCAGAGCTCCTCACAGCCCCTGGACAGACCAGACCTGGCTCAGAGGGTCAGACCCTGTCTGATATCTGTCTCAGTTACATTCT
Organism: Salvelinus alpinus; assembly: GCF_045679555.1. Lineage (NCBI taxonomy): Eukaryota > Metazoa > Chordata > Actinopteri > Salmoniformes > Salmonidae > Salvelinus > Salvelinus alpinus. The sequence continues at coordinate 38,448,506 of NC_092097.1, forward strand.
CTCACTGGACATCACCTCACCTGACCCAACAGCAAACTGATAGCCCGACTCGCAAACGGAAGAGCTCAGAGCTAGGGAACACATACATGGATATAATTCTTCACATTTCTTTGTCAGTATCCTCAACTACTCTGCTAAAATGAAAGATATGGTTGTTAACATATAGGCTCAAAGAGAGTGGAGTTCTTCGCGTTTCATTATCATTGTCCTAGACTAGGGCTAGGCTATATTCTCTGGTAAAATAATTTAGCCTAAGGCTAAACATATAGACCCAGTACATTCCTGCATATTTCCCCCTTAGCCTCATTCCATAATTTTTTTAATTTAACCTTTATTTAACTATTGAATTGTTGAAAAGGAGACAAAGCCTGTATTTCCATAGCTTGATAAAGCACCACATTTTGCCCATCAAATTGAACATCCTAGTGCCGGAGATTGTTTACAAGGCAACAGAAGGAGAATCAGAGAATAGGATGGATTTATGATAAATGGAGATAGCTCATCAGAATGCCTCTGTATGGATAGTCCATAAACACACACTTGCACACACACACAGCCTACACACACACGCACACACAACATGCACACGCAGTGTTTGACCACTCCTTTAAACAGTGAGAGGCTCAGAGAGATAACTAATAGGCATTTTAAAAATGTCTTCTGACTAATTCCTCTCCAGGAATGAATCAGTCCCAATGGACAGAAAGTACAATTGTTAGTCTACAGCAAAGTCAGAATTGAAAAGTGCTTCCTTTCCTTCGTCTAGGTACAGAACTCGTGTGAGCCACGAGAGAAGAGTCAGTGAGGTTTATTCCAATAAACCTCTCTGTTACTAATGAAAAGAGTGACAGATAGTGATCTGCTTTCTGTGTTGCTCTACTTGAATGTGTGTCTGTGACTCTGAAGCATGCCCCAGTTGTAGAGATGTAGGATCTTAATTTGATCACCCTGTTGTAGGAGGTCTTTCATGCAATACAGAAAATGTTAAACTTGTAGTGTATTTGAGGTTTAAAAAAAGGCTTCTGAAGTTTGTAATTTCCACTTTGAAATTTCAGACTTGATTATCCCTTACCCAAAATGTATCAATCCCTACAAAAATGTCCATTAATTATAATCCACATAATAATTAATATTTCCTGTCGCTGCAGGATTATGTTCCTGCTGTAGCAAACTGGCTCAAATTAAGGTCCTACATATGTATGTGCAGCAGAGTTTAGGTGTTTGAGAGTCTGAGCCATCCTCACACCTATCCGGTGACCTTCTAGCCCAGGCCAAAGAGTGGCTTAATGAACTTGTAGGCCCAAATGATTCATCTGAACCTGGAAACCCAGAGTTGGATGGCAGGCCAAGACCAGGCCTTGTTAAGAAGCTTCACCCCTACACGACACTGTCTCCCTCCCATACTCTCTGCCTGCCTGTCTGGCTCTCTCTTTATCTCCCTTTCTCGGTCTGTCTATCTTTCACTCATTCTCCATCACCTTTTCAACTTCGTCCATGTCCTTTACTGACATTTACAACTGCGCCCTACTGCTTCACAGGCCCTGCGGACTAGCAGCTGTTCCTGAGCCTGTGACCTGTGACTGACCAGGCTAATAAGCACTGCTAGCTGCCAGTTACAAACCACACTCACCTACAAACAAACCCCTATCAGCATGCATCTTGCTGAGGAAAACAACAATTATGTTAATTTAGCCTCACCGTAAGTGACAGTCACTCGACAAAAGTGACTTTATTTCCCAATAGTTGGTTTATATTCAACTCAGTCCCCCTCTGTGCTGGTGAGAGACCACGTCGCCAGTTTCACTAACCCTCAGATCTCTGTAAATGTCAACACTAGTGCCCCTCTACACCCCTCTTCTCCCCACTCCAATCCCAGCCCCCCCCCAAAACTCTAAACCTCAGTCTCAAGACGCCAGGGTCGTCTCTCATCTTTGATGTGACATAGCCCTAAAAAGTCAGACAGCAAACACCAGGGCCGGTCAATGGTTTCCCGTCTTGGTTTCCAAATATCAAGCCCCCTTGTGCCCTCTACCCTGGGGCGTCCACTCAGTTCCTGTCTGCCAGTCAGACAGACCCTCATTCTGCCATAACAGGCCAGCCATGCTTAATACTGATGAGTTCCTCTGAAAAGGTCGCACCACAGGGGGACACACAGAGTGTCAGCCACCACAGACATGTTCAGCACACAGTATCAGGCCAGGGCTCATAACTGCCTCGTGGTACAGGCTTTGGTTTTTCCATTTATATTTCGAGGTTGGACGTTAGCAAGTTAGCACATTAGCACGTGGGCCGCACCGATTGGTGTTACACCTGTGCTGTTTTGTCATCTCGTTAGTGGGAAGTTATTTCACCTGGGCTGGCCCAGGTTATATTTAAGAGTGTCTGGCCCAGTGCTCCAGTTGTCTTGAGAGATGTGGAAGGTCAGCACCTTTAGATGGCTCTCCCTTTTTGATTTCTAGAAAAATAATCCTTTGTCTGATCTTCCCCGTTTTAGTTTTGCTCCACCTTTTGGTTTGCTTCCTGTCTTTACGTTTGGTGTGGGTTTTTATTTAGTTTGCCTCTTCTTGGGCAAATTTAGTGGGTCTCATGGTGGGTGTCTTTTAGGTTCCAGTTGTTGTTGCTAGTCAACTTTCAGTGGACACCCCCATGAGTGTCTTTCAGAACCCCTCCTAAAACCCCACCGGTATTATTTTGGTTGTTGTCAGTGACTCTTTGTTAGTTCCCCCTTCTGTTTGAGTGTCAATTTTTGGTTTTCTTGCTGGGGAACGTAACAGTCGAGACACTATCCCAGTGGGCTAAAATGGTTGAAATATGGCTAAAAAAATGACTGGTTGAAATGACCTCATTCGGCTAGTCGTTGTTCATTGGGACAGTATAGAGGCATCTTCTATGCGACATTGAGTTACAACATAGACGTTTCATTCTGACATAGACTAGGCTACTATTTCCCGCCACAATGGAGGCCATCACATGTAGATTTTAGTGAATATAATACTACAATTTACAAATACTACAATTTACTTAATTTGAGGCAGGATATCACTGCTTTTCACAATCTCCATGATGTAATATCTGTATAGGATCTAATATTAGTACCAGAGGTGCAGTGATAAAATGAAATGTCATGGTGACATTTTATTGCATGTTTTCCCTATATAAGCCTATCCCATATTGCCCATGGATGCTGGTTATGAGAAGTTGACATTTCATTTCATACTGTCTGTGTGGCTCTATTATAATACTTTATGAGAGAAAAGGGACTAGAGAAGGAAGATGTGTTATTTCAAAAGCATCAGAATATCATGACCACGTAACAAATCAGTACACAGCCCAGACCACCGCATGTGGTGTAGACTGGACTCGTCTGTCCATATAATCCTCGCCATTTATCACTGAAAATCTAAGCAATATCACTCTGCTAAGAAACATCTCATTATCTCAAATGTATGACAGCCTTGAGTGTGACTTTCCGGTCTAAAAGCAATTGGATGCAACAGAATGGATTTAAAAAAAAGAATAATTCTATCCAAGATGGCGTAGCAGTGCAGACGTTGTTTGTCGTTCTCCCGTGTATTTGTTTTTCTTTTTTTCGTCCTTCTTTGTATACATTTCAATCTCTTTTTCCATTTTTAAATTAAAATATACCTTCCGGCAAACTGCCTCACCCAATGTGATACGGATCTGCTATTTTTAGACCTTATAGCCAGAACCTCCAGCAGAGGCTAGCCATCAGACTCTAACCAGCTACTAGCTATTTAATCATTGTTAGCCACTGCTAGCGGCCTATACCTGTAGCACAGACACCAGCCGCTTTTAGCCTGGTTGTTCTCCACTATAACACCAGATTCCTGCCGTAAGCCCTGGACCATTACTCCTGTTCATCGAAGCTAGCTTTGAGCCAGGCCCATCTCCCGGCCTGCTCAGTGGACACTATGATCACTCGGCTACACAGCTGATGCCTCCCGGACTCTTCACTAACACAACAAGAATCCACTACATCACCGGATTCTTGCCGTAAGCTCTGGACCTTTGCATCGGATCATCGCAGCTAGCTAGCTAGCGGCTACCGAGTGGCTATAGTGGCTAATGCCCTTGTCCCAAAGCTAGCACCAGTTGCCTCAAGCCAGGCGCATCTCCCGGCTAGCAAACTAAATTACTCCAACTACAATACTTATTTTGCAAACTGGCCTGGACCCTTTGTCGACACGGAGCCCCGCCGATCCATCAGGACTGGTTTGCCGACGTAATTCCATCCGCTGTGCCCTCAACCGGCTTATGCCGGACATCGGTGAAGACGCTTCTACTGCCCCAGCCTGCTAACTTTTTTTTTTAAATGCCGGGTCTCTGCTTCCTAGCGTAGTAACGACTACCTAGCGGCTTCCCTGTTTCATCTATTGCTGTTCACTGGACCCTATGATCACTTGGCTACATGGCGAATGCCTGCTGGACTGTTCATTAATCATGGTACTCCATTTTGTTTATTTTTTTGATCTGTCAGCCCCAGCCTCTAACTCAGGCCATGTGTGTAGTTAACTGACCCTCTCTGCCCATTCATCGCCATTTTACCTGTTGTTGTTGTTGTCTAACCCATTGTTGTCTTAGCTAGCTCGCCCAATCACCACCTGTGATAGCTTTATGCCTCGCTTTATGTCTCTCTCTAATGTCAATATGCCTTGTATACTGTTGTTTAGGATAGTTATCATTGCTTTAGTTTACTGTGGAACCCCTAGTCCCACTCAACATGCCTCAGATACCTCTTTTGCCACAGCTCCCACACATGCGGTGACCTCACCCAGCATAACTAGTGCGTCCAGAGATGCAACCTCTCTTATCGTCACTCAATGCCTAGGTTTACCTCCACTGTACCCGCACCCTACCGTACCCCTATCTGTACATTATGCCCTGAATCTATCCTACCACGCCCAGAAATCTGCTCCTTTTATTCTCTGTCCCTAACGCATGAGACGACCAGTTTTAATAGCTTTAGCTGTACCCTCATCCTACTCCACCTCTGTTCCTCGGGTGATGTAGAGGTTAAAACAGGTCCTGTGTCCCCCCAGGCGCTCTCATTTGTTGACTTCTGTAACCGTGAAAGCCTCCTCACTAAGTTTGCTTTACTCACTGCTTTAGCACCGTCCGCCAACCCTGATGTCCTTGCCGTGTCTGAAACCTGGCTTAGGAAGGCCACCAAAAATTTCCAGATTTCCATCCCCAACTACAACATTTTCCGTCAAGATAGAACTGCCAAAGGGGGAGGAGTTGCAATCTACTGCAGAGATAGAACTTTGCAGGCTATCACACTTTCCAGGTCTATGCCCAAACAGATCAAGCTTCTAATTTTAAAAATGTATCTCTCCAGAAATAAGTCTCTCACTGTTGCCATCTGTTATAGACCCCCCTCAGCTCCCAGCTGTGCCCTGGACACCATATGTGAATTGATTGCCCCCCATCTATCTTCAGAGTTTGTTATGTTAGGTGACCTAAACTGGGATATGCTTAACACCCCAGCCGTCCTACAATCTAAGATAAAGGCCCTCAATCGCACACAAATTATCAAGGAACCCACCAGGTACAACCCTAAATTCGTAAACATGGGCACCCTCATAAATATCACCCTGACCAACTTGCCCTCCAAATACACCTCTGCTGTTTTCAATCAGGATCTCAGTGATCACTGCCTCATCGCCTGCATCCGCTATGGGTCCGCAGTCAAACGACCACCCCTCATCACTGCCAAACGCTCCCTAAAACACTTCTGCGAGCAGGCCTTTCTAATCGACCTGGCCCGGGTATCCTGGAAGGATATTGACCTCATCCCGTCAGTAGAGGATGCCTGGTCATCCTTCAAAAGTTATTTCATCACCATCTTACATAAGCATGCCCTTTTCAAAACATGTAGAACTAAGAACAGATATAGCCGTTGGTTCACTCCAGACCTGACTGCCCTCGACCAGCACAAAAACATGCTGTGGCAGACTGCACTAGCATCGAATAGTCCCCGCAATATGCAACTTTTCAGGGAAGTAAGGAACCAATACACGCAGTCAGTTAGGAAAGCTAAGGCTAGCTTTTTCAAACAGAATTTTTCATCCTGTAGCTCTAACTCCAAAAAGTTTTGGGACACTGTAGTCCATGGAGAATAAGAGTACAGCTGCCCACTGCACTGAGGCTAGGAAACACTGTCACCACCAATAAATCCACGATAATCGAGAATTTCATTAAGCATTTCTCTACGGCCAGCCATGCTTTCCTCCTGGCTACCACAACCCCGGCCAACTGCTCCGCATCCCCTGCAGCTAATTGCCCTGCAGCTAATTGCCCTACAGCTACTTGCCCAAGCCTCCCCAGCTTCTCCTTCACCCAAATCCAGATAGCAGATGTTCTGAAAGAGCTGCAAAACCTGGACCCGTACAAATCAGCTGGACTAGACAAATCTGTACCCTCTCTTTCTAAAATTATCTGCCACCATTGTTGCAACCCCTATTACCAGTCTGTTCAACCTCTCTTTAGTATTGTCCAAAATTCCTAAAGATTGGAAAGCTGCCGCGGTCATCCCCCTCTTCAAAGGGGGTGACACTCTAGACCCAAACTGTTACAGACCTATATCTATCCTGCCCTGCCTTCCTAAAGTCTCCGAGAGCCAAGTTAACAAACAGATCACTGACCATTTCAAATCCCACCGTACCTTCTCCGCTGTGCAATCCGGTTCCTGAGCTGGTCACGGGTGCACCTCAGCCATGCTCAAGGTACTAAACGATATCATAACCGCCATCAATAAAAGACAGTACTGTGCAGCCGTCTTCATCGACCTGGTCAAAGCTTTCGACTGTCAATCACCGTATACTGAATAGGCACTCAACAACCTTGGTTTCTCAAATGACTGCCTCGCCTGATTCACCAACTACTTCTCAGATAGAGTTCAGTGTGTCAAATTGGAGGGCCTGTTGTCCGGACATCTGGCAGTCTCTACGGGGGTACTACAGGGTTCAATTCTCGGGCCGACTCTTTTCTCTGTATATATCAACGATGTCGCTCTTGCTGCGGGTGATTCCTTGATCCACCTCTACGCAGACGACACCATTCTGTATACATCTGGCCCTTCTTTGGACACTGTGCTAACAAACCTCCAAACGAGCTTCAATGCCATACAACACTCCTTCCAACTGCTCTTAAACGCTAGTAAAACTAAATGCATGCTCTTCAACCGATCGCTGCCTGCACCCACCCGCCCGACTAGCATCACTACTCTGGACGTTCTGACTTAAAATATGTGGACAACTACAAATACCTAGGTGTCTGGTTAGACTGTAAACTCTCTTTCCAAACCCATATTAAACATCTCAATCCAAAATGAAATCTAGAATCGGCTTCCTATTTCGCAACAAAGCCTCCTTCACTCACGCTGCCAAACATACCCTCGTAAGACTGACTATCCTACCGATCCTCGACTTCGGCAATGTCATTTACAAAATAGCCTCCAACACTCTACTCAGCAAACTGGATGCAGTCTATCACAGTGCCATCCGTTTTGTGACCATAGCCCCATATACCACCTACCACTGCAACCTGTATGCTCTCGTCGGCTGGCCCTCGCTACATATTCGTCGCCAGAACCACTGGCTCCAGGTCATCCATAAGTCTCTGCTAGGTAAAGCTCTGCCTTATCTCAACTCACTGGTCACCATAACAACACCCACCTCTAGCACGCGCTCTAGCAGGTATATCTCACTGGTCATCCCCAAAGCCAACACCTGCTTTGGCCACCTTTCCTTACAGTTCTCTGCTGCCAATGACTGGAACGAATTGCAAAAATCGCTGAAGTTGGAGACTTATATCTCCCTCACTAACTTTAAGCATCAGCTATCTGTGCAGCTTACTGATCGCTGCAGCTGTACACAGCCCATCTGTAAACAGCCCATCCAACTACCTACCTCATCCCCATATTGTTTTATTTACTTTTTTTGCACACCAGTATTTCCAGTATTTCTACTTGCACATCATCATCTGCACATTTATCACTCCAGTGTTAATTTGCTAAATTGTAATTACTTCGCTACTATGGCCTATTTACTGCCTTACACCATTTGCACACTGTATATAGACTTTTCTATTGTGTTATTGACTGTACGTTTGTTTATTCCATGTGTAACTCTGTGTTGTTGTTTGTGTCACACTGCTTTGCTTTATCTTGGCCAGGTCGCAGTTGTAAATGAGAACTTGTTCTAAACTGGCCTACCAGGTTAAATAAAGGTCAAATTAAAAAAATATATAAAAAAAGACACAACAACTCCACTGAGCAGTGGGCAACGTGCCTATTGAAAAGAGAGCTTACGTACAAGTACCATCTTAAAAGAGCGTCTCCACAGAGCTTTTCAATTGTCATCAAATCAAATATTATTTGTCACATGCTTAATAAATAACAGGTGTAGACTAACAGTGACATGCTTACTTCCGGGTCCTTTACCAACAATGCAGAGTTGAAGATAAAGATTACAAACCAACGAATAAAATAACATGGCTATATACAGGGAATAGCAGTACCGAGTTGATGTGCAGGAGTATGAGGCAGGCTACAGCCCAGCCAGCCCATCACACCCACTTGGAGTTTGCTGACAGATTGTGAATAGGAATATTGAACGGCAGATCATAATGAAATAGCCTGTAAATAGACAGCGATAAGAGACATTGGCTATGTTCAAATCTCCCTACTATCAGACCACTTACAATGCCTAGCCAAGACATTGCTTCATTCTGAGTAGTATGCTAGTGTGTGGACATTCCAACAGAGAAAATGTTATTGTGCGGACAGAAAATGAGGTGTAAGGTTCAACAGATGTGGCCATTGTATATAAGGCCTGGCCTAGGCGTTGCACTGGACTGGTGGACTTGTCTGCTTCCTTCCACTGTTAAGATTCTGCACTGGAAGTACACTCCTGGGAGAGAGACCTGATGTCTAACAATAAAACCCTAATGCTGGAAGATGCCATCATTAATAATGGATAATCATATTAACATCACTGGGGGATGGATGGGCCACGCTAGGCCTCGGCATGGCACAACCTCTGGCTGTTGCTGCGTGCACACACACACAGCGCAGTCATACCTCAATCCCCAAGTCCCCAAACACTCAGCACTCTTTACAGTAGTGATGGAAGCCAGTGGAGGGTAACAGGGCACGCACACACACACACACACACACACACACACACACACACACACACACACACACACACACACACACACACACACACACACACACACACACACACACACACACACACACACACACACACACACACACACACACACACACACACACACACACACACACACACACACACACACACACACACACACACACACACACACACACACACACACAGTGGAGGGTTACAGAGGGCAGGGGAGCCATCAAAGATGAAGAAGATCACATAAGAGCAGGACCGCACATGACCCAGTGGTACACTGTCACACACACACACACACACACACTCAGCAAAAAAATAAACGGCCCTTTTTCAGGACGCTGTCTTTCAAAGATAATTTGTAAAAATCCAAATAACTTCACAGATCTTCATTGTAAAGGGTTTACACACTGCTTCCAATGCTTGTTCAATGAACCATAAACAATTAATGAACATGCACCTGTGCAACGGTCGTTAAGACACTAACAGTTTACAGACGGTAGGCAATTAATGTCACAGTTATGAAAACTTAGGATACTAAAGGCCTTTCTTGTTGTCATTGCAGGCAACCTCAACGCTGTGCTTTACAGGGAAGACATCCTCCTCCCTCACCAGTCTCAACGTCAACAGTAAAGAGGCGACTCCGGGATGCTGGCCTTCTAGGCAGAGTTGAAAAGAAAAAGCCATATCTCAAACTGGCCAATTAAAATAAAATATTAAAATGGGCAAAATAACACAGACACTGGACAGAGGAACTCTGGCTAGAAGGCCAGCATCCCGGAGTCGCCTCTTCACAGTTGATGTTGAGACTGGTGTTTTGCGGGTACTGTTTTATGAAGCTGCCAGTTGAGGACTTGTGAGGCATCGGTTTCTCAAACTAGACACACTAATGTACTTGTCCTCTTGCTCAAATGTGCACTGGGGCCTCCCACTCCTCTTTTGATTCTGGATAGAGACAGTTTGCAATGTTCTGTGAAGGGAGTAGTACACAGCGTTGTACCATATCTTCAGTTTCTTGGCAATTTCTCACATTTCTCAAAACAAGAATAGACTGAAGAGTTTCAGAAGGAAGGTCTTTGTTTCTGGCCATTTTGAGCCTGTAATTGAACCCACAAATGCTGACGCTCCAGATACTCAACAAGTCTAAAGAAGGCTAGTTGTAATGCTTCTTTAATCAGCACCACAGTTTTCAGCTGTTATAACATAATTGAAAAAGGGTTTTCTTATGATCAATTAGCCTTTTAAAATGATAAACTTGGATTAGCTAACACAATGTGCCATTGGAACACAGGAGTGATGGTTGCTGATAATGGGCCACTGTACGCCAATGTAGATATTCCATAAAAAATCTGCCGTTTCCAGCTACAATAGTCATTTACAACATTAACAAATGTCTACACATTTATTTCTTATCAATTTGATGTTATTGTAATGGACAAAAAATGTGCTTCTCTTTCAATAAGTGACCCCAAACTTTTGAACAGTAGTGTATATTTGTAGCAAACAGAGCGAGCAGTGGCACAAATGAGAGCCAGGAGTGTACAACCAGCACTTGCTCCTCATCATCTCCCTACAGTGGCACGCATCAGTTCTATTTCAGATGGCGTCAACATCATTTACTTTTAATGCATTATGGAGTAGAATGTATTTTTAAAAAGTCACCAGAAGTTACCTTTTCAGTCATTCGACAAACAAAATCTCCTCCAGGTCATGCACCTAAACCCCCCGCTACCTTTGCCACTGCTGCTGAAAGAAATCCTAGGGGAAACACTGCGCACACACACACCACACAGACAGAGGAGCTAAAAACAGACAGGTGGTCAGCGTAACGGCGGCAGAATGAGAGATGGTCGTGACTCGTGGCAGTGTGGATATTGGATTGGGCCCAGGGTGCATAGATTTGATATGGAGGATCATGTAATAAGTACAGAGGGTGCTGGGCTACTTTCTGTGACAGGCTGTGATCTTACATATGGGAGTAGTTTAAAAAAAGGGGCTATATCAGCCAAGGGGCTATATCGGCTAAGTGGCTAATGCAAACAGCCAGTCACTATGAATTGAGTGAGGATGATGCTACCAAGCGGGGTCATCAACTCTGTGTGTGTGTGTGTGTGTGTGTGTGTGTGTGTGTGTGTGTGTGTGTGTGTGTGTGTGTGTGTGTGTGTGTGTGTGTGTGTGTGTGTGTGTTACCTGCGTGTTTACGTGGAATGGTCATAATCTAGAAGAAAAAGAAACGCTAGGGTGCAGAACTTTTATGTTTGGAAAAATAACGTTCCCAATGTAAGCTGCCTATTTCTCAGGTCTAGATACTAGAATATGCATATAATTGACAGAGTAGGATAGAAAACACTCTAAAGTTTCCAAAACTGTCAAAATATTGTCTGTGAGTATAACAGAACTGATTTTGCAGGCAAAAACCTGAGGAAATCCAACCCGGAAGTGACTCTTATTTTGAAAAATCACTGTTCCATTGCCTGCCTTTCGTCCATTTAAAGGGATATCAACCAGATTCCTTTTCTAATGGCTTCCTCCGGGTGTGAACAGTCTTTAGACATAGTTTCAAGCTTTTATTCTGAAAAATGAGCGAGATTTACCAAAACGCGTCAGTGGATAGACGGAGGTACTTACATTAGTTCATGCGCTCGACACTGGTTGCTCGACATTTTCTTTCTCTCCAGTATTGAATAGTTTACAGTCCGGTTGAAATATTATCGATTATTGATGTTAAAAACAACCTGAGGATTGATTATTAAAAACGTTTGACATGTTTCTACGAACTTTACGGATACTTTTTGGAATTTCCGTCAAGCCTTGATGACCTGCCTAAGGCTGTGGAATACTGAACATAACGCGCCAAACAAATGGAGTTTTTTTTATATAAAAATTATATTTATCGAACAAAAGGAACATTTATTGTGTAACTGGAAGTCTCGTGAGTGCAAACATCCGAAGATCATCAAAGGTAAGCAATTAATTTGATTGCTTTTCTGGCTTTCGTGACCAATATACATTGCTGCTAGGTGTTCTTAATGTTTTGTCTAGTGATCGATAAACTCACACAAACGCTTGGATTGCTTTCGCTGTAAAGCATATTTTCAAAATCTGACATGACAGGTGGATTAACAACAAGCTAAGCTGTGTTTTGCTATATTGCACTTGTGATTTCATGAATATAAATATTTTTAGCAATTTTTTTGAATTTGGCGCTCTGCAATTCAGCGGTTGTTTACGAAAATGATCCCGCTAAAGGGATCCGTGCGTCAAGAAGTTAAGCGAGGTGCTGGCTAGCGGAGTGGAAAACTTGAAAATAAAAGGAGAGCCGCACACTCTAGGAGCTCAGATGCAAAAATGTAATGTCCAACATTTCAACAGCCAAGCTGTCTTCATCAGGGTATGATCAAACACTGCGGTATGACTCGTTTATATAGTGTCAAAAGACACAGGTGTCTGTAATCATGGCCAAGTGTGGCCTAATATCATTGGTTAATTATCAAATATTAAAATGGCATACAAAGAACAGCATACAAAAAAACTAATGGATAGCATACGATCGTAGATTCATTTTAGACTACACAAGCTTACAAACAATTATAATGGCAAAGTCACAATAATCACAAGAATGGCTTCAGATCAAAGTCTACGTTGAGACCGAAGGGAGCAAGGGTCTTTAAATTAAAGATCCAGGCAGCCTCTCGTTTTAACAATACATTATCAAGGTCACCCCCTCTCCTAGGGAGGGTGACATGTTCGATGCCAATATAACGCAGAGACGAAATCGAGTGGTTTGCTTCCAAAAAGTGGGCCGCAACTGGGTAAGTCAAGTTTTTGCACCTAATGGTTCTACGATGCTCTGAGATACGTACTTTTAATTTGCGCTTTGTGGCATGTGGCATGGTCAAACCCCACAGGGTATTATATGTTGCAGTGTTGTTAACTACACATTCATTACTCATGAATAAAACATTAGCAGCACTAGTGTTTCACTCCATGCCCATTCTCCCCCTCCAGTAGTTGATGTTCACTCACTACATTGTGTTTTGATTCATTGCCATGAGGATCCCCTTGCATCTTGAACAAAATTAAAAAGCTAACAAAGTGTGCGTGAAGAAGCACACAGAACATCAGTGGTTGGCCACACAATACGCTCTGCCACTTGACATCAAATTACTCACGTGTAGATTTATGCAGATATAGTTCATATTATGATTCAGAATCAAGGTCAAATTGTTTCCATGGATAATCCATCAAATAAAATGCATGTAACAAGGTTTTTATGCAACGTTTGGTTTTCAAGAGGCTCTTGAAAATATAACTTTGAATATTGTAGCCTATCACCGGTAAAGAAAGATAAATAAGAGAAAAGGCAGAACACTTGAATTAAACTAATCATGTTTTTTTTTAAGAGAAAAAGGTGCGAGTGCATAACCCCCAAAAAACTACGGGAGATTCTTATTATCTTGCTCTCCTCTTACAACCACAACCAGATACAAAATGAACTTGCTACACAGCATCTCTCAGGGATGAAAGTAGGGTACAGAGAGTCAGTGGAGACAGAAAAGCTGTCTTTCATAATGATGTTTCACCACAGCTTCTGCTGAGTAAGTCCACACAGATTCTATAACACCTAAGTGGAAATCAATGGGTATAACTGAATGCTGTTTTCTTATCATGACACATTTTATATGATAAGGTTATGATAAGGACTGAGGGTAAGAAAATCAAATCATGCTTTTATGAGAAGTCATTCTGGTAGGGTCTAGGGAGTCTACTGACACCGAATTTGTCTGAAAGAACAGCATGCTTATTCTTTCAACTCATTCACACACACAGAGAGAGAAACAGAGAGAGATGCTCCCTATGTAACTGGGAGAATAACTCCCCAGAGATCTGACCAAGAGAGACCACATACATTCAGGGTCTGATACAGCTCACATAGTGAATCACTGTGTTTAAAATGAGAGGGGGAGGACAGATACAAAATGCCTTCAGAAGAAAAGCAGTAAGGAGAGACACTGTGCAAGCATGATGGATAGGAATGTTAAATACCCAAATAAACATGAAAGTGAATTCCATTCTCTCACCAACATTTTTAGGCCTAGTTCATGAGGTGGATAGGAAACATTTATAATAAAAAAATGTCACAATAAGTGAATAGGAATCTGTCTTCCTTAGACCGCCACTGCAAACACCCACTGTCACTAGGGGTTATAAATGGACATGAACTCATTAATCAAAATGAGTTTCGCACACAATACACACACCAACTCACGCAAATAAACACAATCACTCACACCTACTACTACTGTATAGCCTAGATTTTTCTGCTTCCCTCAACGTTTTCCAACACTCAGAGCTCACCTTTCACCCAGTCAGTAGAACAACAAATTCAATATTTAAAAAAAAAACAGTAAAAGACTGGTTTAGCACTAAAACTGGGAACTGTACCATGACTCATAGACAGATGATTAAATAGACAGCAATCATATGTGACCCGTTTCAGGAAGCTAGGTGTATGTCGCTTGTCACTACTTCACTGGAGAGGCATTTGAAGGTTTTCTGGCAAAAATGCCTTCTGGAACATGTGAACTTTCATGTGCCTTAATAACAAACTTGTATGCCATCTGTAAATACAAATAAAATGGTTAAATTACGAGCCTAGTTGGTTTAGCCACGGGAAGAAAGACTAGCCCGCTAGCCATGATTGGATGAGATAATGGATGGGCTGGACATGCCATGTAGCATGCTTCTGTCTATAACATGAGCTGCTCAGTATGTGTAGATAACCCTTGCTACCACAGCTTTTTTGAAAGATATAGTGGCCATTGAGAACTGTAAAAGTGTTGCTACTGCTCTCAACAACATTGCTTCCCTGAATTAAGCAGGCGCTATCGACAAAGATCAGTGGGAAAGACTACTTTCTGGAGGACGAGCGTGCCATGCTGACTCTCTCGGACTCTGAAAATAAAATCAGACGATGAGGAAATCCCTGATTTAAGTAAAAACATTTTCATTGAAACAGACATTGTAGTCTTCTGATGGCAGTGATGGGGAAGAAACGGCGATCAACAGTATTGTTGTCAAGGAAGAAGTTGACAGAGTTTGGAACGATGCTGAATGGGTGTAGACAAAGAAGAACTCTCCAGTTGGTGTAACAAAACATTAAGGGGCTACTTTTGCAAAAGTGGGGTTACATGTTTATCAACATCCAAACCAGATTTACTTTCCCATTGTTCCACAGTCTGTACTTTTATCCAATGTAAAAAACACAATTTCAAATTTTGCAACATAAGACTGAAAAGAGTTGATCGGTCACATATTTGAGACATCCCCAGCCTCATAAAGTACCAATGCCAGGAGCTAAAGATGAATAGTAATTTGTAAATCCCCAAGACAGAAGGCAGATGGGGTATAGGTCTAGGAAGTAGAGAGGCAACTGGCACAAGACTGTATCGGACAGTTACGATTGTTTAAGCCCTAAAGCTGGGAACCATGCAATGAAAGACAAAACTTAATGTTCCTTAGATGTAACGAAAATCATTTGTCAGAGTCCAAAGCAACTTATACAGATGGGTCAAGTGCCACTGAGTGACGCTGGCCAGACTTTAGCAGCGTCAGGCCCAGGGCAGATGGCATCGCCAGCCAGGGAATGTGGCAGGGGAGGCAGACATTCACTTGCGTGCACACACACACACACACGTTGCTACACCATGGGCTGGCTGCCCATGGTGATGCCACCTGTACCAGAATGCAACCTAATTAACCCTTGAGAAACCCACGGCTCAGACTCCGCAATGACTCACTTTCCCAGCCGCCCCAGGCCTGCTGCTGTACTGGGTCAGTGGATACAAGGGAGGGATGGGGAGTGTTGGGTTAAAGGCTGGAGTAAACATGGAGGACTTGGCCTAGGGAATGGATGGTTCTTAGGGTATAGGACAGGACAGCATAGATAAGGATGGATAGGGACGAATAGAGGAGACCATGGATAAAGGGGTGAGAGGCGGAGGAGAAAACAGAAGGCAGTCAGTCATACTGTATATTATTACCTTGATGTAGCTCTCCAGCTGGGGGTAGACTCTCTGCACCCCAAAGAAGATTGACAGGGGCGTCCTGTGGGGAAAGGAGGCGCTGACCACGTGAGTGACCTCTGGGAAGCTGAAGACCCGGAAACCAAACTTCTCATAGAGCTGTTGGAGCTCCTCACTGGGCCTAGTATCGCCCTCACTCAGGACACTACCCACAGCACAGCGACACTTCTCTCCTATCACCTAGAGAAAAAGGAAAGAAGGACGGAAGGGAGGGAGAGAGAGAGTCTTGTCAGCAAAAGGTTAAATCTCACTGAGGCGGAAATGAACAATCTGATGTGACAACAGTCTGTTTGCATTTAATGTGATTGCTTTAGTTACTATTGGGCTGTTGCCTATTTGTGGTGTTTATACAGCAATCATGTATCATGATATTTCTTTTAGGGGTGGATCAGCCTAATATTGCAGAAAGATTGTTGCTTCCATCAATGTAATTGTCTGCATCATTTCCAATCCCCCATATATTTTTTGGGTAAATATATATATCCATATACACATATATACATACACATACCTATATAGTCATATGTACTTTTTTTAGAATATACCTTTATTATTCCCCGCAAACCCTACCACCCTCCCTCCAATTGGAATAAACTAATAAACAATAACACTTAGGCTTCTACCTTCAGTTTAAACATATTATACACATTTTACAGACACAATCTATTTTACAATAGTTATATTTTGTTTGTTTTTAGTCCTTCCTCTATTTCTGAAGTCCGTCCAGTTTGATTTCTATTTCTAACTGTGCCATTTCACAACATTTCTGAACCTATATACATTTTACAAACCCTGTATGTTTTACATTGGTTCTTGTTATTAGTCCCACCCTTCAGCTCCATTCAACCCCTCCCATCTATCTCTTAACACCCTCCATTTTGGATTTCTATTTGCCATATATTTTTCAACTGTGCTGTGATGCTTCACAAAAGTACTGAACCTTTCTATTCTCATAGCTTCTACAGATTGTACATTAAAAATAAACATTTTTGCTAAAATAATTATTAATTGATTGACTATAGCTTTTCAAATCACCCAGTACTGCTATCTGCAGCGTTAGTTCTACAGCAATCATGTATCATGATGCTAGTATTCCTTCACATCAGATTATTCTAAAAACAATCTGAAAATGTGTCAATATGTTTGTCCTCAGCCTCAACCGTGGAACAATTTCCAAATTGACCTCCCTCGCTTCCGACTCGCTCTATCGCTGTTGTTCTGTCCCTCCACCTTTCTCTCATTACAGTCACTCAGAGAGCCTGTAATTATACATGCAAACTGCCTCCATGGATGAGAAGAATGCCTCCTCTCTTTCTTTCTCCCTCCCTCAACAACCCCCTGAAGCCTGCCGCAGCAATTAAGGACTGCAAAACCACTATTGTTGTAAACACTGCCTTTATCTAAACACACCTTTATCTATGCCCATCAAAGTCTACAAGTTCCCCCCCCAAAAAAATAATTGTCCACCGTCTGAAAAATAGACAACCAATTTCAAAGACAGACGGTTCCTTCAGTCTCCCAAAATGTCCACCTTCTAACAAACGGATGAGTCACAAAGAAGAGACAGAATATAGGCTGGCAGAAAACAGCTTAACAAACCATGTGAAAGGAAAACTAATTTTACACAAATAAATGGAAAACAATTTTTACACAAATAAATAAATACAAATGAACGACAAGTTTTAGAATCCAGCACAGTTGGCAGGCAATGTTAAGAGCAAGGCTCTTGTTAGGCTCTAAGACACTGATTGCTACATTTGGCTGCTCAGTTGTGCTTGGTGGTTCTCTCTCCAATCTGGGGATCGAATCGTCCATTAAATGGTAGAAAAAGAGGAGCCACTTAATGCAAATTAAGACTCATGGGACATCCGAAATGACCTCCGGATTGTGTACAAACCAATGGCCAATCAAACGGCTGATTTCTCACCAATTTTCATATCCTAAGTCCCAGCAGGTGTAGAGAGGACAGGACAGGGGTTGCATTCGGAACGTTCTTATTGCTTTTCCTCGATATGATGAACGCCGACTGAAGGCCAGGCCTAATCGCCTAACATCAGTGCCCGACCTCATGAAAGTTTGGGGCTGAATGGAAGCAAGTCCCCACAGCAATGCTCCAACATCTAGTGGAAAGCCTTCCTAGAAGAGTGGGGGCTGTTATAGCAGCAAATGGGAAACCAACAATAACATATTATTGCCCATGATTAAGAATGAGATGCTGGACGAGCACATGTCCACATACTTTTGGTAATGTACTGTACTTCCATAAATTTTTTCAACTGGTAACGGGGGACCTCCAGATGAGTCTTATGAGGCCTGTGGACAACCTAGAGCAAAACAACCGACATGTACACCATCGTGGTCAGAGAGTCTCATCTTTCCATAGAGGGGTCATAATAGTTTTGTAGGCCAAACCGTTCGGACGCTTCAGACGATTTTGTGAGAAGACAGATTTTCGGGATGCCTCATGGTCTGACAAACACCGCTCTAGCACTGTCACCTTTCTGCGCAGATGTGACATCGGCGATGCTGTGGATTGAGACTTATACTTTCTGTGGATTTTTTATTATTATGCTAATTAGATTTCCGCAGGGGTGTGGACATCAACTCTAGGGGGTTAACCGTTAGGCTACCTGCTTGCCAACTCCTCTCCGTACATATCCCCTCACAACCAGCCAGGGAAAAGGCCTCTGGGAATTCCCTGTCTCCTTGCAATTTCCATCGTTCAAGGCCGACCAACACACTGCTACGTGAAGCGTGAGGAAGGAGATATGGAGACCATGAGTCCATTCTCTGTATGTCAGTTTATCCCCAGGGTGAGTTAGCTACTGTAACTCCAGAACAGTTAGTTACTGTAGAGTAGGGTTGTTGGAGTTGAGAACCCCTGATTTGGCTCAGTGTCTCCAGGGGGAAAAGTTGTGGTGGAGGGCGGGGGGAATTTGTTTGTTTTAGATTTGTTTCTATTGCAATTTCTTTGGATATACTGTATCCATTATAATGATCATGATAAATGAATTTGTCTGGTTCAGAGAAGCTGTCAGTCAGTCTCTTCACATTCATATGCATGGCACGGTGGCCAAAAAAACCTGCAACATTGTTACACAGGTCAGACAGCAAGGTTTAGACAAACCACAACTGTTGCAAACCAAATGCTAGCTCAGTAGTATAGGGAAATGTGGTCTAGATGCTTTTTTCCAGGGGAGATCATCACCGGTTCATCACCGATCCTCCACCAAATTTCACAGTGGGTGCGAGACCTGGAGAGGGCTACAAGCCACAGTGTCTCGCACCCACTGTGAAATTTGGTGGAGGATCGGTGATGATCTGGGGGTGCTTCAGTAAGGCTGGAATCGGGCAGATTTGTCTGTGTGAAGGACACATGAATCAAGCCACGTACAAGGTTGTCCTGGAAGAAAATAGATTTTTGTTAATTTGACCAGTTGTCATTTTCTGCAAAAAAATGCTCTAAATGACAACATTTTTATTTGGAATTTGGGAGAAATGTTGTCAGTAGTTAATAGAATAAAATAAAAATGTTCATTTTACCCAAACACATACAGTGATGGAAAAAAGTATTTGATCCCCTGCTGATTTTGTATGTTTGCCCACTGACAAAGAAATTATCAGTCTATAATTTTAATGGTAGGTTTATTTGAACAGTGAGAGACAGAATAACAACAAAAAATCCAGAATGAGATGGCAACAACAACTGCCCGAGTTACACCAGGAACGCACAATCCCTCCATCAGTGCTCAGACTGTCCGCAATAGGCTGAGAGAGGCTGGACTGAGGGCTTGTAGGCCTGTTGTAAGGCAGGTCCTCACCTGACATCACCGGCAACAACGGGGCACAAACCCACCGTCGCTGGACCAGACAGGACTGACAAAAAGTGCTCTTCACTGACGAGTGGCGGATTTATCTCACCAGGAGTGATGGAACTTGCAAGTGCCTTGGTGGAAGAGTGGGGTAACATCTCACAGAAAGAACTGGCAAATCTGGTGCAGTCCATGAGGAGGAGATGCACTGCCGAACTTAATGCAGCTGGTGGCTACACCAGATACTGACTGTTACTTTGGATTTTGACACCCTTTCTTTCACGGTCACATTATTCCATTTCTGTTAGTCACATGTCTGTGGAACTTGTTCAGTTTTTGTCTCAGTTGTTGAATCTTGTTATGTTCATACAAATATTTACAAATGTTAAGTTTGCTCAAAATAAACACAGTTGACAGTGAGAGGACGTTTCTTTTTTTGCTGAGTTTATGTCTACAGGCAGCCAACCCTGAATTGCTAGTGATGGCTGTTTAGCAGTCTGATGGCCTTGAGATAAAAGCAGTTTTCAGTCTCTCGGTCCCAGCTTTGATGCACCTGTACTGACCTCGCCTTTTGCATGATAGCGGAGTGAACAGGCAGTGGCTCGGATGGTTGATGTCCTTGATGATCTTTTTGGCTTTCCTATGGCATCGGTTGCTGCAGATGTCCAGGAAGTTTGCCCCCAGTAATGTGTTGGACAGACCGCACCACCCTCTGGAGAGCTTTGTGGTTGTGGGCGGTGCAGTTGCCATACCAGGCGGTGATACAGCCCGACAGGATGCTCTCAATTGTGCATCTGTAAAAGTTTGTGAGGGTTTTAGGTGTTAAGTCAAACTTCTTTAGCCTCCTGAGGTTGAAGAGGCGCTGTTGCCTTCTTCACCACACTGTCTGTGTGGGTGGACCATTTCAGTTTGTCAGTGATGTGTACACCAAGGTACTTCAAATTTATTTCAATCAATCAAATGTATTTATAAAGCCCTTCTTACATCAGCTGATGTCACAAAGTGCTGTATAGAAACCCAGCCTAAAACCCCAAAGAGCATGCAATGCAGGTGTAGAAGCACCTGCTTTCCACCTTCTCCACTGTGGTCCCATCGATGTGGATAAGGGGGTGCTCCCTCTGCTGTTTCCTGAAGTTCACAATCATCTCCTTTGTTTTGTTGACGTTGAGTGAGAGGTTATTTTCCTGGCACCACACTCCCAGAGCCGTCACCTCCTCCCTGTAGGCTGTCTCATCGTTGTTGGTAATCAAGCCTACTACTGTTGTGTCGTCTGCCAACTTGATGATTGAGTTGGAGGCATGCTTGGCCACGCAGTCATGGGTGAACAGGGAATATAGGTCGGGGCTGAGCATGTACGCTTGTGGGGCCCCAGTGTTGAGGATCAGCAAAGAAGAGGTGTTGTTTCCTACCTTCACCACCTGGGGGCGACCTGTCAGGAAGTCCAGGACCCAGTTGCAAAGGGCAGGGTTCAAACCCAGGGCCTCAAGCTTGATGATGAGCTTGGAGGGTACTATGGTGTTGAATGCTGAGCTATAGTCAACGAACAGCATTCTTACATAGGTATGCCTCTTGTCCAGATGGGACAGGGCAGTGTGGTGGCGATTGCATCGTCTGTGGATCTATTGGGGCGGTAAGCAAATTGAAGAGGGTCTAGGGTGGCAGGTAAGGTGGAGGTGATATGATCCTTGACTAGTCTCTCAAAGCACTTCATGATGAGAGGTGAGTGCTACGGGGCGATAGTCATTTACTTCAAAAACACACAACTACAAAAGTTTGCGGTCACTGAGAAATGTCCTTGATTTTGAAAGAGAAGCAGATTTTCTGTCCATTAAAATAACATCAAATTATTCAGAAACACACAGGGGAGTGATGGTTGCTGATATTGGGCCTCTGTACGCCTGTAAGGCTCTCCAGAGGGTAGTGAGGTCTGCACAACGCATCTCCAGGGGCAAACTACCTGCCCTCCAGGACACCTACACCACCCGATGTCACAGGAAGGCCAAAAAGATCATCAAGGACAACAACCACCCAAGCCACTGCCTGTTCACCCCGCTATCATCCAGAAGGCGAGGTCAGTACAGGTGCATCAAAGCTGGCACCGAGAGACTGAAAAACAGCTTCTATCTCAAGGCCATCAGACTGTTAAACAGCCATCACTAACATTGAGTGGCTGCTGCCAACATACTGACTCAAATCTCTAGTCACTTTAATAATAAAAAATTGGACGTAATAAATGTATCACTAGTCACTTTAAACAATGCCACTTTATATAATGTTTACATACCCTACATTACTCATCTCATATGTATATACTGTACTCTATACCATCTACTGCATCTTGCCTATGCCGTTCGGCCATCGCTCATCCATATATTTATATCTACATATTCTTATTCATTCCTTTTGTGTAAAAGGTAGTTGTTGTGAAATTGTTAGATTACTTGTTAAATATTACTGCATGGTCGGAACTAGAAGCACAAGCATTTCGCTACATTCGCATTAACATCTGCTAACCATGTGTATGTGACCAATAACATTGGATTTGAAAATAATATGCTGTGATAACTGCACTGTCGTTTTGATTTCGTAGTGAAAAAAACATTGTTTTTCGGTTAGGGATTTTTCTTAATGTTAAGGATCCCAATTTTGTTTACATGATTTAACGTTTAAACGTTCAGACCCCTACTCCTTGATATCAACCAATCGGCATCCAGAATCCAAACAACCAGTTTTATAATAAACGACATATCGCCATCCCTCTCTCGCTCTAGTAATCTTGACTGAGTCTGAGAGGTCTCCTTTAACACTGGCAGCTGAAGTAGAGTACCAATCACCTTGCCTCAGGGAGACAACGCTCTTTCCTCACTCAAGCCATAACCTACTACACAGCACTGAAAAGTCGGCTACTGGTAAAACC
The DNA here is from genome assembly GCF_045679555.1 of Salvelinus alpinus. NCBI lineage: Eukaryota > Metazoa > Chordata > Actinopteri > Salmoniformes > Salmonidae > Salvelinus > Salvelinus alpinus. Next base: position 38,471,505 of record NC_092097.1, read on the forward strand.
CTTCAGATTCACCACACCCCAGACTCTTGACTCAACCGGTATTGGCGCCAACATCGATCCCATCTCGTTTCTCTTCAAAGTATTGCATCGCAATCAAAAGGCAGCTGTCTACTGCCTACCTATCTCCAAGAGGCACGTACCTTCCCAGGTTGTATTTTACCAGAAGATAGCTGAAAATGGAATCCCATTTGATACCTGATTCAAAGGCAGCATCATTTGTGGATTGAGACAGACCCACCAACATCTACTCTCCATCTCTGGTTCCTGCTGACACTCACCCCCCACGCCCATTTCAGCCTGTGGAGTGTCAGCAGCAGAAGGGCCAGTGTCTCTCCGCTCTCTCAGCATGGCTGTGGATGGCTCCTGTGACTAAAGTGTGTGGTTAACAAGCAGTTTCATCACTGCAGCTCTGTCTCTGCTAACCCACAGTAGCACTACACAAAGGCCTGGGACACACGCAGGGCTAGCTAGCGCCTGGGTCTCCCACCGCGATGAGACGGGACAACTACCGCCACATGGTGCCATCCGAGACCAGAATCGCAGAAATCTGGACTGACCCAAGGAGAGATGCAAGAGGAGAAGAGAGGGAGGGAGGAGGCAGTGAGAGAAGGGGTGGTGATAACAGCAGAGTCCATACAGAGACGCTCTTCATCAGCCAGTGACAGGCCAGGGACCCAAATGAGTCCCACTGTCCACTAACACTGCTCTAATTAATGATCACTGTCAGCAGGGCTGGGGAGAGGAACATACACTGCTGTACAGTAGACTACACCTAACCCAGTCTGTCAGCACAGGGCTGGAGAGAGGAACCTAACCCTAACCCAGTCAGTCAGCACAGGGCTGGAGAGAGGAACCTACACCTAACCCAGTCTGTCAGCACAGGGCTGGAGAGAGGAACCTACACCTAACCCAGTCTGTCAGCGCAGGGCTGGAGAGAGGAACCTACACCTAACCCAGTCTGTCAGCACAGGGCTGGAGAGAGGAACCTACACCTAACCCAGTCTGTCAGCACAGGGCTGGAGAGAGGAACCTACACCTAACCCAGTCTGTCAGCACAGGGCTGGAGAGAGGAACCTACACCTAACCCAGTCTGTCAGCACAGGGCTGGAGAGAGGAACCTACACCTAACCCAGTCTGTCAGCACAGGGCTGGAGAGAGGAACCTACACCTAGCCCAGTCTGTCAGCACAGGGCTGGAGAGAGGAACCTACACCTAGCCCAGTCTGTCAGCACAGGGCTGGAGAGAGGAACCTACACCTAACCCAGTCTGTCAGCACAGGGCTGGAGAGAGGAACCTACACCTAGCCCAGTCTGTCAGCACAGGGCTGGAGAGAGGAACCTACACCTAGCCCAGTCTGTCAGCACAGGGCTGGAGAGAGGAACCTACACCTAACCCAGTCTGTCAGCACAGGGCTGGAGAGAGGAACCTACACCTAACCCAGTCTGTCAGCACAGGGCTGGAGAGAGGAACCTACACCTAACCCAGTCTGTCAGCACAGGGCTGGAGAGAGGAACCTACACCTAGCCCAGTCCCCATACAGATCTGGGACCAGACTAGACAACACATAGGCTATCACACCCTCACACCCAATAGGAAGTCTCCACCAGGGAAGATGGATACAGTGAGATAAGAACTTCTACACTAGCTTTCATAAAGAGGGGGAGAAGTGTTCAGTTCAAACTGTCCAGTTGAATTCTATCAAGTAGCCTATAGGCTACTATAAAAATGGTAAGGTCATGACGCACAAGGCATTTCCTGGACATTGTAAAACTGGGTAGAGAGCTCACTCTGATACTCTCAAAATGGTGTAGGACTGAAGAAATAGCCTATAGAGATTGAAAAAACTAACTTTAGTGAGGCCTGGACATTTGATAGGATTTTTGTAGCGATTTTGTTTTTGGTCACAGCGGGGGGCCCCTGTGGATTGGAGCCAACACAAGGTTCACAGCGGGACACGCTGGACAAAGAGGCGCAGCTACAAACCCTGCTGCTCAGCCCTCTGGGAGATTGATGGACTTCAAAAACAACTTTGAACGCAGTCCCATGTATTCTTCATTTCACATCCACTTAGGAAGCACCTCTCACTCTCTCCTCTTCCCCTCCCTCCCTCTACTCTTCCTCTCTTTTCTCCTCTCCTCCTCCCCTTTCTTCTCTCCTCTCCCGTTCTCATCAACTCTCTGTCTCTTCTCCAGCACACCCCTCCTGGTGCGCTAGCCTTTTCATGTTCGGGCCATGCTCAGACTGGTGCTAAAATACTAATAAATTGGTCTCAGGGAGCCACTTGGGACTGTGCTCTGTGAGGGCTTTTGATAAATCGTGGCATCAAGATGAATGGGGGCATTCTGGGGCTGGGTAGTGGGGTGTTCAGGGAGTGGAGTAAGGTGGTCAGGGGGTGGGGCTGGAGCAGTCAAGGACCTTGAAGATAGGGCTGAATGTTCCGTCTCTCAGAGGGTCACCTCCACCAGTGTTTCGCTCCAGCCCTTTCTCTAGTGTTTAAGTTTGATCTGTCAATCATCACAAACAAAGAGCCCCACATCCTGCAATGTATTGCAACCCTGTTGTGGAGGAGTGACTGTCACAACATAATATGGACAGGACTCACAAATGAACAGACAGATTTGTCATCTCATGCCCCACTCTCACTCCGAGTGCACCCCACTTTGACAATCCCTATGTCACAAGACCTCCAACCCTGACCCTGAGAGATCAGCAACCTTATCTCAAAATGGAGCATAGTCTCAAATCAAATGTTATTTGTCACATGCCTCGTAAACAACAGGTTTGGACTAACAGTTAAATGCTTACTTAGGAGTCCTTCCCAACAATGCAGAGAGAAAGAAAATAGAGAAACACTAGAAAAGAAAATGCAATGTTCATGTCGTCTCCATTTGCTCATCTGGGACACCTCTCAGATGTCAGCGAGAGAGCTAAGTTTATTAGGATCCCCATTAGCTACTGCACATACAAACCCTGTGCTTAAACTAATAACACACAAATTATTGTATTTTTGTTGTCTATTGAATACATCATTTAAACATTCACAGTGTAGATTGGAAAAAGTATGTGAACCCCTAGGCTAATGACTTTTCCAAAAGCTAATTGGAGTCAGGAGTCAGCTAACCTGGAGTCAGCTAACCTGGAGTCCAATCAATGAGACGAGTTTGGAGATGTTGGTTAGAGCTGCCTTGCCCTATAAAAAACACTCACAAAATTTGAGTTTGCTATTCACAAGAAGCGTTGCCTGATGTGAACCATGCCTCGAACAAAAGAGATCTCAGAAGATTAAGATTTGTTGACTTGCATAAAGCTGGAAAGGGTTACAAAAGTATCTATAAAAGCCTTGATGTTCTTCAGTCCACAGTAAGACAAATTGTCTATAAATAGAGAAAGTTCAGCACTGTTGCTACTCTCCCCAAGAGTGGCAGTCCTGCAAAGATGACTGCAAGAGCACAGTGCAAAATGCTCAATGAGGTTAAGAAGAATCCTAGAGTATCAGCTAAAGACTTACAGAAATCTCTGGAACATGCTAACATCTCTGTTGATGAGTCTACGATACGTAAAACAAGAATGGTGTTCATGGGAGGACACCACAGAAGAAGCCACTGTTGTCCAAAAACAACCTTGCTGCACGTCTGAAGTTTGCAAAAGTGCACCTGGATGTTCCACAGCGCTACTGGAAAAATATTCTGTGGACAGATGAAACTACAGCTGAGTTGTTTGGAAGCAACACACAACACTATGTGTGGAGAAAAAAATAGCACAGTGCACCAACATCAAAACCTCATCCTAACTGTAAAGTATGGTGGAGGGAGCATGGTTTGGGACTGCTTTGCTACCTCCGGGCCTGGACAGCTTGCTATCATCGACGGAAAAATGAATTCCCAAGTTTATCAAGACATTTTGCAGGAGAATGTTAGGCTATCTGTCCACCAATTGAAGCTCAAAAGAAGTTGGATGATGTAACAGGACGACCCAAAAAAACACAGAAGTAAATCAACAACAGAATGGCTTCAACAGAATAAAATACGCCTTCGGGAGTTGCCCAGTCAGAGTCCTGACCTCAACCGGATTGAGATACTGTGGCATGACCTCAAGAGAGCAGTTCACACCAGAAATTCCAAGAATATTGCTGAACTGAAACAGGTTTGTACAGAGGAATGGTCCAAAATTCCTCCTGACCGCTGTGCAGGACTGATCCACAACTACAGACATCTGGCTTTGTTATGGCGGTGTTGGAGCGGTGGCTTCTTCCTTGCTGAGCGGCCTTTCAGGTTATGTCGAAATAGGACTTGTTTTACTGTGGGTATAGATACTTTTGTACCTGTTTCCTCCAGCATCTTCAGAAGGACCTTTGCCGTTTTTCACACAAAAGTACCTTCATCTCTAGGAGACAGAACGTGTCTCCTTCCTGAGCGGCATGGCGGCTGCGTGGTCCCATGGTGTTTATACTTGCGTACTATTGTTTGTACAGATGAACGTGGTACCTTCAGGCGTTTGGAAATTGCTCCCAAGGATGAACCAGACTGGTGGAGGTCTACAAATTTTTTCTGAGGTCTTGGCTGATTTCTTTTGATTTTCCTATGATGTCAAGCAAAGAGGCACTGAGTTTGAAGGTAGGCCTTGATATACACTGCTCAAAAAAATAAAGGGAACACTAAAATAACACATCCTAGATCTGAATGAATGAACTATTCTTATTAAATACTTTTTTCTTTACATAGTTGAATGTGCTGACAACAAAATCACACAAAAATTATTAATGGAAATCAAATTTATCAACCCATGGAGGTCTGGATTTGGAGTCACACTCAAAATTAAAGTGGAAAACCACACTACAGGCTGATCAAACTTTGAAGTCAAAATTAGGCTCAGTCGTGTGTGTGGCCTCCACGTGCCTGTATGACCTCCCTACAACGCCTGGGCATGCTCCTGATGAGGTGGCGGATGGTCTCCTGAGGGATCTCCCCCCAGACCTGGACTAAAGCATCCGCCAACTCCTGGACAGTCTGTGGTGCAACGTGGCGTTGGTGGATGGAGCGAGACATGATGTCCCAGATGTGCTCAATTGGATTCAGGTCTGGGGAACGGGCGGGCCAGTCCATAGCATCAATGCCTTCCTCTTGCAGGAACTGCTGACACACTCCAGCCACATGAGGTCTAGCATTGTCTTGCATTAGGAGGAACTCAGGGCCAACCGCACCAGCATATGGTCTCACAAGGGGTCTGAGGATATCATCTCGGTACCTAATGGCAGTCAGGCTACCTCTGGCGAGCCCATGGAGGGCTGTGCGGCCCCCCAAAAAAATGCCACCCCACACCATGACTGACCCACCGCCAAACCGGTCATGCTGGAGGATGCTGCAGGCAGCAGAACGTTCTCCACGGCGTCTCCAGACTGTCACATGTGCTCAGTGTGAACCTGCTTTCATCTGTGAAGAGCACAGGGTGCCAGTGGCGAATTTGCCAATCTTGGTGTTCTCTGGCAAATGCCAAACGTCCTGCACGGTGTTGGGCTGTGAGCACAACCCCCACCTGTGGACGTCGGGCCCTCATACCACCCTCATGGAGTCTGTTTCTGACCGTTTGAGCAGACACATGCACATTTGTGGCCTGCTGGAGGTCATTTTGCAGGGCTCTGGCAGTGCTCCTCCTGCTCCTTCTTGCACAAAGGCGGAGGTAGCCGTCCTGCTGCTGGGTTGTTGCCCTCCTCCACGTCTCCTGATGTACTGGCCTGTCTCCTGGTAGCGCCTCCATGCTCTGGACACTACGCTGACAGACACAGCAAACCTTCTTGCCACAGCTCGCATTGATGTGCCATCCTGGATGAGCTGCACTACCTGAGCCACTTGTGTGGGTTGTAGACTCCGTCTCATGCTACCACTAGAGTGAAAGCACCGCCAGCATTCAAAAGTGACCAAAACATCAGCCAGGAAGCATAGGAACTGAGAAGTGGTCTGTGGTCACCACCTGCAGAACCACTCCTTTATTGGGGGTGTCTTGCTAATTGCCTATAATTTCCACCTGTTGTCTATTCCATTTGCACAACAGCATGTGAAATTTATTGTCAATCAGTGTTGCTTCCTAAGTGGACAGTTTGATTTCACAGAAGTGTGATTGACTTGGAGTTACATTGTGTTGTTTAAGTGTTCCCTTTATTTTTTTGAGCAGTGTACATCCACAGGTGCACCTCCAGTTGACTCAAATTATGTCAATTAGCCTATCAGAAGCTTCTAAAGCCATGACATAATTTTCTGGAATTTTCCAAGCTGTTTAAAGGCACAGTCAACTTAGTGTATGTAAACTTCTGACCCCCTGGAATTGTGATACAGTGAGTTATAAATGAAATAATCTGTCTGCAAACAATTGTTGGAAAAATGACTTGTGTCATGCACAAAGTAGATGTCCTAACTGACATGCCAAAACTATAGTTTGTTGGTTGAAAAACGAGTTTTAATGACTCCAACATGTAAACTTCCGACTTCAACTGTACCTCTCTGCATATTCATAACAACTTTGTCAATATGACTTGAACATGATAATTGACCATCCGATTTTACTCCTAGAGTTCAGCTTCTTCAACTTGTTCCATGACACTTTATGTACAACTCCAGTTGAGGTTTACGTCTTAGAGAATGTTTTGAACCAAATACAAAGCTTCTGTTTGAGATGTATTTAAGAGAGAGACAGAGAGACGAGTGAAGCGCTTCCGAGAGAGGGGGGGGGGGGGTAGTGGTGGGCAGACTGGGAGAGTGAGAAAAACCTCAGCCTTTGAACTATGTCGAGAGAGGAGGAGAAGCTGTGGAAAAGAGGAGAGAGAGATGAGACAGACTTTACGCCTGGTGATGTCAGCTGTTTGAATGGAAGGATAGGAAGAACAGAACAGTTGCTCCACAACCCTGCATTTATGCCAACCATCTCAGGACCACCTCGAGCCCTTTCTCTCTGAGTCTTTTGTTTCCACAGAGGAAGTGATTAAAAAGAGAAGACTTTAGACTTGTGAAAAATATGAGGATATATACACGATGGAGGAAAGAAGAAGCCACACTGAAAACCAACCTCTCCTCTGACAGTTGTGCTTTTGTCAATTTAAACTCCCCATTCCATACAAAACCAATAGCCTTTCTCTGAGTAGAAAACACTATTCCAACTCTGACTGTGTACAAAATGGCACCCTAATCCCTATGGGCCCTGGTCAAAGGTAATGTACTATACAGGAAATAGGGTTCCATTTAGAACACAGCCTCTGTTTTTCTGCCCGTCCCCCTACCCTCCCTCCAGGGGGCCCAAAGCACTGAGGGCTTCTGACCTTGGGAACAGATAACATCCCGGGGTTTTAACAAACGAGCTGAGATCATTACGCCAATTAGGCCTAGCCAAACTTACATCAGGACTTGGCTGTGACTGTACACAGGGGATAGCCTATAGGGTCCATTGCTAATTGCGGGCTTGGGAAAAAGCAGATGGGTGTCGGTGTCACAAAAGGGGATTGGAAGCAGAGCTGGGAAGAATCATTCAACTCTGGTAGCTAACATTCCATCAGGTTGCTGTGGGTATGAATCGGGCTCAGATAACGAGAAGTGTACAGTTATTGCTCTTGTAACTCCAGCTCATAGTATTAGCCAATTAGATGGAGAGGAGAGGCATGGAACCAAATAGCAGTCCTATAAAGAGAATGGTGAACAAATTCATTAAGTCATCTGAAAGTGTTGTGAGTGGGGATGGACAGAAGGACAGTATGCTGAGCAGTCAGAGGCTACCATTGCCAATCTATTGTGGACTCCAGAGCAGAGGAACAGAGGGGGGCGTGGGGGGGAGAAAGAGAGAGAGAGGTGGGGGGGAGAAGGAGAGAGAAAGAGAGAGGGGGAGAGAGCAAGAGAGATGGGGGTAAAAATGATTTGAATTCAATCACTGTTTGAACACATCTCTTTCAATTTAAAAACTTTCCCTACATGTTTGCCCATTGAAGTGGTCAGAAAGTGACTTTTTTCCCCTGAATGACAAAACATTCCAGAGAAAAAGGTGCTTAAAGTTTACCCATTTTGCACACCCCACCATACCATGAGACATCCATGTTTTCATCAATGGAAAAGATAAAACGTTTGAGTTATAATTTAAAAGCTTACAAAACAGGGTTGTCAAACTATTTCATAATTTCTTTCTATTTTAACATCAATGATCTAAAAATGCGTAAACTCCGATTTTTTTCATATTCTGATACGTTGTAGATTAGACCCTATTTCACATCTGAGGTTTTTGTATTGTGCCCACCATCGGTTAAGACACAACCTGCTCTTGAATACAGGGTGGGTGTCATTTCAACCATAGAAATAGATTTCATAGAATGGACCTATCCCTTCAGATCACTGCAATTTAGCTGGTACATCATTGAAATTGGATTTTAATAGATTTTTTTTAATTCTAATTACTACCAAAGTAGTAATTACTACTGGTCTACCCACCATCGAATGACAACTTAAATGTTTTTCTATTACCTATATTTCTATGATTTCCTATGGAGAATTGACAGCATAATTTAAAACAACAGATATTCCCATTCAAGTCAACATTCTATGATGTGTGGAACTCCAATCATCTTTGTGGTACGATTTGAAAGTTGAAATTTGAATTTTATTCCCATTTTAGTACATTTATGAGCTAAAACATGACACCCACAATGTATTCAAGGGCATGATGTGTCTCAACCGATAGCAGGCACAACACAAAAACCATCAAATGATGTAGAATAGGGTCTAAGCTACAACAAATGTGAATATGAAGAAAAAAACTAATGTACGCATTTTTAGATAATTTATGTTTAAAGTAAAAAATTAAATACACTTTTTTTCAAGACATTTTGAAATAGTTTGACAATCCTATTTGTAAGCTTTTAAAATATATCAATCTCAAATGTTTCTTTTTTCCAGTGATGAAGACATGTCTAATGGTATGGTGGGGTATGTAAAATAGGTCCACTTTCAGCACCTTTATCTCTTGAATGTTTTGGCATTCAGGTCCAAAAGTCACTTTCTGACCACTTCTACAATGGGCAAAAATGTATGGAAGGTTTTGTTCAAATCAAAAGGGGTGTTGTCAGAAAGTGATAGAAATCAAATGGATTTGCCCATAGGGGTAACGGAAGTTCAGTCTTCACACAGGGACCAGCAGGAGGCTGGAGAAAACAGTGTCACAGAGACACCCAGCAGGTTAGTGGATGGTGTTGACACTGCAGCGGGGTGGGAAGAGAAAGAATGGAGAGGGGGCAGCAGAGTGGATGGAAGAGTAACAAGCGGGACTACAATGGGCTACCCTCATTCACATGACCAGAGAGGGGGAACCATGTTTAGAGGCTAGCCCCTTGGCCTGAAGTCCTGAGAGCACAGGTCTAGGGATCAGGCGTAGGGGGATACAAAGTATACATCCCCCAAAACCATATAGGGGACAGAAGCTGTGTTAACATAGTCATGGATACCCCCTGACAAAAACACACATCACCACCGACCACACCCCTTTCCAGATATTCTCCGGTATTATTTAGCTTCATATGAGACTGACATATCACTAAACTCAATGGCTGAGCTCATATGAGGCATTTAAAAGGGTAAACAAGCTCAAAATGTGGACCTATAGATGTGCAAAGATAAAATTACTTAAAATGACCAACACTTTCAACTTCTGCGTCTGAGTACAACACCATATGCTGACCTTTGGTTCAAGGTAGTAGGTCTATAGACCATATTTCTGGCTTCAGGTTACATATTTGGGTATAGAATGGATATCCTGGGAAACAACATCTATATTTTCTAACACACGATAAGCTCATTATATACAAACAAGACGAATCCAATATTGATGTGGTAATTCCTACTGAAGGTAATGTGTATGCTATCATATTCCACCCCACCACTTCCAAATAGCACTGGGTTCTTTCTGATACCATTATCTCCATCTAGTGGAAAATTGAGTAAATTACAAATCCAATCTGGAAATACCAGGGGAGTATGACTGCCCCCTCTCATTGAAGCCACAGAAGTCAAATCAAATCTTCTTTCTCACATGTTTCGTAAACAACAGGTGTAGACTAACAGTGAAATGTTTACTTACGGGCCCTTGCGAACAACGCAAAAAAAGAATATAGAAATAGTACACTTTTAAAAAATTAAAAAATAACATGAGGAATAATTGAAAAATAATAACACGAAGAATGGAAACATAATAACACGAAGAATAATGGAAACATAATAACACAAGGAATAAATACACAATGAGTAGCAATATCTTGGCTATATACACGGAGTACCAGTACCGAGTCGATGTGCAGGGGTATGAGGTAATTGACAGCCTCCAGTCTTCTGGGAAGGGTTTCCACTAAATGCTGGAACATCCCAAAGATTGGAAAGCAGCTGCGGTCATCGCCCTCTTCAAAGGGGGGGGGACACTCTTGACCCAAACTGCTACAGACCTATATCTATCCTACCCTGCCTTTCTAAGGTCTTCGAAAGCCAAGTTAACAAACAGATTACCGACCATTTCGAATCCCACCGTACCTTCTCCGCTATGCAATCTGGTTTCAGAGCTGGTCATGGGTGCACCTCAGCCACGCTCAAGGTCCTAAACGATATCTTAACCGCCATCGATAAGAAACAATACTGTGCAGCCGTATTCATTGACCTGGCCAAGGCTTTCGACTCTGTCAATCACCACATCCTCATCGGCAGACTCGATAGCCTTGGTTTCTCAAATGATTGCCTTGCCTGGTTCACCAACTACTTCTCTGATAGAGTTCAGTGTGTCAAATCGGAGGGTCTGTTGTCCAGGCCTCTGGCAGTCTCTATGGGGGTGCCACAGGGTTCAATTCTTGGACCGACTCTCTTCTCTGTATACATCAATGATGTCGTTCTTGCTGCTGGTGAGTCTCTGATCCACCTCTACGCAGACGACACCATTCTGTATACTTCTGGCCCTTCTTTGGACTCTTCAATGCCATACAACTCTCCTTCCGTGGCCTCCAATTGCTCTTAAATACAAGTAAAACTAAATGCATGCTCTTCAACCGATCGCTGCCTGCACCTGCCCGCCTGTCCAACATCACTACTCTGGACGGCTCTGACTTAGAATATGTGGACAACTACAAATACCTAGGTGTCTGGTTAGACTGTAAACTCTCCTTCCAGACTCACATCAAACATCTCCAATCCAAAGTTAAATCTAGAATTGGCTTCCTATTCCGCAACAAAGCATCCTTCACTCATGCTGCCAAACATACCCTTGTAAAACTGACCATCCTACCAATCCTCGACTTCGATGATGTCATTTACAAAATAGCCTCCAATACCCTACTCAATGAATTGGATGCAGTCTATCACAGTGCCATCCGTTTTGTCACCAAAGCCCCATATACTACCCACCACTGCGACCTATACGCTCTCGTTGGCTGGCCCTCACTTCATACTCGTCGCCAAACCCACTGGCTCCAGGTCCTCTACAAGACCCTGCTAGGTAAAGTCCCCCCTTATCTCAGCTCGCTGGTGACCATAGCAGCACCCACCTGTAGCACGCGCTCCAGCAGGTATATCTCTCTGGTCACCCCCAAAACCAATTCTTCCTTTGGCCGCCTCTCCTTCCAGTTCTCTGCTGCCAATGACTGGAACGAACTACAAAGATCTCTGAAACTGGAAACACTTATCTCCCTCACTAACTTTAAGCACCAGCTGTCAGAGCAGCTCACAGATTACTGCACCTTTACATAGCCCATCTATAATTTAGCCCAAACAACTACCTCTTTCCCTACTGTACTTATTTATTTAGCTCGTTTGCACCCCATTATTTCTATCTCTACTTTGCACATTCTTCCACTGCAAATCTACAATTCCAGTGTTTTACTTGCTATATTGTATTTACTTCGCCACCATGGCCTTTTTTTTGCCTTCACCTCCCTTATCTCACCTCACTTGCTCACATTGTATATAGACTTATTTTTCTACTGTATTATTGACTGTATGTTTGTTTTACTCCATGTGTAACTCTGTGTTGTTGTATGTGTCGAACTGCTTTGCTTTATCTTGGCCAGGTCGCAATTGTAAATGAGAACTTGTTCTCAACTTGCCTTCCTGGTTAAATAAAGGTGAAATAAAATAAAATAAAAATTGTTGAGGGGATTTTCTTCCATTCAACCACAAGAGCATTAGTGAGGTCGGGCACTGTTGGTCGGTCAATTAGGCCTGGCTCCAATTCATCCCAAAGGTGTTCGATGGAGTTGAAGTCAGGGCTCTGTACATGCCAGTCAAGTTCTTCCACACCGATCTCAACAAACCATTTCTGTATGAACCACGCTTTATGCATGGGGGCATTGTCATGCCGAAACAGGGAAGGGCCATCCCCAAACTGTTGCCACAAAGTTGAAAGCACAGAATCGGCGAATGTAATGTAATTGTATACAGTAGTGTGAAGATTTCCCTTCACTGGAACTAAGGGGGAAAACAGCCCCAGACCATTATTCCTCCTCCACCAAACTTTACAGTTGGCACTATGCATTTGGGCAGGTAGCGTTCTCCTGGCATAGGCCAAATCCAAATTCGCACTACCCTCTGTAGCGCCTTGCAGTCAGATGCCAAGCATATCAAGAGGTGATGCAGCCAGTCAAAATCATCTCAATGGTGCAGCTGTAGAACTTGTTGAGGATCGGAGGGCCCATGACAAATCTGTTACTCTCCTGAGGGGTAAGAGGTGTTGTCATACCCTCTTCATGTGTGTCATGTGTCATGTGTGTGGATCATGACAGTTCCTTAGTGATGTGGACACCGAAGAATTTGACGCTCTCGACCTGCTCCACAACAGCCCTGTCGATGTGGATGGGGGCATTCTTGGCCCCCCGTTTCCTGTAGTCCATGATAAGCTACACTGACTTGCTGACGTGTACGGAGATGTTGTTTTACTGGCACCACACTGCCAGGTCTCTGACCTCGTGCCTGTAGTTTCATCGTCGTCGGTTGTCAGGCCTACTACCGTTGTGTTGTCTGAAAACCTAATGATGGTATTGGAGTCGTGGGTGAACAGGGAATACAGGAGGGGACTAAGCACACACCGCTGTCGGGGCCCTGTGTTGAGGGTCAGTGTGGCGGATGTATTGTCTACCCTCACCACCATGAGGCGGCTTGTCAGGAATTCCAGGATCCAGTTGCAGAGGTACAGTGCCTTCAGAAAGTACTCATACCCCTTGACTTCTTACACATTTTGTTGTGTTACAGCCTGAATTTAAAATGTATAAAAAAATGTTTTTCAAGATTGTCACTGGCCTACACACAATGTCTTGAGTCAATAAGTATTCAACCCCTTTGTTATGGTAAGCATAAATAAAAATTGGATTAACAGTCACATAATAAGTTGCATGGACTCACTCTGTGTGCAATAATAGTGTTTGACATGATTTTTGAATGACTACCTCATCTCTGTACCCCACACATACAATTATCGGTAAGGTCTCTAGTCGAGCAGTGAATTTCACACAGATTCAACCAGAAATACCAGGTAGGTTTTCCAATGTCTCTCAAAGAAGGGCACATATTGGTAGATGTGTAAACATTTTTAAAAAGCAGACATATTAATTACACTTTGGATGTTGTATCAATAGACCCAGTCACTACAGAGATACAGGCATCCTTCCTAACTCAGTTGCTGTAGAGGAAAGAAACCACTCAGGGATCTCACCAATGGTGACTTTGAAACAGTTACTCCACACCTAACCTAATTGACAGAATGAATAGAAGAAAGCCTGTCCAGAATACAAAATATTCCAAAACTAAAGTAATAACGCAAGAAATGTGGCAAAGCACTTCACTTTTTGTCATGAACACAAAGTGTTATATTTGGGGCCGCTCTCCATATTTTCAAGCATAGCGGTGACTGCATCATGTTATGGGTATGCTTGTAATCGTTAAGGACTGGGGAGTTTTTCAAAATAAAACGGAATGGAGCTAAGCACAGGCAAAATCCTAGAGGAAAACCCTGTTCCGTCTGCTTTCCACCAGACACTGGGTGCTGAATTCACCTTTCAGCAGGACAATAACCTAAAACACAAGGCCAAATCTACACTGGAGTTGCTTACCAAGAAGACAGTGATGGCCCTGAGTGGCAGAGTTGTGACTTAAATCTACTTGAAAATCTATGGCAAGACTTGAAAATGGTTGTCTAGCAATGATCAACCACCAATTCTACAGAGCTTGAAGAATTTTGAAAATAATAATAGGCAAATGTTGCACAATCCAGGTGTGGAAAGCTCTTAGAGACTTACCCAGAAAGACTCACAGCTGTAATTGCTGCCAAAAGTGCTTCTACAAAGTATTGAGTCAGGGGTGTGAATACTTGTGTAAATAAGATATTTTTGTATTTAATTTTCTATAAATGTTTTACTTTATCATTATGGGTTATTGTGTATAGATGTGTGAGATAAACTACAATGTAATCCATTTTGAATTCAGGCTGTAACACAAAATGTGGAATAAGTCAAGGAGTATGAATATTTTCTGAAGGTGTTTAAGCCCAGGGTCCTTAGCTTAGTGATGAGCTTGGAGGGCACTATGGTGGTGAACGCTGAGCTGTAGTCAATGAACAGTATTCTCACGTAGGTGTTCCTTTTGTCCAGGTGGGAAATGACAGTGTGGAGTGCAATAGAGACTGTGTCATCTGTGGATCTATAGGGGCGGTATGCAAAATGGAGTAGTTCCAGGGTGTCTGGGATGAGCTTTTTGATGTGAGCCATGACCAGCCTTTCAAAGCAATTCATGCTACAGATGTGAGTACTATGGTGCAATAGTCAATTAGACAGGTTACCTTGGCGTTCTTGGGCACAGGAACTATAGTGGTCTGCTTGAAACATGTACGTATTACAGACTAGGTCAGGGAGAGTTTGAAAATGTTAGAGAAGACACTTGCCAGCTGGTCAGCACATGCTTTGAGTACGCGTCCTGGTACTCTATCTGGCCCTGCGGCCTTGTGATTGTTAACCTGTTTAAAGGGCTTACTCACATCGGCTACGGAGAGCGTGATCACACAGTTGTCTGAAACAGCTGGTGCTCTCATGCATAGTTCAGTGTTTGCTAGCCTTCGAAGCGTGCATAGAAGGTATGTAGCTCATCTGGTAGGCTACCAACACTGGACAGCTCGGGCTGGGTTTCCCTTTGTAATCAGTAATAGTTTGCAAGACATGCCACATCTGACGAGAATCAGAGCCTGTGTAGTAGGATTCAATCTTGGTCCTGTATTGACGCTTTGCCTGTTTGATGGTTCGTCGGAGGGCTTTATAGCAGAGATCCGTAGCAGGGTTTCTTATAAATGTCCGGATTAGTGTCCCGCTCCTTGAAAGAGGCAGCTCTAGCCTTTAGCTCAGTGCAGATGTTGCCTGTAATCCTTGGCTTCTGGTTGGGATATGTGCATCGATACACTTATTTATAAAGCCGGTGACTGATGTGGTAAACTCCTCAGTGCCATCGGATGAATCCCAGAACACATTCTTACCGTGCTAGCGAAACAGACCTGTAGCTTAGCATCCGCTTCATCAGACCACTTCCATATTGAGTGCGTCACTGGTACTTCCTGTTTGAGTTTTCTCTTGTAAGAAGGAATCAGGATAGAGTTATGGTCAG
Source organism: Salvelinus alpinus (assembly GCF_045679555.1). Lineage (NCBI taxonomy): Eukaryota > Metazoa > Chordata > Actinopteri > Salmoniformes > Salmonidae > Salvelinus > Salvelinus alpinus. The sequence goes on from NC_092097.1 coordinate 38,487,143, forward strand.
ATTTCCCAAATGGGGAAGGGAAAGGGGGATACCTAGTCAGTACAACTGAATGCCTTCAACTGAAATGTGTCTTCTGCATTTAACCCAACCGCTCTGAATCAGAGAGGTGCAGGGGGCTGCCATAATCGACATCCACGTCTTTGGCGCCTGGGGAACAGTGGGTTAACTGCCTTGCTCAGGAGCAGAATGACAGATTGTTACCTTGTCAGTTTGGGGATTCGATCCAGCAACCTTTCAGTGAAACGTGATCTATCTTTCTGGTAGAAATGAGGTAAAACGGATTTCAGTTTTCCTTTATTAAAGTCACCGGTCACTAGGTGCACCGCCTCTGGGTGAGCATTTTCTTGTTTGCTTAACGTCTTATGGCTGCAATCCTGTTAACGGGATCGATATGACAACAGCCAGTGAAAGTGCAGGGCGCCAAATTCAAACAACAGAAATCTCATAATTAACATTCCTCAAGCATACAAGTATTTCACACCATTTTAAAGATACACTTCTTGTTAATCCCACCACAGTGTCCGATTTCAAAAAGGCTTTACAGCGAAAGCACCACAAACGATTATGTTAGGTCACCGCAAAATCACAGAAAAACACAGCCATTTTCCCAGCCAAAGACAGGAGTCACAAAAAGCAGAAATAGAGATAAAATGTATCACTAACCTTTGATGATCTTCATCAGATGACACTCATAGGACTTCATGTTACACAATACATATATGTTTTGTTCGATAAAGTTCATATTTATATCCAAAAACATCAGTTTACATTGGCGCCATGTTCAGAAATTCCTCCAAAATATCCGGAGAAATTGCAGAGAGCCACGTCAAATAACATAAATACTCATAAACTTTGATGAAAGATACATGTTTTACATAGAATTAAAGATACACTTGTTCTTAATGCAACCGCTGTGTCAGATTTCAAAAAGCTTTACGGCAAAAGCACAATATTCAATCATCTGAGAACAGCGTTCAGCCACAAAAGGAAGCCATACAGTTACCCGCAAAATTGTGCAGTCAACAAAACTCATAAATAGCATTATAAATCTTCACTTATCTTTGCTGATCTTCGTCGGAATGCACTCCCAGGACTCCCACTTCCACAATAAATTTTAGTTTTGTTCAGTAATGTCCATCATTTATGTCCAAATAGCTATTTTTGTTAGAGTGTTTGGTAAACAAATCCAAAGTCAGGAAGCGCGTTCACTAAAAGCAGACAAAATGTCAAAAGGTTCCGTAAAAGTCAGTAGAAACATGTTAAACGATATATTGAATCAATCTTTAGGATGTTTTTAACATAAATCTTCAATAACGTTCCAACCAGAGAATTCCATTGACTTCAGATGTGCGATGGAACAGAGCTCCCTCTCATGTGAACGCGCATGGTCAGCTCATGGCAGACCTGACTCATTCCTGTCTCCTTCGGCCCCACTTCACAGTAGAGGCAACAGACAAGGTTCTACAAACTGTTGACATCTAGTGGAAGCCGTAGGAAGTGCAAACTGATCCATATCCCACTGTGTATTCGATAGGCGATGAGTTGAAAATCGACCAACCTCAGATTTCCCACTTCCTGTTTGGATTTCTTCTCAGGTTTTTGCCTGCCATGTGAGTTCTGTTATACTCACAGACATCATTCAGTGTTTTCTATACAATACTAATAATAATATGCATATATTAGCAACTGGGACTGAGGAGCAGGCAGTTTACTCTGGGCACCTTTCATCCAAGCTACTCAATACTGCCCCTGCAGCCATAAGAAGTTTTAAGGCCCTATACAGATTGTTGAATGTGGTCTTAGTGCCAGCACCGGTTTGTGGTGGTAAATAGACAGCTACGAAATATATAGATGAAATCTCTTGGTAATTGGTGTGGTATACAGCTAGCGTATCATGAGGTATTCTAACTTAGGCGAGCAGAACCCCAAGACTTCCTTAACATTAGAGATCGCACACCAGTTGTTGTTAATAAAGATACACACACACACACCCTCCGCTCAGCTTCCCCGACGGAGCCATTCTGTCCTGCTGATGTATAGAAAGCAGCTAGATTTATATTAACTAAGTCCTTGTTGAGCTATGACTCAGAGAAACATAGGATAATACAGTTCTTCAGATCACATTGATAAGATAGTCTCGAACGGAGCTCATCCAGTTTATTCTCCAGTGATTGCACGTTGGCCATTAGAACAGAGGGCAGAGGCGATTTAACCACTCTCTGACTTATTCTCTTCAGGTATCTCGCACACCGGCTTCTATAGAGCTGTCTCCTCCTTCCACCATTTTTGATGGTGAGTGGAAGCTACAACTGGAGACCCAACGGGGAAGAAGATGGCGTAAGTGGATTTTCTGTTTGAATCAGATGGCGTGTCGAATGGAGATGGAGAGTGAGAAGAATGTAGAGTGAGAAGTGAGAATGGAGACTGGAGAGTGAGAATGGAGAGTGAGAAGGATTACAGTTGCAAACACAAACTGAAATAAGAGAAGTAATGTGGTTGTGGGATTTAGTAAATCCAAGCCTAGTTCTGATTATTTTTTGGACGGAGTGAAGGTTTTGGATCGATGGAGTTACCTGGGAGATCCGTTTGAAGTCTAAATGAAAATCATGGAGGCGTTGGACAAGAAGAAAATTGGCCCGCAACTGAATCTAGTTGATGATTCCTGCTTTAAGAGCTTTCATTCCCAAACTCATGCAGTGTCGTAATTGCAAATTATTTGGTAATGTGTCAAGTGTATGTAGAGGGCAGGAGTATCGTATGCAAGCTGAGACTAAATACTGCAATTGTGGTGGTGAACATGCACCCGAATTCTTGAAATGCCCTGTTAGGGTGAAGGAGACAGAGGTGGGAAGAATAATGTCTACTATCCGAAGGCCGTGAGGAGAGTGGAAGAAAGGAGTGACGTTGAAGAAATAATGGTAGTAGGAGTAGAGACACCAGTGAATATGCCTTGTCAACAGAAGGATCCTGACATGTTGCATGTTAAGAAGGTGAACATTGTAGCGTTTATTGCATTGGTTATCAACTGCACAGCACAAACAGAGAGAAAATCTGAGAAAACAGGCATAGCTGTGAGTGCGGCTGAAAGTTGTTGTTTTTTTACAACAGAGGCATTACAAGGAATCGATTAATGCTACGTCGTCGCAGGCCCCCGAGCCTGTGTAGGGATGTGATTGAACTGACTGAAGAAGTGGAATGGTTTTTGATTGATTTCATCAAAAATCCCAAACAGTAGGTGGCGGCAATACACCAATAGGTTGTAGTCTGTCAAACTGAATGCTTTAAATGTTCACCCCCTGCGATTCATCTGGGTTTCCTCTATCCATCTGTGGTGGTAGTGAATAAAATAATGTTGAAAAGACATTCCTGCTGATAGGCCAAACAATGCAGTAATTGTTACTTTGGGGCTAGGCTAAATCTGGTCTGATTAATCAGGCTGTAATACATCATTAATTGGTATATACAGCCTGACACATTTGAGTGAAAAATTGTGTAAGCCTAAATGTTCCTTGCAAGGTAGAAGGTTTAATAAAATCACATTTAAACTTACTCTACCGGTTGTCTGTGCAGTTTCTCCTTCAGCACTCAATTTTTTTTTTACAAATATCCACAGGAAATGATTGTTTACCCTAATTTTTTGAGAGCTGGTAGGTATGGTTCTGTCCGCTTGATTTTCTGTTGTGTATTTTACTGCAACGGAAACAATTGCACAATAAACAATAACCAAGTGTAACCAAAACACAGACTGAACGTTGCTTACATTCAGCTGGCAGTGGCAAACCTACCAGCTCTCAAAAAAGTTGGGTAAACAATAATTTCCTGTGGATATTTTGGCTCAAATTTCAAGTGAGTGAAAGACAAACCGCACAACAATCAGTAGAGTAAGTTTAAATGTAATTTTATTCAACATTCTGGCATGAAAGGAACATTTACACAATGTTGAACTCAAATGTGTCAGGCTGTATAGTATGCCAATGAATTGTGTTTTATAGCCTGATTAATCAGACAAGACTAAATCCTTGAGTCAGAGCTAGGTAAGCTCACAGAAACTGTAGCCTTCTAGTATTAGGTCCTACCTCCAATACAAGGTTCAATCTCAACCATGTCTCAGTTGGTCATGCAGCCCGTGAAACTTAATTTATTTTACATTACAGGGGCCCACTGCAGCCACCTATACAATAATGTAGGCTATTACGTCACTTTGGATAAAATGGCATCCCTAACATCTTCAACACCCCTGAATACAGTAATTACAGACCTTGGCCATTTAGCAGTGCAAGCCAGCCTTTATGATGTCAGCTAGAGCAATGGGCTTCAGTACTGTCAGACATAGGCCTGATAATAGCCTGTTATTTCTTATGTCAAATATACCAATTCGTAGAAAATGGATTTATGTATGCATATCACTATGAGTATACTGTCATAACTAAATACGGGCTGATAAGTAGGCCTAAAATCTGATTTCTAGTAATGATGTATGTGTCCACAGGAAGTTGGCTAGCACTGCGCAGGCAGGGGGTTGTGTTCTATAGCTAGCTAGTTTACCTTTTTAGGATCATCGTAGAACACTCCAATACTAGACAGATTGCGTCCAATGCTGCAACTCTCAGTAAAAAGTTGTCCACACTCTTTATATGGTCCCTGTTTGAACTTGTAGGCGATTGTGATGTTCTTGATTGGAGGAGAACCAGTCCGGATGTGTATTTCTGACAACAGCCCCGAGTACAGAACGTACCCTACTATTGTCACAAGACTCAACAAGACGAAAATCAAACACAACATTAACCATTCTGGCATGATGTAGGGTCCTAGAATGCCTTTTCTGCCTTTGCGATTTGCTAAAACACACTCGGGAATTGATTTATGTTGGTAGCTAACTAGCTGGCTTAAAAGCCAACTAAAGCCACAACTACTTTCACATTTAAAACGTCCGTTAACTTGATAACAACTCTCACATAACGGCATGAACAACGGGACCGTTCGAATACAGATTCATTTCCCTAAACAAGGACCAGTTGAAAACAACTTCCTGGGATGCACCATCTGTGGAAACGAAAGTGAGGTATTGTTTTATTCCATGACCATTGTTATTCAATATATCAGTCATATAAATTACAGCTACCGACTTTTATAAACCAAACACATCTACCAATGTCATTTCAAATTCAAAACATATCTCAACGAATAAAATTGCGTGTTGTAGAAAATCGGTTAATCTGGTAAACACCCCTTTATCTTTTTTATCTTGTTCCAATCAATTATACGATTTGCTGCGTGAGACGCCACCAGAGGTCAACAAATCCTCATGGAAGTTGTTACTGGGCAATTCAATGATAACGGAATGAAAAACCAAAAACATTGTTTGCAAAGTTAAATAAACCTTATAAATATATGCACAAGGACTGCTTTTAACAACTTCCACAGAACATTTTACAAAAACACATTTACTCGAAGAACAGATGTGTAGATGTAAAGTTTGATATCAGAATAACTGTAAAATCTCCCTCAGTTTATGTGAACCACGTTTTCCAAAACGTGTCTGCAGAAAGAATGGGGTGTCAGCTATGATGAATTTTTTTTATTTTGGTTATTGAACTACAGTAAGTGAAATGGATTAACACCCGGTAATAGAATGATGGTAACAGAATTACATCATGGGTCCCTGATCTATAGGACAGAAATGCATAATTGTGAATGTTATTCTCTTCATGGTTAAGTATCCTGAGTAGGTAGAGAAATGTAATATCCTCCTTTGAATGTTTGGGTATTATTCTACACACTGGCTATTATTCTAATGAGCTTTGCCTCCAAACAAGATCAAACGTGGTTGTTCCAGACCGGACCAAATCTGTACCAATCATAGACCTACATGTTTCACAAGTTTGGACATCACAGTACAGCACAGTAGAGCATAGTAGAGTAGAGTTCAGTACAGTACAGTACAGTTTAGTTCAATACAGTAAAGTCCCGTGGAGTTCAGTAAAGTGCAATACAGTCAATTATACTGTACTCTACTATAGTGTGCTCTACTTTACAGTACTGTACAGTGCCTTCGGAACGTATTCAGACCCCTTTACTTTTTCCACATTTTGTTACATTACAGCCTTATTCTAAAATTGATAAAATATTATTATCTACACACATTACCCCATAATGACAAAGCGAAAACTGTTTTTTTGAAAGTTTTGCACACATCAAAAATAAAAAAACAGAAATACCTTATTTACATTAGTATTCAGACCCTTTGCTATGAGACTCGAAATTGAACTTAGGTGCGCACTGTTTCCATTGATCATCCTTGAGAAATTTCTACAACTTGATTGGAGTACACCTGTGGTAAATGTAATTGATTGGACATGATTTGGAAAGGCACACACCTGTCTATATACAGTTGAAGTTGGAAGTTTACATACACCTTAGCCAAATACATTTAAACTCAGTTTTTCACAATTCCTGACATTTAATCCTAGTAAAAATTCCCTGTCTTAGGTCAGTTAGGATCACCACTTTATTTTAAGAATCTGAAATGTCAGAATAATAGTAGAGAGAATTATTTATTTCAGCTTTTATTTCTTTCTTCACATTCCAAGTGGATCAGAAGTTTACATACACTCAATTAGTATTTGGTAGCATTGTCTTTAAATTGTTTAACATGGGTCAAACGTTTCGGGTAGCCTTCCAGAAGCTTCCCACAATAAGTTGGGGGAATTTTGGCCCATTCCTCCTGACAGAGCTGGTGTAACTGAGTCAGGTTTATAGGCCTCCTTGCTCGCAAATGCTTTTTCAGTTCGGCCCACATATTTTCTGTAGGATTGAGGTCAGGGCTTTGCGATGGCCACTCCAATACTTTGACTTTGTTGTCCTTAAGCCATTTTACCACAACTTTGGAAGTATGCTTGGGGTCATTGTCCATTTTTGAAGACCCATTTGCGACCAAGCTTTAACTTCCTGACTGATGTCTTGAGATGTTGCTTCAATATATCCACATAATTTTCCTGCCTCATGATGCTCCTAACTTTTTATTCCGCCATTGGGCCATTAGCCAATAAACCCCGACAAAATCCACAGACAAACAAACAAGGAAACATACAACTCACTATTCATAAACAACTCAACTCATTCACTGGGTACCTCTTCAAAATAAACTAGTATTCAGTAATGGTCGCCCTCATTACAACCCAAAATAAAAATAGATGATTAACACTGAACAACCTCTTCAAAACCAAAAGAACTAGTATTCAGTAATGGTCACCCGCATTACAACCCGAAATAAAATAGAAGAGATGAGTATTATAACCACCTCTCCAAAACCAAAATAACTAGGATTCAGTAATGATCGCTTGCATTACTAGCCAAAATTAAAATCATCAATCATTAATTTCATTCATCCTATATTGACATCATGCATTTCAACAACAGCCCGTTAAGTAATTTATCCAAACCATGTCATATTCAAAGGGTATGTCTATATTTTAGAGTAAGTGAGCTGCCACTTACTTGTTAGAGGGAAACCACACCAGTGAATGCCAATTAATTACAGACTTATATTAAACAGGTGTCTGCTTACCATGTTTAATTTGGAGCTCTGGCACCATGGTGTGGATTCTCCTCCAACCGGGGTGGACACTCACTCCTGGCAAGCTCGCCAAATGTTGGGGTTCGTTCCTTGTTAATCATTGGCTCATTGGTGAAATTAGCATTTCTCAGACAGTTTCTTTATAAGAGGCAGAGATTAGAAAAGACTGTGGAACAATATTAAACCTTTCTAATGAATATATATATATTGTTCATCTGTAGTCTAGGATCCTATAAATGTAAGGAGGGAGGGGTCTTATAACCCCTCCCCTTCTATTAATACAACATAAGCATAATCAATTATTATAATACATCAAATATTTGGTACAGCCCTTATCATGACCCCAAGGTGAACCTGACAGTTCCTTTTGGCAAACTCCAAGCGGGCTGTCAAATCAAATCAAATTTTATTGGTCACATACATGTGTTTAGCAGATGTTATTGCGGGTGTAGCAAAATGTTTGTTCTTCTATCTCCGACAGTGCTGTAATATCTAACAAGTAATATCTAACAGTTTCACAAAATATACCCAAAATACACAGAGCGTCATTGGACTGAGACACAGTGGCATAGTATAGAGTACACATATGAGATGGGTAATGCAATATTTATAAACAATTAATGTGACTAAGATACCATAGAATAGTATAGAGTACAGTTTACACATATGAGATGAGTAATGCAAGATACGGAGACATTATTAAAGTGGCTAATGTTTCATTTCCTTAAAGTGGCCAGTGATTCCTAATCTATGTCTATAGGCAGCAGCCTCTGATGTGCTGGTGATGGCTGTTTAAAAGTCAGTGGTGTAGTATAGAATACAATACAGTATATACATATGAAATGGGTGATGCAATAAGTAAACACAATTTAAAAGTGACTAAGATAACGTAGAATTGTATGGAGTGTGGTTTATACATATGAGATGAGTAATGCTAAATATGGAACATTATTAAAGTGGCTAGTGATCCATTTCTAAAAGTGGTCAGTGATTCCTAATCTGTGTCGACAGGCAGCCACCCCTGATGTGCTAGTGATGGCTGTTTAGCAGTCTGATGGCCTTGAGATAAAAGCTGTTTTCAGTCTCTCGGTCCCAGCTTTGATGCACCTGTTCTGACCTCACCTTCTGCATGATAGCGGGGTGAACAGGCAGTGGCTCGGGTGGTTGATGTCCTTGATGATCTTTATGGCCTTCCTATGGCATCGGGTGCTGTAGGTGTCCAGGAGGGTGGGATGTTTGCCCCCAGTAATACGTTGGCTAGACCGCACCACCCTCTGGAGAGCTTTGTGGTTGTGGGCGGTGCAGTTGCCGTACCAGGCGGTGATACAGCCTTACAGGATGCTCTCAATTGTGCATCTGTAAAAGTTTGTGAGGGTTTTAGGTGTTAAGCCAAATGTCTTTAACCTCCTGATGTTGAAGAGGCGCTGTTGCCTTCTTCACCACACTGTCTGTGTGGGTGGACCATTTCAGATTGTCTGTGATGTGTACGCCAAGGTACTTCAATTTTTTTTTTATCAATCTAATTTATTTATAAAGCCCTTCTTACGTCAGCTGATGTCACAAAGTGCTGTATAGAAACCCAGCCTAAAACCCCAAAGAGCATGCAATGCAGGTGTAGAAGCACCTGCTTTCCACCTTCTCCACTGTGGTCCCATTGATGTGGATGAGGGGGTGCTCCCTCTGCTGTTTCCTGAAGTCCACAATCATCTCCTTTGTTTTGTTGACGTTGAGTGAGAGGTTATTTTCCTGGCACCACACTCCCAGAGCCGTCACCTCCTCCCTGCAGGCTGTCTCATCGTTGTTGGTAATCAAGCCTACTACTGTTGTGTCGTCTGCCAACTTGATGATTGAGTTGGAGGCATGCTTGGCCACGCAGTCATGGGTGAACAGGGAATACAGGTCGGGGCTGAGCATGTACGCTTGTGGGGCCCCAGTGTTGAGGATCAGCAAAGAAGAGGTGTTGTTTCCTACCTTCACCACCTGGTGGCGACCTGTCAGGACGTCCAGGACCCAGTTGCAAAGGGCAGGGTTCAAACCCAGGGCATCGAGATTGATGATGAGCTTGGAGGGTACTATGGTGTTGAATGCTGAGCTATAGTCAATGAACAGCATTCTTACATAGGTATGCCACAGGATGGTCCTGTGTGGCTCAGTTGGTAGAGCATGGCGCTTGCAACGCCAGGGTTGTGGGTTCATTCCCCACGGGGGGACCAGGATGAATATGTATGAACTTTCCAATTTGTAAGTCGCTCTGGATAAGAGTGTCTGCTAAATGACTTAAATGTAAATGTATGCCTCTTGTCCAGATGGGACAGGGCAGTGTGGTGGCGATTGCATCGTCTGTGGATCTATTGGGGTGGTAAGCCAATTGAAGAGGGTCTAGGGTGGCAGGTAAGGTGGAGGTGATATGATCCTTGACTAGTCTCTCAAAGCACTTCATGACAGAGGTGAGTGCTACAGGGCGATAGTCATTTAGTTCAAATACCTTTTGTTTTCTTAGGTACAGGGACAATGGTGGCCATCTTGGCGCATGTGGGGACAACAGACTGGGATAAGGAGATATTTCAATATATCTGTGTGAACACACCAGCCAGCTGGTCTGCGCATGCTCAGAGGACGCAGCTAGGGATACCATCTGGGCCGGAAACCTTGCGAGGATTAACACGCTTAAATGTCTTACTCACGTTGGCCGCGAAGAAGGAGAGCCCACAGTCCTTGGTAGCGGGCCGCGTCGCTGGCACTGTATTATCCTCAAAGCGAGCGAAGAAGGTGTTCAGCCTGTCCGGAAGCGAGACGTCGGTGTCCGCGACGTGGCTGGTTTTCCTTTTATTATCTGTGATTGTCTGTAGACCCTGCCACATACATCTCGTGTTTGAGCCGTTGATCTGGGACTCAACTTTGTGCCTATACCGACGTTTAGCCTGCTTGATTGCTTTGCTGTTTGTATTCTTCCATATTCCCAGTCTTCTTGCACTGGTTAAATGCAGTGGTTCGTGCTTACAGTTTTGCGCGAATTCTCCCATCTATCCACTGTTTCTGGTTGGGGTAGGTTTTAATAGTCACAGTTGGTACAACATCTCCTATGCACTTCCTGATAAACTCATTCACCGTATCGGATTATGTGTTGATACTATTTTCTGAAGCTACTCTAAACATATCCCAGTCCGCGTGACCAAAACGATCTTGAAGCGTGGATTCCGATTGGTCAGACCAGCGTTGAATAGTCCTCACCACAGGTGTTTCCTGTTTGAGTTTCTGCCTATAGGAGGGGAGGAGCAAGATGGAATCTTGATCAGATTTGCCGAATGGAGGGTGGGGGAGGGCCTTATATGCATTCTGGAAGGTAGTGTAGCAATGGTCAAGGGTTTAAGCAACGCGAGTACAGCAATCAATAAGTTGATAGTTTCGAGAGCCTTTTCCTCAAATTTGCTTTGTTAAAATCCCCAGCTACAATAAATGCAGCCTCAGGATATGTGGTTTCCAGTTTGCATAAAGTTTCCAGTTTGCATAAAGTGAAGTTCTTTGAGGGCCGTAGTGGTATCTGCTTGGGGGGGATATAGACCGCTGTGGCTATTATTGACAAAAATTATCTCGGGAGATAGTACGGTTGGCATTTAACTGTGAGATATTCTAGGTCGGGTGAACAGAAGGACTTGAGTTCCTGTATGTTATCAAAGTTACACCATAAATCGTTAATCATAAAACATATACAGTACCTCCACCCTTCTGCTTCCCGGAGAGATATTTGTTCCTGTCGGCACGATGTACTGAGAACCCAACTTGCTTTACAGACTCAGACAGTATATCTTGAGAGAGCCATGTTTCCATGAAGCAGAGTATGTTACAATCCTTGGTTTCCCTCTGAAAAGCAACTCTCGCCTTGAGCTTTTCTTTTATTATCCAGACATTGGACATTAGCGAATAATACTCGGGTGTACACGCTTCATAAGTTGGACCAGAAGACCGGCTCGAGTACTTCTGCTTCGCCGGCGTTGTTTTGGGTCATCCTCTGGAAACGTTTGCTTGCTCTCGGGAGAGCAAACAAAGGATCTGCTCCAGGGAAGATGTAATCCTGATCGTAATGCTGGAAGTTCTGGTGAGTTACCGGCGTTCTAATATCCAATAGTTCTTCCCAGCTGTATGTAATGACACAAAACAATTCCTGAGCTAATAACGTTGCTTAAGAGCTAGTCACGATGCTGCCATCTCCGTCGGCGCCATCAAAAGCTAATGTGCCTTTTATGTGCCTTTTACTGAGGAGTGTCTTCCATCTGGCCACTCTACCATAAAGGCCTGATTTGTGGAGTGCTGCAGAGATGGTTGTCCTTCTGGAAGGTTCTCCCATCTCCACAGAGGAACTCTAGAGCTCTGTCAGAGTGACCATCAGGTTCTTGGTCTCCTCCCTGACTAAGGCCCTTCTCCCTCGATTGCTCACTTTGGCCGGGCTGCCAGCTCTAGGAATAGTTTTGGATGTTCCAAACTTCTTCCATTTAAGAATGATGGAGGCCACTGTGTTCTTGGGGACCTTCAATGCTGCAGAAATGTTTTGGTACCCTTCCCCAGATCTGTAACTCGACACAATCCTGTCTCGGAGCTCTACGGACAATTCCTTCAACCTCATGGCTTGGTTTTTGCTCTGACATGCACTGTCAACTGTGGGACCTTACAGTTAGTCGGAAGTCGGAAGTTTACATACACTTAGGTTGGAGTCATTAAAACTCGTTTTTAAACCACTCCACGCATTTCTTCATAAACTATTGTTTTGGCAAGTTGGTTAGGACATCTACTTTGTGCATGTGTTAGGGTTCGTTCCTACTTCGTCCTTGTCAATCATTGGTTCATTTGTGAAATTAGCATTATGACAATATCTTTTATTAAATCATTCAAAACCCAATGCAATTGCAGACAGAAGTTGACAATCAGGAACATAGCACGCATGTTCCCGAGTAAGTTCTGCATCAAACAAAAGGTCTCAAGTTGTTTTATTAAACCAAAGTCTAGTGATGTCACTGACTACGTCATTACCTTTTTACTCCTGAGACCAAAACCCTGCATCCATAGCTATACAAACATAGAGTTTCAGTGTTTATTTAAAAGCTAGGCAATAAATGTCCCCTCCCCAAAGTAGTTTTATTGTGGAATGTCTGAGTAGTCTCTTATTTCCCACACTCCCCTGCAGAGTTCTGTCTGTCACACATTTCTAAGAGGGGTCTCTTTATAAGAGAGAGAGAGAGAGAGAGAGAGAGAGAGAGAGAAAAAGCGAACAACTGTGGAACAATTCTAAAACTATATAATGAATATATATATTGTTAATCTGTAGTCTAGGACGCAATAAATGTGAGGAGGGAGGGGTCTTACAACCACTCCCCTTATATTAATAAAACATAAGCATAATAAATTATTCTAATATTTAAAAAATGTACAGCCCCAATCATGACGCCTAGGTGAATCCTGACACAAGTAATTTTTCCAACAATTGTTTACAGACAGATTATTTCACTTATAATCACAATTCCAGTGGGTCAGAAGTTTACATACACTAAGTTGGCTGTGCCTTTAAGTAGCTTGGAAAATTCCAGAAAAATATGTTATGGCTTTAAAAGCTTCTGATAGTCTAATTGACATCATTTGAGTCAATTGGAGGTGTACCTGTGGATGTATTTCAAGGCCTACCATGAAATAGAGATGAACGTACTTTGGTGCAAAAACTGCAAATCAATCCCAGACCAACACCAAAAGGAACTTGTGAAGATGCTGGAGGAATCCGGTACAAAAGTATTTTTATCCACAGTAAAACGAGTCCTATATCGACATAACCTGAAAGGCACTCAGCAAGGAAGAAGCCACTGCTCCAAAACCGCCATTAAAAAGCCAGACTACGGTTTGCAACTGCACATGGGGACAAAGATCGTACTTTTTGGAGAAATGTCCTCTGGTCTGATGAAACAAAAATAGAACTGTTTGGCCATATTGACCATCATTATGTTTGGAGGAAAAAGGGGTAAGCTTGCAAGCTGAAGAACACCATCCCAACCGTGAAGCACGGGGGTGGCAGCATCATGTTGTGGGGGTGCTTTGTTGCAGGAGGGACTGGTGCACTTCACAAAATAGATGGCATAACGTAATATATTTGTCTGCATAAGTTCTTATGTTATCCGGTGGCCATAACATTATCAGGTGAGTAACAGCCTTTTTTAAACATTTTATTCAGTATTATTTCCCTGATTTTGATGCACCTACTGTCCACCAATTACAAACACACATACCATCATGACACAAGGGGAGACACAGATGCAGACACAGGAGGCAAATGGTTGGAATTATTTGAATAAAAGGTTGAACGTATTTGTTAGTGACACTTTCCTTCCATAGGACAGTATAGGAAATGTACAATCCTTAGAATACCAGCAAACATATTACAAGGAAATTTCTGTAGAAATTTTCATTAAAAAGTTACTTTGTGATTCTATCACCAGGGGGCACTGGTGTATAACGTCTTACTGTTCCTCTACACCGGGCACTGGTGTATAACATCTTACTGTTCCTCTACACCATGGGTGTCAAACTCTGGTAATTATATTTGGCCCGCGAGACAATACCAAATTACTACTAGAGCTGGCCCGCCGGTATTATACAGCGCATTCACCGCTAATACTACGAATCCCATAATGCTCTGCTGTTGTTTTCGCGCGCCAATCAGGACAGGACCCAGAAACGCCCTCTCCTCTGTGACAGTAGTCATAGCAACATAGACGCTACAACTGTCAGCGCGCTATCCCTTCCCAAAAATGGCGAAAAGAAAGGCAGAAAACAGGAGCTTTCTGGACAAGTGGGAGGCAGAATATCTGTTTACATATGTAAAAGACAAACCTGTTTGTCTTGTTTGTGGAGTCAACGTGGCTGTAAGTAAGGAGTACAACATTAGACGACACTATGAAACGAAACACCATGACAAATACAAGGACCTGGACATGACTCAAAGGAGCCAGAAAGTAGAGGAGATGAAAAGAAGTTTGGTTTCACAACAGAATATGTTCAAAAAAGCCACATCACAAAGTGAGGCTGCTGTAAAGGCTAGTTATATAGTGGCAGCAGAGATCGCAAAATCAGCCCGGCCCTTTAATGAGGGAGAGTTCGTGAAAAAGTGCATGATGAAAGTTTGTGACCTCGTATGCCCAGAGAAAAAGCAAGCATTTTCAAACGTGAGCCTGAGCAGGAACACAGTAGCTGATCGCACATGTGATCTTGCCACCAATCTGTATGACCAGCTGATGGAAAAGGGAAAAGATTTCGTTGCGTTCTCCCTCGCTGTGGATGAGAGCTGCGACGCATCTGATACTGCTCAGCTGTCAGTCTTCATCCGTGGAGTGGACTCAAATCTGTGTGTTACGGAGAAGCTATTGGGATTCAAATCAATGCATGGCACAACCACAGGAAAGGAAATCTTTGAGGAGGTTTCCAAATGTGTAACTGAAATAAAGCTGCCGTGGGATAAACTCGTTGGATTAACGACAGATGGTGCGCCAGCGATGTGCGGTAAAAAGAGTGGACTGGTGGGCATGGTTCGGGAGAAGATGCGGGAAGAGACCTGTGCAGGTGAGCTAACTGTTTACCACTGCATCATACATCAGGAATCACTGTGTGCCAAAGCCCTAAAGATGGAACATGTTATGACCACAGTAACACAGGTAGTTAACTTTATAAGAGCCAAAGGTCTGAATCACCGCCAGTTAAAAAAATTTATAGAGGAGTGTGGTTCGGAATACGCAGACGTGCCGTATCACACAGAGGTGAGATGGCTAAGCAGAGGAAAAGTACTGAACAGATGTTTCGAGCTGCGTGAGGAAATATGTCAATTCCTGGAAACCAAAGGGAAGGATACAGCAGAGCTCCGGGAGCAAAAGTTTCTGTGTGAGCTGGCCTTTCTCTGTGACATCTCGAGCCATCTCGATGCGCTGAACCTGCAGCTTCAGGGGCGGGGGCGCATCATCACAGACATGTACGCTGCAGTGAGGGCCTTTAAAACTAAACTGTGCCTGTGGGAGAATCAGATGCTGCAAGGAAACCATTGCCATTTTCCCTGCTGCCAAACCATAAAAGCGCAGATCTCTACCGCCGTGTTCCCATGCGCACAGTTTGCTGAAAAACTCAGTGTTCTCGCCGCTGAGTTTAGCCGGCGATTTGCCGACTTCGATGTCCAGAAATGTAGGTTTGAACTGCTTAGTAATCCCTTCGCAGTTGATGTGGAAAATGCACCAACCAACATCCAAATGGAGCTGATAGAACTCCAGTGCAACGACACGCTGAAGGCAAAGTATGATGCTGTGGGCGCCGCACAGTTTCCACGGTTCATCCCTGACACAATGCCTCAGCTCCGCACCCAAGCTGCTCAGATGCTCTCCATGTTCGGCAGCACTTATCTATGCGAGCAACTTTTCCCCTCGATGAAGATGACCAAAACAACTCACAGGAGACGTCTGACTGATGAACACCTTCGCTCGATACTGAGGATTTCTTCAGCTCAGAGCCTGAGCCCAGACATTGATGAACTAGCATCCAAGAAGAGATGCCAGGTATCTGGCTTGGGCACATCAGATTAGATCAGTGTGCAATAATTAACGTTTTCTTTGTGCACTTTTTCTTGCTACAAGGCATGGGCTTGAATGGTTGATTGATTTATTATCATTTTATTTGTAAAATTATTAGCCAGTGGAAAAGGTTTATTTTGGTATTTAAATCAGAAGGCTGCAAATAGAAAAGAGGCATACGATTTTTATTTAAATTTTATTTATTTAATAAATGAATGCCATTGATGTGTTTTTTCATTTGAAATTCGATTTTGCATGTCTCCACTATTAAATTATATATTGTATGGTAATAAGCGATGCTTGTTCCATATTCAATGTTAAAGCAAAACTTGTTTGGGTCCATATTAAAAGGTTCATTTGTTCAATGTTGGCCCGCGACTTTGTTCAGGTTTTACATTTTGGCCCACTGGGTATTTGAGTTTGACACCCCTGCTCTACACCCTTAAGATATAATATTATTAATTGAAGTCTAGCATGCGGTTGTCTCTGTGAGGCCCGCGTGTGAAATATATTTGAGTTTAGTAGAACCATTTACTATAGCCTGGATTAAGTGAGAGTAGAATTAGGATTTCAGTATCACCCACTGTTGTTTAACACACACTGAAAAGAGATAAATTATTCTCTATAGGCATATTCCTACATATTACACCCACTTAGGACAAACCTATAGAAATTGGAAAACACATTACACGCAGACTATCTAAATAAAAGGCCGGAGCACCATGGCACAGTCAAAACAGAATGAGGAGATAGGAGCAATGAAGCCTGTCACGCCTGTTGAATATATGCAAAATAAGTTTCCTGCTGTGGAATTTACATTCATTTTTAAGAAATGGCATGTCTGGACAGAGATGACAGGAGAAAATAGATATCCAATGGCTGGTTCATTCAACAAGACTAGGTTGGATTTAGTCAAGGAGATCAGACAAGAACAATGGACAAAAGGAAGGGGATGAAGAAGAGTACCCTTGTATCAGAAACTGTGATAGGAATGATGCTGGAAGGACAGATCTTCGTGAACAAGGCTACTGTGACAAAACTAAAGCTGGAGAGAATAGAGTGTGGGAAGAAAGAACTGGGTCAGGACAGAGGCAGAACAGGAGTACTCCCCACAGCCCCGCCGCCATATGACAATCAACCCAGAGGATCCCTGGGTGACTATACACAGATTTACCCTCTCATACCACTGACAGAAGAAAATGGAGAAGCAACCACAATTATCCTCAAGTGGACTCTGTTGAAGGAGGTGGATGACACAACAGCAGCAACAAGTGGTATGAGAACAATAGAATTGGATGAAAAAAGGAGGCACAGTTCCTGGAGGGAGATTCCCTCGTCACCTCACTCCACAGAAAGGAACAGACTGGAAGACCATAGACATATGGCCCCCTGTAGAAAACAAACGAACTACTAAAGAAGTAAAAGTAAAGTACAAAGTGTTACCATCCATGGGTGACCTATTCAGAGACCAGAGAGAAAGGGAAGAAAGAAAGAGAGAAGAAACAAGACTGGCAAATAATAAGTTGTATACATTACGAAAAGAGAAGAGAAAGTTGATGGAAGATCAACAAATGCTAATTGATGACAAGATTAAAGAGACAATGGACACAGATGATGTGGACGAAAGTCAAAAGCTAAAAGACGAGGTCAGACAAGCCAAGGATATGGTAAGACGATACCAGAGGGAGGTAGAAGAAGAACTGGGAGATTTATGGAGAGATAGAAAGGAAGAGACATTTTCCATGATGCCCTTGGTGTATCGTATGGGTCCAGGGGGACAGGTGACTCAGGAATACAAGGCTTGGAGTATTGGAGACCTGGAAACAGCAGTGAAAGGCATGCCCAGGATCTCAGAAGGAGCGGATGGGTGGATATAGACTTTGAGCATTTACACGGGCATAACGAAAACCTTTGCCTGGGGGACCTCAAGGCGCTGCTGGCGAGGATGATGATACCAGGGCAATTGGAGACGCTGTTGTTGAGTGCCCGCATCGATGATGCTCCACCTGAAACAGTATTGCGTGAAGTCCGAGCACCCCTGTGGAGGACTCTAAGATTTGAATACCCCACTGTAAGAGATATGACCAGACTAAGCCATGTGGCCCTCGGCGAAAACACAGATTACGTAGAATGGCTTGAAAAGTTTAAAGCAATATGGAATGAGGAACTCAAAGATATTACCAGAATGACACTGGAGAATGCATGTTCTATGATTACACTGCCAAGAATTTCCCTGAACCCATCAGAAAAAAGGTTGAAGATGAAATAGGATGGGACCGAAAGACTGGGGGAGAGAAAGAAGAGTATCTCAGACATTGGTTCAGGAACTGGAAGAAACAAAAGTATGATGAGAAATCGAGGAAAGGAGGACTAGACATTGTACTGAAGAAGGCCCAGCTTGCACAGATCGAGAAAGGAAGTGGTGGGTTTGCTCACAATGTGATGGCTGCGCAAGTTGTTTCTACAGGCCCACCACAACCACAGCCTGTAGCCACCCTACAGTCACACCTGGTACCTGCCTTTTCCCATGCAGCCTTATGGTGACCCCCAACCATGGACTGGAAGAGGATATGGGCCCGCCAGAGCCCCTTGTGACTGGAAAAACACTCAATGCTGGACATGTGGCCAGTTGGGGCATATGAGTTTGCAGTGCAGGGGACATGGAAGAGGAAGTGGTTACAGCAAGGGCAGAGGAAACTTTGGGCCTGGAAGAGGAAGCTTTGCTAATGCACATTCTGGAGTGTACTACCCACCATGGCAACAATATGCTCCTCAGCCACAGTACCACTCGTCACAAGCCGGCTCATAGCCTGTGACAAAAATGAGGGGACACGAACAACAGGTATAGGCCAATTAAAAATGTTCTTTATTATAAACCAAAACTATTAACTTTAAACTAAGAAAAGGAATGAGGTGTGAAAGTATTATAATGTAAGGTGCATGGATGCGTGAATCTGTGTGTGTGAATATGACTGAGTGAAAACTATGCAAAACTACGAAGGAACAAACAAAACAGGATCATACCTGGAGGAGCAGAGAGATTAGAGAGAGAGGTGATTAGTGAAACAGTTTATACCCTGAGCCCAGGTGGCTCCAATCACTAACGACCCTCCTCTGCCTTGCAGGAGGAACCGCCCCTGCAAGGCAGAGGAGGAGCCGTGACACCCCCCTCCTTAAAATGAGGGTTCCACCCTCAACCCAACTTCCTCCAACATATTCAAAACAATCCAAATTCCCCCCCCCCCCCCACCCCCCCAAAAAAAGGATACCAATCCCGGCTCCTAGCAGTAGCCCCGTGTCCCCCAGCTGACTGTCCGCCCCTCAAACTCAGCAGCCCTGGTACCTGGGGAGCAATTTAAGAGGAAAGAGGCGCAGACAGCCCGTAGGGGTCAGCAGAGAAAAGATACAAGCTAGGTTAAAGAGCACGGGACAGAGCATCAGCAATGATATTATCCTTACCACTAATGTGTCTAATATCAAGGTTGAATGGTTGCAAGAACAAAGCCCAACGCATCAGGCGCTGTTTGGGATTTTGCAGGGACCTCAGAAAAACAAGTGGGTTGTGGTCAGTGAACACAGTTAAAGGGGTCAAACCAGAACCAACATAGACCTCGAAGTGCTGTAAAGCCCAAATGAGACCTAAAGCCTCCTTTTCAATTACAGAATAGTTTTTCTGATACTTATTAAATTTCCGGGAGAAGAAACTGACTGCACACTCAACATTCTCATCATTCTCCTGGAGAAGCACAGCCCCAGCACCGATTTGACTGGTGTCTACCTGCAATTTGAAAGGTTTCCCAAAATTTGGTGCTGCCAACACAGGTGCCAAACACAAAAGAGCCTTAACTGCATCAAATGCCTCTTGACACTGGGTGGACCAGAAATTCAGCCCTGGCCTTCAACATGTTGGTCAGTGGGGACACTACTACCGAAAAGTTTACACAGAAAGCACGGTAGTACCCCGCCATTCCCAGGAAGCGCATCAGTTCTTTCTTTGTGGAGGGCTGTGGGAACTGCTTCACAGCCTGAACCTTGGCTTCCACGGGACAGACAAATCCCTGAACAACAACCTTGCCTAGGTATGTGACTGTGGCTTTGGCAAACTCACATTTTGAGTTTACATTGTTAACTTTTCTATAATCAGTGCAAGGTCTGAAAGTGGAATCAGACTTTTTGACCAAAAGACAGGGTGAAGCCCAATTTGAACAACATGGCTCCGCAATACCATTGTCCAACATAGACTGCATCTCTGTTTCCAGTTTCAGTCTCTTCTCCTCAGATACACGATAAAATCTGTTTGATAGGCTTAGCATCTCCGATGTCTATATCATGCTCAATTAAGTGGGTTTGCGATGGAGTGTCAGAAAACAAAAACAGGGTAGTTTCTAATAAGAGCTACCAATTCATCACGTTTCTCAGAGTCTAAATGATCTACCAAAACCCCAAAGTTTTGCAAAGTCTGGGAGTTTTTCAACCGACCTTGTAAGACCTGGTTTGGCTTACTTGTGCGCTGACACGCATGACAAGTTAATAAACTGAGATACATCCCGCTTTAAATGTGTCCAGAAAAAATAACGAAGTATGCGATCATAAGTTTTACGAATACCCATATGACCTGCCACATCACCATGTGAAGTTTGCAACACTTTATTTCGCAAAGTAGTAGGTACAACTATTTGAAAGACTGGTTCTCCTAAACCCTGATCATAGTGTGGAACCCATTTCCTGACCAACAGCCCATCAAGAAGAAAATAACACTGAGCACTATTCCTCACCACTGAATCAGCAACCACTTTATCAAACAGATCAGCCAACGTAGTATCGGCCTTTTGCTCAGCCATCAATGAATCTCTAGAACTAGTCAACTGTTCTGTCTGGAGTTTGACTGGCAACTCAAGACTTTCTGGCTTACTCTCAATCTCCTTACGAGAGGCTGCGCAGGTAACCGCACAAACTGGAAATACCTCAGGAGAAACAGTTTTGATCCGGAGATTCCCTTGCAGGGGACACTGAAGGTTGCTTCTTATAGATGTTTAGTTTGCCATCTGCCCAAACCTTACTACCTGCCAAGTCATTTCCCAAAATCATGTGGACTCCCTCTACTGGCGACTGAGGTCTAACCCCAACATCTACATCACCCTCTACTAGACCACATTTTAGGGTAACTTCATGTAAAGGACAAGAGAATGGAACTAAACCCATACCACATACCATTACACAACGGCCAGTATCAGACTCTTTAGAGAACGGAAAAACAGATTCCAGAATAAAAGAATCTAAAGCTCCAGTGTCTCTTAGGATCTTGATTTTAACATTCTGGTTGCCATCTACCAGGGACACTACACCATCTGAAATAAAGGCTGAAAAATCACAGTGGGAAGACTGAGAATCAAACTCAACTAGTGGCTGAAACAGCTCACCCTGGTGGTCAGAGGCTGTAACAGAAGCTGCCATCATAGCAGGTTTAACTTGACCTGACTGTTTTGAATGAAGCCGAGGACAATCTTTCTTCCAATGTCCTTCAACTAAAGAGTAGCGACAGGTATTAGCATTAACCGGTGCTTCAAGTCCTCCAGACCCAAACTTCTGCTGAGGCCTTTGGAAAGAAGCTCCAAAAAAAGGTGACCTACTATTCCTAGGAGTAAAGCTAGTTATGGTACATGTCACTGTTTGACTCAAAATGGCTTTTATGTGTTAGCCTGTACTCATCTGCAAGGATTGCTGCATCACTTGGAGACTTAACTTTACGTTCATTCATGTATGTAGCAACCTGGTCAGACACAGAATTTTTGAACTGTTCTAACACAATCAAATTAGACAGACCCTCAAAAGTACTAACTTCAGAAGCTGTACACCAACGATTAAATGCAGTAGTCAAATCACGAACAAACTCAGAATAGGTTTTTGAATCTAACTTTTTCCTGTAACGAAAACGTTGACGATATGCCTCTGGCACAAGCTCGTAGACCTTCAGAACTGCTGATTTAACTTTAGCAAAAACTTCACTGTCAGCTACACTCAGTGCTGCAAAAGCCTCACGTGCTTTACCTGTAAGTACACATTGCAACAACATAGTCATGTCCAAATCTGACCGAGCTCTAGCTTCCGCAATACGCTCAAATAAAGTAAAGTATGTGTCTGGATCTGACTCATCAAATTTAGGCAACAAACGAAGATTCTGTGAAACATCAAACTGTGGTAGTCCTTCTGGTCTATTAGCATTTCTCAATCGCTCTATCTCTAACTGCATTTGCAACAGCTCCCTCTGCTGCTCAAAAGTTAATGAAGGGCAAGACTGAAAACTTGCACCCTCACTACTAGCAGACTGACTGCCAAAAACACCCATTTCCCTAAGACCCTGCTTTAATCTAGTTTTAACAGTCTCTTACATTTTTTTATCAACAATCTCAATCTGATAATGTTCAGCAATTTCAATTAACTGCTCCTTAGTACACAACTCTAAGGCTACCTCTGAAGGAGCTTGAACAAAACTACTCAAAATGGAAGACATTTTCCTCAACCAATACAACTATTACAAATGCTCCAAAAACACACAACTCACCTGCTGTCAGTCTGGGTTCAAGGACAGGAGCCACACCCCACTATCCTCCAAAAAACTACTAACTAACTGGCCCTGGTCTTCGTGCAGTCACATGTGGGGTTTTATGCACACAAAACCAGTGGAGTGGAAAAGACAACCAGAAACTGGCGGCCCCCCCATAACCACGGAGGTGCTCCCGAGCCGATGTAGGGGAAAAGGGAAAGGGATGCTCTACCCACGTTCACTGCCACCCAAAACAAAAACACCACAAGCCTCCTATTGACACTCGCTGATAAGCCTGAACAGGAGAGGACTCCCACCTGAACAAAACCCAGAAAAACCCAGAGTGAATTGCTTAGCTACCAAGCTAACTGAACCAAAAGAACACATGGCTCTCAACGCTCTCTTCAACAAAATTGGCCCAACCAAAAATATTTGGCAATCTGAACTAAACTAACCCAAGTTAACTACTATCCCGGATGAGCCCCCACTTGTCACAAGCCGGCTCATAGCCTGTGACAAAAATGAGGGGACACGAACAACAGGTATAGGCCAATTTAAAAAAGTTCTTTATTATAAACCAAAACTATTAACTTTAAACTAAGAAAAGGAATGAGGTGTGAAAGTATTATAATGTAAGGTGTATGTAAAGTGCATGGATGCGTGAATCTGTGTGTGTGAATATGACTGAGTGAAAACTATGCAAAACTACAAAGGAACAAACAAAACAGGATCATACCTGGAGGAGCAGAGAGAGAGAGATTAGTGAAGCAGCAGTTTAAATACCCTGAGCCCAGGTGGCTCCAATCACTAACGACCCTCCTCTGCCTACAGGAGGAACCGCCCCCGCAAGGCAGAGGAGGAGCCGTGACACTCTCCAGGAGCTGAAAATGCTCCCCAGGGGCCACCTATGCCGCATGTACAAGGAGGACAAGTTAATGACAAAGGACAGCCATGGCCAATGGGAAATCAGAATACCAACAGTTCTTGTTTCCCTCAGAATCAAAAATTAAGGTGCCCGACTCCCCTGCTCCAGTGTCCCCAGTATGAATTCAATTATGAAAATTAAGAGCTAATGGTTACTCTTAATGTTAATAGACATGACCTACCATTTCTAATAGACACTGGAGTTCACTGTTTCTGTTTAGGAAAACCTGGACAAGTTGTTTGGGCTTCTCTGAGCAAATCATCAGTAATAATAACATTGGGACAGCCCAGGAATGTGTACTGGACAAAAACTTGTTTGAAGAACCTCTGCTTGTCTCTGACATGGTGCTGTTCGTTGATGGTTCTGCCTATATAGATCAAAGCCCAGGGAAGAAACATGTAGGATTTGCTGTAGTAGATGTGGAAGGTGATATTGAGGTTATACGGCCCCTACCAGACCATTTATCAACGCAATAGACAGATTTATTAGCTCTGAACACAGCTTGTGCATTGGGGGAAGGGAAGGCCCTTACTGTCTACTCAGACTCAACATATGCTATTGGGGTTTGTTTGTCATGGTGTGGGATTTGGAGAGTAAGAGAGTTTACTAATACCACAGGCACACCTATTAAAAGCAGACCTTATGTTGAACCGTTGATTGAAGCTATGTGAAACCTAACACATTGGCTATCGTTAAGTTTGAGGCACACACGGGTTGGTGTGATTATGCTAGAATTGGTAACAGCATAGCTGATGAGGCGGCCAAATTGGCTGTTTCCTGTTGTCACACACATGCATTCTATTTTTAGTCGTTTGTGTCATTTGAAACTACTGATCTTGAGAAACAGCAGCAGGCTGATATTCTCAATCACCAGGTGTGGAGGGAGAGAGGGTGTGCTCTCTGTCCAAGGTCTGGATTATGGATACATCTTTTGTCTGGCATGCCCTGTTTACCATCAACCATGACCTTTAATATTTGCCGATTGGTTCATGGAGTGAGCCATTCGTCAAAGGGGGATATTTAGTAGGAGGTGAAAAACCGCCCAATGGTTTTGCCAAAATTGTAATCAGCACGTAAAACAGTTATCATTGCATTTATCGTTGCGTGACATGTTTGTTATATAACATAGACACGGGAACTCCACTGCAACCAGGGAAGTTCCCACTCCAAAAGGACCTTTTGTCCACCTAGCTATGGATTTCATAGACATGGTAGAGCGAAAAGAAAGAAAGAGATACTGCCTGGTGATAATTGACAGGTCCACCAGGTGGGTGGAACAATCCCACCGCCAACTGCGTTGCGCGAACAGTTGCAAAATTGCTAGTTAGGGAAATTATACTCAGGTTCGGAGTGCCTGAGTTTTGTCTGCAGGCAATGGGACCCATCTCATAGGAGATGTGGTTACCCAAATGGCCAAAATGATGGGTGTTGACCAGAAGTTTGTCCATCTATCAACCGCGGAGTAACGGGAGTTACTGAGAGGGCTAATCAGACCCTGAAAGGCTCCCTTACCAAACTATGCCATTTCACAGGAATGACATGGGTAGAGGGATTACCTCTTGTCCTCATGAAAATGTGCAGCAGCCTGAACAAAAGTATTGGGTGTACACCTTATTAAATGTTAACAAGACGACCAATGAACACCCCAGGGGTGAGACCTATGACTGACCAACAGATAGACATAACTGAGATATAGTGTGACCATCTTGAGTACATGAAGGAACTAACTTCTGTTGTAAGTTTTCCCCACTCTCACACTAGGAAAGCAGCAGAACCAATCCCAGGTGAAGACCCTGACGAACTACCCATAAACGTTGGAGACTGGGTGAAACTTAGGGTCCACAAGCGAAAATGTAACCAACCACAATGGATGGGTCCGTTCCAGGTAACCATGGTAACACTAACAGCCCTGCGGGTAGCGGAGAGGTCCGGCTGGCATCATCTCTCCCACTGCAAGCATCTCCCAGAGTGGAAGCCATGGATGAGCGACTGGAGGGAGGGAGAGCAGGGCCCCAAGAACATCTGAAGGATGAAGAAGGGCCGAGACCAAAGGCCAGAAGAACCAACAGAGGGTTCAGCCACAGAACCTGAAGAGTCATCAGATGTCGAGGACACCATCATACACACACACTATGGTTGTGACATCGCAACCATGGAAACACACATGCAGGGTAATTATTGCTTTCCAAATCCTACTGGTTCCGTTTGTGGACGGGGATGCGGATGCGGAGAATAGTAAATGGGTGAAAGCAGTGACAGACAAAGGATTACAGGGGAAGGGGAACACATCTGGCACACGGGTAATGATTTTCCAGAAACCGACCTCCACAGCCTTTCTGTGGGGAACCTAGGCAGTACCAATTGGAAAGAATGATTTTGGAGGTGGATTACTCCATTTTATGCAAAGGAACAATACCAGGGTTTGACAAAGAAACAGCGATGATACTATTCTGATGTTGGTCACGAGGGGGAAGGAAGCAGCATGGGAATGTGGTTTATCCAATAGGTAATAGTTCAGATGCAGCTAAAGAATTTAAGGAGGGTGGGCCCATTGAGACTAAATAGCCAAGGTGGAAAAAGGTTCCTAGAGTACAACCAGGTAACAATTCCCAGCTGATTAAATGCAAAGGACCTCCAAAAGTACAATGGGGAGAGTATCTGACTGGTAGTGTAAAGCCCCTAAATGATAAAGGAGATGTTGTGTTGACAGGATTAAAACCCACAATAACTCCCTCTGTTTGTATTTGCAACTCAGGGAATGTGGATGTAGGAAACACCACTAATTGCCTGTCTTACACAGGCCTAAAAACAGATATCAGTAGATTTGATGTACTGGATGGGCAACAATTGATAAATAGGATAAATATGTCAAACATAGGCAAAGGCATGGAGACACCTCCAGATCATCTCTGGATCTGTGGGGGTACTGGCTACATGTTCCTCCCCATGGGATGGAAAGGGTGTTATTATCTGGGGAAAACTGAACTGACAGTAGCAACATTACTTGTTTCTGAGCTGCTGAACAGTTCTTTGCTAATTAGTTTCAGATCGAATGGCAGAGCTAAAAGAGCAGTGGCTCAAAATAATGAAGCTTATGGACATGTGCTGTCTCAGGTAGAGATGGCAGCCCTAGTAATCTTTCCAGGTGCAGGAGTTGTAGTAAAGGGTAAGGGGATTAACAATTTGACATACTCCATGCAGGCCCTTACTAATTTGATAGTACAGGGTTTTACTCAGTTCTCACTAAATGTGCAGAATTTGAAGGCAGTAGTGACCAGAGACGAAATGGCACATATTGGCTAAAGACAGAGGGACCTACAGGTCCCTTGGAATAAATTATGAGGATTACTGTGTCATGTTGCTTCCTGACTCCTCTAACAACATGACAGCTATTATTAATGACATGGCTAAATTAGGAGGTACTCTGGAAAAAGCTGTCAACACCATCTCTGACCAAATTGGACACTGGTTTAATGGTGTATTTGCAAACGTGATGGGTAAGGTAATGATGTTCCTGTCTGCCATGATTGTTCCACTTCTGGTAGTACTACTGTGCTTTTCTGTTGCTTTATGTATAATAAAGTGCTTGGCTAAAAAGACTGTTGAACATTTGGGGATTATGGGACACATGTATGTTGGTTTGGTCACAAGAAGGGAGCAAACTTACCTAATGTGGTAGAGGGAAGATATGGGAGATACTAGAGCTTGTCATGTATATATTGGTCAACTGAGAGAAGAGTATAGTGATAGGAGAAACTGTGCTAAAGGGGATTTTAGTGTGCTAGACGTACAGTAACAGGTGACAGGTGTAAACCTTTCCAGGATAGAGGAAGGCATGGGAGCACCTTTTGGATGAATGTGGGTATGCAGTAATAAGGGGTATCTCATTTGACCTCCTGGATGGGGGGGTGTTGTTATTTGGAGAGAATAGAAATGTACATGTTAAGAATTCCGGTCACCGATCTTTTCAATGAGACAGGTAAAACCAACTCTGGGGAACTGCAGCGTGCCAAACGACTCATCCCAGACAATCAGGATGCCTATGATCGTGTCCTACACCCGGGTGAGATTTTTGGTATGTCAATCATACCCTCCTGGGGTGTGGCTGTCCTAGGAAAGTGGGTAAACAATTTAACCTATTCTTTATAGGCCCATATGATCTTAACGCTCCGAGGATTTAGCCAACTCTCATTAGATGTCCAAAATCTGAAAGCAGTCGTCAGCCGCCATGAGTTGGCTTTAGATGATCTTTCGGCGAAGGAAGGAGGACCCTGTAACGTACTAGGTATTATTGATCCTGAAAATTGTGTTATGCTCCTCCCTGACTCCTCTGAGAATATGACTGCAATAATTGATAAGATTGCTGATCTTAGTAAAACTCTCTCAAAATCTGAAAAATCTGTTTTTGACAAAATTGGTGACTGGTTTAATGCTAAATTTGGAAATGTGATGGGAAAAGTTATGTTGACTTTGTTTTCATAGTTTACTCCTATACATGTAGGAGGTTTGGTGATTTTGGTTACTGTTTACATTTGTAAGAAAATGACTGTAACTGCTCTTGAATGTGATGGTGTTGGTGGAAGCTGATACAAATTGTGCTGAAGGTGATACTGGTGCATTTCTGGTTTCTCTTAATCCCATTGTTTATTCAACTCGTGTGGTTCTTCCCACGACTCAGGAGGAATGGGAGTATAGACAGACTCACCCCACTCCCACCAGAATTCCAGGAACCTCAGAAGTTGTTTCTCCCTTTAGCAGGCCATCCCTGGGATCAAATGGATCCGGACGATTTGCCTAATATATTTGATTTCAGAGGAGAATATTATGATTGAAGCTGTGAGACTAATTAGTCTCAAAGGGGGAAATGTCAGTTTCACCTTGGGGTCATGATAGGGGCTGTACCAAATGTTTGATGTATTATAATAATTGATTATGCTTATGTTGTATTAATAGAAGGGGAGGGGTTACAAGACCCCTCCCTCCTTACATTTATAGGATCCTAGACTACAGATTAACAATATATATATTCATTATAAAGGTTTAATACTGTTCCACAGTCTTTTCTAATCTCTGCCTCTTATAAAGAAACTGTCTGAGAAATGTGTGACTGAGACAGAACTCTGCAGGGGAGTGTAAGAGATAACAGACTAGTCAGACATTCCACTATAAATCAACTTGGGGAGTGGACATTTACTGCTATTTTAGATAACACTAAAACTCTTGTTTATATCGCTGTGTAGGCATGGTTTTGGTCTCATGAGTAGAAGGTAATGACGTAGGCAGTGACATCACTAAGATATATGACAGTAGGAATAATAAAACAACTCGGACCCTTTTCTATTTTGCAGAACTTACTCGGAAACATGCGTGCTATGTTCCTGTTGTCAACTTCTGTCTGCAATCGCATTAATAAAGGTTTTTGAATGATTTAATTAAAGATATTGTCTGAATGCTAATTTCACCAATGAGCCAATGATTGACAAGGAACAAGGAACGAACCCCAACAGCACCTAAAGGACTCTCAGACCATGAGAAACAAGAAACCAAGATTGAACTCTTTGGCCTGAATGCCAAGCGTCACGTCTGGAGGAAACCTGGCACCATCCCTACTGTGAAGCATGGTGGTGGCAGGATCATGCTGTGGGGATGTTTTTCAGTGGCAGGGACTGGGAGACTAGTCAAGATCGAGGCAAAGATGAATAGAGCAATGTACAGAGAGATCCTTGATGAAAACCTGCTCCAAAGCGCTCAGGACCTCAGACTGGGACGAAGGTTCACCTTCCAACAGGACAACAACCCTAAGCACACAGCCAAAACAATGTAAGAGTGACTTTGGGACAGGTCTCTGAATGTCCTTGAGTGGCCCAGCCAGAGCCCCGACTTAAACCCGATTGAACATCTCTGGAGAGACCTGAAGATAGCTGTGTAGCGACACTCCCCATTTAACCTGACAGAGCTTGAGAGGATCTGCAGAGAAGAATGGGAGAAACTCCCCAAATACAGGTGTGCCAAGCTTGTAGCGTCATACCCAAGAAGACACAAGGCTTTAATCACTGCCAAAGGTGCTTCAACAAAGTTCTGAGAAAAGGGTCTGAATACTTAGGTAAATGTCATATTTAAGGTTTTTATTTTTTTAAATAAAATAGCTAAAATTTCTATAAACCTGTTTTTACTTTCATTATGGGGTATTGTGTGTAGATTTTTTTTTTTTTTTTTTTTACCTTTATTTAACTAGGCAAGTCAGTTAAGAACAAATTCTTATTTTCAATGACGGCCTAGGAACAGTGGGTTAACTGCCTTGTTCAGGGGCAGAACGACAGATTTGAACTTGCAACCTTTCGGTTACTAGTCCAACGCTCTAACCACTAGGCTACCCTGCCGCCCCAGATTGATGATTGTGTGTAGATTGTATTGTGTGTAGATTGATGATTTAAACAATTTAATCAATTTTAGAATAAGTCTGTAATCTAACAAAATGTGGAAAAAGTCAAGGGATCTGAATAATTTCCGAATGCACTGTATTTTACTAACCTATAATCTACTTCACTGTACTATACTGTGCTGTTCAAACTTGTGAAACAGACGTCTATGATTGGTTAAACATCCATGAACATCCAGTGTTGGTCGGTGATCAGTGGGTGAAAGGGCCGGGAAATGTGACATTAACTGGAGAGTGAGAGAAGCGAGACAAGGACAAAAAGAGGGAGGGGTTGTCCAGACTCTTGCTTTGACCAGCACATGACAGAAAGTGAAAGAAAACATTGACCTGAACATAACAGTATGCCATTGGAAGGGAGGAGAGTAGCAGGTGACCCCACTCTGAATGATCGGCTATGAAAAGCCAACTGAAAGCGCGCCAGTGTCTCTCACATACCTAGAATGAGATTCACTTTCTATGATCTCTCTCCCTCTTTGCTCTGATAGACTCTCATATCTCCAGCATTGCACTTCATCATTTATTTATTTATAGAATCGCACTAAGGGTTCTGAAGGAACTGCAGTACCCCTGATAAATTGAAATACATGTGCCAAAGTTATATAATTACTGCTGTCTGTTCAGAAATAAATGAAATAATTTAGAATAGCCTACAGCACAAGAAGGCCTATAATTTAACCACAGATGACCAATAGATATATTTTTTGAATTGCCTAGCTGTGGATGGTAGCCCAATAACAAGGAATAGCATGCAGACAAACAACACGCAGACAAAACAGGCATTTCGCAATATTTCAAATACAATCAAGGAAAAACACAGGTAGGTAAGCAAATGGCTCCAGCTGAAAAGAGAAGACTATGCTGTAGGCTACCAAAAGCGAGTGTGCGCATCATTGGGTGAGTAAGTGAAACTGGAAAGCATTTTTCGGACTACAATTTCCTCCTCATAGAGGAAGCCTACACTATGTATCTCCACACACCTAGACCTAGGCTATTGATGGATTCAAGACAAGGTCGTTTTTATGGATCTCAGATTCTTAGTTTGTCAGTGTCAAAGTACCCTGCCATTTCGATCATTTGTGCGGTATTAAAAAAGATTCAGACGAAGTCTCCAGTCATGTAAAATAACATAGAATTGCGTGAAACGCGTTTATAAAAGGCAAAACATTTCCCGGACCCTAGGCTACTAAAAATGTTCCCCCATGTGTGCAACTACTGTAAGTGCCTCTACTCTACTGCTGTATGCCACTACTCAAATACAACGATATGAATACAATGCTTTATAAAAATACTCAGAACTCCCCAGGTCACCTCCCTCTCATGCTCACGTTCTGTTCCGGCTCCTCCCGATTTACAAATTAAGCACTGGCAATGCCTCAGAAAACATTTAACTATACATAATATCTCCCAAACAGGTAGTTAAAAAACATATCACTAAATGAAAAATTGCATCACCCTGCAGATGGGTAAAATCCAGATTGAACTGCATGTGTTGTTGCCCCTTGAGGAATATACATTTAAAGTATATAGCCCGAACATCCATCGCAACTAAATTCTCAACACAATGAGCTCAGGAGAGGCTTACAGTTTTTTTTCAATAGTATAAAAGCAATTTCTGGATCTGTGCTGAAACGTATCTATGGCAGAACAGCAATGGGCAAATGCTCAAATACATTTACAGTACTTTCTTTGTACTTCTGATTATTTTACTTTCTTTGTACCTGACTTGCATATCTTAGACCACATTTTGCAAAACTTTAAATACAAATGTTATCAGTGAATGCAAAATTCACTGTGAAGTGTTTTGTTCACAGAATGTCATCAGAGAAATGTGTGCTATTGTGTTCACTGTTTCTGGCAAACAGTAAATACTAGACTACTGCATAAAATGTTTAATCACACCAGCAGTGTCATATCATGTACAATATATGGAAAGATCTAGGCAATGGGGACAGTCTAATTGTTATGATTTGTTACAATATTGCAGATATGCAGAGAATTAAGTTGGTTAACTTAGTAACTTTGGGTTA
The DNA here is from genome assembly GCF_045679555.1 of Salvelinus alpinus. NCBI lineage: Eukaryota > Metazoa > Chordata > Actinopteri > Salmoniformes > Salmonidae > Salvelinus > Salvelinus alpinus. Next base: position 38,519,242 of record NC_092097.1, read on the forward strand.
CTCCTAAGTTATCATCTTCAACATTGTGACCTTCCATTATAGAGCTTTGACTTGGTGTGGCTATACATTCGTGGGCAATTGATTTGGCCTGTTATTTGTGTCCAATGATAATATTTTATATAAAAAAACTATAAATACAAAGAATCTTCTTACAGTACATTTCTACATGTACATTCTGTTTGGCACTGCATCAATTTATCACAAGGAATGATACATTTTTACAGTTATGGCATGTCAAACTGTAAAAATGTAATGTGGTGGAACCGTCCGAGGTTGAATTTCAACAGAAAAAGTGTTGTGAAATTGTTGTAACCCCTAAGAAAACTGCACATATTTAACTATGTGATTATATAATTAAATATTGTCCAAATATTGAGATGATCAGGACTCAGGCTAAGACCCAGATGCAGACACAGGGGTCTCATAGTTTATTACAGTACAAGGGGCAGGCAAAAGGTAAGTCAAGGCAGGCAAAGGGTCATAATCCAAATCAGAGTCAGGCAGGTACAGGACAGCAGGCAATCAGTAGGTGCAGGCAAAGGGTCGTAATCCAAATCAGAGTCAGGCAGGTACAGGACAGCAGGCAATCAGTAGGTGCAGGCAAAGGGTCGTAATCCAAATCAGAGTCAGGCAGGTACAGGACAGCAGGCAATCAGTAGGTGCAGGCAAAGGGTCGTAATCCAAATCAGAGTCAGGCAGGTACAGGACGGCAGGCAATCAGTAGGTGCAGGCAAAGGGTCGTAATCCAAATCAGAGTCAGGCAGGTACAGGACGGCAGGCAATCAGTAGGTGCAGGCAAAGGGTCGTAATCCAAATCAGAGTCAGGCAGGTACAGGACGGCAGGCAATCAGTAGGTGCAGGCAAAGGGTCGTAATCCAAATCAGAGTCAGGCAGGTACAGGACGGCAGGCAATCAGTAGGTGCAGGCAAAGGGTCGTAATCCAAATCAGAGTCAGGCAGGTACAGGACGGCAGGCAATCAGTAGGTGCAGGCAAAGAGTCGTAATCCAAATCAGAGCCAGGCAGGTACAGGACGGCAGGCAGGATCAAGGTTAGGAGGACAGGCAAAAAGGTCAATACTAGGAAGACTAAGAAAAACAAAAACTAGAGCACAGGAACCACGGGAACACGCTGGTAGGACTTGATGGGACAAGACGAACTGGCAACAGACAAACAGGAAACACAGGTATAAATGCACATGAGGTAATGGGAGACACCTGGTGGGGGTTTGAGACCATCACAAGACAGGTGAAACAGATCAGGGTGTGACAGATAGGAAGGAATAATTTTCTTTTAAATACTTTTGTCCGCGCATTTGAAAAACACTAATATCGTATGGTGCTACCGACATTAAAAAGCCAGTTTTGACTACATAACATAATTTTTCTCCATGTGTCGTGATATGACATCAACGACTAAACTGTAGTAAACCATCCTATTCAGAAGAAAGATATCAAATCTCCCACAAATGTTCACAAATTTCACATCTCTTTCCTCATTCACCTACCTAGACTGATGATGTCATCTCATTTGCATAGCCAGGTAAACAGAAGAGGGAACAAGATAACTTGTAGTGATCAGTAGTGTGGGTAAAATAATTTGCGGAAGCCTGGCTTCCATTGGCATCCATGAATACATTCCACCGGCAATGACAGCTACTGAGAGGCAGTTTAGGATAATTGAATTACACATTATCCATCTCGATAGCTGGGTGTATTAGCTATACCATTATACAGCTTACTGTGGATAAAATTACAACTATTTAGCTAGATAGATTAATATGATGAAGCATATTCACTAGCTAGCTTAGTTAGCTTTCTTATTAGCTATAGCTTACAGGCTTAAATGCTTGCTTATTAGCCTATGTTTTCTAGATAGTTTACCAAAAATCTTTCTAGCTAGCTATGATCAGGGGTGGAAATGAGCCGAACAAATGGGAAAAGGCAATAGCTTCTATCCCTAGCCAGCAAGGTATTCCCTGAAAGATGGTTTAAAAAATTCAGGATTCCCTGAACATATCCGGCTTCTCTAAACCAGATAAGGGAGACCGGGATTTCTTGTTTCCAGAACAGCTACTTCTCATTTAACCCCCTATAGTTGATTGACACACTGGTGCGTCAACCTATTTAACATAATAACAAAATCCCCATCAAAATGTGTCAATTTAAGCTAGAGATATCTGTTATTTTGCACTTTATATATGGCTGCATTGTAATACATTATTACAATTACACTACAGCCAGATAAACCAACCTAACTATTTGGCAAGTACCAAAATTTTGCCAGGCAGATCATGAGGTTACACAGGTCTGTCTTAAGCCTGACGTTCATTTTTAAATCGACCCCTTGCCCCTTACCCTTTAGTCACTCCTCATATCCCTATCCCAGAGGCACTTCCCTAACCCAACCTCCAGCCCACTGCAAGTAGAACTGAAACATAAGATAGGTATATGGGCTGAGCTCAACCTTGAGCTGGACTTGGTGGAATGTTCACCATATCATTTACATCTATCCCATTTCAAGGTAAATTTGTATAAGTATATATGGGGGTTTGGTGGTAGGAGAAGGGGGCTAGCTAAGGTGCAAGGGCTAGTCGTAGGGGCTAGGGTGTACTGAAGAGGCTAAGGGGTTATTAATGATCCCCGTCCCTATGGTTGTACTTTTCTGCAAATTATTACAACTGAAAACAGACTTACTTTTTAATTGTCAGCTAATAATATCTTAAAACAAGGATGTATGAAGTTTATCAGAGTTTTAGTGAAGGCAGCAGAAACCCTTGTTCAAACAGGTGAATGAGGCTTATTGAGTTTTGTTGCATAATGGAAAAGCCATTGAGATATGAGAGAGATAGGAGAAGTCGCTGAGAGTATAAAAGGGTTCAGCAGCCCATGGAGCAAAGTACAGAGCAACCATGGGCAAACTACTCATTGGCATTGGTAAGTAGAAGCACTTTCTGGCTTATTTAGCTTATAACTAACTGTACCAAAGCTAACATTTTATTTATATTTTAATTGTAATGACAATCCCCGACATTCAAACATACAAGGCTCTATACTAAGGCGCTGGCTCCCTGGGGAGGGAATAGGCCACTGGCAAATGTCCTCTAGCTATGCATTTTGTCAATGCTGCTGTGGTCAAAGTCTGTTTCTAAGGACTGAGGTTGCCAGCCCCATGACCAGCCTACACTCTTAGAAAAAAGGGTTCTAAAAGGGTTCTTTGGCTGTCCCCATAGGACAACCCTTTTTGGTTCCAGTATAACTCTTTTGGGTTCCATGTAGAAGCCTCTGTATAAAGGGTTCTACATGGACCTCAAAAGGGTGCTACCTAGAACCAAAAAGGGTTCTTCAAAGGGTTAATATATGGGGACAGCCGAAGAACCCATGTAGATTCTAGATAGCACCTTTCTTTCTAAGAGTTGCGGCGTACCGCGGCCTGGTGGGGGCTCCCTCTGTTGGACGTGCCAGGTCTCGACGTGTCCTCCGGCCAGGACGAATTGGGGCTGGTGACTAATCAAGGGGCTGATTGCTCACCATCGTACGGGGCCAATAAAGCTGCCAGGAGGGCAGCTCACGGGAAAGGTCATTAACTTATCTCTGCTACCGCACGGCAAGCGGTACCGGAGCTACAAGTCTAGGACCAAAAGGCTCCTTAACAGCTTCTACCCCCAAGCCATAAGACAGCTGAACAATTAATCAATTGGCCACCCGGACTATTAACATTGACCCCCCGCTTTGTTTTACATATTTGCTACTCGCTGTTTATTATATATGCATAGTCACTTTACAAATTACCTCGACTAACCTGTTATTAGATTTTTTTTAACTTTAGTTTATTTAGTAAATATTTTCTTGACTCTATTTCTTGAACTGCATTGTTGGTTAAGGGCTTGTAAGTAAGCATTTCACGGTAAGTTTTTCACCTGTTGTATTTGGCGCATGTGACATTTTTGTATTTATTTGATTATATTTGAGGTAGTGAGAGGTTGCTACCAGATAGACGACCTCACGGTCTGCTAGAACCAAGGGGTTCCCAGAGGAGACAGCATTCTGTGGAGCCCAGAAGACGGTAACCCGGAAGAGGTCTCCTGGGGGAGAACAGTTTATTGAATTTTTCTTTATTGTTTTAAAAAAACACCCTTGAAACTGAGGTGTCACACTGAGGTGTCACACTGTGTAAACATTTAGATCAAACCCCCTGGTCTGCCACAGTGTGTATTTTCATGTCTGAGGGGAAGGAGTAGTAGAACAACGGCACATTAGTTCATTATTCTTGCAGTTCTGAATTCCAAAAAAACGAATTCAAAATCCATCTAGACACCGTTGCCATAGAGCACACAAAAACGATACATACCTCGGCCTAAACACAAAGCTGTGAACGATCTGAGAGACAAGGTGATAAGGGAATTATATGCTTAAAGGTAATGATTAAAGTATTCCACCCTGAAATGTAACTATTAGTGATTATTAATTTATGTAGCATGTATAATGAATGATTAAAGTACTAAACATAAGTCCAATAACGTTCGGTAGAGACATGTGAGGGAGAGAAAGGTGTGTGTGTGTGTGTCTAAGAAAATACAGAGGACAATTCAACTGTGTTTGACCCGACCTGGCTAGAACTCTGAGAAACTTATGATAGAACAGGGAGTCCTTACAAGTCCTTTCAAGGTTCCTCTAAACTCGGGGGAATGGAACTGTCGGCTTGGTAGTGATAAACAGTGGTGAGAACTATGGGGAAAAGATACAACTCATCTACTGTTCATGTGTATGTATGTGCGTAGGATATCTACTGTTTGTGTGAAGGTATGTGCGTAAATAGGGAGTGAGTTATAAAATGGATGTCTTTGTATTATGGACTTCAGAACGTTCTCTGAATAAATTGTACGGACCTTTTGCATAAGCTGAGTCTTTGCCTAATTTTTATTAAACCCAGGGTCTTACAAACCTCAGGAAATAGTCAAAGCTTTAATAATTGTTAGTTATTATCATTGGGATTGAAAATTCTCTTGACACAAGGCAAGAAGGGCCTTCTACGCCATCAAAAGGAACATCAAATTCGACATACCAATTAGGATCTGGCAAAAAATACTGGGGTCCGCTCACCAACCAAGAATTCACAAAATGGGATAAACACCAAATTGAGATTCTGCATGCAGAATTCTGCAAAAATATCCACTGCGTACAATGTAAAACAATCAATAATGCATGAAGAGCAGAATTAGGCCGATACCAGCTAATTATCAAAATCCAGAAAAGAGCCGTTAAATTCTACAACCACCTAAAAGGAAGCAATTCCCAAAACTTCCATAACAAAGCCTTCACCTACAGAGAAATTAACCTGTAGAAGAGCCCCCTAAGCAAGCTGGTCCTGGGGCTCTGTTCACAAACACAAACAGACCCCACAGAGCCCCAGGACAACAACACAATTAGACCCAACCAAATCATGAAAAAAAAAAATATGTATATTACTTGACACATTGGAAAGAATTTACAAAAAAACTGAGCAAACTAGAATGCCATTGCACTGCACGCTGCCCTATCCCATCTGGACAAGAGGAATACCTATGTAAGAACGCTGTTCATTGACTACAGCTCAGCATTCAAAACCAAACCCTCCAAACTCATCATTAAGCTCGTCTGAACCCCGCCCTGTGCAACTGGGTCCTGGACTTCCTGACGGGTCGCCCTCAGGTGGTGAAGGTAGGAAACAACACCTCCACTTCGCTCATCCTCAACACAAGGGCCCCACAAGGGTGCGTGCTCAGCCCCCTCCTGTACTCCTTGTTCACTCATGACTGCATGGCCACGCACGTCTCCAACTCAATCATCAGGTTTGCAGATGACACAACAGTAGTAGGCCTGATTACCAACAATGACAAGACAGCCTACAGAAAGGAGGTAAGGGCTCTGGGAGTGTGGTGCCAGGAAAATAACCTCTCACTCAATGTTGACAACAAAGGAGATGATTGTGGACTTCAGGAAACAGCAGAGGGAGCACGCCCCTATCCACATCGACGGGAACGCAGTGGAGCAGGTGGAAAGCTTCAAGTTCCTCGGCGTACACATCACTGACCATCTGAAATGGTCCACTCACACAGACAGTGTGGTGAAGAAGGCGCAACAGTGCCTCTTCAACCTCAGGAGGCGGAAGAAATTTGGCTTGGCACCTAAAACCCTCACAAACTTTTACAGATGCACAATTGAGAGCATCATGTCGGGCTGTATCAACGCCTGGTACAGCAACTCCACCGCCCGCAACCGCATGGCTCTCCAGAGGGTGGTGCAGTTTGCCCAACGCAAACTATCTGCCCTCCTGGACACCTTACAGCACACGATGTCACAGGAAGGCTAAAAAGATAATCAAGGACAATAACCACCCGAGCCACTGCCTGTTCACCCCGCTATCATCCAGAAGGCGAGGTCATTACAAGCAGTGGTGGAAAAAGTACCACATTTTCATACTTGAGTAAAAGTAAAAATACCTCAATAGAAAATGTCTCAAGTAAAAATTAAAGTCACCCAGTAAAATACTACTTAAGTAAAATTCTAAAAGTATTTGGTTTTAAATATACTTAAGTATCAAAAGTAAATGTAAATGCTAAAATATAAACAAGTATCAAAGGTATAAATTCTTTTAAATTCCTTACATTAAGAAAACCAGACGGCAACATTTTCTTGGGTTTTGAATTTATGGATAGCCAGGGGCACACTCCAAAACTCAGACATAATTTACAGACAAAGTCAGCCAGTGCAGAGGTAGTAGGGATGACCAGTGATATTTTTTTGATAAGTGCGTGAATTGGACCATTTTTGTGTCCTGCTAAGCATTCAACATGAAACGAGTACTTTTCGGTGTTAGGGAAAATGTATGAGTAAAAAGTACATGAGTAACTCTGCACCTTAGGCTGCTGGGAGGCCATTTTACGTACATTTGAGATTTACATGTAGCAAATCAGAAAACAATAATGTGACTTACAGAGTCTGTCAACCCTGACTCTGAAACTGCCTGACTCCCAACTCTACCATTACTAATACCCTTCCATAGGATCCTCCTACATCCTGTCCTGTTATTTCACAAACTGGGGCCAGTACCGTCCAGGAGCAGGAAAGTATTTGATCGCTGACTTGGACCCCTTCCTCTGTGACCATCTGATCTATACCTTCATCTGCATGGCCAACAACGAGATCAAGACCTCCGAATGGAACGATGAGATACTCTTCGGAATAGTTCCAGGCCCTCAAGAACCAGTGAGAGAGACACACATGCACAAACACACAGACAAACACACACTCTTGCACGCAGGCACGCTCGCACGCACGCACATACACACACTAAAGCAGGTACGCACATTCGGACGGACGGACGGACGGACGTCCACTTGCGGCCGAGTGCCAAAGTTCCCTCCAATTGCCAGCAAGGCCTTTAGGTTGCTGTTCTTGTAAGCAAATACAAGAGTTAGGCTTAGTCCTGGTTTAGGTATGTGTGTGTACGTGCCTGAATCAGACGCACGCACGCACACACAGTGTCTGAGCAGTGTGTGTCCCAAGGTTCACAGAGATAGTGTCCAGTACAGCCAACCACCAGAAGTTCATCAACGGTGCGATTAAGTTTCTGAAGCAGTATCAGTTTGATGGCCTGGACTTTGACTGGGAGTTCCAAAGGCCCGCAGACAAGTACAGATTCACCATCTTGGTGCAGGTCAGACTCACACACACATATACACACACACACATGAATGAACAAACACGAATGAACACACACACCTGTTGTAATGTTGGATTGATTAATGTGATGACTGCTGTTCATCAAATGATTAACTGTTTATAATTACGTGATTAAATGAATCAGGTAATTATTAATTCAGTAACCTGGGGCACCATGGGAAAGTTTGGCTTTATTACGTTTCTATTTCCCAAATTAACTCAAAGAATATCAGAATATCGATTTTACAACAGTCGCTAATTAATTAATTTCCTCTAGTCTCATTCTGAACGTTGCATAATCCGGGAATCTGCACAAACCCGAGTCACACTAAATAAGTCCGTACCACACCAATTGAGTTGAGTATTTATTTACGAACAAGCTAAAATGATAATATAAGGTATACATACACAAACACACAGTCTAGGCTATTGAATAGAACTTAGTACACTGAAACAGGTCCCTAGCGTACCAACACAATATGACACGTTACACAAAATGGGGATTTCAAAAGAGAGAGAAAGAGGGAGAGAGTACGAGAGAAAAGCACACTTGGGTACATTTCTAAACTATGCTTAGTTTAACCCTAACCTTGACCCGAACTGCCGCTCTAATGGGTCAGAATATAATGATGTAATTACGTGTCGAAAGGCTCCAATGGGGTGTCTCTTCATGGACCGGGTTCGTCTTCTCCTCTGATGACGGCACTTCTTCGGTTACCGGGTGTAACTCTCTGATTGTACTCACGATGTCAGTGTCCTTTCTCTTAGTAGTCTGTTTCCTCGCACTTGTTCTGAAAGAGGGGTCTTCTAAGGACGGCTAATCAGCCATATAGGGGGTTCCAGTGTGGGAATGAAAGCAGTGTAGACACACGATTGCTTGGAGAGAATAACCGGGTGGTCCTGCTTGAATTCAACCTCTTACACAGCTACTTATCTGTAGCATAGATTGTTAAAAGGTTCCTTTGCCTTCTTCAACCTCGTGTTGCGTTTTGGAGTTACAACTAATTGAACTTTGGCTGCAGCTCGTGGTCACCCTCGGGTCAGAAATGGGTGTTTCCGCCTTTAGGTCAAGTTCTCTTGGCATAACTAGTTACGAGGCAAGGTCTGGATTTTACTCAGATCCAATTTAGACAACTTCACATTTCATCTTTACAAAAACATTCTCTTTGATCTGGACATTTTCCACACAACGTACATTATGCAAACATCAGGTACATATTGTGAAAACTCTTCAAGTTACAATGTTTTCATTATGTCGTTGTTTAACTTTTAATAACATAACAAAAACGACATTCATTTTCATATTCCATCTATCGTCATTACTACCATTTTGGCTGGCAAAACATATTGTCCCAAAGTCCATTTATTGCATGTTACTGTCCTTAGGTAGGCCATAGGCCCATCATACATTCCATTCCTTCACAGTGAGAGGACAAATGAATTTTGTCTGCTGCCTTAAGATTTACAATGGGCATGAGGTGTCAAAAGTCCCCACCTCCATACATCTCGATCTCTCCCCCTCTGGCGGGTGTGAGATGTCTCTTGTAGGAGTGTGGTCCACGGTAACCTGACCCGAACAGGCTAGTCATCACACACCCATCTGTGTACTGTCTCCCTCTAGGAGCTGATGGCTGCCTTCGAGGTTGAGGAAAAGATGACCAACCGTCCTCGTCTGATTCTGACTGCAGCTGTGTCCGGAAAGAGGACCATTGACACTGCATACCAGATCCCCAAGATTGGACGATCAGTACATACACACTGAGCCTCAATGATATCAATTCTCATGCAAAATGTGTGCACAAAAACATGCATGATCTATCAAATAATACCTTGCATATTGGAAATGGTTTGTTTATTCAAGCCACTAAATATATATTTGTATCTCTCTACCTAACACTCAGGCTGTTGGCCTTCTGAATGTGATGACCTATGACTTCCATGGATCTTGGGAATTTAACACGGGAGAAAACAGCCCTCTACCAAGGACCGGCTGGTCAGGGAAACCATATCTACTACAATGTGGAGAGACACTTTCACTCTACTTCCCTCTATCTCCCCCTCATATTTCTCTCTACCCATCTCTTCCCCTGCTTATCAAATCAGTCTCTTCCTGCCTGTCTAGGTTCCAGTTGAGCGTGAGTAACATCTTTATTTTTCCAACCTTCGCTCTTTAGTGTTCTCAGTACCAGATACTGTGTGTTCTAAGGACTATGCTATGAAGTACTGGAAAAGCAACAGTGCCCATGCCGAGAAGCTCCTGGCTGGATTTGCCACCCCTTTCAGCTGGCCAGTGGCTCTAACACTGCTGTGGGCGCTCCCACCATTGGCCTTGGCCCTGCCGGACTCTTCACCAGACAGGCTGGCTTCTTGGCCTACTACGAAGTAACTGACACGGGACACAGTAGGTGTGAAATGACACCCTATTCCTTACACAGTGCCCTACTTGTGTGCTCTGGTCAAAGGTAGTGTACTATATGGGGAACAGGGTGCCATTTTGGACTCAAACACAGTGTGTGTGTGTGTGAGATTACATCTGCAGCTTCCTGAAGCAGGCTTCCCTTTGAAGATGATGTAAACTTCCAACCCTAACGTAAGTGTGTCTTTAGATCTGCACCTTCCTGAAGCAGGGAGAGATCGAGGTCTGGGACTCTACCCAGATGGTGCCCTACAACAAGCAGAACGTGTCGGTCAGATACGATAACATCAAGAGCTTCCATAACAAGATCTGTGTTTGTATCTGTGAGGGGAAATATATGACTAGAGGGTAATGGAGTAGCAAACTACTCTGTTACATTCACAACCCTCTCCATCACTTTCTCAACCAGATCTGGGTTCAAATAGTAGTTGAAATGATATCAACCCCATCTCATCTCTCCCAGGTCATTTCATCAGCTTCATTAAATAGTTCCGACCCCTAAGTATGTCATGAAGGAGCTGGGTCTAAAGGCTGTGTTGTTAGGGCCAGTTGTCATGGCCCATTCTAACATCAGCACCATGTAATGTCTAACCCACTCTAATAAACTCCCAAAATATGAATGCATCCTGCTGTCTGTCACTTCCTTTGAGGTCAACTACATTGCCCTTGAACTGTGCAGAATCACTGATCTACAAATCACCTTGCATCCCACATAACTACTCAGTATGTGATCAATATTAGCAACTCTGACCTCAACTTTAATAAAAAAAAATAAAAAAGTTTAACTATTCAACTAAACAAGTCAAGAACAAATTCTTATTTACAATGACGGCCAACCTTGCTCAAACGGATTGCCTCAAACACCCTCTGTCAGTTTAGTTTCAATAGAATCCATTTAACAAACAGCGAATAGCAGAGAGAGTAGTCCTTTATTGCGGTCAAACGTTACCAGGCTGACAGACACAATACAAAGCACACAGAGCTTAGACTAAGTGGTCATTAACATGACAGTTTAAGTTAAGGCATTGACATTTAACACGTAGAAAACATGTACACAAAAAAACATTTAAAAACTGTGACGTTATGAACTAAAAAACTGACCACACCACAGTGCAAAGTGAAACTAAGCATTAATCATTGTGATCAGAGAGTGGTATACAACGCTTATAAAAATAGTATGAAAAGTGGTGATGACAAATGTTGACACCACACACACACCCCAGGGGGTTAGAGGCGTGTGAGGTGGTTGGAGATGTGGTTTACATTGTTGTCTGGCAGGTGGAGAGAGTTCTTCCTATAGTACCGTTGTCCGTCTGCATAACGCTCTTGCCGGTGGACCTCCAGGTATGGACCCCAACCCTCCACAGGAGAACACACAGCACACATACGCTGCAGACAGAGACACAATGCACTGTAAGAGAGAGGATGCTTGGAGAGACACAGGCAGAATTTAGTAGGGAGACATTAACACTAGAAATGCTAAAGAAGTAACATTGGCTCCATTTTATTCTTTTTTTATTACTCCACCATTTAAGTCAAGCCCCCCGCCGTCCTTGATTTTTCCTAAATAAGTCTATATAACACACTGCAGTTGTTAGAATCTTAATATCGCAAACAGAACCGGAGTTGTAACCAGTTTTAGAAGGGAATGTCATTTTTCTTATGGTTTTGCAGTAAGTTATGATGGGGAGAAAGGGTGCGTTGATGAGCGAGGGGAAGCGAATAATGCATAATTAAGAACAGGGTGGGCCATTCTATTGCATTGGTATATTCTAATTATAATCTCAATATGGTATGTAAACTGGAAACTCTGAAACTGGAAACACTTATCTCCCTCACTAGCTTTAAGCACCAGCTGTCAGAGCAGCTCATAGATTACTGCACCTGTACATAGCCCATCTATAATTTAGCCCAAACAACTACCTCTTTACCTACTGTATTTATTTATTTATTTTGCTCCTTTGCACCCCATTATTTCTATCTCTACTTTGCACATTCTTCCACTGCAAACCAACCATTCCAGTGTTTTTACTTGCTATATTGTATTTACTTCGCCACCATGGCCTTTTTTATATTTTTATTTATTTATATATATATTTTGTTTGCCTTCACCTCTCTTATCTCACCTCACTTGCTCACATTGTATATAGACTTTTTCACTGTATTATTGACTGTATGTTTGTTTTACTCATTTACATTTACATTTAAGTCATTTAGCAGACGCTCTTATCCAGAGCGACTTACAAGTTGGTGCATTCACCTTATGATATCCAGTGGAACAACCACTTTACGATAGTGCATCTAACTCTTTTAAGGGGGGGGGGGGTTAGAAGGATTACTTTATCCTATCCTAGGTATTCCTTAAAGAGGTGGTGTTTCAGGTGTTTCCGGAAGGTGGTGATTGACTCCGCTGACCTGGCGTCGTGGGGGAGTTTGTTCCACCATTGGGGTGCCAGAGCAGCGAACAGTTTTGACTGGGCTGAGCGGGAGCTGTACTTCCTCAGAGGTAGGGAGGCGAGCAGGCCAGAGGTGGATGAACGCAGTGCCCTTGTTTGGGTGTAGGGCCTGATCAGAGCCTGAAGGTACGGAGGTGCCGTTCCCCTCACAGCTCCGTAGGCAAGCACCATGGTCTTGTAGCGGATGCGAGCTTCAACTGGAAGCCAGTGGAGAGAGCGGAGGAGCGGGGTGACGTGAGAGAACTTGGGAAGGTTGAACACCAGATGGGCTGCGGCGTTCTGGATGAGTTGTAGGGGTTTAATGGCACAGGCAGGGAGCCCAGCCAACAGCGAGTTGCAGTAGTCCAGACGGGAGATGACAAGTGCCTGGATTAGGACCTGCGCCGCTTCCTGTGTGAGGCAGGGTCGTACTCTGCGAATGTTGTAGAGCATGAATCTACAGGAACGGGTCACCGCCTTGATGTTAGTTGAGAACGGCAGCGTGTTGTCCAGGATCACGCCAAGGTTCTTAGCACTCTGGGAGGAGGACACAATGGAGTTGTCAACCGTGATGGCGAGATCATGGAACGGGCAGTCCTTCCCCGGGAGGAAGAGCAGCTCCGTCTTGCCGAGGTTCAGCTTGAGGTGGTGATCCGTCATCCACACTGATATGTCTGCCTGACATATCCATGTGTAACTATGTGTTGTTGTATGTGTCGAACTGCTTTGCTTTATCTTGGCCAGGTCGCAATTGTAAATGAGAACGTGTTCTCAATTTGCCTACCTGGTTAAATAAAGGTGAAATAAAATTAAAAAATGATGTACCTTATATCAGTCCACTGAATCCAAGCAGTCTTATCAGTCTACTCTGGCCTACCTGGAGTACACAGTGAGATCGTGCGTAATTTACAATGGCAAGAAGACCAAGACGATTGGATGCACATGCTGCGTTAACGCTGCTACGAGATCTGAATGAAAACGACTCAGATGGTGGGGAAGAAATTAATCATGACATATCTGATGCTGACCCTCAGCCTGAATCTACACCTCATAAATCAAATCAAATCAAATCAAATTTTATTAGTCACATACACATGGTTAGCAGATGTTAATGCGAGTGTAGCGAAATGCTTGTGCTTCTAGTTCCGACAATGCAGTAATAACCAACAAGTAATCTAACCTAACAATTCCACAACTACTACCTTACACACACACACAAGTGTAAAGGGATAAAGAATATGTACATAAAGATATATGAATGAGTGGTGGTACAGAACGGCATGGCAGATGCAGTAGATGGTATAGAGTACGGTATATACATATGAGATGAGTACTGTAGGGTATGTAAACATAAAGTGGCATAGTTTAAAGTGGCTAGTGGTACATGTATTACATGAAGATGGCAAGATGCAGTAGATGATATAGAGTACAGTATATACATATGAGATGGGTAATGTAGGGTATGTAAACATTATATTAAGTGGCATTGTTTAAAGTGGCTAGTGGTACATTTTTACATAATTTCCATCAATTCCCATTTTTAAAGTGGCTGGAGTTGAGTCAGTATGTTGGCAGCGGCCGCTAAATGTTAGTGGTGGCTGTTTAACAGTCTGATGGCCTTGAGATAGAAGCTGTTTTTCAGTCTCTCGGTCCCTGCTTTGATGCACCTGTACTGACCTCGCCTTCTGGATGATAGCGGGGTGAACAGGCAGTGGCTTGGGTGGTTGTTGTCCTTGATGATCTTTATGGCCTTCCTGTGACATCGGGTGGTGTAGGTGTCCTGGAGGGCAGGTAGTTTGCCCCCGGTGATGCGTTCTGCAGACCTCACTACCCTCTGGAGAGCCTTACGGTTGTGGGCGGAGCAGTTGCCGTACCAGGCGGTGATACAGCCCGACAGGATGCTCTCGATTGTGCATCTGTAGAAGTTTGTGAGTGCTTTTGGTGACAAGCCGAATTTCTTCAGCCTCCTGAGGTTGAAGAGGCGCTGCTGCGCCTTCTTCACAACGCTGTCTGTGTGGGTGGACCAATTCAGTTTGTCCGTGATGTGTACACCGAGGAACTTAAAACTTTCCACCTTCTCCACTACTGACCCGTCGATGTGGATAGGGGGGTGCTCCCTCTGCTGTTTCCTGAAGTCCACAATCATCTCCTTTGTTTTGTTGACGTTGAGTGTGAGGTTATTTTCCTGACACCACACTCCGAGGGCCCTCACCTCCTCCCTGTAGGCCGTCTCGTTGTTGTTGGTAATCAAGCCTACCACTGTAGTGTCATCCGCAAACTTGATGATTGAGTTGGAGGCGTGCATGGCCACGCAGTCGTGGGTGAACAGGGAGTACAGGAGAGGGCTCAGAACGCACCCTTGTGGGGCCCCAGTGTTGAGGATCAGCGGGGTGGAGATGTTGTTACCTACCCTCACCACCTGGGGGCGGCCCGTCAGGAAGTCCAGGACCCAGTTGCACAGGGCGGGGTCGAGACCCAGGGTCTCGAGCTTGATGACGAGTTTGGAGGGTACTATGGTGTTAAATGCTGAGCTGTAATCGATGAACAGCATTCTCACATGGGTATTCCTCTTGTCCAGATGGGTTAGGGCAGTGTGCAGTGTGGTTGCGATTGCGTCGTCTGTGGACCTATTGGGTCGGTAAGCAAATTGGAGTGGGTCTAGGGTGTCCGGTAGGGTGGAGGTGATATGGTCCTTGACTAGTCTCTCAAAGCACTTCATGATGACGGAAGTGAGTGCTACGGGGCGGTAGTCGTTTAGCTCAGTTACCTTAGCTTTCTTGGGAACAGGAACAATGGTGGCCCTCTTGAAGCATGTGGGAACAGCAGACTGGGATAAGGATTGATTGAATATGTCCGTAAACACACCAGCCAGCTGGTCTGCGCATGCTCTGAGGACGCGGCTGGGAATGCCGTCTGGGCCTGCAGCCTTGCGAGGGTTAACACGTTTAAATGTTTTACTCACCTCGGCTGCAGTGAAGGAGAGCCCGCAGGTTTTGGTAGGGGGCCGTGTCAGTGGCACTGTATTGTCCTCAAAGCGGGCAAAAAAGTTGTTTAGCCTGTCTGGGAGCAAGACATCCTGGTCCGCGACGGGGCTGGTTTTCTTTTTGTAATCCGTGATTGACTGTAGACCCTGCCACATACCTCTTGTGTCTGAGCTGTTGAATTGCGACTCGATTTTGTCTCTGTACTGGGACTTAGCCTGTTTGATTGCCTTGCGGAGAGAATAGCTACACTGTTTGTATTCGGTCATGCTTCCGGTCACCTTGCCCTGGTTAAAAGCAGTGGTTCGCGCTTTCAGTTTCACGCGAATGCTGCCGTCAATCCACGGTTTCTGGTTTGGGAATGTTTTAATCGTTGCTGTGGGTACGACATCGTCAATGCACTTCCTAATGAACTCGCTCACCGAATCAGCATATTCGTCAATATTGTTGTTGGACGCGATGCGGAACATATTCCAATCCGCGTGATCGAAGCAGTCTTGAAGCGTGGATTCAGATTGGTCGGACCAGCGTTGAACAGACCTGAGCGCGGGAGCTTGTTGTTTGAGTTTCTGTTTGTAGGCTGGAATCAACAAAATGGAGTCGTGGTCAGCTTTTCCGAAAGGGGGGCGGGGGAGGGCCTTATATGCGTCGCGGAAATTAGTATAACAATGATCTAGGGTTTTTCCAGCCCTGGTAGCACAATCGATATGCTGATAGAATTTAGGGAGTTTTGTTTTTAGATTAGCCTTGTTAAAATCCCCAGCTACGATGAATGCAGCCTCAGGGTGTGTGGTTTCCAGTTTACAAAGAGTCAGATAAAGTTCGTTCAGGGCCATCGATGTGTCTGCTTGGGGGGGAATATATACGGCTGTGATTATGATTGAAGAGAATTCCCTTGGTAGATAATGCGGTCGACATTTGATTGTGAGGAGTTCTAGATCAGGTGAACAGAATGACTTGAGTTCCTGTGTGTTGTTATGATGATCACACCACTTCTCGTTAATCACAAGGCATACCCCCCCGCCCCTCTTCTTACCGGAAAGATGTTTGTTTCTGTCGGCGCGATGCATGAAGAAACCAGCTGGCTGCACCGACTCCGTTAGCGTCCCTTGAGTTAGCCATGTTTCCGTGAAGCAGAGCACGTTGCAATCCCTGATGTCTCTCTGGAATGCTACCCGTGCTCGGATTTCATCAACCTTATTGTCAAGAGACTGGACATTGGCGAGTAGTATGCTAGGGAGTGGAGCGCGATGTGCCCGTCTCCGAAGCCTGACCACGAGACCGCCTCGTTTGCCCCTTTTTCGGCGTCGCACAGGGTCGCCGGCTGGGATCAGATCCATTGTATTGGGTGGAAGGCAAAACACTGGATCCGTTTCGGGAAAGTCATATTCCTGGTAGGAACGATGATGAGTTGACGTTAATCGTATATTCAGTAGTTCCTCCCGACTGTATGTAATGAAACCTAAGATTACCTGGGGTACCGATGTAAGAAATAACACATAAAAAAACAGAATACTGCATATTTTCCAAGGAACGCGAAGCGAGGCGGCCATCTCTTTTCGGCGCCGGAAGTACATGCCACACACACGCGCTACTGTCTATTATCTATCCTGTTGCCTAGTCACTTTACCCCTACATACATGTACATAGCAACCTCAATTACCTGTGCACATCGACTTGGTACTGGCACTCCCTGTATACAGGGCATTAGGAAAGAATTCAGAACTCTTGACTTTCCACATTGTTACGTTACAGCCTTCTAAAATTGAATTTGTTTTAATCCCTCAATCTAAACATAATACCCTGTAATCACTAAGAAAAAAAAAAACTGGTTCGTATTAATTTTTGCAAATGTATTCAAATAAAAAAAACAGAAATGTCACATTTACATAAGTATTCAGACCATTTACGCAGTACTTAGTTGAAGCAACTTTGGCAGCAATTACAGCCTAGAGTCTTCTTGGGTATGACACTACAAACTTGGCACACCTGTATTTGGAGAGTTTGATTTGATATACTGCATGCATTTTGACCTGAACTTTCCAGGACCTGGGTTTGATACCTGGCTAGAAATGGATTGACAATTCCAGGAGAAGTTCCAAACACTCTCAGAAGTCCTAAGCATCCACATCTCTGCCAGACACACCTACCTGCCAAGGGTTTCCTTGGGCACAGAGTATTTTCCAGATGGCGACGAGGGGTATCCAGATGAGACAGAAGGCGATCATACACCATCCCAGAGCCACGCCCCACACAGGGTACTGCACCGTACCGTAGGATGGCGGACGGAAAGTCAACAACGACCACACCAAGATCACCTACACAACACACACAGGCATTAGAGAAGTGTGTATGCGTGCCAGAGAAAAGCGGTTAAAGAAATGAGGACCCTGGAACAGACAGCCAGGTAGGATAGAATCTAAGTTAAAGAGAAAGACAGAGAGTACTCACAGTGATGACAGCAGGAGTAATGAAAAACCAGCATGCTCTCCACCACAGCCAGAAGAGAGAGCTCCTCGTCCCAATCATCATCTCTATGTCCTTAATGAAACGATTTCCTCCTTCAAACAAACACAGAATGTGCCATACTCTATAAAATGTACTATACTGTATATAGCTATAACATAACATGCAATATATACACTGAGTATACAAAACATTGAGAACACCTGCTCTTTCTACTGGCCAGGTTAATCCAGGTGAAAACTATGATCCCTCATTGATGTCACTTGTTAAATCCACTTCAAAATCAGTATAGATGAAGGTGAAGAGACAGGATTAAGGATTTTTAAGCCTTGAGACATGATTGTGTATGTGTGCCATTCAGAGGGTGAATGGGCAAGACAATAACTGCAATGCTGCTGGGGTTTCATCCACCACCCAAAGGACATCTAGCCAACTTGACAACTGTGGGAGGCATTGGAATCAACATGGGGCAGCATCCATGTGGACCGCTTTCGACACCTTGTAGAGTCCGTGCCCCAATGAATTGAGGCTGTTCTGAGGGGGAAAACGGGGGGGGGGGGGGGGGGGGGCACCCTAAATGTTTGGTATACTCACTGTATGTAGCTATAACATAAAATATCCTCTACATGTACCCATCACATAATATATGCTGTAGATGTAGCTATAACATGTAATATACTTCCATTTACCGTAGAAGTAGAATACCCCAACAAGCTCCAGCAGAGCAGCGATCAGTAGAACAAAGCCAGCACAGAACTGATCCATCAGAGTCACCCAATATATCCCTGCCTGGAGTGACACACACACAGTAATCACACGCACTCGCAATAAATTAATGTGAACGAAATTATGGTATCTAAGGACCTATTTTAGTTATGGTAACTAAGGACTTACCTGGGTTACGCACGGCAGGCCGAGCAGGAAAAGGATGGCACAGGTTCCCACAGAGATGATAGAGCGTTTTGATTTGAACCTTTCAGGGAAGGCATCCTGTAGGCAGGTGGAGATGACCTCTGAGGGAACACGGCAAGAGGTCACTGTCCAGGTCTAGTTAGTAGTGTGTGTGTTTGTACACACACACACAGTGCCTTCGGAAAGTATTCAGACCCCTTTACTATTTCACGGTACAGCCTTATTCTAAAATGGATCAAAACTTTTTTCCCCATCAATCTACACAATACCCCATAACGACAAAGCACAAACAGTTTATTTGAACACATGTAACCTGAAATATCCTATTTTCATATGTATTCAGACCCTTAACTCAGTACTTCGTTGAAGCACCATTGGCAGCGATTACAGCCTTGAGTCTTCTTGACTATGATACTACAAGCTTGGCACACCTGTATTTGGGGAGTTTCTCCCATTTTACTCTGCAGATCCTCTCAAGCTCGGTCAGGTTGGATGGGGAGCATCGCTGCACAGCTATTTTCTGGTCTCTCCAGAGATTGGGTTAAAGTCCGGGGTCTGGCTGGGCCACTCAAGGACATTCAGAGACTTGTCCCGAAGCCACTCCTGCGTTGTCTTGGCTGTGTAATTAGGGTTGTTATGTTGGAAGGTGAACCTTCTCCCCATTCTGAAGTCCTGAGCAGGTTTTCAGCAAGGATATATGCACTTTCCAGTGTTTGTCTTTCCCTCGATCTTGACTAGTTTCCCAGTCCTACTACTGAGAAAAAACTCAAAAAATTCACACAGCATGATACTGCCAGATTTCCTCCAGACGTGACATTTGGCATTCAGGCCAAAGAGTTCAATCTTGGTTTCGTCAGACCAAGGAATCTTGTTTCTCATGGTCAGAGTCCTTTAGGTGCCTTTTGGATAATTACAAGCGAGCTGTCAGGCGCCTTTCACTGAGGAGTGGCTTCCGTCTGGCCACTCTACCATAAAGGCCTGATTGGTGGTGCTGTAGAGATGTTGTCGTTCTGGAAGGTTCTCCCATCTCCACAGATGAACTCTGGGGCTCTGTCAGAGTGACCATCGGGTTCTTGGTCACCTCCAAGGCCCTTCTCCCCCGATTGCTCAGTTTTGCCATGCGGCCAGCTCTCGGGAAGAATCTTGGTGGTTCCAAACTTCTTCCACTTAAGAATCATGGAGGCCACTGTGTTGTTGGGGACCTTCAATGCTGCAGAAAGGTTTTGGTACCCTTCCCCAGATCTGTGCCTCGACACAATCCTGTCTCAGATCTCTACGGACAATTCCTTCAACCTCATGGCTTGGTTTATGCTCTGACATTCACTGTCAACTGTGGGACCTTACATAACAGGTGTGTGCGCCTTTCCAAATCATGTCCAATCAATTAAATTTACCACAGGTGGACTCCAAATCAAGTTGTGGAAACATCAAGGATGATCAATGGAAAGAGGATGCGCCTGAGCTCAATTTCAAGTCTCACCTGAACAGAGCAAAGTACAGAGAGATCCTTGATGAAAACCTGCTCTAGAGCGATCAGGACCTCAGATTGGGGCAAAGTTTCACCTTCCAACAGGACAACGACCTTAAGCACACAGCCAAGACAAAGCAGGAGCGGCTTTGGCACACATCTCTGAATATTCTTGAGTGGCCCAGCCAGAGCCCGGACTTGAACATGATGGAACATCTCTGGAGAGACCTGAAAATATCTGTGCAGCAACGCTCCCCATCCAACCTGACAGAGCATGAAAGGATCTGCAGAGTAGAATGGGAGAAACTCCCCAAATACAGGTGTGCCAAGCTTGTAGCGTTATACCCAAAGCATATTTGAGGCTGTATTCACTGCCAAAGGCGCTTCAACAAAGTACTGAGTAAAGAGTCTGAATAATTACAGTACCAGTCAAAAGTTTGGACACTCACTCAAGGGCTTCTGTATTTTTAATTATTTTCTACATTGTAAAATACATCAAACCTAAGTAATAACACATATGGAATCATGTAGTAACCAAACAAATAGTGTTAAACAAATCCAAATATATTTCACACTTGAGATTCTTCAAAGTATCCACCCTTGCACACTCTTGGCATTCTCTAAACCAGCTTCATGAGGTAGTCACCTGGAATACATTTCAATTAACAGGTGTGCCTTGTTAAAAGTGAATTTGTTGAATTTCTTTCCTTCTTAATGCATTTGAGCCAATCAGTTGTGTTGTGACATGGTAGGGGTGGTTTACAGAAGAAAGCCCTATTTGGTAAAATACCAAGTCTATATCATGGCAAGAACAGCTCAAATAAGCAAAGAGAAACAGTCTATCATAACTTTAACACATGATGGTCAGTCAATCCGGAAAATTAAGAACTTTGAAAGTTTCTTCAAGTGTAGTCGCAAATCCATCAAGCGCTATGATGAAACTGGCTCTCATGAGGACCGCCCCAGGAAAGGAAGACCCAGAGATTCCTCTGCTGCAGAGAATAAGTTCATTAGTAACCAGCCCAAATAAATGCTTCAAGTAACAGACATCTACTATTCAGAGGAGACTGTGTGAATCAGGCCTTTGTGGTTGAATTGCTGCAAAGAAACCACTACTAAAGAACACCAATAAGAAAAAGAGACTTGCTTGGGCCAAGAAATACAAGCAATGGACTTTAGACCGGTGGAAATTGGAGATTTTTGGTTCCAACTGCCATGTCTTTGAGACGCAGAGTAGGTGAACGGATGATCTCCGCATGTGTGGTTCCCACCGTGAAGCATGGAGGTGGTGGTGTGATGGTGCTTTGCTGGTGACACTGATTTATTTAGAATTCAAGGCACACTTAACCAGCATGGCTACCACAGCATTCTGCAGCGATACACCATCCCATCTGGTTTGCGCTTAGTGGTACTATCATTTGTTTTTCAACAGGACAATGACCCAACAGACCTCCAGGCTGTGTAAGGGCTATTTGACCAAGAAGGAGAGTGATGGAGTGCTGCATCAGATGACCTGGCCTCCACAATCCCCCGACCTCAACCCAATTGAGATGGTTTGGGATGAGTTGGACCGCAGAGTGAAGGAAAAGCAGCCAACAAGAGCTCAGCAAATGTGGGAACTCCTTCAAGACTGATGGGTCTTATGGGTGGGTCTTAAGTATTCCAGGTGGCAACCTCCTGAAGCTGGTGGAGAGAATGTCAAGAGTGTGCAAAGCTGTCATGAATGCAAATAGTGGCTACTTTGAAATATCTCAAATATATTTTTTGTTTAACACTTTTTTGGTTACTACACGATTCCATGTGTTATTTCATAGTTTTCATGTCTTCACTATTATTCTACAATGTAGAATAAAGAAAAATCCTGGAATGAGTAGGTGTCCAAACTTTTCACTTGTGCCATGTGTGTGTATATGTATGTATGTATGTATGTATGTATGTATGTATGTATGTATGTATGTATGTATGTATGTATGTATGTATGTATGTATGTATGTATGTATGTATGTATGTATGTATTTCCGGAGACCTTCTCCCCTACCTCACCTCGCTCATCAACTCATCCTTGACCGCTGGCTACGTCCCTTCCGCCTTCAAGAGAGCGAGAGTTGCACCCCTTCTGAAAAAACCTACACTCGATCCCTCTGATGTCAACAACTACAGACCAGTATCCCTTCTTTCTTTTCTCTCCAAAACTCTTGAACGTGCCGTCCTTGGCCAGCTCTCCTGCTATCTCTCTCAGAATGACCTTCTTGACCTTCTTGATCCAAATCAGTCAGGTTTCAAGACTAGTCATTCAACTGAGACTGCTCTTCTCTGTGTCACGGAGGTGCTCCGCACTGCTAAAGCTAACTCTCTCTCCTCTGCTCTCATCCTTCTAGACCTATCGGCTGCCTTTGATACTGTGAACCATCAGATCCTCCTCTCCACCCTCTCCGAGTTGGGCATCTCCGGCGCGGCCCACGCTTGGATTGCGTCCTACCTGACAGGTCGCTCCTACCAGGTGGCGTGGCGAGAATCTGTCTCCGCACCACGTGCTCTCACCACTGGTGTCCCCCAGGGCTCTGTTCTAGGCCCTCTCCTATTCTCGCTATACACCAAGTCACTTGGCTCTGTCATATCCTCACATGGTCTCTCCTATCATTGCTATGCAGACGACACACAATTAATCTTCTCCTTTCCCCCTTCTGATAACCAGGTGGCGAATCGCATCTCTGCATGTCTGGCAGACATATCAGTGTGGATGACGGATCACCACCTCAAGCTGAACCTCGGCAAGACGGAGCTGCTCTTCCTCCCGGGGAAGGACTGCCCGTTCCATGATCTTGCCATCACGCTTGACAACTCCATTGTGTCCTCCTCCCAGAGCGCTAAGAACCTTGGCGTGATCCTGGACAACACCCTGTCGTTCTCAACCAACATCAAGGCGGTGACCCGTTCCTGTAGGTTCATGCTCTACAACATTCGCAGAGTACGACCCTGCCTCACACAGGAAGCGGCGCAGGTCCTAATCCAGGCACTTGTCATCTCCCGTCTGGATTACTGCAACTCGCTGTTGGCTGGGCTCCCTGCCTGTGCGATTAAACCCCTACAACTCATCCAGAACGCCGCAGCCCGTCTGGTGTTCAACCTTCCCAAGTTCTCTCACGTCACCCCGCTCCTCCGCTCTCTCCACTGGCTTCCAGTTGAAGCTCGCATCCGCTACAAGACCATGGTGCTTGCCTACGGAGCTGTGAGGGGAACGGCACCTCCGTACCTTCAGGCTCTGATCAGGCCCTACACCCAAACAAGGGCACTGCGTTCATCCACCTCTGGCCTGCTCGCCTCCCTACCTCTGAGGAAGTACAGCTCCCGCTCAGCCCAGTCAAAACTGTTCGCTGCTCTGGCACCCCAATGGTGGAACAAACTCCCCCACGACGCCAGGTCAGCGGAATCAATCACCACCTTCCGGAGACACCTGAAACCCCACCTCTTTAAGGAATACCTAGGATAGGATAAAGTAATCCTTCTAACCCCCCCCCCCCCCTTAGAGTTAGATGCACTATTGTAAAGTGGTTGTTCCACTGGACATCATAAGGTGAATGCACCAACTTGTAAGTCGCTCTGGATAAGAGCGTCTGCTAAATGACTTAAATGTAAAATGTAAATGTATGTATGTATGTATGTATGTATGTATGTATGTATATATCTCAGCCCTGGGTTAAAATGCATGCACATTTTATTATTTGTTGTTTAAATACTTATTTTTCTGTGCATTTTAGTATTTTGTACACCAATGTCAAACAGCTGAAAATACAATATTTTTTGTTATGGAAAATATATTTCACAGCGTTTTAGATGCTACAATGACTTTACACTATACTTGCTTGTTTTGTCACAAACTGAAATTAGGTGAACTATTCAAATTTTAGCAGTCAGGAAGTGGCAGTGCAATTTCTGCATAGTGCATCTTTAAATGCATGGTAGTGTATGAGTATTTTCAAAAACTTTCCAAGTGTATTTCCAAATACATTCCAATATTCAACTACTGGTCTTTTCAAATAAAAAAAATATCTAAATACTTACTTCCAAATGTTTTTGAAAGTAATTGAAATACCCCAAATAGTTAGCAGTAACTGAAATACCCTGGTGTGTGTGTCCCATGTGCATGGGTGTGTGTTTGTCTGACTGACCTATGCCAGCGAACTGCGAGTCCAGTCCAAGGGTGAGCAGCATGAAGAAGAAGAGGATGGACCAAAGAGGAGAAATGGGCAGCTTGGACAGGGCATCAGGGTACGCAATAAATGCTAGGCCAAAACCTACACGCATGCGCACACTTTGTTAGTGTTTGTTAAGTGGCTATTGTGTCAGTAAGGTAAAGTTAAACACAGTACAGTGGTGTAAAGTGGTGTACTACTCACCTGCCTGGGCCACTTCTGATACAGGCTTTCCATAGACATGAGCCATGTGACCTAAGATGGAGAAGATGGCGAAGCCTGCAAACACACTGGTACCTATAGAGTGACATTAAACAGGAAAGGAAAAACAATGTACTGGAACACAATGAAACGTTGAAAGTGATCTTCAATGTATATTTTCTTCTTTATGATACCATTAGCATCCATCTGGTGCGTGTGTGGTGTTTGAGTCGTACCACAGTTGGTGAGGCAGACGGTCAGTGCGTCCTTGAACACATTGTTGTGGAACTTGTTATATGAAGACAGGGCCGTGACACCACCCCACGCTACTGACAGAGAATAGAAGATCTGTGTGGCTGCATCTCTCCACACCTGCCAGAAAGACCTACTATTTAGTTACTTCAGTAAGGCATGTGTATTTTGAGTTGACAGGTAAGAGGCTCTAACCTCTGCCTCGCCCAGTTTTGTGAGGTTGGACTGGGAGCCAATGTAGAACTCGATCCCGTCTCTGGCGCCCTCTAGTGTAACTCCCCGGATCAGCAGGATCAGCAACACCACATAGGGAAACGTAGCGGTGAAATATACCACCTGGGGACAGACACACATAAAAATATTAGAGACACACGCACATCCGAAAGACACACATTACAAAGACAGGACCAACTCAAACACTAGTGGTGAGCAGGTCAGCTCTTTGTTCGCCCGCAATTGCTAATAACCCATCCACAACCACCCGACTATATGTGATAAGTTTAAATCGGAGGCCCGCACCCGACCCTAACCCTCTAATATAGAAAATGTTGTAGGTTACCGTAAGGTTTTTTTTTTTGGTACTACGTTTGCCTGATTTCAGATATGTTTTTGCTTGTAACTTCCAATGTTTTGGTAGGCTATTTGTAAGTCAACTTGTCTATAATTAGATATGTGCAGCATCTCTTCTGTCATTATGTTGTCCAAGACTAAATAAACCCTTGCTTACAAAAATCTAATTGACATTGGTAAAGTTTTCAGTCATCTCTGATACTTCCATGGAGCAAAGACGTTTAGGGACCAGCAAGAAAATGAAATAACTAAAACTTAAAAGATGTGTAAAATTTCCAAATAATATCAGTTTGACCGGTTGTAAGGAAATAGAAAGCTGTGAAAACAACCCAACGTGTTTCTGATAAGATTTCAGTTCAGCTTGGATGCATATTTTGTGGTTGAAATACTATCAGCTTTTATGATGCTGATAAAGATAGCACCGCGACAGACAGTATCTAACTGCAGATTTGCATTCTCTCAAGATGCTGAAAGAAAGAAATCATATTTCTCCACTCCTGTGAGTATAAATGTTGCCTACATTTGCTGTATCATTTTACTGCAAGAAATGCTTAAATTCTGCAGGAGTTAATATTAAGGCTAAGTGAGAGGTTATAGACCTACAGTCAGTGTCCAGATTTCACTTTCCATTTAACCCATCAACAGCAGGCTACAATTCCCTTGACATGCCATAGGCCTATTTGAAGTCCCCGTCTTGTGACTGTGAGGCACTGTACAAATTTGACAATCACACATAACATAACCAGCACTGCTATCATCCTCTTTTACCACTTCAAATATGACTTTTCTGGCCCTCCCTTGTCTTTATTTTCAACTCTCCATTTCGCAGCTTTTCTCTAAACTCAGACATTGTCCTTTTTTTCCCTCCGTGGAACGACGTTAACTTGTCCTGCCCGTTCCAAATGCATTTGGCGACTGGCATGTAAGCTATTTGGTGCACGTACAGTTAGGCCCTACAGCTTATGCACTAATGCCAGCTAGCCTAAAATAATGAAAGGTATCGTTTTCCCTTTATTCAATATTTCATGACCCTAAACCTGCCCGCCTCGTGGATATAACCGCGGCGAATGTGGGTTGGTTATGAGTCAACCCGCACATCACTATCACACACACAAACAGGAAATGGGTAATACAGACTTTCCCTGAAGACTTGATGCCTTTGTAAAGGGCAGCAGCGATGAGCAGCCATCCCAGTAGCAGACAGAGAGCCAGATGCCAGACCACCGGACCGGTCTCATCCAGACCACTAGACCTTTGTAAGGCCACCAGGCTGGGGATAGACAAAGAGATTGTCTGACTGTAAGGTGGTCAATTTTACAGACAGGATCAGTTTCAACATAGCATTATAAAGACAACCTGGCATTCAACACAACCTGTGCAACCTCTGAAGTATTTTCAACTGAGTGAAATTCAAATAGAATAAAGTGTGTGTGTGCTACTCACTCCCAATACTGTTCGCTGGGGCTCTGTACTGGGATGCTGATGAGGTTTTCCTTTGGGCAAGTCTCATTCTCCCACAGCGTCATGTTGGCTGCAATTACTGGTTCACTCCAGTTGGCAGCTAGGGTAATGTTGCACACTTCTATAGAGGTCAGAAGCCATTGTCAGTGGTAAAGTTACATGGCACTCTGTTCAGGTTCACCTAGGTCATGTTCATTAAAGCATATCATGGAAAACATTAATGTCAGGTAATGGAAAATATTGGTCAAGGTTATTTTGTTTGGAGCCTAATTAACATGATAGAAGAGTAAAAGCTGTACAACAGGGAAACTTCACTACATCTTTAGATGTGACACTACATTATAAAACAGGTACCTCTAGGTGTGAGGCTACAGTTGCTGTTGGACCAGTAGAAACAGTCACTCCATGGCAGAGGGGACTGGAATGAGGCAAACATGTAGTAGAGACTGTAGGCAATGATGACGTTGTAGTAGATGCCTACTAACGTACTGACCAAAACCATAGCTACACCCACACCTGGAGAGGATAGGGAAAGGGAGAGTGAGGAGAGAAGGAGAGAGGGAGCAGGAATTGAGTTAGATGTAAATCAAGGCGGAATCTTCAATATTTGAATTTCAATTCACTTCCTGAATAGATTGAATCGTCACCATCCCTGATAGCAGTCACTTTATTGACAAGTTCTGTGAAGTTCCATCTTTATCACATACTGATTCAGCCGAAGGCAAACAGCCAGAACCAGTGCTTACTGGTATACTGGTCAACCGGTCACATTGTAGTTCCTCATCTTAAGATTTATCTAATCAAGGAAGTCCCATTGAGGAAAACATGATCTTTTCCAAGGAAGACATAACAGAGAACACATGATAAGTGAGACATTCTATGGTAGGATGTATCCGCCAAAGCACGCGAAAGAATAACTACAGTGGCAATGTACAAAAATTACACTGACCACAAATACACAATTCTAAAGATTTTACTGAGTTACAGTTCATATAAGAAACTCAGTCACTTTAAATAAATTCATTAGGCCCTAATCTATGGATTTCACATGACAGGGAATACAGATATGCATCTGTTGGTCACAGATACCTTAAAAAAAAGTAGGTGCATGGATCAGAAAACCAGTCAGTATCTGGTGTGACCACCATTTGCCTCATGCAGTGCGACACATATCCTTTGTATAGAGTTGATCAGGCTGTTGATTGTGGCCTGTGGAATATTGTCCCACTCCTCTTCAATGGCTGTGCGAAGTTCCTGGATATTGGTGGGAACTGGAACACGCTGTCGTAAATGTCGATCCAGAGCATCCCAAACATGATCAATGGGTGATTTCATTTTAATCTCTGTGCATTCAAATTGCCATTGATAAAATGCAATTGTGTTTGTTGCCCGTACCTTATGCCTGCCACCACACAACACTCATCAAATGTATTTATAAAGCCCTTCTTACATCAGCTGATATCTCAAAATGCTGTACAGAAACCCAGGCTAAAACCCCAAACAGCAAGCAATGCAGGTATAGAAGCACTCATCACCATGTGCCCGGTACAGTTGAAACAGGGAATCATTCGTGAAGAGCACACTTTTCCAGCGTGGCCATCGAAGATGAGCATTTGCCCACTGAAGTCGGTTAAAACGCCAAACAGCAGTAAAGTCAACGAGCAAGCTGATGAGCTTCCATGACACGGTTTGACAGGTTGTGCTGAAATTCTTCACTTGTGCAAACTCATAGTTTCATCAGCAGTATGGGTGGAAGTGAAAAAGCCGGATGTGGAGGTCCTGGGCTGGCGTGGTTGCAGGCGGTCTGCGGTTGTGAGGCCGGTTGGACGTACTGCCAAATTCTCTAAAACATTAAATTCTCTGGCAACAGTTCTGGTGGACATTCCTGCAGTCAGCATGCCAATTGAACACTCCGTCAAAACATCTGTGGCATTGTGTTATGTGACAAAACATTTGTGGCTTTTTGTCCCCAGCACAAAGTTCACCTGTGTAATGATATACCACACTTATCAGGTGGATGGATTATCTTGCCAAAGGAGAAATTATCACTAACGGGGATGTAAACAACTTTGTGCTAAACATAATAACAAAATTAGATGTGCTTATGGAACATTTCTAGGATCTTTTATTTCAGCTCACAAACAAGTATTACTAAGAAATTGCTTACATGCACATCCTAGAGCAGTGTTTCTTAATCCTGGTTCTGGGGATCCAAAAGGGGTGCACATTTTTGTTTTTGACCTAGCACTACACACCGGATTGAAATAAACAACAAATGTGAATCAGGTGCGTTGCGTAGTGCTAGGGTATAAAACAAAAACCAGGATTTGGAAACACTACCCTTGACAGTTTTATAACTAACCAATAGCAGTAGAGAAGGACTTGGTCCAATACGCACCATGAATGTGTTCTGTGTTTTGGCACATTCAGCAGCTAGAGGCCAGTCTGACAGAGTGACACAGTAACCCATTGGGCTTGGTAGGGTTATAGGTTTGCTCAGGGGCTGGGTACATACAGTAAATGGACTAGCAGCCTTATAGGGTTAGCCCTGGGGCTAGACTGATAGTTCCTCCAGCTCATACATAGAGTTTAGATTCAGGTCATATGGTTAACCATTAATACACTGCTCAAACAAACTTGAGACAATTGTCCTCTAAGGTCAATAAAGCTGATCCCGTGGTGTAATGGGCTGGCTGCTCACACAACATTCAAACAGAGAGTAGTAGCAAACACTCCCAAAATGTCTGAGTGGTGAAGTGAATGGATGAGTTCCTAGAAGTGGAAAGAAAAGTCATACAGCTGGTCCCAATTCACTCCTTAACCATTCCCTTTGGCCCTTACCCTTCAATGTCTGCAGATCTGAAGAGTCTGGCTAGGTATAAGCAGTGTAGTGGTGAAGGTTCCAAAAACATAGCTTATATCTTACATACTGTATCTGCAAACATCGAAGGGTTGAGACCAAGAGTAATGGGTAGACATTGAATTGGGACCGGTTTGGGCTTAGGTGGTAAATTAGGGGTAGAAGGGTTAGTCTTACCCTGAAATATGGGCAGAGCCCGCCACACATTGACAGGGCCTTGGCTGCAGAACTGACCAAAGGAACTCTCCAGGAAGAACAGAGGTATACCAGCAACAGCCAGCATTATGACATACGGGATGAGGAAAGCACCTAGAGACAGAGAGGACAGAAAACTTGACACTAATAACAAATGCAGGAATATGAGGTAGCCAGTGGATGGTGGGAGCGTATATGGGCTTAACTCCAATAATCTGAAATGAATCTTTAAGAATGTTCTGCCATGGTCTAGCTTATAAGTGATTATAGGGTAGGATTCCCAAATAGCGGGACAAAGTCGGCCAGTAGGTGATTTTATTTGGCCCCCCAAGTTCTGACACTTAAAATTATTTTGGGACATAAGACTAAAATCACCAGGAAATAAGCTTCAAGTGATTTTAATTTAGGAAATCTGTTGCCATGTAAACCCACGCATAAATAGAGGCATGTGAGCTTATCTAGGTTTTAAATGATTCCGTTTTTGTCAAATACGTGATCGGTTAGGATTTCTGCGGTCAATTTGCAATGTTCAAATTTAAACTCAGCAAAAGAAGAAACTTCCCTTTTCAGGACCCTGTCTTTCAAAGATAATTCGTAAAAATCCAAATAACTTCACAGATCTTCATTGTAAATGGTTTAAAACACTGTTTCCAATGCTTGTTCAATGAACCATAAACAATTAATGAACATGCACCTGTGGAACAGTCGTTAAGACACTAACAGCTTACAGACGGTAGGCAATTAAGGTCAGTTAGGAAAACTTAGGACAAAGAGGCCTTTCTACTGACTCTGAAAAATACCAAAAGAAAGATACCCAGGGTCCCTGCTCATCTCCGTGAACGTGGCTTAGGCATGCTGCAAGGAGGCATGAGGACTGCAAATGTGGTCAGGGCAATAAATTGCAATGTCCATACTGTGAGACGCCCAAGACAGCGCTACAGGGAGACAGTGTAACAACACTGTCTCCCACGTGTAACAACACCTGCACAGGATCGTTACATCCAAACATCACACCTGCGGGACAGGTACAGCATGGCAACAACAGTCCGAGTTACACCAAGAACGCACAATCCCTCCATCAGTGCTCAGACTCAGCCTATTGCGCACAGAGAGGCTGAACTGAGGGCTTGTAGGCCTGTTGTAAGGCAGGTCCTCACCAGTCATCACCGGCAACAACGTCACCATTGGGCACAAACCCACCGTCGCTGGACCAGACAGGACTGGCAAAACTGCTCTTCACTGACGAGTCGCGGTTTTGTCTCACCAGGGGTGATGGTCGGATTTGCGTTTATCGTCAAAGGAATGAGCGTTACACCAAGGCCTGTACTCTGTAGCGGGATCATTTTGGAGGTGGAGGGTCCGTCATGGTCTGGGGCAGTGTGTCGCAGCATCGGACTCAGCTTGTCGTCATTGCAGGCAATCTCAACGCTGTGCATTACAGGGAAGACATCCTCCTCCCTCATTTGGTACCCTCCTGCAGGCTCATCCTGACATGTCCCTCCAGCATGACAATTGCACCAGCCGTACTGCTTGTTCTGTGCGTGATTTCCTGCAAGACAGGAATGTCAGTGTTCTGCCATGGCCAGCGAAGAGCCTGGATCTCAATCCCATTGAGCACATCTGGAACCTGTTGGATCAGAGGGTGAGGGCTAGGGCCATTCCCCCCAGAAATGTCCGGGAACTTGCAGGTGCCTTGGTGGAAGAGTGGGGTAACATCTCACAGCAAGAACTGGCAAATCTGGTGCAGTCCATGAGGAGAAGATGCACTGCAGTACCTAATGCAGCTGGTGGCCACACCAGATACTGACTGTTACTTTTGATTTTGAGCCCCCCCCTTTGTTCAGGGTCACATTATTCAATTTCTGTTAGTCACATGTCTGTGGAACTTGTTCAGTTTGTCTCAGTTGTTGAATCGTATGTTCATACAAATATTTACACATGTTAAGTTTGCTGAAAATAAACAGTTGATAGGGAGAGGACGTTTCTTTTTTTGCTGAGTTTATAACTATGTTCCGGCCCCCGACCATCTGCTCAAGGAAAAAAATAATTAAAAAAAATCGGCACACGGCTGAATGCAACTGGGGACCCGTTATACGGTATTGCGTTACTATTGAACAGGTGTGTCATTAGTGCACACTAAGCAAGCTTAGGTCACTGTGTATGTGTGTGTCAGTGGAGGCTCCTTCTCAGATGAAGGGGAGGACCATCCTACTCAGTGAATTTCAGAAAAACCTAATGTCAACATAAGAAAAACTATACTAAATATATTAATGTTACCAAAATGATTAAAACACTGTTTTGCAATGAGGGTCTACAGTAGCATCAACAGCACCTTCTAGGGTAGAATAATAGTGTAGGTGGAGGAAAAATATATTTTCCATCCTCCTCTGGGTACATTGACTTCAATACAAAACCTAGGAGGCTCACGGTTCTCACCCACTTCCATAGACGTACACAGTAATTATGATGACTTCCGGAGGACGTCCTCCAATCTCAGAGCTCTTGCAGCATGAATTGACATGTCCATCCAATCAAAAGATCAGAGAATTAATCTGGTAGTGAAAGCATAAGCTACAGCTAGCTAGCTAGCACAGCAGTGCATCAAGTGTGGTGTGTTGTTGACTCAGAAAGACAATAGTTGAACAGTTTTAAACAAATTCATTTCTTAAATTAAGGATAAGCAGTTCATTACCTTTCACTCACTTAGCTAGCTAAGGCAGCTAATTTAGCCTACTCAACAACCTGACTCAAACAGCGAGGAATGCCATTTATGTTAGCCAGCTGGCTAAGGCAACCCAACACTGCAACTCTTCCAAGTCAAGGTAAGCTTTCGGTTTTAGTAATGTATTGCCGCCAGTGCCTGCCAGTCTAACTGCTAGCTGTACACATAGATTGGATTGTGGGTTTACTAATGCATTAGTTCTAGTAGGCCTAGCTATGTTGACTATGACAATAGCAAATATGGTACGTTTACATGCACACTAATAATTTCATATTAAACTGATTATGGCACTAGGCAGATTATGCAATAGTCATATACACACACAACTTTACTCTGCTTATCTTAAATCGGCGTAAGGTAAAAATCTAAGTAAATAAATGCCGATTAAAACCGATTAAAACTGGTTTGCTAAGTAATCTTTGAAATGAGTAGGACATGTAAAAATATCTTTAAAAAAGAAGAAAAAAAGCATTCCAGCAGTGTATTTGTTCTGTGCGTGTGCTTGCACCTGCCAAGCACACTGCCCTCTTTAGGGCGAGTGAAGTGTGTTGGGCGCAACAATGTACAATACTGTACAAAGGTTTGGGGTCAATTAGAAATGTCCTTGTTTTTGAAAGAAAAGCAAATGTATTTTGTCCATTAAAATAACATCAAAATGATCAGAAATAAAGTGTAGACATTTTTTATGTTGTAAATGACTATTGTAGCTGGAAACTGGCAATAAAACTGGCCTTCTTTAGACTCGTGGAGTATCTGGAGCATCAGCATTTGTGGGTTTGATTACAGGCTCAAAATGGCCAGAAACAAATAACTTTCTTCTGAAACTCAGTCTGTTCTTGTTCTGAGAATTGAAGGCTATTCCATGCAAGAAATTGCCAAGAAACTGAAGATCTGGTACAGTGCTGTGTACTACGCCCTTCACAGAACAGCGCAAACTGACAAACCAGAATAGAAAGAGTGGGAGGCCCCGGTGCACAACTGAGCAAGAGGACAAGTACATTCGTGTCTAGCTTGAGAAACAGATGCCTCACAAGTCCTCAACTGGCAACTTCATTAAATAGTACCCTCAAATCCAATCAAATTTTATTGGTCACATATACAGTGGGGAGAACAAGTATTTGATACACTGACAATTTTGCAGGTTTTCCTACTTACAAAGCATGTAGAGGTCTGTAATTTTTATCATAGGTACACTTCAACTGTGAGAGAAGGAATCTAAAACAAAAATCCAGAAAATCACATTGTATGATTTTTAATTAATTAATTTGCATTTTATTGCATGACATAAGTATTTGATACATCAGAAAAGCAGAACTGAATATTTGGTACAGAAACCTTAGTTTGCAATTACAGAGATCATACGTTTCCTGTAGTTCTTGACCAGGTTTGCACACACTGCAGCAGGGATTTTGGCCCACTCCTCCATACAGACCTTCTCCAGATCCTTCAGGTTTCGGGGCTGTCGCTGGGCAATACGGACTTTCGGCTCCCTCCAAAGATTTTCTATTGGGTTCAGGTCTGGAGACTGGCTAGGCCACTCCAGGACCTTGAGATGCTTCTTACGGAGCCACTCCTTAGTTGCCCTGGCTGTGTGTTTCGGGTCGTTGTCATGCTGGAAGACCCAGCCACGACCCATCTTCAATGCTCTTACTGAGGGAAGGAGGTTGTTGGTCAAGATCTCGCGATACATGGCCCCATCCATCATCCCCTCAATACGGTGCAGTCGTCCTGTCCCCTTTGCAGAAAAGCATCCCCAAAGAATGATGTTTCCACCTCCATGCTTCACGGTTGGGATGGTGTTCTTGGGGTTGTACTCATCCTTCTATTCCTCCAAACACGGCGAGTGGAGTTTAGAGCAAAAAGCTCTATTTTTGTCTCATCAGACCACATGACCTTCTCCCATTCCTCCTCTGGATCATCCAGATAGTCATTGGCAAACTTCAGACGGGCCTGGACATGCGCTGGCTTGAGCAGGGGGACCTTGCGTGCGCTGCAGGATTTTAATCCATGACGGCGTAGTGTGTTACTAATGGTTTTCTTTGAGACTGTGGTCCCAGCTCTCTTCAGGTCATTGACCAGGTCCTGCCGTGTAGTTCTGGGCTGATCCCTCACATTCCTCATGATCATTGATGCCCCACGAGGTGAGATCTTGCATGGAGCCCCAGACCGAGGGTGATTGACCGTCATCTTGAACTTCTTCCATTTTCTAATAATTGTGCCAACAGTTGTTGCCTTCTCACCAAGCTGCTTGGCTATTGTCCTGTAGCCCATCCCAGCCTTGTACAGGTCTACAATTTATCCCTGATGTCCTTACACAGCTCTCTGGTCTTGGCCATTGTGGAGAGGTTGGAGTCTGTTTGATTGAGTGTGTGGACAGGTGTCTTTTATACAGGTAACGAGTTCAAACAGGTGCAGTTAATACAGGTAATGAGTGGAGAACAGGAGGGCTTCTTAAAGAAAAACTAACAGGTCTGTGAGAGCCGGAATTCTTACTGGTTGGTAGGTGATCAAATACTTATGTCATGCAATAAAATGCAAATTAATTACTTAAAAATCATACAATGTGATTTTCTGGATTTTTGTTTTAGATTCCGTCTCTCACAGTTGAAGTGTACCTATGATAAAAATGACAGACCTCTACATGCTTTGTAAGTAGGAAAACCTGCAAAATCGGCAGTGTATCAAATACTTGTTCTCCCCACTGTACATGGTTAGCAGATGTTAATGCGAGTGTAGCGAAATGCTTGTGCTTCTAGTTCCGACCATGCAGTAATATCTAACAAGTAATCTAACAATTTCACAACAACTACCTTATACACACAAGTGTAAAGGAATTAATGAGAATATGTACATATAAATACATGGGTGAGCGATGGCCGAACGGCATAGGAAAGATGCAGTAGATGGTATAGAATACAGTACATACATATGAGATGAGTAATGTAAACATTATATAAAGTGGCATTGTTTAAAGTCACTAGTGATACATTTATTACATCCAATTTTTATTATTAAAGTGGCTAGAGATTTGAGTCAATATGTTGGCAGCAGCCACTCAATATTAGTGATGGCTATATAACAGTCTGATGGCCTTGAGATATAAGCTGTTTTTCAGTCTCTCGGTCCCAGCTTTGATGCACCTGTACTGACCTCGCCTTCTGGATGATAGCGGGGTGAGCAGGCAGTGGCTCGGGTGGTTGTTGTCCTTGATGATCTTTTCTGCCTTCCTGTGATATCGGGTGGTGTAGGTGTCCTGGAGGGCAGGTAGTTTGTCCCCGGTGATGCATTGTGCAGACCTCACTACCCTCTGGAGAGCCTTGCGGTTGTGGGTGGAGCAGTTGCCGTACCAGGCGGTGATACAGCCCGACAGGATGCTCTCGATTGTGCCTCTGTAAAAGTTTGTGTTTTTGGTGACAAGCCAAATTTCTTCAGCCTCCTGAGGTTGAAGATTCATCACCACGCTGTCTGTGTGGGTGGACCATTTCAGTTTGTCCGTGATGTGTATTCAGAGGAACTTAAAAACGTTCCACCTTCTCCACTACTGTCCCGTTGATGTGGATAGGAGGGTGCTCCCTCTGCTGTTTCCTGAAGTCCACGATCATCTCCTTTGTTTTGTTGATGTTGAGTGTAAGGTTATTGTCCTGACACCACACTCCGAGGGCCCTCACCTCCCTGTAGTCCGTCTCGTCGTTGTTGGTAATGAAGCCTACCACTGTACTGTCGTCTGCAAACTTGATGATTGAGTTGGAGGCGTACATGGCCACGCAGTCATGGGTGAACAGGGAGTACAGGAGAGGGCTGAGAACGCACCCTTGTGGTGCACCAGTGTTGAGGATCAGCGGGGTGGAGATATTGTTACCTACACTCACCACCTGGGGGCGGCCCATCAGAAAGTCCAGGACCCAGTTGCACAGGGCGGGGTTGAAACCCAGGGCCTCAAGCATTTTTTAAATTTATTTTTTATTTCACCTTTATTTAACCAGGTAGGCAAGTTGAGAACACGTTCTCATTTACAATTGCGACCTGGCCAAGATAAAGCAAAGCAGTTCGACACATACAACAACACAGAGTTACACATGGAGTAAAACAAACATACAGTCAATAATACAGTAGAAAAATAAGTCTATATACAATGTGAGCAAGTGAGTTGAGATAAGGGAGGTGTAGACAAAAAAGGCCATGGTGGCAAAGTAAATACAATATAGCAAGTAAAACACTGGAATGGTTGATTTGCAGTGGAAGAATGTGCAAAGTAGAGATAGAAATAATGGGGTGCAAAGGAGCAAAATAAATAAATACAGTAGGGAAAGAGGTAGTTGTTTGGGCTAAATTATAGATGGGCTATGTACAGGTGCAGTAATCTGTGAGCTGCTCTGACAGTTGGTGCTTAAAGCTAGTGAGGGAGATAAGTGTTTCCAGTTTCCGAGATTTTTGTAGTTCGTTCCAGTCATTGGCAGCAGAGAACTGGAAGGAGAGGCGGCCAAAGGAAGAATTGGTTTTGGGGGTGACCAGAGAGATATACCTGCTGGAACGCTGAGATAAGGGGGGACTTTACCTAGCAGGGTCTTGTAGATGACCTGGAGCCAGTGGGTTTGGCGACGAGTATGAAGCGAGGGCCAGCCAACGAGAGCGTACAGGTCGCAGTGGTGGGTAGAATATGGGGCTTTGGTGACAAAACGGATGGCACTGTGATAGACTGCATCCAATTTATTGAGTAGGGTATTGGAGGCTATTTTGTAAATAACATCACCGAAGTCGAGGATTGGTAGGTTGGTCAGTTTTACATGGGTATGTTTGGCAGCATGAGTGAAGGATGCTTTGTTGCGGAATAGGAAGCCAATTCTAGATTTAACTTTGGATTGGAGATGTTTGATGTGAGTCTGGAAAGAGAGTTTACAGTCTAACCAGACACCTAGGTATTTGTAGTTGTCCACATAAGTGATGTTGGACAGGCGGGCAGGTGCAGGCAGCGATAGGTTGAAGAGCATGCATTTAGTTTTACTTGTATTTAAGAGCAATTGGAGGCCACGGAAAGAGAGTTGTATGGCATTGAAGCTCGTCTGGAGGGTTGTTAACACAGTATCCAAAGAAGGGCCAGAAGTATACAGTATACAGAAGCATAATGATGAGTTTGGAGGGTACTATGGTGTTAAATGCTGAGCTGTAGTCAATGAACAGCATTCTTACATAGGTATTCCTCTTGTCCAGATTGGTTAGGGCAGTGTGCAGTGTGATTGCGATTGCATCGTCTGTGGACCTATTGGGGCAGTAAGCAAGTTGGAGTGGGTCTAGGGTGTCAGGTAGGGTGGAGGTGATATGGTCCTTGACTAGTCTCTCAAAGCACTTAATGATGATGAAAGTGAGTGCTGCGGGGCGATAGTCGTTTAGCTCAGTTACCTTAGCTTTCTTGGGAACAGGAACAATGGTGGCCGTCTTGAAGCATGTGGGAACAGCAGACTGGGATAGGGATTGATTGAATATGTCCGTAAACACACCAGCCAGCTGATCTGCGCATGCTCTGAGGACGCGGCTAGGGATGCCGTCTGGGCCGGCAGCCTTGCGAGGGTAAACACGTTTAAATGTTTTACTCGCGTTGGCTGCGGTGAAGGAGAGCCCGCAGGTTTTGGTAGCGGGCCGTGTCGGTGGCACTGTATTGTCCTCAAAGCGAGCAAAGAAGTTGTTTAGTTTGCCTGGGAGCAAGACATCGGGGTCCGCGACGGGGCTGGTTTTATTTTTGTAGTCCGTGATTGACTGTAGACCCTGCCACATACCTCTCGTGTCTGAGCAGTTGAATTGCGACTCTACTTTGTCTCTATGCTGACGCTTAGCTTGTTTGATTGCCCTGGAGGGAATAGCTACACTGTTTGAATTCGGTCATGTTTCCGGCCGCCTTGCCCTGATTAACAGCAGTGGTTCGCGCTTTCAGTTTTGCTCGAATGCTGCCATCAATCCACGGTTTCTGGTTGGGGAAGGTTTTAATTGTCGCCGTGGGTACAACATCACCGATGCACTTGCTAATAAACTCGCTCACCGAATCAGCATATACATCAATGTTGTTCGACGTGATCAAAGCAATCTTGAAAAGTGGAATCAGATTGGTTGGACCAGCGCTGAACAGACCTGAGCACGGGCGTTTCCTGTTTAAGTTTCTGTCTATAGGCTGGGAGCAACAAAATGGAGTCGTGGTCAGATTTGCCGGAAGGAGGGCGAGGGAGGGCTTTGTATGCGTCATGGAAGTTAGAGTAACAATGATCCAGAATTAGTCCAGCCCGGGTCGCGCATTTGATATGCTGATCAAATTTAGGGAGCCTTGTTTTGATCCATTGTCCTGGGTGGTGGACCAAACAGAGGATCCGCTTCGGGAAAGTCGTGTTCCTGTCTCAACGTCAACAGTGAAGAGGCGACTCCGGGATGCTGGCCTTCTAGATAGAGTTGCAAAGAAAATGCCATATATCAGACTGGCCAATAAAAAGAAAAGATTAAGATGGGCAAAAGAACACAGACACTGGACAGAGGAACTCTGCCTAGAAGGTCAG
Organism: Salvelinus alpinus; assembly: GCF_045679555.1. Taxonomy (NCBI): domain Eukaryota; kingdom Metazoa; phylum Chordata; class Actinopteri; order Salmoniformes; family Salmonidae; genus Salvelinus; species Salvelinus alpinus. The sequence continues at coordinate 38,558,611 of NC_092097.1, forward strand.
CATCCTGGAGTCGCCTCTTCACTGTTCTGGTTAGAGACAGTTTGCTTTGTTCTGTGAAGGGAGTAGTACACAGCACTGTACCAGATCTTCAGTTTCTTGGCAATTTCTCACATGGAATAGCCTTCATTTCTCAGAACAAGAATAGACTGAGTTTAAGAAGAAAGTTCTTTGTTTCTAGCCATTTTGAGCCTGTAATCGAACCCACAAATGCTGATGCTCCAGATACTCAAGCAGTCCAAAAAAGGCCAGTTTTATTCCTTCTTTAAATCAGAACAAGTTTTCAGCTGTGCTAACATAATTGCAAAAGAGTTTCCTAATGATCAATTAGCCTTTTAAAATGCTAAACTTGGATTAGCTAACACATTGTGCCATTGGAACACAGGAGTGATGGTTGCTGATAATTGGCCTCTGTAGATATTCCATTTAAAAATGTAAAATAATAATAATAATTAAAATCCGCCGTTTCCAGATACAATAGTCATTTACCACATTAACAATGTCTACACTGTATTTCTGATCAATTGATATTATCTTAATGGACAATTTTTTTTTGCTTTTCTTTCAAAAACACGGACAGGTGACCCCAAACTTCTGAACGGTAGTATGTCTTAGAAGTAGTTTTCACATAAAACGTTACATGTCCGAACTCAAAATCAAATATGCTTCCCAAACATAACATGTTCGCTGTGGTAGAACGTTTATTTTGATTACCGATTTTTTGCATTTATCAGAGTGCCATCAGGTAGCCTGATTTCAGATGTGTCCATGTAAACAGGATTATTAGGCAAATCGTTGTTCTTGCAAAGCGTGTAAACTTTTTAAATCAAACTTTTAAATTAATCTGACTATCCACAATAGTCGCATTATTGTATGCATGTAACCGCACTCGATGTAGGCTGTGCAGTGGTTAGCAGTTAGGGTATGAAGGTTTGACTTAGATACATATTTTCACCTGGTCACAGACAGCTGTTGTGTTGTGCACTTAACACCAAGCAAAGGGAAAAGGTGAGAGGAGAGAGAGCGTAGATCCGAGAAGGAATTATTCAACAAGCAAAGTGATGATGCTGTATGTGCCTGCTATGAAGGTGAACGGGTGATCAGGGGTGGATTCATTCCACCCATTCTGTTGCAAAACATTTCTTAAACAGAAGGAAACGGAACAAAACGGGATGAAACTATCAGAATTTGTCCAATAGAAACTCTACTTTTAGATGTTCCGTGTTGCCACTGTTTGGACTAGTGACTACAGCCTAGATCAGCTAGATGATGGCAAGAGTGTGCAAAGCGGTATTGAATGTTTCACCATCCGTCACCTTGATTAGTCAAATTTGTCTCTCAACCTGTTGTAGCAACCTCATGATGGGTATTGGGCAAATTCAAGTATCATGTAGTAGACTAAACATTGAGCTGGGTGAATGGAGTATGAATGACAGTCATCCAATAGGCTGTAATAGGCTCAAAAATCATCATCCCTAATCTTAAACTGCACCGAGACCCACTGGTGTGTGTGTGTGTCCACTTACCTCCTCCATTCTTATAGGCCAGGTAGGGGAACCTCCATACATTCCCCAGACCCACAGCATAGCCAATCATAGACAACATGTATTCCCTCTTATTGGTCCAGTTCCCCCGGTCAATATTCTCATCTTTGCTGCCCACATGGGAGTCCTGCTGCTGCTTCTCATGGTCATCCTTAACCTGTATCACAGACAGCCAGACAGACAACGCAAGCACGCACATAGTAAGTGAGAGCATATTTCATAAAGTTTAGAAGCCAATGTCAAGCCATTATTACAAACATGCAACACACTGGATTTCGTTTTCATTAATTTACAGTGAATAGCATCCCAACCGTGACAGAGAAGTAGGCTATACAGTTAAATTCTCAATTCCAGATTAATTTGAATTCTACCTGTTTGTTATTTGGACCGCGCAAATAATAGCATATTTACCCATTAATCGCTTCATACACTTTATGCGTTTATCTTTATAAGTAGGCTAACCTCCTCCCCAGTTAAATAAATAAAAAGGCAGTCGTCAGAATGAAGTTGCTTTGGTCAAAATATCGTTCCTCCCGCCAACAACCATGATTTAATTAACTGCTACACCAAGACAGTTGCATATCATCCTACCATGTCAGTGGCCGCGGGGTTTTTAAATATTACGTCTGTGAAACTGCTCCAATATTTCCTAATTTTGCTGCTGTTTGTCACATTAAGAAGTGATGTGATGAGAAGCGTTTGTTTGGGACAGACAGGTACACAGTTACCTAAACTCCCGTGAGCCTGACACGCTCGTCTCTCTAGCCAATCACCGCTCTGATCCCGAAATCATCTGCATTACCCGCGTACCAAATTATAGCTTGAGTGAAACGTTTGAAACCGCGTGCGCCCGCATGCGTGTGTGTGTGCATTTGCGCGTGCGTGTTTCCAACTGGTTTAGCAACCAGAGTGCTAAAACATACTGTACCCATAGTATTTTCTTGTAAATAGACCTAAATCGTTCATTATTTTGTCCTCTTTCAGATATGACTAACTATTTCCAATGGTGTAAAAAGTACCCAATTGTCATACTTGAGTAAAACTAAAGATATCGTAATAGAAAATTACTAATGTAAAAGTAAAAGTCACGCAGTAAAATACAACTTGAGTAAATGTCTAAAAGTGTTTGGTTTTAAATATACTTAAGTATCAAAAGTAAATGTAATTGCTAAAATATTAATTATTCCACATTCCTTATATTAAAACCAGAAGGCACGATATTCTTGTTTTTTATTTTTATTTACATATAGCCAGGGGCACACTCCAACACTCAGACATCATTTACAAACGAAGCATTTGTGTTCAGTGATTCTGCCAGATCAGAGGCAGTAGGAATGACCAGGAATGTTCTCTTGATAAGTGTGTGAAATTTACCATTTTCCTGTCCTGCTAAGCATTCTAAATGTAACTACTACTTTCGGGTGTCAGAGACAGTGGAGTGAAAGAAAAAGTTGTCAAAACTATAAATATTAAAGTAAAGTACAGATACTCCAAAAAACGACGTAAGTAGCACTTTAAAGTATTTTTACTTAAGTACTTTACACCACTGACTATTTCGAGTGGGTTTATACTATCAATGCCAAACAAAACAGGTTACCTATAATTTTGGTCAAGTGCTTTGTAGTTTTTTCTTTGTGTGAGTATGTGCTTACAGTGGGGAGAACAAGTATTTGATACACTGCCGATTTTGCAGGTTTTCCTACTTACAAAGCATGTAGAGGTCTGTAATTTTTTATCATAGGTACACTTCAACTGTGAGAGACGGAATCTAAAACAAAAATCCAGAAAATCACATTGTATGATTTTTAAGTAATTCCTTTGCATTATATTGCATGACATAAGTATTTGATACATCAGAAAAGCAGAACTTAATATTTGGTACAGAAACCTTTGTTTGCAATTACAGAGATCATACGTTTCCTGTAGTTCTTGACCAGGTTTGCACACACTGCAGCAGGGATTTTGGCCCACTCCTCCATACAGACCTTCTCCAGATCCTTCAGGTTTCGGGGCTGTCGCTGGGCAATACGGAATTTCAGCTCCCTCCAAAGATTTTCTATTGGATTCAGGTCTGGAGACTGGCTAGACCACTCCAGGACCTTGAGATGCTTCTTACGGAGCCACTCGTTAGTTGCCCTGGCTGTGTGTTTCGGGTCGTTGTCATGCTGGAAGACCCAGCCACGACCCATCTTCAATGCTCTTACTGAGGGAAGGAGGTTGTTGGCCAAGATCTCGCGATACATGGCCCCATCCATCCTCCCCTCAATACGGTGCAGTCGTCCTGTCCCCTTTGCAGAAAAGCAGCCCCAAAGAATGATGTTTCCACCTCCATGCTTCACGTTTGGGATGGGTTCTTGGGGTTGTACTCATCCTTCTTCTTCCTCCAAACACAGCGAGTGGAGTTTAGACCAAAAAGTTATATTTTTGTCTCATCAGACCACATGACCTTCTCCCATTCCTCCTCTGGATCATCCAGATGGTCATTGGCAAACTTCAGACGGGCCTGGACATGCGCTGGCTTGAGCAGGGGGACCTTGCGTGCGCTGCAGGATTTTAATCCATGACGGCGTAGTGTGTTACTAATGGTTTTCTTTGAGACTGTGGTCCCAGCTCTCTTCAGGTCATTGACCAGGTCCTGCCGTGTAGTTCTGGGCTGATCCCTCACCTTCCTCATGATCATTGATGCCCCACGAGGTGATATCTTGCATGGAGCCCCAGACCGAGGGTGATTGACCGTCATCTTGAACTTCTTCCATTTTCTAATAATTGCGCCAACAGTTGTTGCCTTCTCACCAAGCTGCTTGCCTATTGTCCCGTAGCCCATCCCAGCCTTTTATCCCTGATGTCCTTACACAGCTCTCTGGTCTTGGCCATTGTGGAGAGGTTGGAGTCTGTTTGATTGAGCGTGTGGACAGGTGTCTTTTATACAGGTAACGAGTTCAAACAGGTGCAGTTAATACAGGTAATGAGTGGAGAACAGGAGGGCTTCTTAAAGAAAAACTAACAGGTCTGTGAGAGCCGGAATTCTTACTGGTTGGTAGGTGATCAAATACTTATGTCATGCAATAAAATGCAAATGAATTACTTAAAAATCATACAATGTGATTTTCTGGATTTTTGTTTTAGATTCCGTCTCTCACAGTTGAAGTGTACCTATGATAAAAATTACAGACCTCTACATGCTTTGTAAGTAGGAAAACCTGCAAAATCGGCAGTGTATCAAATACTTGTTCTCCCCACTGTATGTGTGTGTATGTGTGTGTCTGCAGGTGCATGTGTTTTGGATGCATGTGTGGATCCGTGTGTGTGTGTGTGTGTGTGTGTGTGTGTGTGTGTGTGTGTGTGTGTGTGTGTGTGTGTGTGTGTGTGTGTGTGTGTGTGTGTGTGTGTGTGTGTGTGTGTGTGTGTGTGTGTGTGTGTGTGTGTGTCGTAGACCAAAATGTTACTATTAAAGAGTGTATGCGAGCCCACTCCTTTAAAGTCCAAAGACCTTATATGTTATGTTCAGAGGTAAACTGGCTCTGGCAGCAAAAACAGCCGAATATTCCATCTAAACGTCAATCGATTCTCAATAGTGATACGGTTCTAAAACATAAAGCCCTCTATTTTCATATCACATCAAAATAATTTAGCAAATGCAACATAAACACTTACTGTACACTGTTTTAACCGGTTTTAACACAGTTGCAGCCGACAGTATTTTTTGATTACAACACTATTCTGGCATCCTTCTTCCAATACACACAGGTGTTCGGAGCTAATTAGAACAGTTGGTTGTCTCTGTCTTCCATCGGTCTTCCTTTAACAAGCGCTGTAACATTGAAATATAGCCGTGTGGGAACCCTATATAAAGGTGTGTAGTAATTTAACCTTTTGTTTTATGAAAAACGTTCTTGATTATATGACAGTACATTTCCAAAGGTTTCCAAAGCCGTATCACAAGCAAGGGTTTTAACATGTAGACAGAGCGTTGGGAATATTGTAGACAGTCCTGCACCATCGTCAATGCTTCAGCTGAGAACCACAGAGGGAGCCCTCTTTGTTGAACAAAAGCTAGTGTGTGCCTATGTCACAGGATCAGATAGTTGTTGAGAATCATCTTGTAAAAGCATACCTGCCTCACAAACAAATATGGGTTGTGTGTTCTTTGTGACTGCCACGGGTTAGCTGATTTCCTGGTAACTGTTTTGAAAAACATACTGATGGTGTTTTATTAATAATGTATTGATGCATTGCAACATTATTGGAAACAATAAGAGAAGCAGGTGTTTTTTCTGGACTCTTTTGACTGATTCTATTGTATTAGGGGATTGTGTCATATCTGTGTCTAATATAACTGTTCTCAAATATTAAGATATGTCATATCACTTTGGCGATGTATAACTGTATTACACCATCACTAAATACACCAACTTAGTTGGTGCACAAATGCACATTTGTTTTCACATTCATTAAAAGCTATTTTGGTATTTTATTAGCGAAAGCAGCAAGTACTCTTCCTGGGTTCCACACAAAACATGAAACATGACATAATACAAAACATTAATAGACAAGAACAGAACTACATATATTTAAAACATTACATATAGCCTAAAAATCAGTACATACACACAAAATATCTAGGTCAAATAGGGGAGAGGCGTTGCGCCATGAGGTGCTGCTTTATCTGTTTTTTTAAACTGAGTTTGCTGTTCACATGAGCAATCACAGATGGAAGGGATTCCCATGTAATCATGGCTTTATATAATACTGTAAGTTTTCTTGAATTTGTACTGGATTTGGGAACTGTGAAAAGCAGGGCCTAAAATATACTTTGTGATCCAATTTTGCACACAAATCCTTTGTGTGCAAAAATGACACCAACAAAACACCCCGAAATGGATGTCCATGCTTTGTAATTTTTCTAAAACAATATATGTGTTACTTGTAAGAAGTAATGTGGTATATTGTTTAATTTAAATAAACTTTTAACCAAAATATTGGATACAAAAATGTTCACCTACCCCTTTAAGGGCGTGAGGTTACCGTGGTAACACTGCTCCAGTCATGACTAGTAGCCCATTGTCTTGTCATCCCTAGCTGTTGAAACTCAAACATTGAAAAACAACCTAGCTTGAAGTGAACAAAACAATGTAAATAGCCAAGAAACACCAGGACAAAGTCTCACTTCAGTAGACTTTCATTTCAAGTTAATGAGACCAACTTTTATGGGTTGCGCAGCACTTCTAAAAATGAGTCTTTCACTCAGCTCTTCACATGTGCACAGCTCCCAGCCAGGCAGTGTTGCAATGCAAGGTGGGACAGGCTATAGGATTCCTAGTTCTTTGACTTTGTGCGATGAATTGACCAACCATGAAACTAAACGGCAGAAATACTTTGAAAACGGCTACTACAGCATTTATTTAGCTATAAATGTGACAATACTTGACTATTTTTATTCACAAATGTGAGTGAAATGCTCACAGTGTGGAGCCTTGACCACCCGCCAACGTGTTACCCACCAAATCCAAAATCTAACCACATTTGACGGGTGGCGGGTGTTAATTTTAGGCCCTGGTGAAAATACCCCAGGTGGCGTGTCTGGTGGGGTAAGTGCATGTGCGTAAATTGACTATGCAAACAATTTTGAATTTTCAACACATTAATGTTTCTTATAAAAATAAGTGATGCAGTCAGTCTCTCCTCTACTTTTAGCCAAGAGAGACTTGCATGCATAATGTTGATATTAGCCCTCTGATTACAGTGAAAAGCAAGAAGTGCTGCTCTCTTCTCTGCCAGCTGCAGTTTTTCTTGGTCTTTTTTTGCAGCAGCTAACCATATGACTGGGCAATAATCAAGATAAGATAAAACTAGAGCCTGCAGGATTTTCTTTGTGGAATGTGGTGTCAAAAAAGAAGAGCATATCTTTGTCCTCTGTCATTGTCTCCCCATCTTTACAGCCATTGAAATAATATGTTTTGAGCATGACAGTTTACAATCCAAGGTAACACTAAGTAATTTAGTCTCCTCAACTTGCTCAACAGCCACGTTCTTCATTATTAGATTCAGCTGAAGTCTAGAACGTAAAGAAATATTTTTACCAAATACAATGCTCTTAGTTCTAGAGATGTTCAGGACTAGTTTAATACTGGCCACCCATTCTAAAACTGACTGCAATTCTTTGTTTAGGGTTGCAGTGATTTCACTAGCTGTGGTTGCTGACTCGTATAGGGTTGAATCATCAGCATACATAAACACACAGGCTTTGTTTAATGCCAGTGGCAGGTCATTAGTACAAATAGAAAAGAGTAGAGGGCCTAGAGAACGGCCGTGTGTTACACCACACTTTATATATTTTTAACATTAGAGAAGCCTCCATTAAAGAAAACCCTCTGTGTTCTATTAGATCAATAGCTCTGAAATCACGATATGGTAGAGGTTGAAAAGCCTCAACAACAGGTTCTGGTCAATAATATCAAAGGCTGCATTGAAATCAAACAGTACAGCACACCCAATCTTATTGTTATCAATTTATTTCCACCAATCATCAGTCATTTGTGTCAGTGCAATACATGTTGAGTGCCCTTCTCTGTAAGCATGCTGAACGTCTGTTGTTAATTTGTTTAGAGAGAAATTGCATTGTCAAAAACAGCAAGCTGATTGGTCGGCTGTTAGAACCAGTAAAAAGTGATTTACTTTGTTGATGACCAACAATAATTTTTCTACCTCACCCACACTAACTTTACAGAATTCAAAATTACAATGCTTTTCTTTCATTATTAGGTCATTTATGCATGAATGTGAAGGCACACAGTTTGTTGTTGGCATTTATTGCCTACTTTGCCAATTAAATAATAATACAAGTAATTGGCAACATCAAAAGATTTTGTGATAAATTAGCCATCTGATTCAATGAAAGATGGAGTTGAAGTAGTCTTTCTGCCCATCATGTTCTTTAAAGTATTCCAAAACTTTTTTCCATCATACTTTGTCTTGATTTCATAATAAAATGTCTTCTTTCTCTTTGTTCAGTTTAGTCACATCATTTCTCAATTTACAGTAAATTTGCCAATCAAATGTGCAGCCAGATTTATTCACCACTCTGTTTGCCTCGTCCCTCTCAAACATACAGCTTTTAAATTCCTTATCAATCCACGGGGCCTTAACAGTGCTAGCAGTCAATTTCTTCATAGGTGTAGGCTTATCAATAACTGGAAGAAACAATTTCATAAATTCATCAAGTGCAGCATCTGGATGCTCCTCATTACACACATTAGACCAACCAAGATAGGAATATAGGAATCAGTACATATAGGAATCAGTACAGAACGTTTTGTATGATCTCTTATACACTATGTTAGGCCCATCCTTTGGAACTGGCTTTTCTAGATATGGCCACTATATTATGGTCAGTACATCCAATGGATATGGATACACCATTAGAACAGAGTTCTGCAGAATTGGTAAAAATGTGATCAATACACATGGATGATATAGTTCCTGTACTGTTCGTAAACACTCGGGTAGGTTGATTAACAACTTGAACCAGACTGGTTATAGTGAGAAGCTTCCTCTTGAGCGGACAGCTTGATGAATAGCAGTCTTTATTCAGGTCACCCAGAAAATATAACTCTCTGTTAACATCACACACATTATCAAGCATAGCACATAGAAAGTTGAAGTCGGAAGTTTACATACACTTAGGTTGGAGTCATTAAAACTAGTTTTTCAACCACTACACAAATTTCTTGTCAACAAACTATAGTTTTGGCAAGTCGGTTAGGACATCTACTTTGTGCATGACACACGTCATTTTTCCAAAAATTGTTTACAGGCAGATTATTTCACTTATAATTCACTGTATCACAATTCCAGTGGGTCAGAAGTTTACATACACTAATTTGACTGTGCCTTTAAAGAGCTTGGAAAATTCCAGAAAATGATGTCATGGCTTTAGAAGCTTCTGATAGGCTAATTGACATCATTTGAGTTAATTGGAGGTGTGGATGTATTTCAAGGCCTACCTTCAAACTCAGTGCCTCTTTGCTTGACATCATGGGAATATCAAAAGAAATCAGCCAAGACCTCAGAAAAAAATTGTAGACCTCCACAAGTCTGGTTCATCCTTGGGAGCAATTTCCAAACGCCTGAAGGTACCACGTTCATCTGTACATACAACAGTACGCAAGTATGAACACCATGGGACCACGCAGCTGTCATACAGCTCAGGAAGGAGATGCGTTCTGTCTCCTAGAGATTAACGTAATTTGGTGTGAAAAGTGCAAATCAATCCCAGAACAACAGCAATGGACCTTGTGAAGATGCTGGAGGAAACAGGTACAAAAAATATCTATATCCACAGTTAAAAGAGTCCTATATCGACATAACCTGAGAGGCCGCTCAGCAAGGAAGAAGCCACTGCTCCAAAATCGCCATACTGCACATGGGGACAAAGATCGTACTTTTTGGAGAAATGTCCTCTGGTCTGATGAAACAAAAATAGAACTGTTTGGCCATAAGGACCATCGTTATGTTTGGAGGAAAAAGGGGGAGGTTTGCAAGCCAAAGAACACCATCCCAACTGTGATGCACGGGGGTGGCAGTATAATGTTGTTGGGGTGCTTTGCTGCAGGAGGGACTGGTGCACTTCACAAAATAGATGGCATCATGAGGCAGGAAAATTATGTGGATATATTGAAGCAACATCTCAAGACATCAGTCAGGAAGTTAAGCTTTGTCGCAATTCAGTCTTCCAAATGGACAATGACCCCAAGCATACTTCCAAAGTTGTGGCAAAATGGCTTAAGGGCAACAAAGTCAAGGTATTGGAGTGGCCATCACAAAGCCCTGACCTCAATCCCATAGAACATTTGTGGGCAGAACTGAAAAAGCGTGTGCAAGCAAGGAGGCCTTCTAACCTGACTCAGTTACACCAGCTCTGTCAGGAGGAATGGGCCAAAATTCACCCAACTTATTGTGGGAAGCTTGTGGAAGGCTACCCGAAACATTTTACCCAAGTTAAACAATTTCAATGCAATGCTACCAAGTAGTAATTGAGTGTATGTAAACTTCTGACCCACTGGGAATGTCATGAAAGAAATAAAAGCTGAAATAAGTCATTCCCTCTACTATTATTCTGACATTTCACATTCTTAAAATACTGGTGATTCTAACTGACCTAAGACCGTTTTTTAAAACTCAGATTAAATGTTAGGATTTGTGAAAAACTCAGTTTAAATGTATTTGGCTAAGGTGTATGTAAAGGTGTATGGCCTATAGTAGCACCCCAAATGAAAAGGCTTTAGGTGAGGCAGGTGAACGTGTAACTGAGTCTGTGATGAGCAATATATGAACATTATCTGATTTTAGCAAGTTATTGATTTCATAAACCTTATTTCTAAGGTAATATTTAATATTTACAATGTTTTGCCCTTTCCTGGGTAGCTTATCGGAGTTAGACATATGAAGAAAAATACATAAAGCATGGCAAGAACATTGTCAATCAGGCACTTTTGAGTATCAATTGATTGATGTATGTGTGATGTGGGGCTGAAGCTGCTGACCCGAAGCTAGGCTCTCTCACTGCTACAAGTATTTTGGGAGGGAGGGTGGACAATGTGCCTGTCATAGTGAATGTAAGCAATGTTCCCACGCTCTCTGGCAGTGATAAGTACTTTACACCTCTGGCGCAAATAGCTTCCGAGTAGTCCTCGTTAAGGAAGAGTTTTTGGACCTCTCCAGAACAGCCATCTTGTCCTTAAATTTAAGTAATTTAGCAGATACTCTTATCCAGAGCAATTTACAGGAGCAGTTAGGGTTAAGTGCCTTACTCAAGGGCACGTCAACGAATATATCAGGTAGTTGGTTTGGGAATTTGAACCAGAAACCTTTTGGTTACTGACCAAACACTCTGAACTGCTAAGCTACCACTATCGCTATCAGCCACCACCGATGTCAGGGAAGTGGTGAGAAGTATTGTTGATGTTCTCAGACTACCTGTAGCAGTAACAGCAGAGGCAGAGGAGGTGAGGCAGGGGCAGAGAGGATGTGGTCAGATATACAGAGATACAGGATGTAGTCTACTGTAGTAGGCCTACAGGTTGGAGGTGGTTCTCAGAGCTGGGCTGTATAGACAATAGTTTCTATGGCATCACAAATACACACGTATAGAGTAAACACGCAATTGGAATAATGTATATTGAGCTATCGACAAATATAGTTAAGCACTGAGTTACCTCATTTATCTGTCATGACTGACTGTTGCACTACATGATTGTTGTGTATGTGAGCAAGAGTGAAGTGAGTTCATTACGCATCTGCTGACACAGAGAGAGATGGTCACATTACAGTAGCAGCACCCTCATCATAGGATTAGAGGTTAGTTGGACACACACACACACACACACACACACACACACACACACACACACACACACACACACACACACACACACACACACACACACACACACACACACACACACACACACACACACACACACACACACACATACACACAGGCTACATCATGTTGTTGCCATTGTACAGGACACTGTATTTTTCCAGGACTGTGTTTTCAGAGATTACAGCATGTTTTCAGTCTTAAACAGTCATTTTACGGTAATCCTGACCGCAGGAAACTAGTAAAGACAACAGACATGTTACGCATCACCAAAGCCCCCTGTTTTAACCCTAAAAGCGCCAAAATATTGTTTGTTTAAAGTGCATTGAGAGTCAAAATCAGGTTTTTGATGAAATTGGATGATATTTAAAGGAAACCAGATCAAAGTCATCTTGGTCATGGAAACTTGGCCATGGAAACCAGATCATCTTGGCCATGTTCTGTTATAATCTCTAACCGGCACAGCCAGAAGAGGATTGGCCACCCCTCATAACCTGGTTCCTCTATAGGTTTCTTCCTAGGTTCTGGCCTTTCTAGGGAGTTTTTCCTAGCCACCATGCTTCTACACCTGCATTGCTTGCTGTTTGGGATTTTAGGCTGGGTTTCTGTACAGCACTTTATGACATCAGCTGATGTAAGAAGGGCTTTATAAATACATTTGATTGATTGAAAGTATTTGATCATAAAGTTATTGGTCCACTCCCCCATGTCAAACACTTGGATTTATTATTAAGGGCACAAGGTGACATCACATTATCTCTCATTATAATACATCAATGGTAACATGATAAATAAATACCATTTTACATTTTAGCAGACACTATTACACAGAGCAACTGCATAAATGTTCATACTAATCGCCCATGGCAGGTATTCCCAAACTGGGATACGCTTTTATTTTCACATTTTCAAACAGTCCATTTACAGTTGAAGTTGGAAGTTTACATACACCTTAGCCAAATAGATTTTAACTCAGTTTTTCACAATTCCTGACATTTAATCCTAGTAAAACTTCCCTGTCTTTGGTCAGTTAGGATCACCACTTTATTTTAAGAATGTGAAATGTCAGAATAATAGTAGAGAGAATTATTTATTTCAGCTTTTATATCTTTCATTACATTCCCAGTGGGTCAGAACTTTACATACACTCAATTACTATTTGGTATAGGGAGATAGGGTGCAGGCCAAGCAGCAGGCTGTTAGCCAGCCTGCCAGCTTAGTGGAGTCTGCCACTAGCACAGTCAGTGTAGTCAGCTCAGCTATCCCAATTGAGACCGTGTCTGTGCCACGACCTAGGTTGGGCAAAACTAAACATGGCGGTGCTCGCCTTAACACACTCACTGGAATAAAGACCTCCTCCATTCCTGACATTATTGAAAGAGATTGTGATACCTCACATCTCAAAATAGGGCTACTTTATATTAGATCCCTCACTTCCAAGGCAGTTATAGTCAATGAACTAATCACTGATCATAATCTTGATGTGTTTGGCCTGAATGGAACATGGCTTAAGCCTGATGAATTTACTGTGTTAAATGAGGCCTCACCTGCTGGTTACACTAGTGACCATATACCCCGCGCATCCCGCAAAGGCTGAGGTGTTGCTAACATTCATGATAGCAAATTTCAATTTACAAAATAAATCCGACGTTTTCGTCTTTTGAGCTTCTAGTCATGAAATCTATGCAGCCTACTCAATCACTTTTTATAGCTACTGTTTACAGGCCTCTTGGGCAATATACAGCGTTCCTCACTGTGTTCCCTGAATTCCTATCGGACCTTGTAGTTATGGCAGATCATATTCAAATTTTTGGTGACTTTAATATTCCCATGGAAAAGTCCACAGACCCACTCCAAAAGGCTTTCGGAACAGTCATCGACTCAGTGTGTTTTGTCCAACATGTCTCCAGACCTACTCACTGCCACAGTCATACTCTGGACCTAGTTTTGTCCCGTGGAATAACTGTTGTAGATCTTAATGTTTTTCCTCATAATCCTGGACTATCGGACCACCATTTTATTACATTTGCAATCGCAACAAATAATCTGCTCAGACCCCAACCAAGGAGCATCAAAAGTCGTGCTATAAATTCTCGGACAACATAAAGATTCCTTGATGCCCTTCCAGACTCCCTCCGTCTACCCAAGGATGTCAGAGTACAAACATCAGTTAACCACCTAACTGAGGAACTCAATTTAACCTTGAACATTACCCTAGATGCAGTCGCACCCATAAAAACAAAAAACATTTGTCATAAGAAACTAGCTCCCTGGTATACAGAAAATACCCGAGCTCTGAAGCAAGCTTCTAGAAAATTGGCACGGAAATGGCGCTACACCAAACTGGAAGTCTTCCGACTAGCTTTGAAAGACAGTGCCGTGCAGTATCGAAGCTGCTCGATCATCCTATTTTTCCAACTTAATTGAGGAAAATAAGAACAATCCAACATTTATTTTTGATACTGTCGCAAAGCTAACTAAAAAGCAGGATTCCCCAAGAGAGGATGGCTTTCACTTCAACAGTGATAAATTCATGAACTTCTTTGAGGAAAAGATCATAATCATTAGAAAGCAAATTACGGACTCCTCTTTAAATCTGCATATTCCTCCAAAGCTCAGTTGTCCTGAGTCTGCACAACTCTGCCAGGACCTAGGATCAAGGGAGACACTCAAGTTTTTTAGTACTATATCTCTTGACACATTGATGAAAATAATCATGGCCTCTAAACCTTCAAGCTGCATCTATTCCAACTAAACTACTGAAAGAGCTGCTTCCTGTTCTTGGCCCTCCTATGTTGAACATAATAAACGGCTCTCTATCCACCGGATGTGTACCAAACTCACTAAAAGTGGCATTAATAAAGCCTCTCTTGAAAAAGCCAAACCTTGACCCAGAAAATATAAAAAACTATCGGCCTATATCGAATCTCCCATTCCTTAAAAAAAAAAAAAAAAAAGCTGTTGCGCAGCAACTCACTGCCTTCCTGAAGACAAACAATGTATACGAAACGCTTCAGTCTGGTTTTAGACCCCATCATAGCACTGAGACTGCACTTGTGAAGGTGGTAAATTACATTTTAATGGCGTCGTGCTCCTAGACCTTAGTGCTGCTTTTGATACCATCAATCACCACATTCTTTTGGAGAGATTGGAAACCCAAATTGGTCTACACAGACAAGTTCTGGCCTGGGTTAGATCTTATCTGTCGGAAAGATATCAGTTTGTCTCTGTGGATGGTTTGTCCTCTGACAAATCAACTGTAAATTTCAGTGTTCCTCAAGGCTCCGTTTTAGGACCACTATTGTTTCCACTATATATTTTACCTCTTGGTGATGTCATTCGGAAACATAATGTTAACTTTCACTGCTATGCAGATGACACACAGCTGTACATTTTGATGAAACATGGTGAAGCACCAAAATTGCCCTCCCTGGAAGCCTGTGTTTCAGACATAAGGAAGTGGATGGCTGCAAATGTACTACTTTTAAACTCCCAAGAAACAAAAAGATCTTCTGTCGAATCTGACGTCTCAAATAAAACTGTGCAGGACCTTGGCGTTACTCTGGACTCTGATCTCTCTTTTGACGAACATATCAAGACTGTTTCAACAACAGCTTTTTTCATCTACGTAACATTGCGAAAATCTGAAACTTTCTGTCCAAAAATTATGCAGAAAAATGTATCCTTGCTTTTGTCACTTCTAGGTTAGACTACTGCAATGCTCTACCTTCCGGCTACCCGGATAACGCACTAAATACACTTCAGTTAGTGCTAAACATGGCTGCTAGAATCTTGACTCGAACCCAAAACTTTGATCATATTACTCCAGTGCTAGCCTCTCTACACTGGCTTCCTGTTAAGGCAAGGGCTGATTTTAAGGTTTTACTGCTAACCTACAAAGCATTACATGAGCTTGCTCCAACCTATCTTTCCGATTTGGTCCTGCCGTACATACCTACACGTACACTACGGTCAGAAGACGCAGGCCTCCTTACTGTCCCTAGAATTTCTAAGCAAACAGCTGGAGGCAGGGTTTTCTCCTATAGATCTCCATTTTTATGGAATGGTCTGCCTACCCATGTGAGAAACGCAGACTATGGTCTCAACCTATAAGTCTTTATTGAAGACTCTCTTCAGTAGGTCCTATGATTGAGTGTAGTCTGGCCCAGGAGTGTGAAGGTGAATGGAAAGGCACTGGAGCAACGAACCGCTCTTGCTGTCTCTGCCTGGCCAGTTCCCCTCTCTCCACTGGGATTCTCTGCCTCTAACCCTATTACAGAGGCTGAGTCACTGGCTTACTGGTGCTCTTCCATGCCGTCCCTAGGAGGGGTGCGTCACTTGAGTGGGTTGAGTCACTGACGTGATCTTCCTGTCTGGGTTGACACCCCCCCTTGGGTTGTGCCGTGGCGGAGATCTTTGTGGGCTATACTCGGCCTTGTCTCAGGATGGTACGTTGGTTGTTGAAGTTATCCCTCTAGTGGTGTGGGGGCTGTGCTTTGGCAAAGTGGGTGGGGTTATATCCTTCCTGTTTGGCCCTATCCGGTTGTATCAGTGTCTCCCGACCCTTCCTGTCTCAGCCTCCAGTATTTATGCTGCAGTAGTTTATGTGTCGGGGGGCTAGCGTATATCTGTTATATCTGTATTTCTATATATCAGTATTTATCCTGTCTTATCCAGTGTCCCATGTGAATTTAAGTATGCTCTCTCTAATTCTCTCTCTTTCTCTCCTTTTCTCTCTTTCTCTCCTTTTTTCTTTCTTTCTTTCTTTCTTTCTTTCTTTCTTTCTTTCTTTCTTTCTTTCTTTCTTTCTTTCTTTCTTTCTTTCTTTCTTTCTCTCTCTCAGAGGACCTGAGCCCTAGGACCATGCCTCAGGACTACCTGGCATGATGACTCCTTGCTGTCCCCAGTCCACCTGGCCGTGCTGCTGCTGCAGTTTCAACTGTGCTACCTGTCCCAGACCTACTGTTTTCATTTCTCTAGAGACAGCAGAGATACTCTGTAGAGATACTCTGAATGATCGGCTATGAAAAGCCAACTGACATTTACTCATGAGGTGCTGACCTGTTACACCCTCGACAACCACTGTGATTATTATTATTTGACCCTGCTGGTCATCTATGAACATTTGAACATATTGGCCATGTTCTGTTATAATCTCCACCCGGCACAGCAAGAAGAGGACTGGCCACCCAGTGACTTTGTTGTCCTTAAGCCATTTTGCCACAACTTTGGAAGTATGCTTGGGGTCATTGTCCATTTGGAAGACCCGTTTGCGACCAAACTTTAACTTCCTGACTGATGTCTTGAGATGTTGCTTCAACATACCCACCTAATTTTCCTTTCTCATGAAGCCATCTATTTTGTGAAGTGCACCAGTTCCTCCTGCAGCAAAGCATCCCCCACAACATGATACTGCCACCCCCGTGCTTCACGGTTGGGATGGTGTTCTTCGGCTTGCAAACTTCCCCTTTTTTCCTCCAAACATAACAATGGTCATTATGGCCAAACAGTTCTATTTTTGTTTCATCAGACCAGAGGACATTTCTCCAAAAAGTACAATCTTTGTCCCCATGTGCAGTTGCAAACCGTAGTCTGGCTTTTATATGGCGGTTTTGGAGGAGCGGCTTCTTCCTTGCTGAGCGGACTTTCAGGTTGTGTTGATATAGGACTCGTTTTACTGTGGATATAGATACTTTTGTTCATGTTTCCTCCAGGATATTCACAAGGTCCTTTGCTGTTGTTCTGGGATTGATTTGCACTTTTCGCACCAAAGTACATTCTTCCCCAGGAGACAGAACGCGTCTCCTTCCTGAGCGGTATGACAGCTGTGTGGTCCCATGGTGTTTATACTTGCGTACTATTGTTTGTACAGATGAACTTGGTACCTTCAGGCGTTTGGAAATTGCTCCCAAGGATGAACCAGACTTGTGGAGGTCTACAATTTTTTTTCCTGGGTTCTTGGCTTATTTCTTTTAATTTTCCCATGATGTCAAGTAAACAGGCACTGAGTTTGAAGTTAGGCCTTGAAACACATCCACAGGTACACCTCAAATGATGTCAATGAGCCTATCAGAAGCTTCTAAAGCCATTACATAATTTTCTGGAATTTTCCAAGCTGTTTAAAGGCACAGTCAACTTAGCGTATGTAAACTTCTGACCCACTGGAATTGTGATACAGTGAATTATAAGTGAAATAATCTGTCTGTAAACAATTGTTGGAAAAATGACTAGTGTCATGCACAAAGTAGATGTCCTAACCGACTTGCCAAAACTATAGTTTGTTAACAAGAAATTTGTGATGGTTGAAAAACTAGTTTTAATGACTCCAACCTAAGTGTATGTAAACTTCCGACTTCAACTGTATATTTTCCAACAGGGCTTTACATTTGGGTGAGTTTTTTTTCTCTCCTGAGTAGCATCATTTCACTTCCAAAAATAAAATTAAACAAGCTAGTGTTCAGCGAACAGTAGTACCCGCAAAACACCAGTCTCAACGTCAACAGTGAAGAGGCGACTCCAGGATGATAGCCTTCTAGGCAGAGTTGCAAAGCAAAAGCCATATCTCAGACTGGCCAATAAGGCAAAATATCATAGACACTGGACAGAGGAACTCTGCCTAGAAGGCCAGCATCCCAGAGTCACTAATGTACTTGTCTTCTTGCTCAGTTGTGCACCGGGGCCTCCCACTCCTCTTTCTATTCTAGTTATAGCCAGTTTGCACTGTTCTGTGAAGGGAGTAGTACACAGTGTTGTACCAGATCTGCAGTTCCTTGGCAATTTCTTGCATGGAATAGCCACTTCTCAGAACAAGAACAGACTGACGAGTTTCAGAAGAAAGTTCTTTGTTTCTCGCCATTTTGAGCCTGTAATCGAACCCACAAATGCTGATGTTCCAGATACTCAACAAGTCTAAAGAAGGCCAGTTGTATTGCTTCTTTAATCAGAACAACAGTTTTTAGCTGTGCTAACATAATTGCAAAGGAGTTTTCTAATTATCAATTAGCCTTTTAAAATGCTAAACTTGGATTAGCTAACACAAGGTACCATTGGAAGAAAGGAGTGATTGTTGCTGATAATGGGCCTCTGTCCGCCTATGTAGATATTTCATATAAAATCAGCCATTTCCATCTACAATAGTCATTTAAAACATTAACAATGTCTACACTGTATTTCTGAACTATTTTATTTTATTTTAATGGATGAAAGAAATGCTTTTCTTTTGAAAACAAGGACATTTCTTTAGTGTATGTCCGTTACGTGTATGGGGGGTCAATTAAGGAAGACATCCTCTTCTGGAAACCAGGACAATAGGAGATTATATTTTTAAAGTACTGGACATCTTTGTGACATCAAATAGACTCTGGTGGTCAAGATGTGTCTGTATCTGTACTGATGGCACAAAAGCCATGACAGGGAGACATAGTGGAGTGGTAACGCGTGTGCAAGCAGTTGCTCCCGATGCCACTTGGGTACACTGCAGCATCCACCGAGAGGCTCTTGCTGCCAAGTAAATGCCTGACAGCTTGAAAGACGTTTTGGACACTACAGTGAAAATGGTTAACTTTGTTAAAGCAAGGCCCTTGAACTCTCTTGTATTTTCTGCGCTATGCAATGACATGGGCAGCGACCATGTAACGCTTTTACAACATACAGAAGTGCGCTGGTTATCAATGGGAAAAGTATTGACTAGCTTTTTTGAATTGAGAGACGATTTTAAAGTTTTCTTTAATGACCATCATTTTCACTTGTCTGACTGCTTGCATGATGACGTGTTTCTCACATGACTGGCCTATCTGGGTGATGTTTTTTTCTCGCCTGAATGATCTGAATCTAGGATTACAGTGTCTTCACTGACATTTTCAACCTCTGCCTGACTGAGTCTGTGATACCTACATGTTTCAAGCAGACCGCCAACGTCCCTGGGCCCAAGGAAGCGAAGGTAACCTGCTTAAATGATTAGCGCCCCGTAGCACTCACTTTGGTAGCCATGAAGTGCTTTGAAAGGCTGGTCATGGCTCACATCAACAGCATCCTCCCGGATACCCTAGACCCACTCCAATTCCCATACCGCCCCAACAGATCCACATATGACACAGTCTCAATCGCACTCCACACTGCCCTTTCCCACCTGGACAAAGGGAAAACCTATGTGAGAATGCTGTTCATTAACTACAGCTCAGCAGCGTTCAACACCATAGTGCCCACAAAGCTCATCATTAACCTAAGGACCCTGGGACTAAACACCTCCCTCTGCAACTGGATCATGGACTTCCTGACGAGCTGCCCCCAGGTGGTAAGGGTAGTCAACAACACGTGTACCACGCTGATCCTCAACACTGGGGCCCCTCAGGAGTGCATGCTTAGTCCCCTCCTGTACTCCCTGTTCACCCTTGACTGCGTGGCCAAACACAACTCCAATACCATCCTTAAGTTTGCTGATGACACAACAGTGGTAGGCCTGATCACCGACAATGATGAGACAGCCTATAGGGAGGAGGTCAGTGACCTGGCAGTGTGGTGCCAAGACAACAACCTCTCCCTCAATGTGAGTAAGACAAAGGAGCTGATCGTGGACTACAGGAAAATGCGGGCCAAATAGACAGAGGCAGAGGCCGCCATTCATATCGACGGGGCTGTAGTGGAGCGGGTCGAGAGTTTCAAGTTCCTGGTGTCCATATAACCAACAAACTATCATGTTCCAAACACACCAAGACAGTCGTGAAGAGGGCACCACAACACCTTTCCCCCTCAGGAGACTGAAAATATTTGGCATGAGTTCCCAGATCCTCAAGAAGTTCTACAGCTGCACCATCGAGAGCATCCCGACCGGTTGCATCACCGCCTGGTATGGCAACTGCTCGGCATCTGACCGTAAGGCGCTACAGAGGGTAGAGCGTACGGCCCAGTACATCACTGCGGCCGAGCTTCCTTTCATCCAGGACCTATACACTACTGTAGGCAGTGTCAGACGAAAGCCCAAAGAATTGTCAGACTCCAGTCTGACAAAGCGCCAAGCGCCAAGTCTAGGAACAAAAGGCTCCTTAACAGCTTCTACCCCCAAGCCATAAGACTGCTGAACAATTCGTTAAATGGCCACCTGGACTATTTACATTGACCCCCCCCCCACATTTGTTGACAAGGTTTTCCCACCTTACCATTCAAAGCACTTTCCTTGGCTATGTTTGGAAGTGTGTGATTTTGTGTGTGCAGAAAGAGTGAGTCTATAAAAAAAAGTGTGTTTGTAAGAGTGTATGTGTGTGCGCCATAGAGAAATAGTTGGGTGATCGGGTCTCTGTTTGTGTCTCTGTCCTTGTCGCTGCCTCTGTCTCTCGTATCACATACAAACTGCAGACCCTACCCAATGAAAGCTAATTTCTGGGTATCGTCTGGCCCAGTGGGTTTACTGTGGCACTCAAGTTACATTTTTTGTCCCGAAAACTATATTGATTTTGTGAAACAAGAGAATGAACAAAAACAGTAATCCAAAATCAAAACCGGTTAAGTCTTAGTAAAACATGAATACCTTTATTAAGTCAATAAGAAAGCCCTGTAAAGGACATCAAAACACCAAGGCCCTTAGTCAATACTAATACCAATACATGCAGTAGGCCTACATGTCTTTCATATCATAAATCTCAATCATAAATCACAACAGTTACATGCCTACTCGAGTTAGAGCCGGAACACAGAGATCTGAGCCAATGGCATTTCTCTGAGGCTCATATGTTGTCAGACAACGTAAATTATGGCCAGAACCACCATTCGTCCATCATTTCTTTCTGACCGTCAAAAGTTGACATGAAGTTGACTTTGAACATGCTTTGAACATTCTATTTCTAAAGTTTAGAAAACAACTTGTCCTGATATGGAGATGTATGATAATGTCCTTTTGAATGATATTAGTAGAACAAACTAAACCAAAATAAACTTGGTGTGCCTTTGTGTCTCATAACCCTCTGCTGCCCCTTCTTGGTAAGATTGGAGAATTGCAATGTGATGCTAAAGTTAGGACTGCTGCTTTGTCACTAGTTATCACAGCCACAGAGTCAAAATTGGCTATATTGTCAAAATTAATGAAAGCAAAAATGTGCTTCTCAGTCTTCATTTAAGGTTAGGGTTAGGCATAAGTTTAGCAGTGTGGTTAAGGTTAGGGTTAGATTTAAAATCAGATTTTTGGCAGAGAAATTGTAGCTCAGTTGGCAGCGCTTGGCACGATTCCCAGGACAACCCAATGTATGCATGCATGACTGCAAGTCATTCTGGATAGAAGTGTCTGCTGAATGGCTAATATATTATAGAAATAGGTGGGGTTTAGCCATAATTATGACTTTGTGGCTTTGGTAACTAGTGACGATCAAACTGCTACCCTCCATTCAGGAAATAGGGGAGTTGCAGATGTGTACTGGAAATGCTGCATTCCAGTGGTGAGATGGTTGTGTTACACCTTGATGGTGCTGTAGCCTGGTGGTGAGAGGGGAGTGTTACACCTTGATGGTGCTGTAGCCTGGTGGTGAGAGGGGAGTGTTACACCTAGATGGTGCTGTAGCCTGGTGGTGAGAGGGGAGTGTTACACCTTGATGCTGCTGTAGCCTGGTGGTGAGAGGGGAGTGTTACACCTTGATGGTGCTGTAGCCTGGTGGTGAGAGGGGAGTGTTACACCTAGATGGTGCTGTAGCCTGGTGGTGAGAGGGGAGTGTTACACCTTGATGGTGCTGTAGCCTGGTGGTGAGAGGGGAGTGTTACACCTTGATGGTGCTGTAGCCTGGTGGTGAGAGGGGAGTGTTACACCTAGATGGTGCTGTAGCCTGGTGGTGAGAGGGGAGTGTTACACCTTGATGGTGCTGTAGCCTGGTGGTGAGAGGGGAGTGTTACACCTTGATGGTGCTGTAGCCTGGTGGTGAGAGGGGAGTGTTACACCTTGATGGTGCTGTAGCCTGGTGGTGAGAGGGGAGTGTTACACCTAGATGGTGCTGTAGCCTGGTGGTGAGATTGTTGTGTTACACCTTGATGGTGCTGTAGCCTGGTGGTGAGATGGTTGTGTTACACCTTGATGGTGCTGTAGCCTGGTGGTGAGAGGGGAGTGTTACACCTTGATGGTGCTGTAGCCTGGTGGTGAGAGGGGAGTGTTACACTTTGATGGTGCTGTAGCCTGGTGGTGAGATGGTTGTGTTACACCTTGATGGTGCTGTAGACTGGTGGTGAGAGGGGAGTGTTACACCTTGATGGTGCTGTAGCCTGGTGGTGAGAGGGGAGTGTTACACCTTGATGGTGCTGTAGCCTGGTGGTGAGAGGGGAGTGTTACACTTTGATGGTGCTGTAGCCTGGTGGTGAGAGGGGAGTGTTACACCTAGATGGTGCTGTAGCCTGGTGGTGAGAGGGGAGTGTTACACCTTGATGGTGCTGTAGCCTGGTGGTGAGAGGAGAGTGTTACACCTTGATGGTGCTGTAGCCTGGTGGTGAGATGGTTGTGTTACACCTTGATGGTGCTGTAGCCTGGTGGTGAGAGGGGAGTGTTACACCTCGATGGTGTTGGCCATGCGCAGACAAAGGACTGAGTCGGAGGGGACATCCCCGGTGCTGATCTCATTCCCATCCAGACGCACCGTCCTCAGTTTGGAGAAGTTAATCACGTCCACGACACTACAGAAACTACCCAGGGTAAACTCTACAAAGAGGGAGGGAGAGAGCAACAGAGAGGGGAAGGAGACAAGTGTGGGAGAGAGCCAGCGAGAGAGGTAGAGACAGAGAGAGATATTGTTTACATTCTGGCATTCAAACAAATTCTGGCATTCAAACAAAGAGCAAATGTGTTTCTTCAACTTCTAAGTGCTGCTGTAATCACGTCATTAGACTCTGGACGTGTCCTACCTGCAGCAGAGTGTAAGGGCATCTGTGCACCACAGCCACACTATGCTGCACAACCACATGACGTGTCCCAAGCACCAGAAGCCTTACTGTAACTTAGCTTCCCCCCAACCTCAATGGAGCATTGTCATCATGGACTTCAATGGAGCATTGTCATCATGGACTTCAATGGAGCATTGTCATCATGGACTTCAATGGAGCATTGTCATCATGGACTTCAATGGAGCATTGTCATCATGGACTTCAATGGAGCATTGTCATCATGGACTTCAATGGAGCATTGTCATCATGGACTTCAATGGAGCATTGTCATCATGGACTTCAATGGAGCATTGTCATCATGGACTTCAATGGAGCATTGTCATCATGGACTTCAATGGAGTATTGTCATCATGGACTTCAATAGACAGCCAAGATGTTGTGTGCTCATACATGTGCATGTGTATGTTCTGCTTGCATGCAAACATGCATACTGTATACAGTTTAAGGATATGATATGTGGTTGCTGTTGATCCTCAGGGGCCTCCGTAGTTCATGATGAGATGACTCATAAATTAGTTTTGATTATGCTTAATTAGGTTGTCAGACATCACTAATTACACACACCTTTGATGTGGTTGGCCTGTAGGTAGAGGTGCTCTAGCGTCTGGCTGACGGGGGGGATCCTCTCCAGCTGGTTAAAGCTGAGGTCCAGCTCCACCAGGCCAGTCACGTTGAAGGTGTTGGGAGGGATGCCCTTGTCCGTCAGCTGGTTGTGGCCCATGCGAATGTATTGCAGCTGGGAGAACTTGCTGAGGAATCCCTCTGGGACAGCGCTGATGGCATTAGACTCCAGGTACAGCTGGTGGATGCGCTCTGGGAGGCTGTCTGGAACCTGGGGGGGTCAGTCAGTCAATCAATAGATCACTTGATCAATCAATACAAATGTATTTATATATTGTGTTTTTACAAAGGTATTTTTGACTAAATGCTTCACAAAGAGAAGACAGAAAAGTGAAAAGCACACACACACACACATACACACACACCATTTACATTATGGTACCTTTTTCAGCTTGTTGCCGCTGACGTCGAGGAGTGTGAGTGAGTTCAACCCCCTAAGAGATGTGCCCATCTCCGTCAGAGCGTTGTCATGGAGATACAGGATGGTCAGGTTGCCCATGCCCTCCAGGGCCTCTGGCGTAATCTAGGCAACCACAACAAAATAAACTTTATTGAAATGATTGCATAAAAACAGTGATGAAGCCCAGAACGCTTGTGGTCTTTCCAAGAGTGTGTTTTTTTACATGCCTCTTTGACACTTGATTGAAAAACATCTGGATGCACTTCACAATCAAAATAAAGACTGAATAAAGATGAAGAAGAATACAAGTGTTTGAAAGTGCAGCGGTGATGAAGGGTCTGAATGATGTCGTTACCTTGTTGATATTGTTGTTGTTGAGTCTGAGGTCTCGTAGTGAGCGTGGCAGGTTGGGGGGAACACCAGTCAGGTTGTTATGTTGTAGGTACAGACGCTCCAACCCTTGCAGCTTGGCAAACGCCTGGAATACAATGATGATGAAATTATGTTATAATCTATGTATTGATTGGTTGATCGAAGCCTAGTGTAGTGTAGTCTAGTGCTGTATTGTGACGTGCAGTGACGTGTCATGTTATATAGAGTAACCTACCCTCTTGCCGATTTTGTCTGTAGACAGCGCGTTGTGATGCAACATGACCCAGACTAGGTTAGTAGTGTTAGCCAGGGCGGAGTCTGGCAGGGCGGTGATCTCGTTGTGCTGCAGGTACAGGTACTTCATCCTGGAGGGTACTGTGGGCATGGCTGTTAGCCCCCGTCCGTCACAGTACATAGCGATGGGAAAGGAGGGCGGGCAGTCACACTCATCAGGACACTCCCCCCCGGTGGTGTCGGCCAATAGGGAGCCCTCGTTGTAACCGCGACCATGCAGGGCGGACAGCCAGAGAAACGGGTCCTGCCTGTCTGGCATGGCGACGGATAGCGGCATGATGCATGCCAAAAGGAACACGCACACACCACGCATGGTCACACACACGCAGGAAAGAACTCACACACAAATCTGCTGCAGCTAAGAGGAGAGAAAGAGAGGAGACTTACCCAGTGTTCAGAAATGTGAGTTAAACCTACCTGAACATCCTGGGAAATACTCCAAATGACAGTGGAAAAATAATCATCAACCAACCTGACCCTACTGTATAAAAAAGGGCCCCATAGAAATGAGAGAACATTGTATAGGACCCACTCTCCCATTGGCAGTTGAAACTCATAAATTACCATCAAGACGTTTCTCTGCCCCCCTTTGTAAAAACAACATAATGCATTCCTGCTGCCAGAGCTTTAGTACATAATGTACTCCTGGAATGACCGTAAAATGTAGATGCTAAACATCAAAACACCATAACCAAAGAAAAACCCAAGTCAAATGTTATCTATCAAAATGTAATCTATCACCACATAAAAAGAGAGGAGAGCTACAGGGGATCAATTCCATGAACAGCACACACACACACACACACACACACACACACACACACACACACACACACACACACACACACACACACACACACACACACACACACACACACACACACACACACACACACACACACACACACACACACACACACACACACACACATAAAACAGATATGAAAACAAGCCAAAGAGCAGCTGCCCATCCAAACAGCAGGCACTATTGACTCAACACTAGATATACTGCATGTTAAATACTGTACGTTACTGCAGGGGCTATATTTAAGGATCTTTCTTCATCAGGTAATGGATCCACAGAGGAGAATGTAAAAAAGAGAAGAATGTACACTCTTAGAAAAAAGGGTTCCAAAAGGGTTATTTGTCTGTCCCCACAGGTAGAACTCTTTTGGGTTCCATGTAGAACCCTCTGGGAAAAGGGTTCTACAACCCAATAGGGTTCTACCTTGAACCAAAAAGGGTTCTATCTGGAACCAAAAAGGGTTATCTGATGGGGACAGACAAATAACTCTTGTACAGCTAAACTTGTTTCACACAATTCAGTCCCATTCAAAATCATATTTTGTAACCCCTAACCCTAAATCTAACCCTAACCCGTACTTTTACCCTAACCCTAAATCTAACCCTAACCCGTACTTTTACCCTAACCCTAATCTTAACTCTAACCCTAAAACCTAATCTTAACCCTAACCCTAATCCTAGCTCCTAACCCTAACCCTAATCCTAGCTCCTAACCCTAACCCTAAAACTAACCCTACTGTAGCGCCTAACCCTAAACCTAATTCTAACCCTAACAATAATTCTAACCTTAACCATAAACCCACTAGAAATAGCATTTCACCTTGTGGGGACCAACAAAATGTCCCCAGTTGGTAAAATGTTTGTTTGTTTACTATTCTTGTGCGGACTTCTGGTAGTTAAACAAGTCCACACACACACACGTCCACACACACCCATACAGTATTCATGCACACACACACAAACACACACACAGAAAACACACATACAATGCTCATGCACACATGCAAACACACACACCTACCTACCTGACCAGTGAGAACCAGTACCTCTTGAGTCCCTCTTGAGAGGCTGTGCAGGACTGAGAGGGTCTTTGCCAAACACTTTATGAAAACCTCTCTCTCCTTCACTTCCTTCCCTCCTCCATCCCCCTCTCCACCCATCCATTCCATTCCTCTCGACCCCCCCCCACTCTACTTTTGCTAGCGTCCCCCTGCCTTTTCTTTCCTCCCTCACCCTTTCCTGTTACCACACACAACCCTGCCCATCTGCTCCCTCCTCTCCTCTGCTGAGTGTCTCTGTTCTTGTCTCAACAGGCAGAGTGTTTGGTTGTTCAGAACATAAGAAGACGATCGCTGAAAGAAGCTGAATACTGTATTTGGAAAACACATTCAGATGCTGTACTCTACTGAGTCTGCAAAGCTGTTCAACCATGAAACTCAATAGAAACTGAACAAAATTAAGCCTGGCGTAAAAGCATTCCTAAAAGACCACAGTATTGTCCTTCTCCTGAATCTCTTTGGCCTTTCTCTACTTTCCTCACTCTTCATATCTCTCTTTCCCTGCCAGGGCTCTCTTTATCTCTCTCTTCCCCTGTCTGCCTCTCTGAATCTCTCTCTTCACCTGTCTACCTCTCTTACCCTGTATGCCTCTCTTTATCTCTTTCTTTACCTGTCTTCCTTCTCTTTATCTCTCTCTTTCCCTGTCTGCTAACATTATCTCTCTCTTTCCCCATCTGCCTCTCTTCCCCGTATGCCTCTCTGAATCTATTACTTCACCTGTCTGCCTCTCTTACCCTGTAAGCCTCGCTTTATCTCTCTTGTACCCTGTCTGCCTCTGTTAGTCTCTCTCTTTTTCCCCTGTATGCCTCTCTTTATCTCTCTTTTTCCCTGTCTGCCTCTTTAGCTCTCTCTTCACCTGTCTGCCTCTCTTTATCTCTCTCTTCCCCTGCCAGCCTCTCTTTATCTATCTTGTTCCCTGTCTGTCTCTGTTTATCTCTCTTCTACCCTGTCTGCCTCTATTTACCACTCTTGTACCGTCTGTCTCTGTTTATCTCTATTTCACCTGTCTGCCTCTCTTAGTCTCTCTTTTGTCCCTGTCTGTCTTTCTTCATTTCCCTCTTTACCTGTCTGCCTCTCTTTATCTTTCTGCCCCTGTCAATCTCTCTATCTGCCTCTTTGTCTATCTGTGCCTTTCTCTGTGCCTCTCTCTATCCATCTCTCTTTTCCCAGTGGAATCCTGCTGGTTTTGATGAGAGGAGATGGGATGGGCAGCTGTTAGGAAATCAAAAACAGAGAGGGAGAGGGAGAGGGAGAGGGAGAGGGAGAGGGAGGATAGATGAGGAGAAGGGAGACGATGATGAGAGAAGAGAGCAGACAGTAGACACAATATACATAGGATATATATATAAAAAATGATCCTGTTTTGCATGTTATTTTGACATGAATACATGTCACATATCAGTTCGCAGACAATGTAAAAAAAAATACAATAATTATTGACTTAATAAAGCCGCATACCCTCATGGTCTCTTTTTTACGTTCTTGAGTAAGGCAGCTCTCCAAAATGCAGGTGTTCCAGCCTGATGATGCCCATCCAAGAAGGCTCAAGGTCATTGGCCACAGATAAAATGATGTCAAATCACATTATATCTACTGTAGCTTTGATTGGACTGATCATGTCGACATCATACTTTCAAAATCTTAGCTAGCAAGCTAAACAATCAGTTAACATCATGAATCACAATCTGCAATCCATGGGCAAATCCTTTTCAATCCTTGTCATATGAAGAGAAATTATAGATAAAACGTATCGGTGCTCATCGGCCATTGGACATAAACATTACACAACAAGCTGGTCATCGCAAATTCAACAATGAGTGGTTTGGAAGGAGTCAGTGGCTAACTGCAAGCATTCACATTCAACACCATGGGCCAGAAAAGGTTGAATACATTGGCCATGCTGTTAATCCAGTATGATTTCTGCCGTGGAAACTTGGAACTGGAAAATCTCAAACTTCAGTGAGTTCAAGACAATTGAGAACTCTGAGAAAAACTAGCTACTATTGGGAAAATACATTTTGAACGGTTATCCAACTCGGAATTCCAAGTCAGGAACTTGGGCCTCTTTCTAGAGCTCCGAATTGAAAATCACTGACGTCATGATTCGACCTTGTTAGGTTTTTTTGTTTCCATTTGTCTTGAAAGCACCATAAATCCAGAGAATGCCACACTTTGATGAAAAAGTGTGGTGATAAAATTTGCCCAGAAGAAGGACTGCTGCGCCACCTTGCTGTTCGAGTCTGCACAGCACAATTGTGAGTCAAAAAATGTATTCTATGCTGCTGCATAAATTATGTAATATGCCAGGGATATATTTATACTGTAGCTAAGCTGTTAGTAGTCCATGTGCCTCACCCTAATAATTTTGTCCCTTCCCCCTCATAAGTTAGCCTACTGTTCTGACTTGGTGGTGCACATGTAGCCTATAGCCTGTTTTAGAGAAATGTCCTCATCAAATATTGCAAGAGCTTTCGTTGTTTGTGTATATGGCCCTTTTATTTATCCTACGGTTCTGGCTTGATGTACAGGGAAATTGCCCATGTTCTGAATTATATCGCTGTACATTTCAAAAGTGCTGAACAAATAGTTACAGTTGAAATCGGAAGTTTACATACACTGAGGTTGGAGTCATTAAAACTTGTTTTTCAACCACTCCACAAATTTCTTGTTAACTCCACCCTGCTACCATGAAAACACTCTCACCCTGCTACCATACAGCAGGTAAACGCAAGTATTTCCCGTGACTGTGCCTCAAAACCAAATGTCTACATGGCCCACAATTCCACCCTGGACTTGAACATCCTTTACGACCAGGTCCACCTATACAAGGCAGCAGTGCCCACCTTTTCCCGGAACCTGAAGGACATCGACCTCAAACGCAGCCCCAACACCTCAAGAGCTACAGATCAACAGACACCCTGTCCAGACCAGCGAGACACTCTCCCAGACCCCCCCCCCCCCCCCCCCCCGGACCTACACATAGAGGACCCACGTCGAGAGGACCTATATCCAGACCACAGCACCACCAGCCACATCCACAACCCAATCAACACCCCCTCCCAAGTCAACCTTGCCCAAACCCCATTTAGGCTCCCTCAGATCAGACCTATGCCCCTCCTGCCCACCCCATGCCCCCAACTCCTGCAAAGAGGGCCTCAATATGAAAGTCACACATACGTCCAGACCGTGAACAGGCAAACAGGCCCAACCCCCACTCTTACACTAGCCCAAGCCAATGGCATGTACCAGATGCTCAGCAGGCTCTGCTCAGACTTACTGGACTGAGGCCAAACTACACGACTAACAATATTGGACATTTTGTGAAACAAAGCCTTCACTATCTCATCCTGAAATATCCAAGGCCTGAGGTCATCTGCCTTTGGCCTGAAGAGCAGGAACCTGGACTTTATCAAAGAAATCAGAAATACAGACATAGTCATCCTACAAGAAACATATAGAAGAGATGGAGCCACTGGTTTCCCTCTAGGTTACAGAGAGCTGGTAGTCCCATCCACCAAACTACGAGGTGTGAAACAGGGAAGGGACTCAGGGGGTATGCTAATGTTCTATAGAGCTAACTCACGCTATTAAATTAATCAAAACAGGAACATTTGACATTTGGCTAGAAATTCAAAAGGAAATGATCTCAACCGAGAAAAATGTCCTCCTGTGTGCTACCTATATCCCACCACTAGAATCCCCATACTTTAATGAAGACAGCTTCTCCATCCTGGAGGGGGAAATCACTAATTTCCATGTCCAGGGTCTATGGTGACCTAAATGCCAGAACTGGACAAGAACCTGACACCCTCAGCACACAGGGGAACAAACACCTAATTGGAGGCGACAGCATTCCCTCCCATATGCCCCCCTCGGCACAACTATGACAACATAACCAATAAAAACGGGTCACAACTCCTGCAGCTCTGTCGGATGCTGGGTATGTACATAGTCAATGGTAGGCTTCGATGGGACTCCTACGGTAGGAACACCTATAGCTCATCTCTTGGCAGTAGTACTGTAGACTACTTTATCACTGACCTTAACCCAGAGTCTCTCAGAGCGTTCACAATCAGCCGACTGACACCCCTATAAGACCACAGCAAAATCACAGTCTACTTGAACAGAGCAAAACTCAATCATGAGGCATCAAAGCCAAAGGAATGGAATAATATTAAGAAATGCTATAGATGGAAGGAAAGTAGCATGGAAACCTACCAAAAAACAATTAGGCAACAACGAATTCAATCCCTTTTAGACAACTTCCTGGAGAAAACGTTTCACTGTAATAGTGAAGATGTAAACTTGGCAGTAGTATACCTAAACAGTATATTTGACCTCTTAGCTTCTCTATCAAATCAAAAAATGTCAAACCGAAGAAAATGAACAACAATGACAAATGGTTTGATGAAGAATGCAAAAACCTTAGAAAGAAATTGAGAAACCTATCCAACCAAAAACATAGAGACCCAGAAAACCTGAGCCTATGCCTTCACGATGGTGAATCACTAAAACAATACAGAAATACACTACGGAAAAAGAAGGAACAGCACGTCAGAAATCAGCTCAGTGTAATTGAAGAATCCATAGACTCTAACCACTTCTGGGGAAATTGGAAAACTTTAAATAAACAATAACACGAACAGTTATCTATCCAAAAGGGAGATGTGTGGATAAACCACCTCTCCAATCTTTTTGGCCCTATACATGATCAAATACAAATCTTAGAATCAACTATTAAAGACCACCAGAACCCACTGGATTCTCCAATTACCTTGAATGAACTACAGGACAAAATACAAACCCTCCAACACAAAAAGGCCTGTGGGGTTGATGGTATCCTCAATGAAATTATAAAATATACAGACCACAAATTCCAATTGACCATAAACTCTTTAACATCATCCGTAGCTCTGGCATCTTCCCCAATATTTGGAACCAAGGACTGATCACCCCAATCCACCAAAGTGGAGACAAATTTGACCCCAATATCTACCGTGAGATATGCGTCAACAGCAACCTTGGATAAATCCTCTGCATTATCATTAACAGCAGATTCATTGAAAACAATGTACTGAGCAAATGTAAAATGGACCTTTTACCAAATGACCATATAACACACCACGTATTCACCCTGCACACTCTAATTGACAAACAAACAAACCAAAACAAAGGCAAAGTATTCTCAAGCTTTGTTGATTTCAAAAAAGCTTTTAACCCAATTTGGCACGACGGCCTGCTATACAAATTGATGGAAAGTGGTGTTGAAGGAAAAACATACGACATTATAAAATCCATGTACACAAACAACAAGTGTGCAGTTAAAATTGACAAAAAACACACATTTCTTTCCAACGGGACATGAATGAGACAGGGATGCAGCTTAAGCCCAATCCTCTTCAACATATATATCAACAAAACGGCGAGGGCACTAGAACAGTCCACAGGCCTCATAACTCGGCCTAAATATTACCGCCTCAGGTAACTTCCACAAAGCTGTGAACGAACTGAGAGAGAATTCAAGAAGGGCCTTCTATGCCATCAAAAGGAACATCAAATTTGAACATACCAATTAGGATCTGGCTGATAACACTTTAATCAGTTATTGAATCCATTGCCCTTTATGGTGGTGAGGTCTGGGGTCCGCTCACCCAATCAAGAATTCACAATATCTGCAAAAATATCCTCTGTGTACAACGTAAAACACCAAATAATGCATGCAGAGCAGAATTAGGCCGATACCAACTAATTATCAAAATCCAGAAAAGATCTGTTTAATACTACAACCACCTAAAAGGAAGCGATTCCCAAACCTTCCATAACAAAGCCATCACCTACAGAGAGATGAACCTGGAGAAGAGTCCCCTAAGCAAGCTGGTCCTGGGGCACTGTTCACAAACACAGACCCCACAGAGCCCCAGGACAGCAACACAATTAGACCCAACCAAATCATGAGAAAATAAAAGATAATTACTTGACACATTGGAAAGAATTGACAAAAAACTGAGCAAACTAGAAAGCTATTTGGCCCTAAATAGAGAGTACACAGACACATAATACCTGACCACTGTGACTGACCCAAACTTAAGGAAAGCTTTGACTATGTATAGACTCAGTGAGCATAGTCTTGCTATTGAGAAAGACCACTGTAGGCAGACCTGGCTCTCAAGAGAAGACAGGCTATGTGCATACTGTGCACAAAATGAGGCAGAAACTGGGCTGCACTTCCTAACCTCTTGCCAAATGTATGACCATATTAGAGACACATATTTCCCTCAGATTACAGACCCAGAAAGAATTTGAAAACAACGCCAATTTCGATAAACTCCCATATCTATTGGGTGAAATACTACAGTGTGCCATCACAGCAGCAAGATTTGTTAACTGTTGCCACAAGAAAAGTCTTTATTATTTTGGTGTAACGTTTACTGTTCATTTGTATTGTTTATTTCACTTTTGTTGATTATCTACTTCACTCCTACAACGCCTTTGTCATATGGCGAGAGATCAAGCCTGACTGGATGCCTCGCAAGCGGAACAAGCGCAGGGTGTTCCTCGAGCAGCTGGGAAAGGCACTTGTGAAGCCGCTGATCCAAAGAAGGCAGCATCTCCCCCGCACCGAAGCGGCGTCAGCACTTGTCAATGTCCTACAGAGTGCTACGGCGGCTCGTGATCAACAGCGCGAGGAGCCCGCTCGCTGCCCCGGCCACCGGGGCAAGTAAGAGGAAGAGGTGTCAGCTCTGCCCACCCAAGAAGGACTCCAAGACACACACGGTGTGCTGCAGGTGTAAGAAATACATCTGCAAAGGCTGTTCACACGCATACTGCCACACTTGCTCACATTGGGCCTTTAGCCAGGACAGGACAGGGTGACCCGGAGGACGCGGGGACTAGACACAATACGAGGACGACGGGAGGGTTAAGTGTTTTAGTACTATATCTCTTGACACAATGATGAAAATAATCATGGCGTCTAAACCTTCAAGCTGCATACTGGACCCTATTCCAACTAAACTACTGAAAGAGCTGCTTCCTGTGCTTGGCCCTCCTATGTTGAACATAATAAACGGCTCTTTATCCACCGGATGTGTATCAAACTCACTAAAAGGGGCAGTAATAAAGCCTCTCTTGAAAAAGCCAAACCCCCTAGACCTTAGTGCTGTCCTCGTGCTCCTAGACCTTAGTGCTGCCTTTGACACCATCGATCACCACATTCTTTTGGAGAGATTGGAAACCCAAATTGGTCTACACGGACAAGTTCTGGCCTGGTTTAGATCTTATCTGTCGGAAAGATATCAGTTTGTCTCTGTGAATGGTTTGTCCTCTGACATTTCGGTGTTCCTCAAGGTTCCGTTTTAGGACCACTATTGTTTTCACTATATATTTTACCTCTTGGGGATGTTATTCGAAAACATAATGTTAACTTTCACTGCTATGCGGATGACACACAGCTGTACATTTCAATGAAACATGGTGAAGCCCCAAAATTGCCCTCGCTAGAAGCCTGTGTTTCAGACATAGGGAAGTGGATGGCTGAAAACGTTCTACTTTTAAACTCGGACAAAACAGAGATGCTTGTTCTAGGTCCCAAGAAACAAAGAGATCTTCTGTTAAATCTGACAATTAATCTTGATGGTTGTAAAGTCGTCTCAAATAAAACTGTGAAGGACCTCGGCGTTACTCTTGACCCTGATCTCTCTTTTGACGAACATATCAAGACTGTTTCAAGGACAGCTTTTTTCCATCTACGTAACATTGCAAAAATCAGAGATTTTCTGTCCAAAAATGATGCAGAAAAATGTATCCATGCATTTGTTACTTCTAGGTTAGACTACTGCAATGCTCTACATTCCGGCTACCCGGATAAAGCACTAAATAAACTTCAGTTAGTGCTAAATACGGCTGCTAGAATCCTGACTAGAACCAAGAAATTTGATCATATTACTCCAGTGCTAGCTTCCCTACACTGGCTTCCTGTTAAGGCAAGGGCTGATTTCAAGGTTTTACTGTTAACCTGTAAAGCGTTACATGGGCTTGCTCCTACCTATCTTTCCGAGTTGGTCCTGCCGTACATACCTACACGTACGCTACGGTCACAAGACGCAGGCCTCCTAATTGTCCCTAGAATTTCTAAGCAAACAGCTGGAGGCAGGGCTTTCTCCTATAGATCTCCATTTTTATGGAACGGTCTGCCTACCCATGTGAGAGACGCAGACTCGGTCTCAACCTTTAAGTCTTTACTGAAGACTTATCTCTTCAGTAGGTCATATGATTGAGTGTAGTCTGGCCCAGGAGTGTGAAGGTGAACGGAAAGGCTCTGGAGCAACGAACCGCCCTTGCTGTCTCTGCCTGGCAGGTTCCCCTCTCTCCACTGGGATTCTCTGCCTCTAACCCTATTACAGGGGCAGAGTCACTGGCTAACTGGTGCTCTTCCATGCCGTCCCGAGGAGGGGTGCGTCACTTGAGTGGGTTGAGTTACTGACGTGATCTTCCTGTCTGGGTTGGCGCCCCCCCTTGGTTTGTGCCGTGGCAGAGATCTTTGTGGGCTATACTCAGCCTTGTCTCAGGATGGTAAGTTGGTGGATGAAGATATCCCTCTAGTGGTGTGGGGGCTGTGTTTTGGCAAAGTGGGTGGGGTTATATCCTTCCTGTTCGGCCCTGTCCGGGGGTATCATTGGACGGTCTCCTGACCCCTCCTGTCTCAGCCTCCAGTATTTATGCTGCAGTAGTTTATGTGTCGGGGGGCTAGGGTCGGTTTGTTATATCTGGAGTACTTCTCCTGTCTTATCCGGTGTCCTGTGTGAATTTAAGTATTCTCTTTCTCTCTTTCTTTCTCTCTCTCGGAGGACCTGAGCCCTAGGACCATGCCTCAGGACTACCTGGCATGATGCCTCCTTGCTGTCCCCAGTCCACCTGGCCGTGCTGCTGCTCCAGTTTCAACTGTTCTGCCTGCGGCTATGGAACCCTGACCTGTTCACCGGACGTGCTACCTGTCCCAGACCTGCTGTTTTCAACTCTCTAGAGACCGCAGGAGTGGTAGAGATACTCTTAATGATCGGCTATAAAAAGCCAACTGACATTTACTCCTGAGGTACTGACTTGCTGCACGCTCGACAACTACTGTGATTATTGTTATTTGACCATGCTGGTCATTTATGAACATGTGAACATCTTGGCCATGTTCTGTTATAATCTCCACCCGGCACAGCCAGAAGAGGACTGGCCACCCCTCATAGCCTGGTTCCTCTCTAGGTTTCTTCCTAGGTTTTGGCCTTTCTAGGGAGTTTTTCCTAGCCACCGTGCTTCTACACCTGCATTGCTTGCTGTTTGGGGTTTTAGGCTGGGTTTCTGTACAGCACTTCGAGATATTAGCTGATGTACGAAGGGCCATATAAAATAAACGTGATTTGATTTGATCTTCCTCGCATTGGTCCTCGTGCTCGTCCTCGGGGGCTTCCTCGGGCTCTTCCTCAGAAGAGGGAGGAGAAGCCTTGTCGACCTCGCGGCGCTCAGGGTTGTATTCCTCCCCGTCTTCGTCTTCCGAAACCTCTTCCTCCTCCTCCTTGGAATCTGAGTTGTCTTCTTGGTCCACGCTGGACAAGATCTGTTCTAGAACCTGCACGGCCGTGAAACGCACGGCCATGGCCGCTCGGCTCCTCTGATCGGGTCCACTGAGCGGCGGGGAAGAGCGCACTTGGCACGGGTGGGGCGCCGGTCACTTTGTGTGTGTGTGTGTGTGTGTGTGTGTGTGTGTGTGTGTGTGTGTGTGTGTGTGTGTGTGTGTGTGTGTGTGTGTGTGTGTGTGTGTGTGCCGCTGACAATATTAGTAACCTCTCTACGGCCGGCCGGCTTACGCGGGAAACCAAGACCTGAAAATGCACGAGGCTCGCTTGCCCGCGTGTGTGTAGCCGTGTGCAGTTGACCCACCCCACCCGAGCCACAATAACACTTGGCTGCTCTCTCTAGCACACAGCGGAGCATGTCTGGACCTGTGTAGTGGCTGGCTGAGTTGCTCTGACCCACGAGCACAGAGCACAACAATAACACTTGGCTGCTCTCTAGCACACAGCGGAGCATGTCTGGACCTGTGTAGTGGCTGGCTGGCTCGCTCTGAACCCCCCCCCCGAGCACAGAGCACAGAGCGTGGAGATACACACAACCTCGCCACACTCGCAGACTCTCTACACTCAACGGCATACGCCTCGCCAGTGATTGGCTAGGTCGCTCTGACCCACCGAGCACAGAGCACAGAGCGGGGAGCACAGAGCGGGGATCCACGCGCAACCTCGCCACACTCGCAGACTCTCTACACTCAACGGCATACGCCTCGCCAGTGGCTGGTAGGGTCGCTCTGACCCACGAGCACAGAGCACAGAGCGGGGAGCCCTCCACACACAGGACCTGGGTCACCCTGACCCGAGGACCACGGGAGGGTTAAGTGTCTCTCTTGATCCTAGGTCCTGGCAGAGTTGTACAGACTCAGGACAGCTGAGCTTTGGAGGAATACGCAGATTTAAAGAGGAGTCCGTAATTTGCTTTCTAATGATCATAATCTTTTCCTCAAAGAAGTTCATGAATTTATTACTGCTGAAGTGAAAGCCATCCTCACTTGTGGAATGCTGCTTTTTAGTTAGCTTTGCGACAGTATCAAAAATAAATTTCGGATTGTTCTTATTTTCCTCAAATAAGTTGGAAAAATAGGATGATCGAGCAGCAGTGAGGGCTCTTCAATACTGCACGGTACTGTCTTTCCAAGTTATTCGGAAGACTTCCAGTTTGGTGTGGCACCATTTCCGTTCCAATTTTCTGGAAGCTTGCTTCAGAGCTCGGGTATTTTCTGTATACCAGGGAGCTAGTTTCTTATGACAAATGTTTTTAGTTTTTAGGGGTGCAACTGCATCTAGGGTATTGCGCAAGGTTAAATTGAGTTCCTCAGTTAGGTGGTTAACTGATTTTTGTCCTCTGACGTCCTTGGGTAGGCAGAGGGAGTCTGGAAGGGCATCAAGGAATCTTTGTGTTGTCTGAGAATTTATTACATGACTTTTGATGCTCCTTGGTTGGGGTCTGAACAGATTATTTGTTGCTATTGCAAACGTAATAAAATGGTGGTCCGATAGTTCAGGATTATGAGGAAAAACATTAAGATCTACAACATTTATTCCATGTGACAAAACTAGGTCCAGAGTATGACTGTGGCAATGAGTAGGTCCAGAGACATGTTGGACAAAACCCACTGAGTCGATGATGGCTCCGAAAGCCTTTTGGAGTGGGTCTGTGGACTTTTCCATGTGAATATTAAAATCACCAACAATTAGAATATTATCTGCTATGACTACAAGGTCCGATAGGAATTCAGGGAACTCAGTGAGGAACGCTGTATATGGCCCAGGAGGCCTGTAAACAGTAGCTATAAAAAGTGATTGAGTAGGCTGCATAGATTTCATGACTAGAAGCTCAAAAGACGAAAACGTCATTTTATTTTTGGTAAATTTAAATTTGCTATCGTAAATGTCAGCAACACCTCCGCCTTTGCGGGATGCATTAACAGCTTACAGACCGTAGGTCACAGTTATGAAAACTTAGGACACTAAAGAGGCCTGTCTATTGAATCTGAGGAGGACTGCAGATGTGGCCAGGGCAATGAATTGCAATATCCGTACTGTGAGACACCTAAGACAGCGCTACAGGGACACAGGACGGACAGCTGATCGTCCTCGCAGTGAAAGACCATGTGTAACAACACCTGCACAGGATCGGTACATCCAAAAATGACAGGTACAGGATGGTAACAACAACTGCCCGAGTTACACCAGGAACGCACAATCCCTCCATCAGTGCTCAGACTGTTCGCAATAGGCTGAGAGAGTCTGGACTGAGGGCTTGTAGGCCTGTTGTAAGTCAGGTTCTCACCAGACATCACCGGCAACAACGTCGCCATTGGGCACAAACCCACCGTCGCTGGTCCAGACAGGACTGGCAAAAGTGCTGTTCACTTACGACTCGCGGTTTTGTCTCACCAGGGGTGATTGTCAGATTCGCGTTTTATCGTTGAAGGAATGAGCATTACACCAAGGCCTGTACTCTGTAGCGGGATCAATTTGGAGGTGGAGGGTCGGTCTTGGTCTGGGGCGGTGTGTCGCATCATCGGACTCAGCTTGTTGTCATTGCAGGCAATCTCAACACTGTACGTTACAGGGAAGACATCCTCCTCCCTCATGTGGTATCATTCCTGCAGGCTCATCCTGACATGACCCTCCAGCATGACAATGCCACCAGCCATTCTGCTCGTTCTGTGCGTGATTTCCTGCAAGACAGGAATGTCAGTGTTCTTCCATGGCCAGCGAAGAGCCTGGATCTCAATCCCATTGAGCCCGTCTGGGACCTGTTGGATCAGAGGGTGAGGGCTAGGGCCATTCCCCCCAGAAATGTCCGGGAACTTGTAGGTGCCTTGGTGGAAGAGTGGGGTAACATCTCACAGCAAGAACTGGCAAATCTGGTGCAGTCCACGAGGAGGAGATGTACTGCAGTACCTAATGCAGCTGGTGGCCACACCAGATACTGACTGTTAATTTTGATTTTGACCCCCCCCTTGTTCAGGGACACATTATTCAATATCTGTTAGTCACATGTCTGTGGAACTTGTTCAGTTTATGTCTCAGTTGTTGAATCTTGTTATGTTCATACAAATATTTACACATGTTAAGTTTGCTGAAAATAAACGCAGTTGACAGTGAGAGGACGCTTCTTTTTTCTTTTTTTGCTGAGTTTATGTATATATTTATATATATAGAGAGAGAGAGAAAGAGAGAGAGAGAGAGAGAGAGAGAGGAAAGTGTGTGTGACCTCACCTCTCCCTTCTAATGACCGTCTCATTCCATCATTCTATAGGTCTTTATCCCATCACTGTGATGCTGGGACACGCCCAGATCCACAGTGGAATTTAGAATTCACTCTTCCTTCTGAAACACATTCAGAACCACAGATATAATTTTACACGGCTTTCCCCTCAGGACATCCCTACAGAGATATTATTACACAACACTTCTCCCTCCGAAATCTTGGAATGTGTTTGTCCCTGTAACAGGGCCTGGCTAGTCCTGCTATTCTTAACAGAGCAGCTTTGTCTCATACTGTAGTTTTTATAACGTTTTGTTTTAATTTGAGGGAGACTCTGAAGAGGTCCATGATATAAGCGCCCTGGTATGGTGGACCAGATGTCATGTCCCTTCATAGTGAACCGAAACAGTCAGTGATTGTGTAGTATACATATAGTACATTAGTTATTTCAGTGTTGGTATTTTTTGTACAACACCCCAAAGCCACCAGCACCCCTCCTTCTGTCCTCCTGGTCGGTGTGTCTCTCTAAGTGTCTTTGACCCACTCTGGACAGATACGTCCATATTACAGCTTTATAGGGCTGTTTGGTTTTAGTGCATCTTTATACAACTAACACTCTCTTTATGTGTCGCTCTCTCTGTGTGTGTGTGTGTGTGTGTGTGTGTGTGTGTGTGTGTGTGTGTGTGTGTGTGTGTGTGTGTGTGTGTGTGTGTGTGTGTGTGTGTGTGTGTGTGTGTGTGTGTGTGTGTGTGTGTGTGTGTGTGTGTGTGTGTGTGTGTGTGTGTGTGTGTGTGTGTGTGTCTCAATCTCTCTCCCTTGCTCGTTTTCTCTTTCTCTCTTTCCTCCTCTCTTTCACACTCTCAGTCTCTCCCTTTTAATCATATATTTTCTATTTCCTCATTTCTCTTGACTTGCTTGGTTACCAGATACACACACCTCAAGGGTACGATGGACATTTTTTCTTTCTTCTGTGAGGTTGGTTGGTAGACTGAGTGGCTCCTTTAGTAACCGGCTCCAGAGAGCCTGAGGGTCAGACAGACCTCTATACCCAAAACAGATGTTTCTTCATCACATCACAAAGCTGCTTCAGCTGCTCTGCAGGAAATTCATTGCCTGAATCGGTAAACGTTCTCTTTTGGGTTCTCGTCACAGTGAAACTCTGGAATATGATGTATTTGCAGAAATTACTAAATTAATTTAACATTTCACAATTTACAGAAGACTGTTAGCCCCCTAAACTAATCCCTATGTTGCCTAGGCTTTAGCTCAGTGGGCCAAAGTGGTCTTGAGGCTCATGGACGACCAAGGGTTAATACCTGGTCGGTAACAAACACAGTATAAATGTGTGTGCTTGGTACGCACATTTTAGTGGTCCTGCAGAGCTATCTTCTGTTCACATCCTGTTTGGGATGTAGGAGACACAGGCCCAGAAATCACACACATATCATCAAGAAGTGTGGTTGACTGAGTCTGGGCCATGTCCCAGATGTGTTCCATACGTACACATTTACGCGTTTTCACACTTATGCATGTACGCACACACACACATTTTTACATACACATGTATGCACGCACACACACACACGCAGGCACTTGCACACATGCACACACACACACACACACACACACACACACACACACACACACACACACACACACACACACACACACACACACACACACACACACACACACACACACACACACACACACACACACACACACACACACACACACATATATTCACACAGACAGATGTTGGTGATGAAAAGCCTCAGAAACAGTGGCAGAAACATTAAACAGTGTAACCATGGGAACTATTCCTGCCTGATTGATAATGCCAAATCATAGAAATGCATTGAATAGAACATGAAAGATTCTGAATAGAACAACACTCAATGGGAATGACCATTCTACACACCCACATTCTGTGCTAGACTAGTGCATATTGAAATGGCGCCCTCTAGCCACAATAAGAGGGAGGGCCCTGGTGTATGATTAAATCATAAACATATCTGATTCACACAGTGAGGGTGGTGTTTTTTGTTGTTGAATTTAAACATTTTGATAACCTTTTGAGGGTTGAGCTAAATTATCTGGTGGTGACTCATGGAGTTGCAGGACTGACAATGGCAAGTGTTTTATGCTTGGATTGGCTATCTTTAGCTGAAGATGTGCTGGAACTTTGCAATTCCATGGTAACAGAATGATGCTGAACACAGATTTCTCTCTGAAATGGTATCAGAATGATGCTGAACACAGATTTCTCTCTGAAATGGTATCAGAATGATGCTGAACACAGATTTCTCTCTGAAATGGTATCAGAATGATGCTGAACACAGAT
The DNA here is from genome assembly GCF_045679555.1 of Salvelinus alpinus. Lineage (NCBI taxonomy): Eukaryota > Metazoa > Chordata > Actinopteri > Salmoniformes > Salmonidae > Salvelinus > Salvelinus alpinus. The sequence continues at coordinate 38,601,170 of NC_092097.1, forward strand.
TTCTCTCTGAAAAAAATGTATGTCAAAAGAACAAACATTGATTACAAAGTTAAACAAACCATACAACTTTATGCACAAAGACTACAATTAACAATTTCTGCACTGTTTTTCAAGTAAATGTGTTTTTGTAAAATTTTCTGTGGAAATTGTTAAGTCATCCTTGTGCATAGGGTTCTATGGTTTGTGTAACTTTGCCATTATTGGTTTAGTTTGACATACATTTTTTAAAGAGAAAAATCTGTGTCTCAGGACCATTCTGTTACAGTGGAATCTCCCATTTAGAATAGAGTTGGACAGCAGCAGAGAAAGAGCAGAGGGCTGGACAGACTGTAGAACTCATAGAACTTAGTGGAACAGGAACCATAAGGACTGGAAATCATCCAGAAGACATCACACTGCTCAGATATGAGGCAGGTCTGTCTTTCTGCAACAGCAGTTAGCAGAGAATTACATCTGGATTGCATGTGTGTCTTTATGTGTCGGTGCACGTGTTCTAACATCAGATCAGAGACAGTTATCTGTCTGTTGATGATGTATGACCTCATCAGCTGTATATATGAGCAGACTGCTGGTGATTTAGTGCTACCACTCACATACTGTACACACCCAACTATCTGATAGCGCTGATATATGGGGATGGAGAGAGTGGGAGGGTTGGCTGGGGTACATATGGAGGGGAATGGGAGACTGAGGAGAGAGTGGAGGAGATAAGGGGGAAGTGTGTGGGGATATAGGCAGTACAGTTTTGGAGGGTCTGGGCAGGGGAATAGGTACCACATGGAGAGAGCGAGAGAGTGAGAGAGGAAAGAGAGAGAGTTTTTAATTTAAAGTAGGCAGACAGCCATAACTTCACTCTTTGTCTGCCTGGAGAAAAACTATGGACTTGGTCCTCTCACATTCACAAGGCTTGGCTTGGCTCTTTCTCAGCGTGGACTGGCTCTCCTTCACTGTTTACTGTTCTACTTTAGGACTTTTCCCTCTATCACTCTGTCTCTTCTAATCACAAGTTTGCTGGTTCAAGCCTTGTTCCAGCTGTTACCTCTCAATCCTTACACATATGGGTAAAACTCTGAAAATGAGCATGGGCCATACATGGTTACTGTACTAAACTTGAAGGAATGTTTTTGGTGTGAAAAGTGAATAGTGCATGCTACTGTTGCTGTCAACCTACACTCCCCTACGTATGTATTTTGATGCTCCATTTTTTTATTTGTCTCTCTACACCATATCAAATATTTATTATGAGGTGACAGTACCTCATAGGCATTGAGTACACCACATCAGTCACTGGCTTCATCAATAAGTGCACCGGGGACGTAGTCCCCACAGTGACTGTACGTACATACCCCAACTGGAAGCCATGGATTACAGGCAACATCCGCACTGAGCTAAAGGTTAGAGCTGCTGCTTTCAAGGAACGGGACTCTAACCCGGAAGCTTATAAGAAATCCAGAAATACCCTTTGACTAACCATCAAACAGGCAAAGCGCCAATATGGGACTAAGATTGAATCGTATTACACCGGCTTCGACACTAGTCGGATGTGGCAGGGCTTGCAAACTATTAAAGAGTACAAAGGGAAGCGCAGCCGCGAGCTGCCCAGTGACATAAACCTACCAGACAAGCTAAATCACTTCTATGCTCGCTTCGAGGCAAGCAACACTGAAACATGCATGAGAGCACCAGCTCTTCCGGATGACTGTGTGATCACGCTCTCCATAGCCGATGTGAGTAAGACCTTTAAACAGATCAACATTCACAAGGCCGCAGGCCCAGATGGATTACCAGGATGTGTGCTCCGAGCATACGCTGACCAACTGGCAATTGTCTTCACTGACATTTTCAACCAGTTCCTGACCGAGTTTGTAATACCAACATGTTTCAAGCAGACCACCATAGTCCCTGTGCACAAGAACACTAAGGTAACCTGCCAAAATGACTACTGACCCGTAGCACTCATGTCTGTAGCCATGAAGTTATTTGAAAGGCTGGTCATGGCTCACATCAACACCATTATCCCATAAAACCTAGACCCAGTCAAATGTGCATACCGCCCCAACAGATCCACAGATGATACAATCTCTATTGCACTCAAAACTGCCCTTTCCCACCTGGACAAAAGGAACACCTATGTGAGAACGCTATTCATTGACTACAGCTCAGCATTCAACACCATAGTGCCCTCAAAGCTCATCACTAAGCTAAGGACCCTGGGACTAAACACCTCCCTCTGCAATTGGATCCTGGACTTCCTGAAGGGCCGCCCCCAGGTGGTAAGGGTAGAGAACAACACATCTGCACGCTGATCCTCAACATGGGGGCCCCTCAGGGGTGCATGCTCAGTCCCCTACTGTACTCCCTGTTCACTCATGACTGCATGGCCAGGCACGACTCCAACACCATCACCAACTTTGCAGATGACACAACAGTGGTAGGCCTGATCACCGACAACGATGAGACAGCCTATAGGGAGGAGGTCAGAGTCCTGGCCGTGTGGTGCCAGGACAACAACCTATCCCTCAACGTGATCAAGACAAAGGAGATGAATGTGGACTACAGGAAAAGGAGGACCGAGCACTCCTCCATTCTCATCGATGGGGCTGTAGTGGAACAGGTTGAGAGCTTCAAGTTCCTTGGTGTCCACATCACCGACAAACTATCATGGTCCAAACACACTAAGAGAGTCATGAAGAGGGCACAACAAAGCCTATTGCCCCTCAGGAGACTGAAAAGATTTGGCATGGGTCCACAGATCCTCAAAAGTTTCCACAGCTGCACGATTAAGAGCATCCTGACTGGTTGCATCACTGCCTGGTATGGCAACTGCTCGGCCTCCGACCGCAAGGCACTAGAGAGGGTAGTGCGAACGGCCCAGTACATCACTGGGGCCAAGCTTCCTGCCATCCAGGACCTAAAAATTGAGGCCCTAAAAGGCCCTAAAAATTGTCAAAGACTTCAGCATAGACTGTTCTCTCTGCTACCGCACGGCAAGCAGTACCGGAGCGCCAAGTCTAGGTCCAAAAGGCTTCTTAACAACTTCTACCCCCAAGCCATAAGACTCCTGAACATCTAATCAAAGGGCTACCCAGACCCCTCTTTTACGCTGCTGAAACTCTCTGTTTCTAATCTATGCATAGTCACTTTAACTCTACCTACATGTACATATTACCTCAATTGCCTCGACTAACCGGTGCCCCCGCATATTGAGTCTATACCGGTACTCCCTGTATATAGCCTTGCTTGTAATTTTACTGCTGCAGTTTAATTATTTGTTACTTTTATTTAATTTTTTATTTTTTTTACTTATCTATTTTTTACTTAAAACATATTTTCTTGAAGCATTATTGGTTAAGGGCTTGTAAGTAAACATTTCACTGTAAGGCACATGTGACAAATACAATTTGATTTGATTTGACATAATGGCACCTTTTATTTGATGGTAGTTTCATACATATCTGATTTACCATTTGAAAATTAAATCACTTTATATATTTAGTCCCCCATTTGAAGATTATGGATTATGGATAATGGCTCGAGGGTGCCAGGCTGCCCATCATTACGCACACCTGTCACCTTCGTTATGCGCTGCAGCGCTTCATTGGACACACCTGTACTTGCCTTCCCTATATCTGTCTGTTGTTATGTTTTTCATGTCCAGACGCTGTCCTGTCCTGTTTCATGTCTGTTTATTAATTAAACATTCACTCCCTGTACTTGCTTCTCATCTCCAAGGGTCTGTCCTTACAGAATGCTGAGAAACAATATTGGAAGCATCAGGAGAATTGTTTTTGTTTTTGTTGGTGACGTTGGGTCCGGGTGTCGTTGCCGATGGAACCGGGGGTGCCTAAGCTGGCTCGTCGGGCTTCCCTGCCTTAGCTGGCTTGAAAGGTTTCCTGGCATCGTTTGGCTCGGCCGGGAGGCTCCCATCCCACGTCGTGCCTCAGCCGGCTCGTCAGGCTCCCACGCCTCAGCGGGATCGTCAGGCTTTCACGCCTCAGCCCGGCTCGTCAGGCTCCCACGCCTCAGCCGGCTCGTCAGGCTTTCACGCCTCAGCGGGATCGTCAGGCTTTCACGCCTCAGCCCGGCTCGTCAGGCTCCCACGCCTCAGCCGGCTCGTCAGGCTCTCACGTCCATACCCCCCAGAAAATGCTAACCTCCCCTGCTTTTGGTAATGGTGAGAGGATAGCATGCTTTGTTGTAGCCTCTAACATTCTCACTCATCATTATCCATGATTCATCCATGATTTTTTAAATCATGGCATTATCAGAATTGCATACACTAAGTTGACTGTGCCTTTAAACAGCTTGGAAAATTCCAGAAAATGATGTCATGGCTTTAGAAGGTTCTGATAGGCTAATTGACATCATTTGAGTCAACTGGAGGTGTACCTGTGGATGTATTTCAAGACCTACCTTCAAACTCAGTGCCTCTTTGCTTGACATCATGGGAAAATCAAAAGAAATCAGCCAAGACCTCAGAAAGAAATGTGTAGACCTCCACCAGTCTGGTTCATCCTTGGGAGTAATTTCCAAATGCCTGAAGATACCATGTTCATCTATACAAACAATAGTACGCAAGTATAAACACCATGGGACCACGCAGCCTTCATACCGCTCAGGAAGGAGACGCGTTCTGTCTCCTGGGGAAGAATGTACTTTGGTGCGAAAAGTGCAAATCAATCCCAGAACAACAGCAAAGGACCTTGTGAAGATGCTGGAGGAAGCAGGTACAAAAGTATCTATATCCACAGTAAAACGAGTCCTATATCGACATAACTTGAAAGGCTGCTCAGCAAGGAAGAAGCCACTGCTCCAAAACCGCCATAAAAAGCCAGACTACGGTTTGCAACTGCACATGGGGACAAAGATTGTACTTTTTGGAGAAATGTCCTCTGGTCTGATGAAACTAAAATAGGACTGTTTGGCCATAATGACGATCGTTATGTTGGGAGGAAAAAGGGGTAGGCTTGCAAGCCGAAGAACACCATCCCAACCGTGAAGCACCGGGGTGGCAGCATCATGTTGTTGGGGTGCTTTGCTGCAGGAGGGACTGGTGCACTTCACAAAATAGATGGCATCATGAGGCAGGAAAATTATGTGGATATATTGAAGCAACATCTCAAGACATCAGTCAGGAAGTTAAAGCTTGGTTGCAAATGGGTCTTTCAAATGGACAATGACCCCAAGCATACTTCCAAAGTTGTGGCAAAATGGCTTAAGGACAACAAAGTCAAGGTATTGGAGTGGCAATCACAAAGCCCTGACCTCAATCCTATAGAAAATTTGTGGGCAGACCTGAAAAAGTGTGTGCAAGCATGGAGGCCTACAAACCTGACTCAGTTACACCAGCTCTGTCAGGAGGAATGGGCCAAAACTTATTGTGGGAAACTTGTGGAAGGCTAACCAAAACATTTGACCCAAGTTAAACAATATAAAGGCAATACTAACAAATACTAATTGAGTATATGTAAACTTCTGACCCACTGGGAATGTGATGAAATAAATAAAAGCTGAAATTAATCATTCTCTCTACTATTATTCTGACATTTCACATTCTTAAAATAAAGTGGTGATCCTAACTGACCTAAGACAGGAATTTTTACTCAGATGAAAAACTGAGACTGAGTTTAAATGTTTTTGGCTAAGGTGTATGTGAACTTCCGACTTCAACTGTATGTATGAAAAGGCCTTCAAATTAAAGGTGGCATTCTGTACTGTCAACTCATATGAAACATTAGATCTCGAATCGAAAATGCTGGAGTATAGAGACACATTTAACATTTTAGCGTCACTGAATAAAGAAGTAGGTGAGTGCTTGTGGTTGTTTGACAGAGTAACTTATTCTAGTGGTTAGTTGGCTCTCATTTGCTGCCTGCTGGTGAAAAGACTGAAAGAACCTGGCCAAGAGACGATGGAAGGTTTCCTCATTTCATGCTTTTGTTTATGGAAAAGCCATTAGCCTTTGTGTGTGTGTGTGTGTGTGTGTGTGTGTGTGTGTGTGTGTGTGTGTGTGTGTGTGTGTGTGTGTGTGTGTGTGTGTGTGTGTGTGTGTGTGTGTGTGTGTGTGTGTGTGTGTGTGTGTGTGTGTGTGTGTGTGTGTGTGTGTGTGTGTGTGTGTGTGTGTGTGTGTGTGTGTATACACATAGCTACACACACACAGACACTTTGGATTCTGATGGTGGTGTTATGATATCTGTTTGTGCTAGGGGAAGCTACTTCTGTGTCTTTTTCTCTCTCTATCGCTCTGTTCCCACACTCCTCTTTCCCTCTCTTCCTCAGTCCCCACCCTCTCTTTCTACCCATTCCCTCAGTCCCCACCCTCTCTTTCCCTCTCTTCCTCAGTCCCCACCCTATCTTTCTACTTCTCTCCCTCAGTCCCCACCCTCTCTTTCTACTCTCTCCCTCAGTCCCCACCCTCTCTTTCTACCCATTCCCTCAGTCCCCACCCTCTCTTTCCCTCTCTTCATCAGTCCCCACCCTCTCTTTCTACCCATTCCCTCAGTCCCCACCCTCTCTTTCTACTTCTCTCCCTCAGTCCCCACCCTCTCTTTCTACTTCTCTCCCTCAGTCCCCACCATCTCTTTCTACTTCTCTCCCTCAGTCCCCACCCTCTCTTTCCCTCTCTTCCTCAGTCCCCACCCTCTCTTTCTACTTCTCTTCCTCAGTCCCCACCCTCTCTTTCTACATCTCTCCCTCAGTCCCCACCCTCTCTTTCTACTTCTCTCCCTCAGTCCCCACCCTCTCTTTCTACTTCTCTCCCTCAGTCCCCACCCTCTCTTTCTACTTCTCTCCCTCAGTCCCCACCCTCTCTTTCTATTCACTCCCTCAGTCCCCACCCTCTCTTTCTACTTCTCTCCCTCAGTCCCCACCCTCTCTTTCTACTTCTCTCCCTCAGTCCCCACCCTCTCTTTCTACTCACTCCATCGGTCCCCACCCTCTCTTTCTACTCACTCCCTCAGTCCCCACCCTCTCTTTCTACTTCTCTCCCTCAGTCCCCACCCTCTCTTTCTACTTCTCTCCCTCAGTCCCCACCCTCTCTTTCTACTCACTACCTCGGTCCCCACCCTCCCTTTCTCCCACAAGATCGCCCTCTTCCAGTCCCTCCCTGTCTCCAACCCCTCCCTTCTTCTCTCTATCCCCACTGCCTTCCTCTTCTCTACCCTCCTCCCTCTCCCTCCCTCTCTACAACCCCTCCCTTCTTCTCTCTATCCCCACTGCCTTCCTCTTCTCTACCCTCCTCCCTCTCCCTCCCTCTCTCTTACCATTTTTTCTCTCTCCCTTCGTCCCCATAACTACCAGCAGTAACCCTGGAAAGCGCTGTAATATTTCCATTGTACGCAGCTGAGATGCACACACACACACACATGCACGCACAAAACCTGGGCCTGTTGTCTGGATCATAATTCCAGAGATTGTCCCTTTGCATATTGATAACGTACAGTGCATGCAGATTAAGGGCACTCCGAAGAGCACCTGATCCTGATGGCATGCAGCCTTTGAAAACTTCACCAGATTATAATTCAAACCCCATGCCGTGATATCAGACATGTCTTTCTCCCTCTATCCTTTATAACCTTTTCCCACCTTCTCTCGCTCTCTCTCTTCATTTTAGATAACATGTTTCCACCAAATGTTGCAGGATAGACAGTTACTATAGGGTGTTGTGTCTGAGTGGAAAGAGGGAGAAGAGAAAGAGGGAGAGAGAGAGAGCGAAAGTAGAGAGAGAGCAGAGAGAGTAGAGAGAGAGAGAGAGAGAGAGAGAGAGAGAGAGAGAGAGAGAGAGAGAGAGAGAGAGAGAGAGAGAGAGAGAGAGAGAGAGAGAGCAGAGAGAGAGAGAGAGAGAGAGAGAGAGAGATAGAGAAAGTGAAGGGTATCGAGGAGGTCAAGGACCTTGCCTGTGTGCCTCAGGAACGTATTTGGCAGTGGGTTTAAATACTGCCGGCATCCTGAACACACACACACACACACACACACACACACACACACACACACACACACACACACACACACACACACACACACACACACACACGCGCGCACACGCTTACCACCAACCACTACTATATGCTCATCGGTGCAGACCAGAGGTGGGACCAAGTCACTATTATTTGATTCATATACAGGTTTCAAGTCACAAGGTCCGAATCTCAAGTCGAGTCTCAAGTAGACCGGGTCGAGTCAAGTCCAAGTCATGCATTCTAAGAGCAAGTTAAGTCGAGTTGAATCACAAGTTTTTAAGTCAAGTGAGAAAAAAAATCTATACATGCCATGACTTATTCAGCTACAAAGTGGAGTCTATTTATTGAGGCTACCAGAGAGCCCTTTCCATTGTTTTGTCTACAACACATTTTGATGATGTCATTGTAAAATAGGGACCTTGTAGCAGTGGTAAGGGCATGACATCAGCAGAAGACAAGGCAGGTTGATGTGCTCAGTGTAGATTTATTTACAGGTCTTGGTGATCCAATGGTGAAAGCACCATATCATACAAAATATACAAGTAGATTTACCCAATATCCATGGGCAATAGCCCAAAGAAGTAGTCTCTGCATCAGGCTTCTGGTGTGTTCAAAACAACTGGGAACTCTGAAAAATACGAGGTCAAATCATGACGTCAGTGATCTTCAGGTCAGAAAGTCGAGTTCCCAAGTTGGAATTCTGAGTTGGATGACCGTTCAAAACTATTTTTCCCAGTCGGAGCGTGTTTTTTCCGAGTTCCCAGTTGCCTTGATTGCACTGAAGTCGTAAGACTGAGATTTCCAAGTTCCCTGTTGTTCTGAACGCAGCATTAATCTGTCCTATTTAACGGAAAAACAAACAGAATCTGTCTATGGATGTGTTTACCCATGCAGCCCAATTCTGATATTTTTTTTCACAAATCGTCTGAAAAAGATCTGATGTGATTGGTCAAAAGACAAATTAGTGGGAAAAATTGGGCTGCCTGTCGTAATGCAGCATAACAGGAGCTCAAACAGGTACTTATAAGCACGCCCTGCCCATAACCATAAAATTGGCAATTACAACCAATAAACTGGTTCTACAATGTAAATGTAAATGTCCACATCCATCTTAATCAGAATGAATGATTATTAATGATATGTCATCAACATTTATACATGCAAACATAATTGTATCTTATTCAACTGAATCCAATGCGTGGCGTGAAGGCCACATAGCCTATTTCTATGCGCACTAAAAGCCAACGTATGCTTGATCTGAAGAAATGTGGTCGAATGATCTGTATGGAGGGTGTGACGCAATTGTGGAGGCTCTGGACAAATTGAGCTCTGTACCGCATCGCTGTGCTACTCACAAATTATATAACATTGTGGAAGGCTCCTTATAGCTCCGTATTGATATGATTGGTTGACAGTAGGTGGTGGCGGGAGGTCCTGTATAAACACAAACTCACTTCCTTGACAAATTCCTTCACAACAGCTCTGCTGCTGCTCAGCGAAGAGCAAGAAGTATGAATGCCCTGACGTCTGCAGGCGGTATCACCGATTCACCGTAAATGCTGCACTGCCAATGCAGATAACAGATTGACCATGCAGAGCTTTTTAGGCGCACGCGTTCCTAATACGCATAACCAGAATGATAGAGACAGGACATAGATACACGGAACTCCGACAAAACCTTGGAATTTGGGAAATTTGAACAAAGGAAACCATATATTGAATTAAATAAACATAACGTATATCCCATGAGTCTTGCAAACGTTCATGTGCACAAAACATCGCGCCCACTCAGTGGGTAAGAAATGGTCACTGAAAATGTATGTCAAACATGAAACAGAAATGTCCCCAAGTGCTGCAATAAACGGTGCAGGGATGGAATGATGAAACGCAATAAATTGTTGAAGAATTTTAATGGAATATAGATTGACCACATATGTATTTAAACGTGTGCAAGCGATAGTAAACATTTTAACAAGAGAACAAAGTGCTCTCCACTGGCTGGAGTTTGGCAAGCACTATGGTGCGTATTCGCAACAGTAATAATACATTTTAACAAATTCCATTATGCAAGCTTAATAAGTAAATTATACATTTCAAACAATTTTCAAAAACCAAAATACCAGTAGGCCTATGCTAGTAATTGTTGCTTGATGCCCCATTGCTGGTGAGCTTGCAAAGTACAGTTATTATTATTGATCATCAAACATTTTTTGGAGCTGTATATTTATTTATTACAGTGGTGGAAAAAGTCATACTTGTGTAAAAGTATAGATACTTTAATAGAAAGTTACTCAAGTAAAAGTGAAAGTGACCTAGTAAAATACTACTTGAGTAAAAGTCTAAAATATTTGGTTTTAAATATACTTAAGTATCAAAAGTAAAAGTAAAAATATAAACCATTTTAAATTCCTTATATTAAGCAAACCAGATGGCACCATTTTCTTGTTTAAAAAATGTATGGATAACCAGGGGCACACTCCAACAATGCATTTGTTTTTAGTGAGTCTGCCAGGCCAGAAGCACTAGGGATGACCACGTGTTCTCTTGATAAGTGCTTAAATTTGACAATTTTCTTGACCTGCTAAGCATTCAAAATGTAACAAGTACCTTTGGGTGTCAGGGAAAATATATGGAGTAAAAGGTACATTGTTTTATTTAGGAATGTAGTGAAGTAAAAGTAGTCAAAAAATAAATAGTAAAGTACAAATATCCCCAAAAACTACTTAAGTAGTTCTTTAAAGTATTTTTACTTAAGTACTTTACACCACTGATTTAAGTATGGCAATCCTCTCCCTACAATTAGATTTTTGCGCTGCACTCGATCCGTTTAGATGTACAGAAAATCGGCAATCTGTTCGCTAGCTCGCTCGACCAGTGTTGATTGACAGTTTGCCCGTCCAATCAGAGGGCCGAGTGTGCGTTTCACTAGCCAATCTGTTGCACGTTTTTTGTTGCAGGGCGATGCTAAGGCTACTGTCTCTGGCTGCGTGGAGAATAATCCACGGAGTCTGTGGCACAAATTGATTTACAAACGTTACAAAACCTGGTTAGATAATTTCAAGTCATCAGTCTCAAGTCAAAGTGAAGTCTCAAGTTATTTTATTTTCCTTCAGGTCGAGTGTCAAGTCATCAAATTTGGTACTCAAATTAGACTCGAGTCCAAGTAATTTGACTCAATTCCACAACTCTGGTGCAGAGACAGACCGATAACCACTTCTACTGTGTTCGACTACATGTTTATACTGTACAGAGAACAGCTCAGGAATACAAACAACCACAAGCCAGAACTACACCTGTTCTACCACAACTAAAACAAGTATGTCTACTCTGTTTCCTTCATTTACCTGGGGTGAGTTAGTGAGTTTATGCAATTTGAAGTTGGACAGAAATTATTTTATTTCATAGATGAGTAATTCCACTGTAATTGTACTGTAGTGAGTTATACTTTTAAAGGTGGGCATTTAATCTTCTGACTAACAGGCAGAGTGGGGTGGATGTGTCTTTAATCCAATCTTCCCCTAACTCAATGAGATATGAATATTAAGTCCAGTTGACTTGTAAGGATGATGCAGTCTGCCATCTTTGTGTGTATTATGTGTGTATTATGTGTGTGTTATGTGTGTATTATGTGTGTGGGAGTGAGCATGTATGCATGTGTGTGTGTGAGCAAGCATGTGTGTGTGGGTGTGAGAGTGAAAGCTATCCACTGTGTATTATTAGGACGCTGCAGCTGTGCATGTGGAAAAATACAGACACACATTCCTCTCTGTCCAATGCAGATGTTTCTCTGCACAGCAAGAAATGTGAGGGAAAAAAGTTGCATGAATTCCTGTACTGTATTACAGTATTGAGATCTTAAGTGAAGAAAACGTAGTCACTGGTTGGTGTCTCATGCTGTGACAACAGTCTCTCCAGGAGTCACAGGCCGTAGCTTCTTGCTGTAGAAGTGTTGTGTTAAATGTGCTAAAGCAGATAATTAAAGTTGCTGTGTCCATGGCCGTAGTGTGTTCATGGTGCTGGGTCTGGTACTGGTCTGGGGATGTGCATATGTATTTCATTAATATAATTATTATTCCCAGGTAATCTAAACTATCTCCATTGCCACGGTGCGGTAAATAGTGGCCCTAGGTCTCTGGCTGGGTCTGGTGCTAAGTGTCTGCAGCTGCAGGTCTGTGTATATATATATAATATATTTAATAAAAATCACCATTATTGTTACTATTATCATTCCCAGGTTATCCATGGCTGTGCTGCGGTCCGTGCTGGCCCTGTCTCTCGCTCTGGTGCTGGGTCTGGTGCTGAGTGTCTGCAGGTCAGTGTGTGGCACCCCAGGGGTACCCCAAGAACTGGACTACGGAGGGGTTCCTCTCTGGATCAACCGTCTGCTGGAGGAACCCTCTGTCCTCAGCCTGAGGGGCTGCATGGACCGAGCATGGTACTGTATTTAACATTGAACCTTTATGGACTGCATGGTACTTTATTTTGATATATGGACTGATCATGCAACTTCAATTAGATATATGGTGTAACGAAAGTCATTTTCTTCCTCCTCCTCGGACGAGGAGAGGCGAGAAGGATCGGACCAATACGCAGAGTGGTTAGTTTCCATAGTGATTTAATATATAACAAAACAATGTGTGGCACAACTACTGACACGGAAAACAAACACCCACAAAACACACGTGAAACCCCGGCTGCCTAAGTATGATTCTCAATCAGGAACAACGATTGACAGCTGCCTCTGATTGAGAATCATACCAGGCCGAACACACAAAATCCCAACATAAAAATCACACATCGACAACCCACCCAACTCACGCCCTGACCATACTAAATAAATACAAAAACAAGGGAAAACAGGTCAGGAACGTGACATATGGACTAAGCATGGCACTTTAATTAGATACACTACCATTCAAAAGTTTGGGGTCACCTAGAAATGTCCTTGTTTTTGAAAGAAAAAAAAAAAATGGTACATTAAAATAACATCAAATTGATCAGAAATACAGTGTAGACATTGTTATTGTTGTAAATGACTATTGTAGCTGGAATGGAACATCTACAGAGGCGTACAGGGGCCCATTTTCAGTAACCATCACTCCTGTGTTCCAGTGGCATGTTGTGTTAGCTAATCCAAGTTTATCATTTTAAAGACTAAATGATCATTAGAAAAGTATTTTGCAATTATGTTAGCACAGCTGAAAACTGTGGCGCTGATTAAAGAAGCAATAAAACTGGCCTTCTTTAGACTAGTTGAGTATCTGGAGCATCAGCATTTCTGGGTTCAATTACAAGGCTCAAAATGGCCAGAAACAATGAACTTTATTCTGAATCTCGTCATTATTAGATATATGGAATAGAGGTCGACCGATTATGATTTTTCAACGCCGATACCGATACCGATTATTGGAGGACCAAAAAAGCCGATACCGATTAATCGGACAATTTAAATAAAATGTATTTTTAATAATGACAATTACATACAATACTTTATGAATTGATACGCAAAACAACGCCGGATTCAAAACTTCAAATTGTTCAATTTAAATTACTATACAAAATTCTTGCAACTAATAGAATGTTATATATATGGGGGATACAATCTTCCCAGCTCTGCAGATTCTGCTGTGAGGAGGCAGAGTCATTAGATCATTTATTTTGGTATTGTCCATATGTAGTTCGTTTTTGGGCACAGGTCCAGGAATGGCTGAAGAATTGCAACATTTGCCTAGAACTAACTGTCACGTTCCTGACCTTATTTTTCCTTTGTTTAACTTTGTTTAGTTGGTCAGGACGTGAGCTGGGTGGGTAGTCTATGTTTTGTGTTTCTATGTTGGGGTTAATGTGTTGCCTGATATGGTTCTCAATTAGAGGCAGGTGTTTGACGTTTCCTCTGATTGAGAACCATATTAAGGTAGGGTGTTCTCACTGTTTGTTTGTGGGTGGTTGTCTTCCGTGTCTGTGTATGTTGCACCACACGGGACTGTTTTGTTTTGTCGTTCGTGTATGTAGTCTGTTCCTGTTCGTGCGTTCTTTGTTTATTGTAAGTTCTCAAGTCCAGGTCTGTCTACATCGTTTATTTGTTTTGTAGTTTGTTAAAGTGTTTTCGTGTTACGTCTTTACTTTAATAAATATCGTTATGGCCACATTCACCGCTGCATTTTGGTCCGACCCTCATCCGAGGAGGAGGAATTAGACGATCGTTACACTAACGCTACAGATAGCAATACTGGGTGATTTGAAAAGCCATAGTCAATCAATCAATAATATAATAATTATTTTAGCAAACATTTTTATTTTTAATTTACAATCTGTAGAAGCTATGAGAATAGGAAGGTTCAATTCTTTTGTGAAGCTTCACAGCACAGTTGAAAAATATATGGCAAATAGAAATCCGAAATGGATGATGTTGAGAGATAGATGGGAGGGGTTGAATGGAGCTGAAGGGTGGGACTAATAACAAGATAAACAATGTAAAACATACGGGATCTGTAAAATGTATATAGGTTCGGAAATTTTGTGAAATAGCACAGTTACAAATAGAAATCAAACTGGATGGACATCAGAAATAGAGGAAGGACTAAGAACAAACAAGAGAGAACTATTGTAAAGTAGACTGTGTCTGTAAAATGTGTATAAGATTTATAAATTGAAGGTAAAAGCCGAAGTGTTTATTAGTTTACTCCAATTGGGGGATCGGTGGTAGAGTTTGCGGGGAATAATAATAAAGGTATATTCTTTAAAAAAGTATGTATGTCTATATACAGTGGGGAGAACAAGTATTTGATACACTGCCGATTTTGCAGGTTTTCCTACTTACAAAGCATGTAGACGTCTGTCATTTTTATCATAGGTACACTTCAACTGTGAGAGACGGAATCTAAAACAAAAATCCAGAAAATCACATTGTATGATTTTTAAGTAATTCATTTGCATTTTATTGCATGACATAAGTATTTGATCACCTACCAACCAGTAAGAATTCCGTCTCTCACAGACCTGTTAGTTTTTCTTTAAGAAGCCCTCCTGTTCTCCACTCATTACCTGTATTAACTGCACCTGTTTGAACTCGTTACCTGTATAAAAGACACCTGTCCACACACTCAATCAAACAGACTCCAACCTCTCCACAATGGCCAAGACCAGAGAGCTGTGTAAGGACATCAGGGATAAGATTGTAGACCTGCACAAGGCTGGGATGGGCTACAGGACAATAGGCAAGCAGCTTGGTGAGAAGGCAACAACTGTTGGCGCAATTATTAGAAAATGGAAGAAGTTCAAGATGACGGTCAATCACCCTCGGTCTGGGGCTCCATGCAAGATCTCACCTCGTGGGGCATCAGTGATCATGAGGAAGGTGAGGGATCAGCCCAGAACTACACGGCAGGACCTGGTCAATGACCTGAAGAGAGCTGGGACCACAGTCTCAAAGAAAACCATTAGTAACACACTACGCCGTCATGGATTAAAATCCTGCAGCGCACGCAAGGTCCCCCTGCTCAAGCCAGCGCATGTCCAGGCCCGTCTGAAGTTTGCCAATGACCATCTGGATGATCCAGAGGAGGAATGGGAGAAGGTCATGTGGTCTGATGAGACAAAAATATAGCTTTTTGGTCTAAACTCCACTCACCGTGTTTGGAGGAAGAAGAAGGATGAGTACAACCCCAAGAACACCATCCCAACCGTGAAGCATGGAGGTGGAAACATCATTCTTTGGGGAGGCTTTTCTGCAAAGGGGACAGGACGACTGCACCGTATTGAGGGGAGGATGGATGGGGCCATGTATCGCGAGATCTTGGCCAACAACCTCCTTCCCTCAGTAAGAGCATTGAAGATGGGTCGTGGCTGGGTCTTCCAGCATGACAACGACCCGAAACACACAGCCAGGGCAACTAAGGAGTGGCTCCGTAAGAAGCATCTCAATGTCCTGGAGTGACCTAGCCAGTCTCCAGACCTGAACCCAATAGAAAATCTTTGGAGGGAACTGAAAGTCCGTATTGCCCAGCGACAGCCCCGAAACCTGAAGGATCTGGAGAAGGTCTGTATGGAGGAGTGGGCCACAATCCCTGCTGCAGTGTGTGCAAACCTGGTCAAGAACTACAGGAAACGTATGATCTCTGTAATTGCAAACAAAGGTTTCTGTACCAAATATTAAGTTCTGCTTTTCTGATGTATCAAATACTTATGTCATGCAATAAAATGCAAATTAATTACTTAAAAATCATACAATGTGATTTTCTGGATTTTTGTTTTAGATTCCGTCTCCCACAGTTGAAGTGTACCTATGATAAAAATTACAGACCTCTACATGCTTTGTAAGTAGGAAAACCTGCAAAATCAGCAGTGTATCAAATACTTGTTCTCCCCACTGTATGGACTAAGCATGGTACTTTATTTAGATATATGGACTAAGCATGGTACTTTATTTAGATATATGGACTAAGCATGGTACTTTATTTAGATATATGGACTAAGCATGGTACTTTATTTAGATATATGGACTAAGCATGGTACTTTATTTAGATATATGGACTAAGCATGGTACTTTATTAGATATATGGACTAAGCATGGTACTTTATTAGATATATGGACTAAGCATGGTACTTTATTTAGATATATGGACTAAGCATGGTACTTTATTTAGATATATGGACTAAGCATGGTACTTTATTTAGATATATGAACTAAGCATGGTACTTTATTTAGATATATGGACTAAGCATGGTACTTTATTTAGATATATGGACTAAGCATGGCACTTTATTTAGATATATGGACTAAGCATGGTACTTTATTTAGATATATGGACTAAGCATGGTACTTTATTAGATATATGGACTAGGCATGGTACTTTATTTAGATATATGGACTAAGCATGGTACTTTATTTAGATATATGGACAAAGCATGGTACTTTATTAGATATATGGACTAAGCATGGTACTTTATTTAGATATATGGACTAAGCATGGTACTTTATTAGATATATGGACTAAGCATGGTACTTTATTTAGATATATGGACTAAGCATGGTACTTTATTTAGATATATGGACTAAGCATGGTACTTTATTTAGATATATGGACTAAGCATGGTACTTTATTTAGATTTATGGACTAACCATGGTACTTTATTTAGATACAGTATATGTACTGAGCATGGTTCTTTATTTAGATATATGAACTCATCATGGTATTTTAATTAGATATATGGACTGAGCATGATACTTTATTTAGAAATATGGACCGCATGGTACTTTTTTAGATACAGTGCATTCGGAAATTATTTAGACCCCTTGACTTTTTATACATTTTGTTACGTTACAGCCTTATTCTAAAATTGATCAAATCGTTTGTTTTTTCTCATCAATCTACACACAATACATTGTAATGACAAGCAAAAACAGGTTTTTAGAATTGTTTGCAAAACAAAAAAAAAAGAAACTGATATCACAGTTTTCAGACCCTTTACTCAGTACTTTGTTGAAGCAACTTTGGCAGCGATTACAGCCTTGAGTCTTCTTTGGTATAACGCTACAAGCTTGGCACACCTGTATTTGGGGAGTTTCTCCCATTCTTCTCTGCAGATCCTCTCAAGCTCTGTCAAGTTGGATGGGGAGCGTCGCTGCACAGCTATTTTCAGGTCTCTCCAGAGATGTTTGATCGGGTTCAAATCAAATCACATTTTATTAGTCACATGCGCCGAATACAACATATACAACCTTACCGTGAAATGCTTACTTACAAGCCCTTAACCAACAATGCAGTTCATGAAATAGAGTTAAGAAAATATTTATAAATAAACTAAAGTTTAAAAAAAATATAGAAAAAAAACAAGTAACACAATAAAATAACAATAATGAGGCTATATACAGGGGGTACCAGTACCGAGTCAATGTTCAGAGATACAGGTTAGTCGAGGTAATTAGTAAAAGAAAATGTGTGGGTACAGTAGAGGTAAAGTGACTATGCATAGATAATAAACAGCGAGTAGCAGCAGTGTAAAAACAAAGGGGGGGTCAATGTAAATAGTCCGAGTGGCCATTTGATTAATTGTTCAGCAGTCTTATGGCTTGGGGGTAGAAGCTTAGAAGCTGTTGAGTACCCTTTTGATCCTAGATTTGGCGCTCCAGTACCACTTGCCGTGCGGTAGCAGAGAGAACAGTCTATGACTTGGGTGACTGGAGTCTTTGACAATTTTTGGGGCCTTTCTCTGACACCGCCTAGTAAAATGGGCCCTGGATGGCCGGAAGCTTGGCACCAGTGATGTACTGGGCCATAAGCACTACCCCCTGTAGTGCCTTGCAGTCAGATGCCGAGCAGTTGCCATACCAGGTGGTGATGCAAACGGTCAGGATGCTCTCAGGGGTGCAGCTGTGGATGCCAAATCTTTTCAGTCTCCTGAGGGGGAAAAGGTGCCCTCTTCACGACTGTCTTGGTGTGTTT
Organism: Salvelinus alpinus; assembly: GCF_045679555.1. Taxonomy (NCBI): domain Eukaryota; kingdom Metazoa; phylum Chordata; class Actinopteri; order Salmoniformes; family Salmonidae; genus Salvelinus; species Salvelinus alpinus. The sequence continues at coordinate 38,619,573 of NC_092097.1, forward strand.
TGGACAGTGATAGTTTGTTGGTGATGTGGACAACAAGGAACTTGAAACTCTCAACCCGCTCCACTACAGCCCCGTTGTTGTTAATGGGGGCCTGTTCGGCCCACCTTTTCCTATAGTCCACGATCAGCTCCTTTGTCCGGGCTCAGGGTGGGCCACTCAAGGACATTCAGAGATTTGTCCCGAAGCCACTCCTGCGTTGTCTTGGCTGTGTGCTTAAGGTCGTTGTCCTGTTGGAAGATGAACTTTTGCTCCAGTCTAAGGTCCTGAGAGCTCTGGAGCAGGTTTTCATCAAGGATCTCTGTATACTTTGCTCCGTTTATCTTTGCCTCGATCCTGACTAGCCTCCCAGTCCATGCTGCTGAAATACATCCCCACAGCATGATGCTGCCACCACCATGCTTCACCGTAAGGATGGTGCTAGGTTTCTAGGATAAACTTCTCCTTAATGCAACCGCTGTGTCAGATTTGAAAAAAACTTTATGGAAAAAACATAATCTGAGTACGGCGCTCAGAGCCCAAAACAGCCAAAGAAATATCCGCCATATTGTGCAGTCAACACTAGTCAGAAATAGCATTATAAATATTCACTTACCTTTGATGATCTTCATCAGAATGCACTCCCAGGAATCCCAGTTCCACAATAAATGTTTGATTTGTTCTATAAAGTTCATAATTTATGTCCAAACATCTCCTTTTGTTAAGGTGTTTCGTAAACAAATCGAAACTCACGAGGCGCGGGCAAGTCCAGCGGAAATGTCGGACGAAAATTCCAAAAAGTTATATTACTGGTCGTAGAAACATATCAAACGATGTATAGAATCAATCTTTTAGGATATTTGTATCATAAATGTTCAATAATGTCCCACCTGGAGAATTCCTTTGTCTGTAGAAAAGCAATGGAACGAGAGGTAACTTTCTCATGACCGCGTGTGACCAGCCCGTGGCTGCTGGCAGACCTCTGACTCATTCCCCTCTCATTCCCGCCTCCTGCACAGTAGAAGCCTGAAACAACGTTCTAAAGACTGTTGACATCTAGTGGAAGCCTTAGGAAGTGCAAGATAACCAATATCCCACTGTATCTTCAATAGGGGCTGAGTTGAAAAACTACAAACCTCAGATTTCCCACTTCCTGGTTGGATTTTTTTCTCAGGTTTTTGCATGCCATATGAGTTCTGTTATACTCACAGACATCATTCAAAAAGTTTTAGAAACTTCAGAGTGTTTTCTATCCAAATCTACTAATAATATGCATATATTAGCAACTGGGACTGAGTAGCAGGCAGTTTACTCTGGGCACGCTTTTCATCCAAACGTGAAAATGCTGCCCCCTATCCATAAGAAGTTAAGAGTTCAATCTTGGTTTCATCAGACCAGAGAATCTTTTTCTCATGTTCTGAGAGTCCTTTAGGTGCCTTTTGGCAAACTCCATGTAGGCTGTCGTGCCTTTTACTGAGGAGTGTCGTATGTCTGGCCACTCTATCATAAAGGCCTGATTGGTGGAGTGCTGCAGAGATGGTTTGTAATGAACGTCGTCGGGAGAAGGAGAAAAGGACCAAGTTGCAGCGTGGTAAGTATTCATAATACGTTATTTTAATAAATATGAACACTCTAATAAAACAACAACATGACAAACGAACAGTTCTGTAAGGTGACGAAAAACACTAAACAGAAAATAATTACCCACAACTCAAAGTGGGAAAACAGGCTACCTAAATATGGTTCTCAATCAGAGACAACGATAGACAGCTGCCTCTGATTGAGAACCACACACGGCCAAACACAAAGAAATAGACAACATAGAACACCAGACATAGAATGCCCACCCAAACTCACGCCCTGACCAACCAAAATAGAGACATAAAAAGGATCTCTACGCTCAGGGCGTGACATGGTTGTCCTTCTGGAAGCTTCTTCTATCTCAACAGAGGAACTCTGGAGCTCTGTCAGAGTGACCATCGGGTTCTTGGTCTGACCAAGGCCCTTCTCCCCCGGTTGCTTAGTTAGGCTGGGCGGACAACTTTACAAAAGTTCTTGGTGGTTCCAAACTTTTTCCATTTAAGAATGATAGAGGCCACTGTTTTCTTGGGGACCTTCAATGCTGCAGGCATTTTTTGGTACCCATCCCCAGATCTGTGCCTCGACACAATCTTGTCTCGGAGCTCTATGGACAAGTCCTTTGACCTTATGGCTTGGTTTTTGCTCTGACATGCACTGTCAACTGTGGGACCTTATATAGACAGTTGTGTGCCTTTCCAATATTTATTTTATCCTTTATTTAACTAGGCAAGTCAGTTAAGAACAAATTCTTATTTACAATGACGGCCTACCCCGGACAACACTGAGCCAATTGTGCGCTGCCCTATGGGACTCCCAATTACAGCTGGTTGTGATACAGCCTGGAATCAAACCAGGGTCTGTAGTGATGCGTCTAGCACCGAGATGCAGTGCCTTAGACCACTGCGCCACTCGAGAGCCGATTCAAGTCCAATCAAATGAATTTACCACAGGTGGATTCCAATCAAGTTGTAGAAACATCAAAGATGATCAATGGAAACAGGATGCACTGGAGCAAAAATGCTCTAGTCTCATTGCAAAGTGTCTGAATATTTATGTAAATACTTTTTTTCTGTTTTTAATTTTTCGTAAATTTGCAAAGAAATATAAAAACCTCTATTCTCTTTGTCATTATTGGGTGTTGTGTGTAGATTGATGAAGAATAATTTATATTTAATCACTTTTAGAATAAGGCTGTAACATAACAAAATGTGGAAAAGTCAAAGGGCCTGAATACTTTCCGAATGCACTGTATTCCTTATTCTATTCTACTGAATTTTTGTCAATACCACTCCGACGTTGTTCGTTCTAATATTTATGTATTTCTTAATTCCATTTTTTATTTTTTTATTTGTGTGTATTGTTGTGAATTGTTAGATGCTACTGCACTGTTGGAGATAGGAACACAAACATTTCGCTACACCCATAATAACATCTGCTAAATATGTGTATGTGACCAATAACATTTAATTTATTTGATAGAAGGTAAGACTATACACACACGCACATACACGCACAAACACACACACACAGACAACATAGGGCTGGGAGGGAAAGTAAGTTAACGCTGAGGAGAGGAGAAAACCTCTGTGAGGGCTTGACCAGGAGAATAAGATCAGCCAAAATGATGCTCAGAAAAACACTCCTCTTGCTGTGCCTCCAAATATTTTCAAATGACGAAAGCTGATAGAATTATGAACTCCTGAATGCTTCTCTTGGACTGCAAATCAGCACATGGAGAGTGGATTTATCTTCTTGCCTCATCTTCAACAATGAACCTGTGAATCTCACAAACAGTCAGACACTGCTTGGCCGCTCGGTCGCTCAGCCGTGTCTCCTGGACAAAACACTGTTAAGATTCCTGGATTCCTGTTCTGGCTGAAAAGAGGATGTTTGGGCGGGAGGTTGAGAGAGGTTGAGAGAATGACGAGAGAAAAACAGATGAACAGGGAGGGAGGGAGAGAGAGAAAGATTTCACCGCTGAGTTCTCCAGGAGACTAGACTATAAGCTGGTATGTCTGACAAAGAGCTAAACACCAGACACTCCCCTCAGTGTAGAGCAACCGTTACTCTTCTGCCAACAGCTATAGGCAGGAACCAGTGGCAGTCATTGCCGTTTATGATGAGGGAGGACGATCATTTTTTTCATGAGCGTGGTGTTTTTTCTATTACAGTATATTGGATGACTGTCATTCATATTCCATTTACCCAGTTCAATGTAACATCGATAGGTTTAGGCTACTACGTGATACTCAACATTTCCCAAGAACCATATCCCTCTAGTGGTGTGGGGGCTGTGCTTTGGCAAAGTGGGTGGGGTTATATTCTGCCTGTTTGGCCCTGTCCGGGGGTATCAGTACCACAGTGTCTCCTGACCCTTCCTGTCTCAGCCTCCAGTATTTATGCTGCAGTAGTTTATGTGTCGGGGAGCTAGGGTCAGTCTGTTATATCTGCAGTACTTCTCCTGTCTTATCCGGTGTCCTGTGTGAATTTAAGTATGCTCTCTCTAATTCTCTCTTTCTCTCTTTCTTTCTCTCTCTTGTAGGACCTGAGCCCTAGGACCATGCCTCAGGCCTACCTGGCATGATGACTCCTTGCTGTCCCCAGTCCACCTGGCTGTGCTGCTGCTCCAGTTTCAACTGTTCTGCCTGCGGCTATGGAACCCTGACCTGTTCACCGGACGTGCTACCTGTCCCAGACCTGCTGTTTTCAACTCTCTAGAGACAGCAGGAGCGGTAGAGATACTCTTAATGATCAGCTATGAAAGGCCAACTGACATTTACTCCTGAGGTGCTGACTTGTTGCACCCTCGACAACTACTCTGATTATTATTATTTGACCATGCTGGCACGACAGTACCCCCCCCCCCCCCAAAGGTGCGGACTCCGGCCGCAAAACCTGAACCTATAGGGGAGGGTCTGGGTGGGCATTTCACCGCGGTGGCGGCTCTGGTGCCTTAGTCTTGGCCCACTTAGGTGGCGCCTCTGGAGCGGGGACCCTTACCGCCGACCCCGGACTGGGGATCCTCGCAGCGGGCCCCGGACAGGAGGGCGACTCTGGCTGCTCCGGACAGGAGGGAGACTCTGGCTGCTCCGGACAGGAGGGAGACTCTGGCTGCTCCGGACTGAAGCTCGTCGCTGGAGGCTCCGGACTAGAGTGCGTCGCTGGAGGCTCTGGACTAGAGGGCGACGCTGGAGGCTCCGGACTAGAGGGCGACGCTGGAGGCTCCGGACTAGAGGGCGACGCTGGAGGCTCCGGACTAGAGGGCGTCGTTGGAGGCTCCGGACTAGAGGGCGTTGCTGGAGGCTCCGGACTGACGGCCTTCGTTGGAGGCCTCGTGCCATGGATCTCCTCACTGGAGGTTTCGTGATATGGATCCTCACTGGAGGCTTCGTGCCATGGATCCTCACTGGAGGCTTCGTGCCATGGATCATCACTGGAGGCTTCGTGCCATGGATCATCACTGGAGGTGTCTTGCCATGGATCATCATTGGAGGCTTCTTGCCATGGATCATCACTGGAGGCTTCGTGCCATGGATCATCACTGGAGGCTTCGTGCCATGGATCATCACTGGAGGCTTCGTGCCATGGATCATCACTGGAGGCTTCGTGCCATGGATCATCACTGGAGGCTTCGTGCCATGGATCATCACTGGAGGCTTCTTGCGATGGATCATCACTGGAGGCTTCGTGTCATGGATCATCACTGGAGGCTTCTTGCCATGGATCATCACTGGAGGCTTCGTGCCATGGATCATCACTGGAGGCTTCGTGCCATGGATCATCACAGGAGGCTTCGTGCCATGGATCATCACTGGAGGCTTCGTGCCATGGATCATCACTGGAGTTTTCGTGCCATGGATCATCACTGGAGGCTTCTTGCCATGGATCATCACTGGAGGCCTCTCTCTGGGAGAAGGCACAGGACTCACCAGGCTGTGGAGACATGCAGGAGGGTTAGGGTTGGAACCGGCCGCACTGGGCTGTGCTGGCGAACCGGGGCCACCGTGCGTAGGGCTGGTGCAGTATAACCCGGGCCGAGGAGACGCACTGGAGGCCAGATGTGCTGAGCCGGCATCATCCCTCCTGGCTCGATGCCCACTCTAGCCCGGCCGATTCGAGGAGCTGCGATGTAACGCACCGGGCTATGCATGCGCACTGGGGACACCGTGCACTTCACCGCATAACACAGTGCCTGCCCGGTCACTCTCTCGCCACGGTAAGCACGGGGAGTTGGCTCAGGTCTCCTACCTGACTCCGCCAATCTCCCCGTGTACCCCCCCCCAAAAAAAAATCTGGGGCTGCCTCTCGTGCACGTTAACTCCTTGTAACGTCGCCGCTCCGCTCTAGCTGCCTCCAGCTCCTCTTTAGGACGGCGGTACTCTCCCGCCTGTGCCCAGGGTCCCTTGCCGTCCAAGATTTCCTCCCATGTCCAGGAGTCCATTCCACCACGCTGCTTGGTCCTTTGGTGGTGGGTAGTTCTGTAACGGCTGTTGGAAGAAGAAGGTGAGGACCAAGGTGCAGCGTGGTAAGTGTCCATAATATGTATTTTAATAAATCAACTGAACACTGAACAAAATAACAAAGAGCACGAACGAACAAACGAAACAGTTCTGTATGGTGGAAACACACAACACAGAAAACAACTACCCACCAAGCACAGGTGGGAATGAGGCTACCTAAGTATGGTTCTCAATCAGAGACAACGATAGACAGCTGCCTCTGATTGAGAACCACACCAGGCCAAACACCTAGAAATACAAAACATAGAACAACATAGAACACCAGACATAGAATGCCCACCCAAACTCACGCCCTGACCAACCAAAATAGAGACATAAAAAGGATCTCTAAGGTCAGGGCGTGACAGGATCTTAATTTGATCACCCTGTTGCAGGAGAACTTTCCTGCAATGCAGGAATTTTAAAACTTATCATGTATTTGAGGTTTAAAAAGGCTTATGAAGTTTGTACATTTCAAATTTGATTTTCCTTATGACAAATGACAAATGTATCAACCGCTACAAAAATGTCCATTAATTATAATCCAATTATAATTCCTACTGTAGCAAACTGGCACAAATTTAGATCCTACACATGTCCTACACATCTATAACACATAGTCTGAACAGAGTATGAAACAGGTATTCATTCAACTCTGTCTCTACCTGAGAACATCTTCCACAGAGGCTTGTTCATATATCACAGTACTGTAGAGTCAGCTTGGAGATGCATTGATCCAACACACACGTATAAATGTGCACATTATACCACATTGGTTATTGTTATGTTTTACAATATATTACAAATTATTTGTGCTTTTATTGGATGATGCATGATTGTATCTTATTGCTTTTGCAAATGACAATAACAATAAAATGTACACCATTATCACACAAAACAATCATAGTTTTTCTCTCTCAACTAATATTTTACAACAGACACTACTGATGTAGACATGAAATAATCCCTATTTTATGTAAAACAAAACTGTTGTCCATTCCAGAGCATCAGTCACTATAAACCCTGTTATATTCATTAGTCTAGATTCTGGTCCTATTGCTCTACAGGTAGCTAGTTCACTGTCTGAGACACACAAAAACATTCCTTTACTATGACCACATTACATAATGACCTGCTGTTATCTCCATGGAAACCCACTGTTTGTTATTCCTGAATATCAGCTTCACAGACCTAGAAATCATACATATAACCCTATCCCTACACGTTAATAGAGGTATAGGTCTTCCCGTGAGTGGCATTTTAACATGCTGTGTTCCAAGTACTTTACCATACCTCTGAACCTATAGGGGAAAGTCTGCATGTGTGTGTGTGTGTGTGTGTATTAATGTCAATGCCATATTTTTACAGGTGACATTGCATTTTTTTGCAGACCCAGCCATTCGGGGGGGCACTAAATCTGGACCAGCATACTGTACATGCAATGGAAACTATGTGGCTGAGTGTGTATGTTTGTGTGTCTGTGTGTTTGTGGAAAACCTGTGATAAATTGCTATGTACCAGACTACAATTTTCCTGAGTTGATCATATCCCACTAGACTCACCACACACTCACACACACACACACACACACACACACACACACACACACACACACACACACACACACACACACACACACACACACACACACACACACACACACACACACACACACACACACACACACACACACCACTAATCACATGTTAATTTTCTCCTCTCCACCACACTTACCAGTGGTGGTAATGTCAGAGACTAGAGACGAGTCTGTGTTCTGATTAAAGACATGTATCATCGCTTACTCAAGACAGAAATTCAACATAAAAACCTGAGGCTCCGTCCCAAATGGCACCCTATTCCCTACATAGTGCACCACTTTTGAGCAGAGCCCTATGGGCCCTGGTCTAAAGTAGTGCCCTATATAAGCAATAGGGTGCCATTTGGGACAGTTGTACTAGGTCTGTGCCAGCAGTGACTGCAGTCTAGCAGGGATTCAAGGTCTAATGCAGACATTTTTATCTCTATCCAATCATTTCTGGGTAAGAATTAAGTACCTTACTGTGAATGTTTTCAATTAAAATGGTACATTTAAAAAATTAACAAAAATAGCTTCTTAGCAAAGAACACCTGACTAACCGGTGTCTGTATGTAGCCTCGCTACTTTTATAGCCTCGCTACTGTATATAGCCTATCTTTTTACTGTTGTTTTATTTCTTTACTTACCTATTGTTCACCTAACACCTTTTTTGCACTATTGGTTAGAGCCTGTAAGTAAGCTTTTCACTGTAAGGTCTACACATGTTGTATTCGGCGCATGTGACAAATAAACTTTGATTTGATTTCTCAAGCAAGAATTTTGCTAAGACTGTCTGGGAGTGGGAAGGGGAAAACTGACAACTAGCTGTTATTGGCAGAGAGGTTTGGAACTATCTTTCTTATTGGTCTATTAACTAATTTATCGCCTGGTGATGTCACCAGGCAGGCCAAAAAACCATCACACCAAAACAGGCAAACATTTCAGGCAGTCTTTTCAAACAGCTAATAAAACATGTAATCATTTGGTGGGTGCTTACAGTATATGTGTCCTATATCACACATGTACACGTATGTATTATACGCATGTGTGAATTGGAAATGTGTTTTTTGCATATCCCAACCCTCCCTGAGACGCCCTTGGAGAGTGGAGTCACATCCAGGGTCAGCCATTATCAACAGTGACCCTGGAGCAATTAGGGTTAATTGCCTTGCTCAAGGTCACATCGACAGATTTTTCTCCTTGTCAGCTTGGGGATTCAAACTAGCAGCCTTTCGGTTTCTGTCTCAACGCTCTAACCTCAGGCCCAGCTCTTACACTAAAAGGGCGTTATCATCATTTTTAAAGTGTCACAGTATTATTCGAACCTCATAGTGTGGAAATGTATATTTAACACAGGAAATCACGTTTTTGACTGCACTGGGCCTTTAAGTCATGGTGAGGCGAGAGGAGGGCTGTGTTAAGAAACTCTCTGGTTCTATCATGGTCCTAGACACCGTTTCCTACACACTCCCTAAAAGAGTACATCATCACAGCTACGTTACACTGACTTTCCACATCTCACCTCTCCTGTTGTCCGAATCAGGACAAAGGCATATTTCCATCAGGCTTTTGGCCCAGTGGTGTAGGAGTATATAGAGGCCTATCTCAGCTGTTCTAGCTTAGTTTTGTGAATGTTAAGATACTGCCTCTCTGACCTGGACCTGTACCTGAAGAAATTCGGCTTGTCACCAAAAACACTCACAAACTTTTACAGATGCACCATCGAGATGCACAATCTGTATCACCACCTGGTATGCCCACAACCGTAAGGCTCTCCAGAGGGTAGTGAGGTCTGCACAATGCATCACCAGGGACAAACTAACTGCCCTCCAGGACACCTACACCACCCGATGTCACAGGAAGGCCAAAAAGATCATCAAGGACAACAACCACCCGAGCCACTGCCTGTCCACCCTGCTATCATCCAGAAGGCGAGGTCAGTACAGGTGCATCAAAGTGGGGACCGAGAGACTGAAAAACAGCTTCTATCTCAAGGCCATCAGACTGTTAAACAACCATCACTAACATTGAGTGGCTGCTGCCAACATACTGACTCATCTCTAGCTACTTTAATAATGAAAAGTTGATGTAATAAATGTATCACTAGTCACTTTAAACAATGCCACTTTATATAATGTTTACATACCCTACATTACTCATCTCATATGTATATACTGTACTCTATACCATCTACTGCATCTTGCTTATGCCGTTCGGCAATCGCTTATTCATATATCTTTATGTACATATTCTTATTCATTCCTTTACACTTGTGTGTATAAGATAGTTGTTGTGAAATTGTTAGATTACTTGTTAGATATTACTGCATGGTCGGAACTAGAAGCACAAGCATTTCGCTACACTCGCATTAACATCTGCTAACCTTGTGTATGTGACAAATGCAATTTGATTTGATTTGGACCTGGTTTACAGCCTCTCCTGTTGTCTGGACCAGAACTGAGATATATTTCCACACAGCCTGATTTTACATTCCCTGGCCCTGTAGTGTTGGCATGTGTAGAGCCCTGACGTTGCTGTTCTTTGGGTTGCAGAGTTAGTTAGTGAACGTTTAATGAACGTTTTTCCGTACCTAATATAGCAGACGTAAAATAACGCCCACCTTCCTTACCCCAGACACCTGACCCCTCCCTCACACCAATCCCACAATCTCCCTGCCCTCTCTTCACCGCCTCCCTTCCCCCTCCTAGCCTGGCTCTTGCATTCCCCATCCTCTGAGCCCTAAAGGCAGCAGGACAGCTCCCGGATGGACAGTTCAGACAGGGGAAGGAATAAACCAGCAGGAAAGGAATGAAGGAGAAGGAGGAGGGAGGTGGGGATGGAAAGATGATCTACCCTTTAGAACCAATAACAGTTACTCTTTAATATTTATCCCACACCAGGTTCCCATTGAACCAGATCTGACTCTCTCCACATTCATATTTAGCCAACACCAGGTCCCCATAGAGCCAGATCTGATTAATTAAGGTCACTGATTAGTAAGGAACTCCCCTCACCTGGTTGTCTAGGTCTTCATTGAAAGGAAAAACTTAAACCAGCATACACTAGGCCCTCCATGAAATCAAATCAAATCAAAAATATTTATAAATCCCTTCTTACATCAGAGTCTCAAAGTGCTGTACAGAAACCCAGTGTAAAACCCCAAACAGCAAGCAATGCAGGTGTAGAAGCATGGTGGCTAGGAAAAACTCCCTAGAAAGGCCAGAACCTAGGAAGAAACCTAGAGAGGAACCAGGCTATGAGGGGTGGCCAGTCCTCTTCTGGCTGTGCCGGGTGGAGATTATAACAGAACATGGTCAATATGTTCAAATGTTCATAGATGACCAGCAGGGTCAAATAATAATAATCACAGTGGTTGTCGAGGGTGCAACAGGTCAGCACCTCAGGAGTAAATGTCAGTTGGCTTTTCATAGCCGAAATTAGTTTAACACCCCTGCCATAGAGTTTTGAAAAGTGATTCAGTGTTTGAATACAGCACGCATAAACGTTAGCATTTATGCCACTTGCCAGCAAAATTTTTGATCAGAGTTCAGTTCTTACTTGCTTTAATTTTTTACCACTGACTGTAAAATACCTGTTAACAACCAACCTGATTTATACTGGGCAGAGAGTGAGCTTTCTTTGCCACTTAACAAGCTCTTAATGCTATTGTCTGCTCATGTTTCAGACCTTCCTTCTAGACACTGCTGTGTGTGTGTGTGTGTGTGCGTGCGTGCGTGCGTGCGTGCGTGCGTGCGTGTGTGTGTGTGTGTGTGTGTGTGTTTACAAGGCTGAGACCTCATCTCATTCAGCAGACAGAAATGCTGACTGGGTTCTCATGGCTCATTTCCTGTGTGCTTTTTTGTTTTATAGCAACACAAACATCTGCTTCCTGTGATTAAATTAATGGACTTTCATTATCCTCATACAGTATGAGTTAATTCTACTTCACAGCATGGACAAAAAAGCAGTTAATAAGATGGTTCTCAACATTCCACATCACCAATGAACTATCATAGTCCAAACACACCAAGACAGTCGTGAAGAGGGCACAACAACACTTTTTTCCCCTCAGAAGACTGAAAAGATTTGGCATGGGTCCCCAGATCCTTAAAATGTTCTACAACTGCACCATCGAGAGCATCCTGACCGGTTGCATCACCGCCTGGTATGGCAATCGCTCAGCATCCGATCATAAGGAGCTACAGGAGCTACAGCTACAGTATGCTTGGGGTCATTGTCCATTTGGAAGACTCATTTGCAAACAAGCTTTAACTTCCTGACTGATGTCTTGAGATGTTGCTTCAATATATCCACATAATTGTCCTCCTCATGATGCCATCTATTTTGTGAAGTGCACCAGACCCTCCTGCAGCAAAGCACCCCCACAACATGATGCTACCACCCCCGTGCTTCACGGTTGGGATGGTGTTCTTTGGCTTGCAAGCCTCCCCCCTTTTTTGTCCAAACATAACGATGGTCATTATGGCCAAACAGTTCTATTTTTGTTTCATCAGACCAGAGGACATTTCTCCAAAAAGTACGATCTTTGTCCCCATGTGAAGTAGTCTGGCTTTTTTATGGCGGTTTTGGAGCAGTGACTTCTTCCTTGCTGAGCGGCCTATCAGGTTATGTCAATATAGGACTCGTTTTACTGTGGATATAGATACTTTTATACCTGTTTCCTCCAGCATCTTCACAAGGTCCTTTGCTGTTGTTCTGGGATTTATTTGCACTTTTCGCACCAAAGTCATCTCTAGGAGACAGAAGCGGTATGATGGCTGCGTGGTCCCATGATGTTTATACCTGCATACTATTGTTTGTACAGATGAACATGGTACCTTCAGGCGTTTGGAAATTGCTCCCAAGGATGAACCAGACTTGTGGAGGTCTACAATTTTTTTTCTGAGGTCTTGGCTGATTTCTTTTGATTTTCCCATGATGTCATGCAAAGAGGCAATGATTTTGAAGGTAGGCCTTGAAATACATCCACAGGTACACCTCCAATTGACTCAAATGATGTCAATTAGCCTATCAGAACCTTCTAAAGCCATGACATAATTTTCTGGAATTTTCCAAGCTGTTTAAAGGCGCTGTCAACTTTGTGTATGTAAACTTCTGACACACTAGAATTGTGATACGGTGAATTTTAAGTAAAATAATCTGTCTGTAAACAATTGTTGGAAAAATGGCTTGTGTCATGCACAAAGTAGATGTCCTACACGACTTTCCAAAACTATAGTTTGTTAACAAGAAATTTGTGGAGTGGTTGAAAAACTAGTTTTAATGACTCCAACCTAAGAGTATGTAAACTTCCGACTTCAACTGTACATTGACCCCCCTTTGTTTTTACACTGCTGCTACTCACTGTTTATTAGGCATAATCACTTTACCCCTACCTACATGTATAAATTACCTCGACTAACCTGTATCCCCGCTGTCACGTTCCTGACCTGTTTTATGTTATTTTTGTATGTGTTTAGTTGGTCAGGGCGTGAGTTGGGGTGGGCATTCTATGTTTTGTGTTTCTATGTTTAGGTCACTTGTAATTAGCCTTATATGGTTCTCAATCAGGGACAGGTGTTTGACGTTTCCTCTGATTGAGAACCATATATAGGTTGGCTGTTCACACTGTTTGTTTGTGGGTGATTGTCTTCTGTGTCTGTGTATGTTGCACCACACGGGACTGTTTCGGTTTGTTTGTTCGTTTGATGTAGTCCGTTCCTGTTCGTGAGTTCTTCGTGCATTTATGTAAGTTCCATGTTCAGGTCTGTCTACGTCGTTTTCTTATTTTGTAGTTTGTTGAAGTGTTTTCGGTTTTCGTCAGTACTTTAATAAACTTCATTATGTCCAAATATCACGCTGCACTTTGGTCCAATCCCTACTCCTCCTCTTCGTCTGAAGAGGAGGAGGACACCCGTTACAGAATCACCCACCAACCATGGATCAAGCGGCGTGAGAGAGCGCAACAGCGATCGCAGGACTCGTGGACTTGGGAGGAAATATTGGACGGAAAAGGACCCTGCGCTCAACCAGGAGAATATCGCCGCCCCAAAGCTGAGCTGGAGGCAGCGAAAGCAGAGAGGCGGCGATATGAGGAGGCATCACGGAAACAAGGCTGGAAGCCCGTAAGTCAAACCCAAAAATTTCTTGGGGGGGGGGCTCTCGGGTAGTTTAGTTGGGTCAGTCGGGAGACGTGAGCCAACTTCTCCTGCTTACCGTAAGGAGCCGGTGAGGGCGGATTTGGAGGTGAGTGACGAAGAGACAGTAAAGGAGTTAATGGAGAAATTGGAGGAGAGAGTTATGAGGGATGTACTGGTTTGGTGCATGAGGCACGGCATCCGTCCGAATGAACGTGTTGGTGAGTTAATGTCACCGGGAACAGCTCTCCATACTCGTCCTGAGGAGCGTGCTAGCCGTCTGGTTAAGACAGTGCCTACAGCACGCACAAAGCCTCCTGTGCATCTCCAGAGTCCTGTGCGTCCTGTTACTGCTCCTCGCACTAGCCCTGTGGTGCGTGTTCCCAGCTCAGTACCACCAGTGCTGACACCATGCACTAAGCCTCCTGTGCGTCTCCAGAGCCCTGTTCCTCCTCCACGCACTCTCCCTGTGGTGCGTGTATCCAGTCCGGTACCACCAGTTCCGGCACCACGCACCAGGCCTATAGTACGCCTTGAGAGTCCAGTGTGCCCTGTTGTTGTTCCCCGCACTAGCCTGAAGGTGCGTGTCCTTAGCCCGGTACCTCCAGTTCCGGCACCACGCACCAGGCCTATAGTGCGTCTCAGCCGGCCAGAGCGCCTGAACTGCCCGTCTGCCCAACGGCGCCTGAACTGCCCGTCTGCCCAACGCCGTCTGAACTGCCCGTCTGCCCAACGCCGTCTGAACTGTCCGTCTGCCAAGCGCCGCATGAACTGCCTGTCTGTACTGAGCCTTCAAAGCCGCCCGTCTGCCATGAGCCTGCAAAGCCGCCCGTCTGCCATGAGCCTTCAGAGCCGTCCGCCAGACAGGAGCCGCTAGAGCCGTCCGCCAGACAGGAGCCGCTAGAGCCTTCCGCCAGACAGGAGCCGCTAGAGCCTTCCGCCAGACCGGATCAGCCAGAGCCTTCCGCCAGACAGGAGCCGCTAGAGCCTTCCGCCAGACCGGATCAGCCAGAGCCTTCCGCCAGACCGGATCAGCCAGAGCCTTCCGCCAGACCGGATCAGCCAGAGCCTTCCGCCAGACCGGATCAGCCAGAGCCTTCCGCCAGACCGGATCAGCCAGAGCCTTCCGCCAGACCGGATCAGCCAGAGCCTTCCGCCAGACCGGATCAGCCAGAGCCGTCAGCGAGCCATGACCAGCCAGAGCCGTCAGCGAGCCATGACCAGCCAGAGCCGTCAGCGAGCCATGACCAGCCAGAGCCGTCAGCGAGCCATGACCAGCCAGAGCCGTCAGCGAGCCATGACCAGCCAGAGCCGTCAGCGAGCCATGACCAGCCAGAGCCGTCAGCGAGCCATGACCAGCCAGAGCCGTCAGCGAGCCATGACCAGCCAGAGCCGTCAGCGAGCCATGACCAGCCAGAGCCGTCAGCGAGCCATGACCAGCCAGAGCCGTCAGCCAGTCCGGAGCTGTCGTCCCTCAGTCCGGAGCTGCCGTCCCTAAGTCCGGAGCTGCAGTCCCTCAGTCCGGAGCTGCCGTCCCTCAGTCCGGAGCTGCCGTCCCTCAGTCCGGAGCTGCCGTCCCTCAGTCCGGAGCTGCCGTCCCTCAGTCCGGAGCTGCCGTCCCTCAGTCCGGAGCTGCCCCTTATCCTGGTGCTGCCCCTTATCCTGGTGATGCCCCTTATCCTGGTGATGCCCCTTATCCTGGTGATGCCCCTTATCCTGGTGATGCCCCTTATCCTGGTGATGCCCCTTAATTTAGGTGGGTTTATTTGGAGGGTGGTCATTGAGAGGGGGATACGAAAGCGGGGATTGACTATGGTGGGATGGGAACCACGCCCAGAGCCTGAGCCGCCACCATGGACAGATGCCCACCCAGACCCTCCCCTAGACTTTTGGTGGTGCGTCCGGAGTTCGCACCTTGAGGGGGGGGTTCTGTCACGTTCCTGACCTGTTTTATGTTATTTTTGTATTTGTTTAGTTGGTCAGGGCGTGAGTTGGGGTGGGCATTCTATGTTTTGTGTTTCTATGTTTAGGTCACTTGTAATTAGCCTTATATGGTTCTCAATCAGGGACAGGTGTTTGACGTTTCCTCTGATTGAGAACCATATATAGGTTGGCTGTTCACACTGTTTGTTTGTGGGTGATTGTCTTCTGTGTCTGTGTATGTTGTACCACACGGGACTGTTTCGGTTTGTTTGTTCGTTTGATGTAGTCCGTTCCTGTTCGTGAGTTCTTCGTGCATTTATGTAAGTTCCATGTTCAGGTCTGTCTACGTCGTTTTCTTATTTTGTAGTTTGTTGAAGTGTTTTCAGTTTTCGTCAGTACTTTAATAAACTTCATTATGTCCAAATATCACGCTGCACTTTGGTCCAATCCCTACTCCTCCTCTTCGTCTGAAGAGGAGGAGGACACCCGTTACACCCGCACATTGACTCGGTACCGGTACCCCCTGTATATATCCTCGTTATTGTTAAGTAATTTTATTGTGTTACTTTAATAAAATGTTTTACTTTAGTTTATTTAGTAAATATTTTCTTAGCTCTATTTCTTTAACTGCATTGTTGGTTAAGAGCTTGAATGTAAGCATTGCACGGTAAGGTTGTTGCACGGTAAGGTTCTGTTGAATTCGCCCCCCCCCCTGCCCTCAGAATAGTCTCAATTCGTCTGGACATGGACTCTACAAGGTATCGAACAGGCTTTCAACAGGGATGCTGGCCCATGTTGACTCCAATGCACAGTTGTGCCAAGTTGGCTGGATGTCCTTTGGGTGGTGGACCATTCTTGATACTCACGGAAAACTGTTGAGCCTGAAAAACCCAGCAGCGTTGCAGTTCTTGACAGTAACTGGTGCGCCTGGCACCTACTACCATACCCCAATACCCCAAAGTCACTTAAATCTTTTGTCTTGCCCATTCACCCTCTGAATGGCACACATACACAATCCATGTCTCAATTGTCTCAAGGCTTAGAAATCCTTCTTTAACCTGTCTCCTCCCCTTCATCTACACTGACTGAAGTAGATTTGTGACATCAAGAAGGGATCATAGCTTTCACCTGGATTCACCTGGACAGTCTATGTCATGGAAAGAGCAGGTGTTCTTAATGTTTTGTATCCACAGTGTACTGTACATCATAAAGTCTGGGTGGTGAAGAAGGAAAAACATACTGGCTGTGCCCACAATAACAGAGACATCTATCAACTCTTCTCTATTTCAACGAATACAATGTAGTGTCATTTAATAACCCACACCATCTGAAGGATTATGCATCAACATAACATGATTCACAACATTGGTGTACTACATTTGGACTTTTGAATGTGAGGAGGGGAAATATATTTAAATCCCTAGATTCAGCCAGAGCCACATAGGAGTCTTTCTGACTGAGAATAAACACTAAAATCATATTGGTTTCATTATGAAACCATCCTTTCATTTTACTGTGCTTCCTTGTGCTACTGGAGTCACAAAGGCTTTCTTTCTATATTTCTGCTGAGCTCTGAGTCTGAGTTTGAGTTTATTTTTATTTTTACAGGGACAGTGCACATTAATCAACGTTTCAG
The DNA here is from genome assembly GCF_045679555.1 of Salvelinus alpinus. Lineage (NCBI taxonomy): Eukaryota > Metazoa > Chordata > Actinopteri > Salmoniformes > Salmonidae > Salvelinus > Salvelinus alpinus. The sequence goes on from NC_092097.1 coordinate 38,636,901, forward strand.
TAAAAGTGCCGGTTTTAGCCAGCCGGCTAATTTTCAACCGCAGTCCCTGGGCAGGTTATTAAACAACTTTCTTTCTTTATCTTTTCTCAATGTATACATGGCTTTATTAGTCCACATGAGATGGACATTTGTCTTCTGCTTTAATCTAACCCCCAGATACACACACACCCACACAAACATTAGGTTGGAGAGGCTGGAGCAGAGGGTAGCCTCAGGACAGCCGCAGTGCAGCACCCAATGAGCAGTTTAGGGGGAACACTCCTTGTTCAACTGAACATCGGTGGCTCACTCCCCGCCTGATTTTGTCCCCCCCCACCACACCCCATCAGCACTGGGATTCAAACTGCTTCTCTAACCTCGAGGCTACTGCTACCCGCTAAAAATGATCTCATCTTAAAATGGCTTAAACTGATCTCGTCTATACCTCTACTGTAAACTTCTCTAAAGTTTGGATTTGTTTGGACGTTGTTTGATGACGTTAAAGACCTGTGATGAGAAACATCCCATATTTCCAAACATGATTAATTCTGTCAATAACATTGCCGATGTTCTGATTACATACTACAATTTCGTTGATTATATAGTGAGGATTGTGGCAGGGCGTTGTGGTGTGTGAGTGGATTGCATGCCAGACAGTATTCTGGAGCATGATCTCATATGTTGACAACGTGTGGTTTACAGTAACACACACACACACACACAACACAGACACACACACGGAAGAGGACGGGTCATGCTATGCAGGAGACCCAGCTCAGCACACAACTCCCTCGCTCTCCATGCGCCCATGCATGTGTGTGTGTCGGCCATGCGTACTTGCATCCATGCTTGGTTGTGTGTGCGTCAACCGTGAGTCCGTGCATCCATTTGTGTGTGCGTATACACACGATTTTTGTGAGAGAGAGCAGTTCTAGCAATTTTTAAGAATTCATCCTTTCTCCATGTGAAATAGGTAACATAGAGATGCAGTCTTAGGGGCAGATATTCAGGAGGCAGAAAGTTCTGGTGCAAAGGTGTCCACATTTATTGTGTTCAATAGTGACAGCCAGCGATGAATATTTACAAAACAGTTAGACAATAGACTTCTCAAGCAAAATAACAAACCGCACTTAGCTTAAAACAGGCTTACCCTTTACCTTCCAAAGGTATTACAGGTTGGGGGTTTACCTGGCTCACACAGTCTCCCCACTTGGTCTTCTTCTTCTTCTTCTTCTTCTTCTTCTTCTTTGGTTTTTAAATTGTGGTTGGCGATCACAAGGTGCATTACCGCCACCAACTGTAAATCCATTACAAAAAACACCCCTCCGACTAACCCTACACTCATTATATACCAACTACCACATTCCACTACTTTGACCCTCTCTGCTCCTACACCACTGGGATGACGGAACACCACCACTCAGAACACCCTGTAACTCTTCTGAAGTCAAATCTCGTACACCCAAGTACTTCTCTGTCGCTGCCACCACAACATCTATTTTCTGTGATGTTCCATTTCTGTGGTAGAGTTGATAACTATTGCTATGCACACTAAGATGCCAAGCTGTTTCTGTCTGGAGACAAAGGGCCGGGAGACGGGGGTTTAATTCTAGATACATGGACATTGGGATGTATACGGAGGGTGAGGGGAAACAGAAGGAAAATAGCAGAGGGGCTCAGGACCTTAAAGATGGGGAAAGGGCCAATAAAACAGGGAGAATGTTTGCGGGACTCCATCCGGAGGGGCAGATCCCAAGTGGAAAGCCAAACCTTCTCCCCAAGCCGGTAGCAGGGAGCAGGGGTCCGGTGGCGGTCCGACTGTTGTCGATACCTGGAGGTGGTCTTGAGAAGAGCGGCCCAGACTCTCTTCCAGGTCTGGCGACAGTGATGGACGAACATCTGGACAGAAGGTATGCTGATCTCTCGCTCCGGGAAGAGCGGGGGCTGATTTCCCAGGGAACACTCAAAAGGTGAGAAACCAGCAGCAGAACAGGGAAGGGTGTTGCGGGCATATTCCACCCACATGAGTTGCTGGCTCAAGGCAGTGGGATTGGTGGAGACGAGGCAACGAAGAGTCGTCTCTAGGTCCTGATTGGCTGGCTCCAACTGGCCGTTAAACTGGGGATGAAAAGCAGAGGACAGGCTGGCCGACGACCCAACGAGGGTGCAGAACGCCTTCCAGAACTGGGATGAGAACTGAGGACCGCGATCAGAGACCATGTCGACTGGAAGTCCATGGATCCGGAAGACGTGCTGCACCATGAGCTGGGCTGTCTCCTTAGCTGAAAGAAACTTAGGAAGGGGGATAAAATGGGCGGCTTTGGAAAACCTATCCACCACAGTAAGGATGGTGGTGTTGCCATCTGACGGAGGGAGACCCATGACGAAGTCCAAAGATATATGGGACCAGGGGCTGTGAAGTACAGCGAGTGGTTGAAGCCGGAGCTTGCCGCGGAGTCCTGTTCTGCGCACACACAGTGCAGGCGGCAATGAACGTGGAGACGTCAGGAACCATGGTGGGCCACCAAAAACGTTGTCAGACGAAACCCAAGGTCCAACGGGAGCCAGGATGACAGGTGAGTCTCGAGGAATGTGCCCATTCCAGGACCGGAGCATGGGCAGAGTCCGGGACAAACATCTGGCTATCCGGAAGGCGCAGGGGTGCAGATGGAATATCGGGAAAATGCACCAAATTATGTTTTAATCTTCAACATAGAAATACTACCAAAAATAATTAACTGAAACTTGTTACAAATGACAATAACCCATGACTAAAATCCAAGATGGCGTAGCAGTGCAGACGTGGTTGTCGTTGTCCCGTGTACATTTGTTTTTTTGTTGTCTTTTTTGTATATATTTCTATCTCTTTTTCCATTTTTATTTCAATATACCATCCGGCAACCCGCCTCACCCAATGTGATACGTATCTGCTATTTTTAGACTCTATAGCTAGAACCTCCATCAGAAGCTAGCCATCAGATGCTAACCAGCTAATTAGCTACTAGCTATTTAGTCATTGTTAGCCACTGCTAGCGGCCTTTACCTTTAGCTCAGACACCAGACGCTTTTAGCCTAGATAATACCCGCCAGTCTGCACAGCGTGATATGAACCCTGAGCATATCGGACTGCTTTTCTCCACTACATCTCCAGATTCCTGCCATAAGCTCTGGACCATTACTCCAGATCATCGCAGCTAGCTAGCTGCTACAGAGTGGCCCAGTCCCGAAGCTAGCCTTGAGCCAGGCCCATCTCCCGGCCTACTCAGTGGACCCTATGATCACTCAGCTACACAGCTGATGCCTCCCGGACTCTTTACTAACACGACTAGAAGCCACTACATCACCGGATTCCTGCTGTAAGCTCTGGACCTTTGCATCGAATCATCGCAGCTAGCTAGCTGTTACCGAGTGGCTATAGTGGCTAATGCCCTTGTGTCAAAACTAGCACCAGTTACCTCAAGCCAGGCGCATCTCCCGGTTAGCAAACAACATTTGTCGTCACGGAGCCCCGCCGATCCATCACGACTGGTCTGACGACATATTTCCGTCCAATGTGCCCTCAACCGGCCTTTGTCGTACGTCGGTGAAGACGCTTCTGCTAGCCCCGGCCTGCTAACTTTATGAACGCCATGTCTCCCGCTTGCTAGCGTAGTAACGACTACCTAACAGCTTCCCTGTTTCATCTATTGCTGTACACTGGACCCTATTGTCACCTGGCTACATAGCTGATGCCTGCTGGACTGTTCATTAATCACGTACTCCATTTATGTTTATTTTGTTTATCTGTCGGTCCCATTCTCGAACTCAGGCCCTGTGTGTAGTTAACTGACCCTCTCTGCCCATTCATCGCCATTTTACCTGTTGTTGTTGTCTTAGCTGATTAGCTGTTGTTGTCTTACCCATCGTTGTCTTAGCTAGCTCTCCAAATCAACACCTGTGATTGCTTTATGCCTCGCATTATGTCTCTCTCTAATGTCAATATGCCTTGTATACTGTTGTTTACGGTAGTTATCATTGTTTTATTTTACTGCGGATCCCCTAGCCCCAATCAACATGCCTCAGATACCTCTTTTGCCCCACCTCCCACACATGCAGTGACCTCACCCAGCATAACTAGTGCGTCCAGAGATGCAACCTCTCTTATCGTCACAATGACTAGGTTTTTCTCCACTGTACCATACCCCTGTCTGTACATTATTTCCTGAATCTATTCTACCACGCCCAGAAATCTGCTCCTTTTATTCTCTGTCCCCAATGCACTAGATCGACAGTTTTGATAGCCTTTAGCCGTACCCTAATCCTACTCCTCCCCTGTTCCTCGGGTGATGTAGAGGTTAACCCAGGCCCTATGTGTCCACAGGCGTTCTCATTCGTTGACTTCTGTAACCGTAAAAGCCTTGGTTTCATGCATGTTAACATCAGAAGCCTCCTCTCTAAGTTTGTTTTACTCACTGCTTTAGCACACTCCGCCAACCCTGATGTCCTAGCCTTGTCTGAATCCTGGATTAGGAAGGCCACCAAATATTCTGAGATTTCCATCGCCAACTACAACATTTTCCGTCAAGATACAACTGCCAAAGGGGGAGGAGTTGCAATCTACTGCAGAGATAGCCTGCAATGTTCTGTCATTCTTTCCAGATCTATGCCCAAACAGTTTGAGCTTCTAATTTTAAAAATGAATCTCTCCAGAAACAAGTCTCTCACTGTTGCCATCTGTTATAGACCCCCCTCAGCTCCCAGCTGTGCCCTGGACACCACATGTGAATTGATTGCCCCCCATCTATCTTCAGAGTTTCTTCTGTTAGGTGACCTAAACTGGGATATGCTTAACTGACTTGCCTAGTTAAATAAAGGTTAAATAAATTAAAAAATAAATAAATCTCAGAGCCCAGAGCTGATGAACTTAGACTGAGTCCTAAATGGCACCCTGTGTAGTGTACTTGTTTTGACCAGTGCCCATAGGAATAGGGAATAGGGTGCAATTTGGGAGCCTTAGAGTCTTGTGGGTTACAGCCAGAGCCATTCGAGATGCTTGTCTATGGAAAAACACACTGACTGATTGACTACAGCCAACACCGCAAGATTTATTCCACATTTTTCTGTGATGTTGTGTTACAGCCTGAATTCAAAATGGAATCTACTCACAATAACCCATAAAAACAAAGTGAAAACATGTTTTTAGAAATGTTTGCAAATGTATTGAAAATGAAATACAGAAAACTCTCATCAAAAGTTTGGGGTTACTTAGAAATGTCCTTGTTTTTGAAAGAAAAGCACATTTCTTGTCCATTAACATAAGAATAAGAATAAGAAATACAGTGTAGAAATGTTTTATGTTGTAAATTACTATTGTAGCTGGAAACGGCAGATTTCTTTATGGAATATATCAACATATTATCAGCAACCATCCCTCCTATAGTGCCTTGCAAAAGTATTCATCCTTGTCACGCCCTGACCGTAGATTGCTTTGTATGTTTCTATTTTTAGTTTGGTCAGGGTGTGATGTGGGTGGGTATTCTATGTCTGGGTATTCTATGTTGTACGTCTAGGTTTTCTGTTTCTGTGTGTTTGGCCTGGTGTGGTTCCCAATCAGTGGCAGCTGTCTATCGTTGTCTCTGATTGGGAGCCATATTTAGGTAGCCTGTTTTCCCACTTTTGTTTGTGGGTGGTTGTTTTCTGTTTAGTGTATGTCACCTGGCAGATCTGTTTCATTTTAGTTTGTCCTCGTTGTTGTTTTGTGTAGTGTTCAGTTTTAATTAAATATGACGAACACTTACCACGCTGCATTTTGGTCCACCTCTCCTTCCACCAACGAAAGTCGTTACAATCCCCCTTGGTGTTTTTCCTATTTTGTTGCATTACAACCTGTAATTTAAATGGATTTTTATTTGGATTTCATGTAATGGACATACACAAAATAGTCCAAATTGGTGAAGTGAAATGAAAAAAATGTACTTGTTTAAAAACAATTCTCAAAAATAAAAAACAGAAAAGTGGTGTGTGCATATGTATTCACCCACTTTGCTATGAAGCCCCTAAATGTCACACCCTGACCATAGAGAGCTTTTTATTCTCTATGTTGGTTAGGTCGGGGTGTGACTAGGATGGGTTATCTATGTAACGATCGTCTGTTGAAGAAGGAGTGGACCAAAGCGCAGCATGGTAAGTGTTCATGATTTATTAGTAAAACTGAACACTAAATAACAAAACAACAAAGAGAACGAACAAAACTGAAACAGTTCTGTCAGGTGCAGAAACACAAAACAGAAAACAACTACCCACAAAAACCATGCGGGAAAAAGCTACCTAAGTATGGTTCTCAATCAGAGACAACGATAAACAGCTGCCTCTGATTGAGAACCACACCCGGCCAAACAACAAAGAAATACAAAACATAGAAAATGAACATAGAATGCCCACCCAAATCACACCCTGACCAAACCAAAATAGAGACATAAAAAGCTCTCTACGGTCAGGGCGTGACAATCTAGGTAAATATATATATCTATGTTGGCCTGGTATGGTTCCCAATCAGAGGCAGCTGTTTATCGTTGTCTCTGATTGGGGATCATATTTAGGCAGCCCTTTCCCTGTTGTGCTTTGTGGGATCTTGACTATGTATAGTTGCCTATGAGCCCTATAGTAGCTTCACGGTTCATTTTGTGATTTATTGTTTTCTTTGAGTTTCACTTCCAAAATAAAGAGGATGGAACCATACCACGCTGCATCTTGGTCCACTCATTATAACGATCGTGACACTAAATAAGATCTGGTGCAACCAACTACATTCAGAAGTCAAATAATTAGTTAAATAAAGTCTAACTGTGTGCAATCTAAGTGCCACATGATCTGTCCCATGATCTCAAAATATATACACCTGTTCTGAAAGGCACCGGAGTCCACCAAGCAAGCGGCACCATGAAGACCAAAGAGCTCTCCAAACAGGTCAGGGACAAAGTTGTGGATAAGTACAGATCAAGGTTGGGTTATAAAAAAATATCTGACATTTTGAACATCCCACGGAACACGATTAAATCCATTATTAAAAAATGGAAAGAATATGACACCACAACAAACCTGCCAAGAGAGGGCTGCCCACCAAAACTCACGGATCAGACAAGGAGGGCATTAACCAGAGAGACAACAAAGAGACCAAAGATAACCCTGAAGGAGCTGCAAAGTTGCACAGTGGAGATTGGAGTATCTGTCCATAGGACCGGTTTAAGACGTACAAATCAAATCAAAGTTAATTTGTCACGTGCGCTGAACACAACAGGTGTAGACCTTACAGTGAAATGCTTACTTTCAGGCCCTAACCAACAGTGCAATTTTTAAGTAAAAAATAGGTATTAGGTGAACAATAGATAAGTAAAGAAAAAAAGAAAAACAGTAAAAAGACAGTGAAAAATAACAGTAGCGAGGCTATATACAGTAGCGAGGTTATAACAGTAGCGAGGCTATATACAGGCACTGGTTAGTCGAGCTAAATGAGGTAGTATGTACATGTAGGTATGGTTAAAGTGACTATGCATATATGATTAACAGAGAGTAGCAGTAGCGTAAAAGAGGGGTTGGCGGGTGGTGGGTGGTGGGACACAATGCAGATAGTCCGGGTAGCCAATGTGCGGGGGCACCAGTTTGTCGGGCTAATTGAGGTAGTATGTACATGAATGTATAGTTAAAGTGACTATGCATAAATGATAAACAGAGAGTAGCAGCAGCGTAAACGAGGGGTTGTGGGGGGGACGACACAATGCAAATAGTCCGGGTAGCCATTTGATTACCTGTTCAGGAGTCTTATGGCTTGGGTGTAAAAGCTGTTGAGAAGCCTTTTGGTCCTAGACTTGGCACTCCGGTAGTAGAGAGAACAGTCTATGACTGGGGTGGCTGGTGTCTTCACTCCACATAGTCTACACTCCACAGTCTACACTCCACAGAGCTGGGCTTTACGGAAGAGTGACCAGTAAACAGCCATTGCTTGAGGAAAAAAATAAACAAACACGTCTGGTGTTCATGTGGGAGACTCCCCAAACATATGGAAGAAGGTACTCTGGTCAGATGAGATTAAAATTGAGCTTTTTGGCCATCAAGGAAAACGCTATGTCTGGCTCAAACCCAACACCTCTCATCACCCCGAGAACACCATCCCCACAGTGAAGCATGGTGGTGGCAGCATCATGCTGTGGGGATGTTTTTCATCAGCAGGAACTGGGAAACTGGTGCGAATTGAAGGAATGGATGGCGCTAAATACAGGGAAATTCTTGAGGGAAACCTGTTTCAGTCTTCCAGATATTTGAAACTGGGACGGAGGTTCACCTTCCAGCAGGACAATGACCCTAAGCATACTGCTAAAGCAACACTCTACTGGTTTATGGGGAAACATTTAAATGTCTTGGAATGGCTAGTCATAGCCCAGACCTCAATCCAATTGAGAATCTGTGGTATGACTTAAAGATTGCTGTACACCAGCGGAACCCATCCAACTTGAAGGAGCTGGAGCAGTTTTGCCTTGAAGAATCTGCAAAAATTCCACAGGCTAGATTTGCCAAGCTTATAGAGACATACCCCAATCAGAACAACAGCTTTCAGCTGTGCTAACATAATTGAAAAATGGTTTTCTAATTATCAATTAGACTTTTAAAATTATTAATTTGGATTAGCTAACACAACGTGCCATTGGAACACAGGAGTGATGGTTGCTGATAATGGGCCTCTGTACGCCTATGTAGATATTACATAAAACATCTGCCGTTTCCAGCTACAATAGTCATTTACAACATTAACCATGTCTACACTGTATTTCTGATCAATTTGATGTTATTTTAATGGACAAAAAAAAGTGCTTTTCTTTAAAAAACAAGGACATTTAACTTTCAACGGTAGTGTAATTATTCACACCCCTGAGTCAATACTTTGAAGGAGGACCTTTGGCAGTGATTACAGCTGTGAGTCTTTCTGGGTAAGTCTCTAAGAGCTTTCCACACCTGGATTGTGCAACATTTGCACATTATTCGTTTCAAAATTCGTCAAACTCTGTCAAATTGGTTGTTGATCATTGCTAGACAACCATTTTCAGGTCTTGCCATAGATTTCCAAGTAAATTTAAGTCAAAACTGTATCTCAGCCTGTCAGGAACATTCACTGTCTTCTTGGTAAGCAACACCAGTGTAGATTTGGCCTTGTGTTTTATGTTATTGTCCTGCTGAAAGGTGAATTAATCTCCCAGTGTCTGGTGGAAAACAGACTGAACCAGGTTTTCCTGTGCTTAGCTCCATTCCGTTTCTTTTTTATCCTGAAAAACTCCTCAGTTCTTAACGATTACAAGCATACCCATAACATGATGCAGCCATCACTATACTTGAAAATATGGAGAGTGGTACTCAGTAATGTGTTCTATTGGATTTGCCGCAAAACACAACACTTTGTATTCAAGACAAAAAGTGAATTGCTTTGCCAAATGTTTTGCCTTGTTGCAAACATGATGCATGTTTTGGAATATTTTTATTATATACAGGCTTCCTTCTTTTCACTCTGTCAATTAGGTTATTATTGTGGAGTAACTACAACTTTGTTGATCCATTCTCAGTTTTCTCCTATCACAGCCATTCAACTCTGAAACTGTTTTAAAGTAACCATTGACCTCATAGTGAAATCCCTGAGCAGTTTCCTTCCTCGCTGGCAATTGATTTAGGAAGGATGCTTGTGTCTTTGTAGTGACTGGGTGTATTGATACACCATCCAAAGTGTAATTCATAACTTCACCATGCTCAAAGGGATATTCAGTGTCTACTATTTTACCCATCTACCAATATGTGCCCTTCTTTGCGAGGCATTGGAAAACCTCCCTGGTCTTTGTGGTTGAATCTGTGTTTGAAATTCACTGCTCGACTGAAGGATAATTGTTTGAGATAATTGTATGTGTGTGGTACAGAGATAAGATAGTCATTCAAAAATCAGGTTAACTTCTTATGGCTGGTGGCAGTATTGAGTAGCTTGGATTAATAAGGTGCCCAGAGTAAACTGCCTGCTACTCAGTCCTAAAAGCTAGAATATGCATATAATTAGTAGACTTGGATAGAAAACACTCTGAAGTTTCTAAAACTGTTTGTATGATGTCTGTGAGTATAATAGAACTCATATGGCAGGCAAAAACCTGAGAAAAATCCAACCAGGAAGTGGGAAATCTGAGGATTGTAGGTTTGCCTATCCAATATACAGTGTCTATGGGGTCATATTGCACTTCCTAAGTCTTCCACTAGATGTCAACAGTCTGTAGAACCTTGTTTGATGCTTCTACTGTGAAGGAGGGGGGAATGGGAGCTGTTTGAGTCAGGCCTCTGGCAGAGTGCCACGAGCTCACTCAGGCGTGCCCCCGTGAGAGTTAGCTGCGTTCCATCGCATTTCTACAGACAAAGGAATTCTCCGGTTGAAACATTATTGAAGATTTATGTTAAAAACATCCTAAAGATTGATTCTATACATCGTTTGACATGTTTCTATGAACTGTAATGGAATTTTTTTACTTTTCGTCTGGCCTGTGCGTCATCAATTTGGATTTTGGAACTAAACGCGAGAACAAAAAGGTATTTGGACATAAATTATGGACGTTATCGAACAAAACAAACATTTATTGTGGAACTGGGATTCCTGGGAGTGCATTCTGAGGAAGATCATCAAAGGTAAGTGAATATTTATAATGCTATTTCTGACTTCTGTTGACTGCACAACATGGCGGATATCTGTACGGCTTGTTTTGGTTTCTGAGAGATGTACTCAGATTATAGCATGGTGTGCTTTTTCCATAAAGTTTTGAAAAAATCTGACACAGCGTTTGCATTAAGGAGAAGTTTATCTAAAGTTCCATGCATAACATTTGTATTTTCATCAACATTTATGATGAGTATTTCTGTAAATTGATGTGGCTCTCTGCAAAATCACTGGATGTTTTGGAAGCAAAACATTACTGAATATAACGCGCCAATGTAAACTGAGATTTTTGGATATAAATTTGAACTTTATCGAACAAAACATACATGTATTGTGTAACATGAAGTCCTATGAGTGTCATCTGATGAAGATCATCAAAGGTTAGTGATTCATTTTATCTCTATTTCTGCTTTTTGTGACTCCTCTCTTTGGCTGGAAAAATGGCTATGTTTTTCTGTGACTAGGTACTGACCTAATATATAATCGTTTGGTGTGCTTTCGTCGTAAAGCCATTTTGAAATCGGACACTGTGGTGGGATTAACAACAAGTTTATCTTTAAAATGGTGTGAAATACTTGTATGTTTGAGGAATTTTAAGTATGAGATTTCTGTTGTTTGAATTTGGCGCCCTGCACTTTCACTGGCTGTTGTCAAATCGATCCGGTTAACGGGATCTTAGCCGATCTCAGCCATAAGAGGTTAATCCCTATTATTGCACAGAGTGAGTCCATGCAACTTAATATGTGATTTGTTAAACACGTTTTTACTCCTGAACTTATTTAGGCTTGCCATAACAAAGGGTTGGAATACTTATTGACTCAAGACATTTGCAAAGATTTCGAAAACCAAATTCCACCTTGACATTATGGAGTATTGTGTGTAGGTCAGTGAAAAAAAACTGAATTGACTCCATTTTAAATGCTGGCTGTAACACAACAAAATGTGGAAAAGGTCAAGGGTTGTGAATACTTTCTGAAGGCACTGTAGCAATCTGATGCCCGACTGAAGCGTCAATGACGTGGCACACAACCATTGGTTGATGCAATGCAACGTCCTGCTCATCTAGTCGGACAGGAATTCAACATCTGTGTCTGCAGGATTGGTGATCCTCTGCTGAGCATGCTGTAACAGACTGTAGGACCTCCCACTGAAGCTCATCTATGCCACAGCCAGACAGAGGGGCTAGCCATGTAGGATGACAGCTCAAGCCTGTAACTGACTCACTTAATCCACCTCATTCCTGGAAGAACATGGGGCTGTACTAAAGTTTTCCAATACTGCTGGTCTTTCTGGCTGCTTTCTTTGCCTCTGGGAAAAGTGACCATGACAAGTGGATTGTCTTGAGTTCTACGTTTAAATATATTTTGTTGAAGGCTGTAAGACAGAACAGCACTCATCTGTCAGTAGCTTACCAGACATTATCCATCAGCCCTCATAACCAGACCATGACCTAGACAGATACAACCAGACCATGACCTAGACAGATAATACTTTTTCAGACAGATATACAAACACACTTTTAGCAGTAACATACCATAGTAGATTACACTGACTGATGAACAGGCAGACTGACGGAGATAGAGGGTGAAATCCTTGAGATGACCTACATGCAAGTGTTCCACTGATAGCGATGCACGATTTATGTGAATGATTTATGTCCATGCAGACTTAAGGGCACATTTCATTCATTTTCATCCATTGAAGGCTGTTATCATCAGCGGTTCTGTATAAGACTGTCTGACTTATTGTAATGACTGCCATCACCTGACAGGTATGCTGATCTGGAGTGTGACAATGTGGATTTATGCCCTCGTAATGAACATGTACTGTCTGAAATAATGTGTTCTCTTTCCCTTATATATTTAGCCATTTCTTTCTAGAAGCATTATACTGCACATTACTATATTATTCTTCAGCTCCTTTGTTAGCTACTGTTTATAGTTCATGCCCAGTTGGGAAGGAAAATTTTTGTATGGAAAGGTATTTCAGAATAATCTGTTCCCCAAATAAATTTGGTTATTTACCTGACTCTAGCTTACCAGAGTGAAACATTATTTTGGTGCACATAATCATCGTAACACTTACGAGCTAAAAGCTCTGTTTATTTCATTCTGTTAATGTTTTCCTTTGTTCATATTTCCCATGTTGGGTCGGAGTTCCGTGTGTCTCTGTCTGTCCCTGTCATTTGACTTTTTCCACATGTAGTTGTGTTACAGCCAGCATTTACAATTGATTACATTTAGATTTTGTGTCACTGATCTACACACAATACTCCATCATGTGAAAGTGGATTTTTTTGTTGTTGAAATTTTGGAATTTAATTAAAAATTAAAAGTTGAAATGTCTTCAGTCAATAACTATTCAACCACTTTGTCATGACAAGCCTAAATAAGTTAAGGAGTAGAAATGTGCTTAACAAATCTTATAATAAGTTGCATGGACTAATTCTGTGTTCAATAATATTGGATATCATGCCATTTCAAGCACAGATTCAACCACAAAGACCAGGGAGGTTTTTCAAGGTCAGATGTGTAAAACATAAAAAAAGCAGACACTGAATATCCCTTTGAGCATGGTGAAGTTATTAATTAGGCTTTGAATGGTTTATAAATACACCTAGTCACTACAAAGATACAGGCGTCCTTCCTAACTCAGTTGCCAGCGAGGAAGGAAACTGCTCAGGGATTTCACCATGAGGCCGATTGTGATTTTAAAACAGTTACAGAGTTTAATGGTTGTGATATTAGAGAACTGAGGATGGATCAACAACATTGTAGTTACTTAATAATTGACAGAGTGAAAAGCAGGAAGCCTGTACAGAATAAAAATATTACAAAACGTGCATCCTGTTTGCAACAAGGCACTAAAGACCTACCATAAAAAATGTGGCAAAGCAATTCACTTTTTGTCTTGAATACAAGGTGTTATGTCTGGGGTAAATCCAATACAACATATCATTGAGTACCACTCTCCATATTTTCAAGCAAAGTGGTGGCTACATCATGTTATGTGTATGGTTGTAATCATTAAGAACTGGGGAGTTTTCAAAATAAAAAAATTAATGTAATGGAGCTAAGCACAGGCAAAACCCTGAAAACCTGATTCAATATGCTTTCCAACTGACACTGGCCGACGAATTCACCTTTCTGCACGACAATTAACTAAAACACGAGTCCAAATATACAGTACCAGTCAAAAGTTTGGACACACCCACTCATTCAAAAAAATAATAATTGTGTGACTATTTTCTACATTGTATAATAATAGTGAAGACATCAAAATGATGAAATAACACATTGTGGAATCATGTAGTAACCAAAAAAGTGTTAAACAAGATTTTTGATTCTTCAAAGTAGCCAGCCTTGCATTGATGACAGCTTTGCACACTCTTGGCATTCTCTCAACCAGCTTCACATGGAATGCTTTTCCAACAGTCTTGAAGGAGTTCCCACATATGCTGAGCACTTGTTGGCTGCTTTTCCTTCACTCTGCGGTCCAACTCATCCCAAACTATCTCAATTGGGTTTAGGTTGGGTGATTGTGGAGGCCAGGTCATCTGATGCAACACTCCATCACTCTCCTTCTTGGTCAAATAGCGCTTACACAGCCTGGAGATGTGTTGGGTCATTGTCCTGTTGAAAAACAAATGATAGTCCCACTAAGCGCAAACCAGATGGGGTGGCGTATCGCTGCAGAATGCTGTGGTAGCCATGCTGGTTAAGTGTGCCTTGAACTCTAAATAAATCACTGACAGTGTCATCAGCAAAGCACCCCCACACCATCACACCTCCTCCTCCATGCTTCATGTTGGGAACCACACATGCGGAGATCATCCGTTCACATACTCTGCATCTCACAAAGACACAGTGTTTGGAACCAAAAATCTCAAATTTGGACTCATCAGACAAAAGGAAACATTTCCGCTGTCTATTGTCCATTGCTTGTGTTTCTTAGGCCAAGAAAGTCTCATCTTATTATTGTTGTTCTTTAGTAGTGGTTTCTTTGCAGTAATTCGACCATGAAGGACTGATTCAAGCAGTCTCCTCTGAACAGTTGATGTTCTGTCAACTGTGGGACCATATATAGACAGGTCTGTGCCTTTTCAAATCATGTCCAATCAATTGAATTTACCACAGGTACACTCCAGTCAAGTTGCAAAAACATCCCAAGGATGATCATTGGAAACATGATGCACCTGAGCTCAATTTCGAATCTCATAGCAAAGGGTTTGAATAATTATGCAAATAAGGTTTTTCTGTTATTTATTTTTATTAAATGTGTCTAATAAAACTGTCTACAAACCTGTTTTTGCTTTGTATTTACGGTGTATTGTGATTGAAAAAAATTCATTTTTGGATAAGGCTGTAATGTAACAAAATGTGGAAAAAGTCAAGAGGTCTGAATACTTCCTGAAGGCACTGTCTGCTTCAATAAGTTTGGCTTATTTTCCTATTTCTTTTTTGGGGGGTGTAGGAGGTAGATCAGCTTTAATATTGCAGATAAATTGTAGCTTCCATCAATGTAATTGCCTGCATTATTTCCAATCCCCCATATATATAAATTTTTTGTAAATACATTTAAATATTTGTTATTTATTATGTTCTCCTTACCCTACCACCCCTCCCCTAATAGGAGTAAACTAATGGAAAACAACACTTCTACTTCCAGCTGATATATACTATATACAGTTGAAGTCGGAAGTTTACATACTCTTAGGTTGGAATCATTAAAACTCGTTTTTCAACCACTACACAAATTTCTTGTTAACTAACTATAGTTTTGACAAGTCGGTTAGGACATCTACTTTGTGCATGACACAAATAATTTTTCCAACAATTGTTTACAGACAGATTATTTTACTTAAAATTCACTGTATCACAATTCTAGTGTGTCAGAAGTTGACATACACAAAACTGACTGTGCCTTTAAACAGCTTGGAAAATTCCAGAAAATGATGTCATGGCTTTAGAACTTCTGATAGGCTAATTGACATCATTTGAGTCAATTGGAGGTGTACCTGTGGATGTATTTCAAGGCGTACCTTCAAACTCAGTGCTTCTTTCCTTGACATCATGGGGAAATCAAAAGAAATCAGCCAAGACCTCAGCAAGAAATTTATAGACGTCCACAAGTCTGGTTCATCCTTGGGAGCAATTTCCAAATGCTTTTTAGGTACCACGTTCATCTGTACAAACAATAGTACGCAAGTATAAACACCATGGAACCACGCAGCCGTCATACCGCTCAGGAAGGAGACGCGTTCTGTCTCCTAGAGATTAACGTACTTTGGTGGTGCAAATCAATCCCAAAAGAACAGCAAAGGAACTTGTGAAAATGCTGGAGGTAACAGGTACAAAAGTATCTATATCCACAGTAAAACGAGTCCTATATCAACATAACCTGAAAGGCTGCTCAGCAAGGAGGAAGCCACTGCTCCAAAACCGCTATAAAAAAAACTGACTACGGTTTGCAACTGCACATGGGGACAAAGATCGTACTTTTTGGAGAAATGTCCTCTGGTATGATGAAACAGTTGTATTATTGACTGTATGTTTGTTTATTCCATGCGTAACTCTGTGTTGTTTGTGTCGCACTGCTTTGCTATCTTGGCCAGGTCGCAGTTGTAAATGAGAACTCGTGCAAATGGAGAAAGGAGGTAAGGCAATAAATAGGCAAATAGTAGCGAAGTAATTACAATTTAGCAAATTAACACTGGAGTGATAGATGTGCTGATGACGATGTGCAAGCAGAAATATTGGTGTGCAAAAGAGCAAAAAAAAGTAAATAAATACAATATGGGGATGAGGTAGGTAGTTGGATGGGCTATTTACAGATGGGCTGTGTACAGCTGCAGCGACCGGTAAGCTGCTCAGATAGCTGATGCTTAAAGTTAGTCTCCAACTTCAGCGATTTTTGCAATTCGTTCAAGTCTTTGGCAGCAGAGAACTGGAAGGAAAGGAAGAAAAAGTAAATGTTGGCTTTGGGGATGACCAGTGAGATATACCTGCTGAAGCGCGTGCTACAGGTGGGTGTTGTTATGGTGACCAGTGAGCTGAGATAAGGTGGAGCTTTACCTAGCAAAGACTTATAGATGACCTGGAGCCAGCGACGAATATGTAGCGAGGGCCAGCCGATGAGAGCATACAGGTTGCTGTGGTGGGTGGTATATGGGGCTTTGGTGACAAAACAGATGGCACTGTGATTGACTTCATCTAGTTTATTGAGTAGAGTGTCGGAGGCTATTTTGTAAATGACATTGCCGAAGTAGAGGATCAGTAGGATAGTCAGTTTTACGAGGGTATGTTTGGCAGCGTGAGTGAAGGAGGCTTTGTTGCGAAATAGGAAGCCGATTCTAGATTTAATTTTGGATTGGAGATGCTTAATTTGAGTCTGGAAAGAGAGTTTACAGTCTAGCCAGACACCTAGGTATTTGTAGTTGTCCACATATTCTAGGTCAGAACCGTTCAGAGTAGTGATGCTAGTCGGGCGGGCGGGTGCGGGCAGCGATCGGTTGAAGAGCATGCATTTCATTTTACTAGCGTTTAAAAGCAGTTGGAGGCCACGGAAGGAGTGTTGTATGGCATTGAAGCTCGTTTGTTAACCTTTCACTGCTACCCATCCCGGATCCGGGATCCCCCCATCAGAAAAGCTGACTAGCATAGCCTAGCCTAAAGCCACAGGGATATCATATAATAAAATGTTCATGAAATCCCAAGTCCAAGACACCAAATGAAAGATACAGATCTTGTGAATCCAGCCATCATTTCCGATTTTTTTAATGTTTTACAGGGAAGACAAAATATGTATTTTTATTAGCTAACCACCATAGCAAAAGACACAACTTTTTTTTGTCCACCATTTTTCCCTGCATAGGTAGCCATCACTAATTCGACCAAATAAAGATATAAATAGCCACTAACCAAGAAAAAACTTCATCAGATGACAGTCTGATAACATATTTATTGTATAGCATATGTTTTGTTAGAAAAATGTGCATATTTCAGGTATAAATCATAGTTTACCATTGCAGCCACCATCACCAACTCTCACCGAAGCGACTAGAATAACTACAGAGAGCAACGTGTATTAACTAATTACTCATCATAAAACATTTCTTAAAAATACACAGCGTACAGCAATTGAAAGACACAGATCTTGTGAATCCAGACAATATTTCAGATTTTCTAAGTGTTTTACAGCGAAAACACAATATAACGTTATATTAGCTTACCACAATAGCAAACATCACAACAGCATTGATTCAAGCAAAAACATAGCGATTAGTATAAGTCACCAAAATATATTAATTTTTTCACTAACCTTCTCAGAAATATTCACATGACAGTCCTATAACATCATATTACACAATGCATATAGAGTTTGTTCGAAAATGTGCATATTTAGCGGCACAAATTGTGGTTATACAATGAGAATAGTGGCCAAAACTTAGAGCAATCTGTCCGGCGCCATCTTGGAGAAACACCTATTCTAATCGAAAACTATTCATAAACTTGACTAAAGAATACAAGTTGGACAGCTAATGAAAGATAAATTAGTTCTTAATGCAATCGCTGTGTTAGATTTTTAAAATTAACGTTACTAGACATACAGTGTGCGTTACAGCCAGACCAGTGCCGCAATAATGGCGACCAAACACTTTTACATTTTTCCACATAAATACGGAATAACATCATAAATAGCTCTTACTTTTGGACGAGCTTCCATCAGAATCAGAACTGCATGCCATGACGTTTTATAAGCTCTGAGATCTACGTAGAAGCTCCATTCCACTTCTCATTGGTTACTGACATCCAGGGGAAGGCGGGTGCAGTTCATGACGACCCATAGGATGCATACAGAGTTTTAAACTGATCCTAGAACAGATTCAACATTTTCAGATTTTGCCGTACCTATCAGGAATTTCGCTGCCAAACGAGTTCTGTTTCACTCAGAGAAATAATTCAAACGGTTTTAGAAACTAGAGAGTGTTTTCTATCCAATATTAATAATAATATGCATATTGTACGAGCAAGAATTGAGTACGAGGCAGTTTAATTTGGGAACGCTAAATGTTGAAGTTGAAACAGCACCCCCTGTAGTGCCAAGAATTAACACAGTGTCCAAAGAAGGGTCAGATGTTTACAGAACGGTGTCATCTGCGTAGAGGTGGATCAAGGAATCACCCGCAGCAAGAGCGACATCATTGATATATACAGAGAAAAGAGTTGAATTGAACCCTGTGGTACCCCCATAGAGACTGCCAGAGGTCCAGACAACAGGCCCTCCGATTTGACACACTGAACTCTATCTGAGAAGTAGTTGGTGAACCAGGCTAGGCAGTCATTTGAGAAACCAAGGCTGTTAAGTCTGCCGATAAGAATACAGTGATTGACAGAGTTGAAAGCCTTGGTCAGGTCGATGAAGACGGCTGCATAGTACTGTCTTTTAACGAGGGAGGTTATGATATCGTTTAGTACCTTGAGCGTGGCAGAGGTGCACCCGTGACCAGCTCAGAAACCAGATTGCACAGCGGAGAAGGTACGGTGGAATTCGAAATGGTCAGTGACCTGTTTGTTAACTTGGCGGCAGCTTTCCAATCTTTAGCAATCTCAGACGATATGAAAGAGAGGTTGAACAGACTAGTAATAGGGGTTGCAACAATGGCGGCAGATAATTTTAGAAAGAGAGGGTCCAGATTGTCTAGCCTAGCTGATTTGTATGGGTCCAGGTTTTGCAGCTCTTTCAGAACATCTGCTATCTGGATTTGGGTGAAGGAGAAGCTGGGGAGGCTTGGACAAGTAACTGCGGGGGGTGCGGAGCTGTTGGCCGGGGTTGGGGTAGCCAGGAGGAAAGCATGGCCGGCCGTAGAGAAATGCTTCTTGAAATTTTCGATTATCGTGGATTTATCAGTGTTGACAGTGATTCTTAGCCTCAGTGCAGTGGGCAGCTGGGAGGAGGTGCTCTTATTCTCCATGTACTATACAGAACTTTTGGGAGTTAGAGCTACAGGATGCAAAATTCTGTTTGAAAAAGCTAGCCTTTGCTTTCCTAACTGACTGTGTGTATTGGTTCCTGACTTCCCTGAAAAGTTGCATATTGCGGGGACTATTATGCTACTGCAGTACGCCACAGGATGTTTTTGTGCTGGTGGAGGGCAGTCAGGTTTGGAGTGAACCAAGGGCTATATCTGTTCTTAGTTCTACATTTTTTGAAAGGGGCATGCTTATTTAAGATGGTGAGGAAATTACTTTTAAAGACCAGGCATCCTCTACTGGTGGGATGAGGTCAGTATCCTTCCAGGAATCCCGGGCCAGGTCGATTAGAAAGGCCTGTTCGCAGAAGTGTTTTAGGGAGCGTTTGACAGTGATGAGGGGTGGTCATTTGACCGCGGACCCATAACGGATGCAGGCAATGAGGCAGTGATCGCTGAGATCCTGATTGAAAACAGCAGAGGTGTATTTGGAGGGCAAGTTGGTCAGGGTGATATCTATGAGGTTGCCCATGTTTACGGATTTAGGGTTGTACCTGGTGGGTTCCTTGATAATTTGTGTGAGATTGAGGTCATCTAGCTTAGATTGTAGGACGGCCGGGGTGTTAAGAACAAATTCTTATTTACAATGACCCCTACCCGGGAACAGTGGGTTAATTGCCTTGTTCAGGGGCAGAACAACAGATTTTTAACTTGTCAGCTTGGGGATTTGATCCAGCAACCTTTCGGTTACTGGCCCAACGCTCTAACTACTAGGGTACCTGCCGCCACAAAGCCCAGATAGATATCTGAACAGTGGAATCATCCCAATCATCTTCGAAATGACAGTACAGAACGTTCCTGCAGCACTTTTACCCAGTTCACCTGCTTATGGCTGGCCTATGATTGGGAAACAGCTGCTGGAATAGTGGGGATAAGGTGCAGAAACTGTAACAGTGGGAGTTATAGTTGTGATATGGGTGTCGGGTGCAGTAACACTGGGGTTTATAGATGAGATATAGGTGTAGGGTGCAGTAACACTGGGGTTTATAGATGAGATATAGGTGTAGGGTGCAGTAAGACTGGGGTTTGTAGATGAGATATGGGTGTAGGGTGCAGTAACAGTGGGGGTTTATAGATGAGATATAGGTGTAGGGTGCAGTAACACTGGGGTTTGTAGATGAGATATAGGTGTAGGGTGCAGTAACACTGGGGTTTGTAGATGAGATATAGGTGTAAGGTGCAGTAACACTGGGGTTTGTAGATGAGATATGGGTGTAGGGTGCAGTGACACTGGGATTTGTAGATGAGATATAGGTGTAGGGTGCAGTACCACTGGGGTTTGTAGATGAGATATGGGTGTAGGGTGCAGTAACACTGGGGTTTGTAGATGAGATATGGGTGTAGGGTGCAGTAACACTGGGGTTTGTAGATGAGATATAGGTGTAGGGTGCAGTAACACTGGGGTTTGTAGATGAGATATGGGTGTAGGGTGCAGTAACACTGGGGTTTGTAGATGAGATATAGGTGTAGGGTGCAGTAACACTGGGGTTTGTAGATGAGATATGGGTGTAGGGTGCAGTAACAGTGGGGGTTTATAGATGAGATATAGGTGTAGGGTGCAGTAACACTGGGGTTTGTAGATGAGATATGGGTGTAGGGTGCAGTAACACTTGGGTTTGTAGATGAGATATAGGTGTAGGGTGCAGTAACACTGGGGTTTGTAGATGAGATATGGGTGTAGGGTGCAGTAACACTGGGGTTTGTAGATGAGATGTAGGTGTAGGGTGCAGTAACATTGGGGTTTGTAGATGAGATATAGGTGTAGGGTGCAGTAACAGTGGGGTTTATAGTTGAGATATAGGTGTAGGGTGCAGTAACACTGGGGTTTGTAGATGAGATATAGGTGTAGGGTGCAGTAACACTGGGGGTTGTAGATGAGATATAGGTGTAGGGTGCAGTAACACTGGGGTTTGTAGATGAGATATGGGTGTCGGGTGCAGTAACACTGGGGTTTGTAGATGAGATATGGGTGTAGGGTGCAGTAACACTGGGGTTTGTAGATGAGATATGGGTGTCGGGTGCAGTAACACTGGGGTTTGTAGATGAGATATAGGTGTAGGGTGCAGTAACACTGGGGTTTGTAGATAAGATATGGGTGTAGGGTACAGTAACATGGGTTTGTAGATGAGATATAGGTGTAGGGTGCAGTAACACTGGGGTTTGTAGATGAGATATGGGTGTAGGGTGCAGTAACACTGGGGTTTGTAGATGAGATATGGGTATAGGGGTGTAGGGTGCAGTAACACTGGGATTTGTAGATGAGATATAGGTGTAGGGTGCATTAACACTGGGGTTTGTAGATGAGATATAGGTGTAGGGTGCATTAACACTGGGGTTTGTAGATGAGATATAGGTGTAGGGTGCAGTAACACAGGTTTGTAGATGAGATATGGGTGTAGGGTGCATTAACACTGGGATTTGTAGATGAGATATAGGTGTAGGGTGCATTAACACTGGGGTTTGTAGATGAGATATAGGTGTAGGGTGCAGTAACACTGGGGTTTGTAGATGAGATATAGGTGTAGGGTGCAGTAACACGGGTTTGTAGATGAGATATGGGTGTAGCGTGCAGTAACACTGGGGTTTGTAGATGAGATATAGGTGTAGGGTGCAGTAACACTGGGGTTTGTAGATGAGATATGGGTGTAGGGTGCAGTAACACTGGGGTTTGTAGATGAGATATAGGTGTAGGGTGCAGTAACACTGGGGTTTGTAGATGAGATATGGGTGTAGGGTGCAGTAACACTGGGGTTTGTAGATGAGATATAGGTGTAGGGTGCAGTAACACTGGGGTTTAGAGTTGAGATATATGTGTAGGGTGCAGTAACACTGGGGTTTATAGTTGAGATATAGGTGTAGGGTGCAGTAACAGTGGGGGTTTATAGTTGAGATATGGATGTAGGGTGCAGTAACA